>NC_085841.1:129884731-130505731 GCF_035594765.1 Anolis carolinensis
GTTTACTTTTCAAGGTGAACAAAAGGAACCCGATGACTGCATAATTTGCATACAACACGGGTTCATGAGGTTGGATCACCAAGAAGCAACTCATAGATTATTTTTCCCCTGACACACTGAATTTGCTGTTGTTGTCACTTATCCAAGCTAAACAGGCTGGCAGAAGCTTGGATAAGCAAATATCTTTTTAATTTTTTTTTATTACATTCAAACAATTAACAAAATTTTAGCGAGGCATGTCTTATTTCAATATACATAATACCAAAAGTAATTAATGCTTAAATGACATTATAAACGATCCTTTGGAATGTAACAAATTTGACAGAAAAAGTAGTTCAATACGCAGTAATGTTGTTGTAATTACTGTATTTATGAATTTAGCACCAAAATATCACAATATATTGAAAATATTGACTACAAAAATGCATTGGATAATCCAGAACCTTGAATAAGTGAGTCTTAGATAAGTGAGACTCTACTGTATGTGCTTTTCAGTCATTTCTGATTTATGTGACCCAAGGCAAGCTTACAATGGGGTTTTATTGGTGGGATTTTGGGGGGGGGGGGGTTGTCTTTGCCTTCCTTTGAAGCCAAGAGCATGAAACAATGAGTTTCTGTGGTTGAGCAGGGATTGAACCATAGTCTCCCAGAACTCTCCTCTAACACTCAAATAATTACATCACACGACCTTTTTATACCAGGGATGTGAGTGATAACATCTTGAATTTAATTTGGAGATAAGCCAGAGCTTTGAGACAAGCAAGCTCTAACAATGTTAGAGTGATAGGCAAGAGCAAGGGCTATTTTACAGTAATTTCTACTTTCAACAAGGTAGAAAACCAGCCATGTCTATTAAGGGTTTTGATGAAGGCTGTGTAAAATTCCCAGAAGACAGCCTAATGTAATGTATCATTTCAGGGACTAGTTGCCATGGCTGAAAATATAGAACAACAGTCTTCATTATTGGAAGGCTCCATATAGAATTCTCAAGTCAACACACCAAATTCCTGAAAGAAAAAAAATAATGATACTAATTTGGCTGCTATAGGACCAGATGACAAATTACAAGGCAGATCACATCAGGAAAAAAGCAAATTTTGCTGTAAAGGCAACAGTGTCCCAGCTCAAATGCTAAGACCCTAGTTTTCAGAGATCAAGAGCATAGTCCTTAGGTTTGCATCTTTGGAAGTAAACATGTTGCAAAACATTGCAACACTCTTAGAGTTTTTCTAGAAATAATGATGAATTGACTAGAGCAAATTGCTTATTTCAGAGGAGAGTTTAGAAGGACACTCCCTCTTTGAACACAGCATTTGTTTTTGAATACAGACTCACGCAGAGTATAATAATTACTTACATCTCAATAAGACAGTCCTAAGCATGTCAACACCTATGTTAGTGCTATTTACATCAATGGTATATTGGTGCCAATAGGACAACAAATTTGCGAAGAGGGTGTGGGTATTATGCTGTGTAAAGTAATTCCAGTGCTGAAAATTGGGTGTGTTTTTCAGAACTTGAAAAGAGCTTCTTAGAAATAGGGTTACATTTAATTAATTCCTTTTTACAAATTGCAAAGTGATGCACTTTTGGTGTAACAATGATTTTTTTAATTACTGCTGTGGTTAGTGGATCCCCACTACTTAGATATGTCTTGTAACAAATACCACCACAAAGGTAAGATGAATAACGAAGAAGGAAATAGATTATAATTTATTTTAACTTCTGATCTCTAGTGAGGAGTAAAACCAATTAACCCACATTAACAGATGTCAGGGAATGCAGCCCTGTGTGCTGAGGCCAATTTTGGTTCAAAACTGGTCTCACTATTCACATGGGCCAGTGCCACCACCTGCACTTAGCTTCACAGGGAAAATGAAATGGCACTTACCTTTGTTATTGTTTGTCACCACAACAGTGACTAAGGAGCTTTGGAATGCTTCTGGCTATTGCCAGGTGCCTTTGCCAATATTAGCAAATGTACCTGAACTACTTGGAGATAAGAAGGAAAGGAAGAAAGCAATCCAGGTTCAGTCTGACAGGACAGTTAGTACTGTGTTCTCACTGCTGCCAATGTTTGGGGGCAAAGAGCCTGGGGTTGCTCCAAAGTAATGCTTCAAGCTTGCCCCAGATTCAGATGTCCATGTAGATGGGCCCTCAGTATGTTTCATTCCATCCCAAAAGTTAATAAAATAATAAGGATCCAGCAATGCTATAAACCACACTCCAAATTTCAAGTTATAGGAAACTCTCTACGGAAATTATTCTTACAGGGCCCATTCTTCTGACAAACAGAAAATAAATAGAAACCTCAAATACCAGACAATAACAGCAAGGCATTGGAGTCAAGAGCTGCCTGCAGCCCTGTAGCCCCTAAGCAATCCCGATACCTTCAGATGGAAGCTAGCATCCCATAGCCAGCAACCAAGAGGTTCAACTGTCAGTCCTGTTGATCTTTGGTACATAGAATGAGAAGGGTAACATCTTCTTTAACTCAGGCGACAACATGTTTTCAGCCAGCTCTACACTGATTTATATAAATTTCCTATTTTCCAGAGACAATGGTCCATCCTGCTTCCTACATGTCCTGTAGTCCACTGTCCGTGAATTGCTCTTAGTATGTCAAAACTGCAGGTGCTAGCTTATAAAGTTTAAATACTTGGGGGGGGGGGGGGATTATTATGCAATGGAAGTGAAGCTCCCAGCAATGTTATTTTAAGAGCAAACTAAGTATTAACTATATAATCCTCTTAGAACCTGAGAGGCCTTTGATATAAAAGTTGCAAGGGGAAAGTGTTAGCATATATCGGATGTTATTAATGCAGTTATAGTCTGGCTTTCTTTTATCTTTTCCTCAATTGCTTTTTCAGTAGAATGTTTGCTTTTCACTCTTTCTTCATTTTTTTCCTTTCCTCACATTATTTATTTATTTATTTACATCATTTTTACCCCACCTTTCTCCCCGGGGGGACTCAAGGCAGCTTACAATAAATAGGCAAAAATTCAATGCCTAAAAACAGTGTACAAAACAACAATTCATATAAAAACAGATTCTATTACAAAATAAAATCACATTATATAAAATTTTAAACATAACCAAGATTAAAATCCATAAATACTGAATAATGTATATTTAAAAATGTTATTCTGAAAACACCTGAACCAATGTGGTGGGTCTGTAGGCTAGCCTCATGTGTTACAGATGCACATTGGCATATTAAGTGCTATACCAGAGAATGGCAATTGTCATTTTAAAAGGCAATTTATACAAATAATTTGTTATAATCCTCCAAAAATTGTTCCCCAAAATTAAATTACAACTTCTTAGGGCACGTCTACATTGTAAAATTAATGCAGTTTGCCACCATTTTAAATGCCATGGTTCAATGCTATGAAACCTTGGGAGTTGTAATTTGGTGGGGCACTAGCGCTATTTGGCAGAGAAGGCTGCAGAAATTGTAACTATGATTTAATAGCATTCAAACATGACAGTTAAACTAGTGTCAAACTGCATTAATTCTATAGATGCACCCCTAGTTACTAAACATTATAAGGGATGCAAAACATACTTTCCTTTCAAGTCCTCTTCAATCTATGGTGAACCTATCCCATAGATTGGATAACATGATTGGGGAAATGACTAGATAACGTAAATCCAAAGTATTATGAAATTGAATAAAGTGGTACCAATCATTAAGAGTGGGTAAATATATTCCAACATTGCAAAAAGCAACTGTCAAGGCAATTTGTGTTGCTCTTTAGAATGTCTATTGCCCACTATTTCAAGTAACACACAACTAAGTCCCTTCCATTCATTTCCCTACACATACTCTCAAAATGATTTGGGAGTTACCAAAGTTAGAAGAAATGCTTTTAAATAAATGCTGTCTCTTTAAAGTGATGTTAATGCACATGGCCACATCAGTCAAATTAAAAGAAGTACTTTGCTTTGAATATGAACATGACTTGAATAGGAAAATTAATGTTTGCTTTGCGTTATGAACATGCAAATCACTATGTAAGTACTGCCTTAATTATAATTGCTATTAATGATGAAATCAAAATTCCAGTGAATTATAATGCATCCTTTAATTAGATTTTTATATACAATTTCTGAAATAATTAAGTCTCCTCCAACTTGGATGTCAGCCAGGTTATATATAATACGTGATACAGGCTTATCATGTAAATGTTTCACAAAAAGTATTGATATAACTTTCTATGTAACAATCTCCATTGGTTTAAAGTACGATACTGATGTTTTCTTTCACTGGTGAATAATTCTCCAGTATGCTAATATGACTGAAGCTGAAATTCCTATGGGGAATTATTTCTGTACTACAATTCATTGGAAGTGAACTTATTCCACTCAGCCATATAGCCCAGAATATCAAGGCAGAAAATCCCACAATATCTGCTTTGAACTGAGTTATCTGAGTCCACACTGCCATATATTCCAGTTCAAAGCAGAAAATGTGGGATTTTATTCAGCTGTGTGGAAGGGGCCTTAGATTCTGCAAAACATTTTCCAATATGCTGAAAAGTACAGATCCAATTTTCCCACAAGATAATCGCTAAACAGCTTTTCAAAATGTTTCAGGCACAGTTTGCCCACCAGTTGAGTGACATTCTAAATGGCTAAAGGGGTAATTCTCATGTGAAAATTGAAACATTCAGTTCAATTCATTTCAACCATAGTCAAAAAAAGTTTAGACCGCTGCAGTTTTAACATACATAAATGCATGTCAATAATTTCTTTTTTAGCAGTTTGATTAGGATCCTGGACAGTGCTATTCTGTTCAGCATGTATTTTGCTATATGTCTCCATGATGTTCCCAAATTTCCAGTGAGGTAGGGTTAGCCTGGATAGATATGGTTAACCCAGTTTATATCTAAATTAAGAAAAATCAGGAGATGTTCCAAAGTTTGTTTGAAAGTCCAGAGCACAGTGTGGCCAGCAGGAACAGATCTCATTTGGCATTGACAAGGGAAACCACCTGTGTTGCAGCTGTTGTGATACCTAAAAAGCCGCAGAGTTCCTTGTGAGTTCCTGGCCATCATGAGTGCCCCATGATCCCTCTTCTCTCTAGTTGTTTCGGCACATCAACTGATGACAGCATGGCATGCCCACAATGGCCAGGAACCCTCATGAAGTTCTGTGGTTGTCTGGGGGAGGTGATGTCAACATGGACATAAAAGTGATAGTCCAGTGGGACCAGTGTGGTTTTGGCCTGGCTGAACTGACTGAACTCTGACTCTGTGAAATCAATAATATTCATGGGACCACCTCTGAGACCAGTCCAATGCAGTTCTAATCTGGACTAGCCACAGATTAAATGTCCAATGTAGAATAGCTTTACTAGATTGGAGACATTTTTTAAAAATGAATTCAAAATTCAAGCCATTGATTAATCTTACTGTAACACACACACACACACACACACACACACACACACACACACACACACATATATATATATATATATATATATATATATATATATATATATAAATATAAACCTGTATCAACTGTCTACCTCAACTCAACAAAACTTAAAATTTATTTCCTTTATTCAGTCTTAAAGTTCCAAAACTTCAGTTTATTCTTCAGCGGGCTTAAATGCAGGAAAGCACACAAGCCTTAGAATGCAACAATTGAATTATTCAATTCATAAATCAACATGAACTTCTCTCTAAGAGGGGAAATTCCATAAAACTCTTTTCTTCCAGAAGGACTTCATTAAATTCCTCTAAATAAAGATACATTAGAGACCAAACACAATTATTATTTAACTAGAAAGTTTATTTTAATGCTAAGTCTCTTTACATTCTTTTATTTATATGCCACAACTTGTTACTAAATTCTGACAGAAAATTGCTATACTACAAGTAGAGGGAATAGCTTGTTATATCCCTATAGACTTATGCTCTGGAAGATGTTTGCTCAGAGCTACCAACCATCTGTTGGATGGAACTGTGCCAATATATGTGTTTTCTATGTATGTGCTACAAATTAGGCTTTTGACACAACCTGGCGAATAATCAAAGAATCCACCAATATAGATATGAAACTCCAGATTTTGAACGATTAAAACATGACACATACAGCAAAAAAGCCAGATCAACTCAAAGCGTAATTTTAATAAAGTGGTGGTGGCTGATTCAGTGCTATTGGACCAAAAATCAAAATGGATAATTAAGTCTGTCTTGTTAAACCTGTATGGGGTTTTCCCTCACTGTACAAACCAATGTATGTTTGTTTAGTGAAGTTAATTGATCACTTCAGGAAAACCTTTTTTTAAAGTAGGCAAGATGGAAAATGTAACCTGCAAGGATCTAACCATTAGATCCAACTGAAGTAGACTCATAGAATGAACAGAAACTTGATTAGTGAACACAAATGTAGGTTCCATTTATTCAAAGTGTCTGTTACACCATTTGAGCCAGCAGTTGCATTTTCTCCATTGTTGTCTTTGACTTCAATTTTGCAACCCATTGGTTGTTCATTTGCCATCTGTAGTCCATGCCATGACAGACATTGGCAGTGGTACAGTGCCAGGTATACTATACCCATCATAACACCTATAATTTATGATCCTAGTACAATGGATCATAAATCGTAATTTTTCTGATTCCCAGAAAACATTGAGAACAGTGCAAAAATATTGTATTGCATCTTCGTGACACTTGTGGAATTTTCTTCTCCTAGAAACACATGTGCAAAGTAATGTGGAACTATGTTGCTTTTCTATGAATGCTGCACACTTTTCCCAGGAAGGGCAAAGTTTTCCTGAAACTCAACAACTTTGAGAATGGAAATTAAATTTTACAATATTAAGACTGACAAATTCAACTGAGTTTCTTTTCCTGCTGAATAACATTTGAGTTGCACCACATTCAAACTAGCAAAGGCTGAAGCAATCACTTCAAACCCTTCATCACGTGTTTGTGTGGGAAAATAAAATACAATTTAGTTTTGCATTTTGTGCACGTTTCCCAAGTACATACAGCAGAATGATTTAATGTGTTATTTTTCTCAGAAAGCTATTATTTCTGCATAGTGGAAAAAATACTGCAATTTTTCAAATTCCTGCACACAGTTTTCAAAACACCAGTTTATGTTCTTTCAGGGACAAAGAAAAGTTCCTACAAAATGCATTATATTTTTGGCATTATATTTTTCTTCTCACGTATGTTTCTTAAGGAGTTGGGAACTAGCGATTAAGGGAAACTAAGGCATTCCCATTCCATTCCTACCTGTGTGCTTTTCCAGTGCTGCAGATTTCAGAATAAAGGAATCTGTTTCTGTAAGACCCCATTTCAGTGCTAAGTTCTAACACAACAAAATATTCAAAATCAAGGAGATATTAATACTTCCACAAGTATATAGCTTGTTATATTCCTATAGGCCAATGTTCTTTTTCCAAACATTTCTTCTACAGTACTATTTATACTTTTTATAAGAGTATACTGCAATTCCAGAAAGAAACATTTTCTAACTTTCTATCTATTTTACTTTTTTTCAGTTTAATTTTGTGGGCAAATTACTTGGTCCAAGAGGAAATTCCTTGAAAAGATTGCAAGAGGAAACAGGTGCAAAAATGTCCATCCTCGGCAAAGGTTCTATGAGAGATAAAGCCAAGGTAATGTACACATCTTTTGATTTTCAGTCATATGAGCCGGAAATTACATTATTGCAGTATGCCACCCTGTGAATTTCATATTGATTCATATACTCTTGGTAAAAATAAATAATGGAGGAAATTATGCAAAAAGGGGAGGCATCACCTTCTGTCACTTAGATTGACTATTTTTTAAACCTTTGTACATTTTCATTATTCCAACTTAAATGCTTATTTCAATAGAATAATGATGCTTGTAAATCAAAGGAGAGAAACAGGCCACCCTACATGTTGTCGGACTTAAAATCATTTGATTGTTCAAGTTGGCTACACATGCTAGGCCAACAACTTCAGGCAGGCCAAGTACTGGTATTCCCTACATTGAGTGTAAATCGTTGTTGATGTTGTTGTTGCTATTGTTGTAATATGTCATCAATTCAAGTCCGGTTTATGGTGGCCCAATTTATTCAGATTTATTCAGAGTGTTACCATTGATTTCTGAGTCCAAGAGAGTGGGACCTCACCAAGGTCACCCATTTGGTTTTCCATGGTAGACTGGGGATTCATCCCCTACTCTCCTGAATGAAACAGATTGATCATCTCTTTCTAAAATGTTTGGGACAATAAGTGTTACGGATTTTGGATTTTTCAGATCTTGTGATATTTGAGATATATAATAGAATCTGCATAATAAAGTATCTTGAAAATGGGAACCAATATTAAACACAAAATTCATTTATGTTTCATATACACATTATACACTGAAAACTGTATAATAATCTTGTATATGAAACAAAGTTTGTGTACATTGAACCATTAGAAAGCAAATGTGTCATTATCATAGCCATCATGGGAAGTAATGGTGACCCTCTATTTTGCTTTGGTCAGGCCTCACCTGGAAACCATGCCCTATGAAGAGCAGCTTAAAAAGCTGGGGATGTTTAGTCTAAAGAAGAGAAAGTTGAGAGGAGACATGATTGGCATGTTTAAATATTTGAAAGGATGTCAAAAGGAAGAGGGAGTAGGCTTGTTTTCTGCTGCCCTGGAGACTAGGGGCCCTTTCAGACAGGCCCTCTATTCCAGGATCTGAGCCCAGATTTTCTGTTTATCCCAGATTATCTGACAGTGCAAACTCATATAATCCAGGACCCTTCTACACAGCTCTATATCCCAGAACATCAAGGCAGAAAATCCTACATTATCTGAGTGTGAACTCAGATAACCCAGTTCAAAGCAGATATTGTGGGATTTTTACCCTGATATTCTGGGATATAGGGCTGTGTGGAAGGGCCCCCAGTTTAAAGCAGAAAACCTGAGATCAGATCTTGGGATATAGGGAATCTCTGGAAGGGCCCTAGGACTCAAAGAAATGAGTTCAAATTACAGGAAAGGAGATTTCACTTAAACATTAGGAAGAATTTTCTGATTGTAAAAGCTGTTCAACAGTAGAACTCTCTGCCTCAGAGTCTGCTGGAAGCTCCTTTTTTGGAGGTATTTAAACAGAAGCTGGATGGCCATCTTTCGGGAGTACTTTGATTGTGCTTTTCCTACATAGCAGGGGGTTGAACTAGATGGACCATGCAGTTTCTTCCATCTCTGTGATTCTATTATTCTAATTTGTATAAAAGCAAGTACAATAAAAGTTAACACCTCTTGTACAGATAAGAAAGCTTTTACACTTAGGGCCCTTCCACACAGCCATATAACCTAGAATATCAAGGCAAATTTTCCCCCAATGTCAGCTTTGAACTGGGTTATCTGAGTCCACACTGTCATATATTCCAGTTCAAAGCAGAAAATGTGGGATTTTATTCAGCTGTGTGGAAGGGCCTTAGATTTGTACCATACTTGCTCCCTATTATCCTAGAAATTATAAATTAGAGAATTTGAAACTGAGGGCCCTTCAACACTGCCCTTTCTCCCAGGATCTGATCCCAGATTATTTGATTTACACCGGAATATATGAGTCCCCGTTCCATGCAGTCATGCCGGCCACATGGCCTTGGAGGTGTCTATGGACAGTGCCGGTTCTTCAGCTTAGAAATGGAAATGAGCACCAACCCCCAGAGTCAGACATGACTGGACTTAACGTCAGGGTAAAAACCTTTACCTATATGAGTCCCCACTTCCAGATAACCTGTGATAAACAGATAATCTGGGATCAGATCCTCGGATAAAAGGGGCAGTGTGGAAGGGCCCTGAGTTAACAGCATATTTACTGAATTAAACTACGATCTGGCTAGCTATTTTCCTGCTTTTTAACACCACCACCATCACCACCCTCCTCCCGGATATTTCTTAATTCTTTAAAACAACAAATGGCCCTTCTACACAGCCATATAACCCACAATATCAGGGCAGAACATTCCACAATATCTGCTTTGAACTGAGTTATCTGAGACCGCACTGCCATATATTCCAGTTCAAAGCAGAAAATGTGGGATTTTATTCAGCTGTGTAGAAGGGTCCAAAGTAGAAAATGAAAGCACGATTTTTTAAAAAAATGGATTCAGCATATTTGTTTATTAATTCAAAACACTTTTCTTTATTGTTATACATGCCAGATTTGGCATTTTAACAGTTGTACTCATGCATTCAGGATTCCTGGTTAGCTCCTATCTTTCTGTCACACTGTCATTCATCTCAGTAGTTAAAAGCATACAGTAGCAGAGAAAACAATCACATTAAAAGAGAGAATTGAATCATTAAGTTGTCATTTCCATCAGTCTATTTAATGCTGCATTGTACTCTATGGCTGCTATTGTAACTAGAAAGCTAAATTTTAAATACTGTATGTATATGATTAAAATAAATGGAACAGTCCTATATAATATATAATATGTGCAAAGCTACAGTTCCTTTGGCCCAGGGTTCCAGAGATGATCAACTCATATCAGATGGAATCACTGAATCAGGACTAGCCCCACTAACAGGGTGAGGAGAGCATCTCAAACTGCAGGTCCTAAAACATGAAAGTGGTTGCAACTCATGATGGATGCATAAAATAATATTTCTCCTTTTTGGTGCATAGAAAATTATTTTTATTTTCCTAACAAACAAACAAACAAACACACGCCAAAAGGAAAATTTGATACAGAATAAGTCCCAAATAGTGAACATTCTTATCAGTCTGTGATTCTTTTTATCAGGTTTGCAAGACACTCTTAAGAAACACTTTTTACCATTTTCCAAATGTTTGTGCACAAACAATCTGCTCTGCACGATATAGCCTAGACTGCTGTCCTCAGATTTAATAGAAATGACCAGTGCTGACGTGAGGGTGGTAGGTGGGCATATGGCATTATGCTTTTCATATTATTGCTGTGTGCTTTTAAGTTATTTCAGACTTATGGTGACCTCAAGATGAACCCATCATGGGGATTTCTAGGCAAATTTGTTTGGAGAGGGTTTACCATTACCTCACTCTGAGACTGAGAAAGTGGGACTTGCCCAAGTTCACCCAATGTATATTCATTGCCAAGAATGGATTCAACCCAGAGTAACAGTTCATTGCTCAACCCACTATACCAAGCTACCTGTATCAATGTGAGATTTTGGCCTAATGTTGTGAGTTCATAAGCTTCCTCTTTCTGACTCATGGCCATGACTCATGGTGGATGATTGGGATTCAATCTACAGCAGTGATTCCCAAAGTGGGTGCTACCGCCCCCTGGTGGGCACTGCAGCAATCCAAGGGAGCGGCAATGGCCACAGTTACATATATCTTTCTGTTTAATTGCTATTGAAATTTTAAAAAAATCCAGGGCGCTGAGTAATATTTTTTCTGGAAAGGGGGCGGTAAGCCAAATAAGTTTGGGAACCACTGGTCTACAGGGTAAGGTGAAGGGGAGCAATTCTCTTTGTCACCCTCTGATCCAGATTCTTCCATTCCCACCATACACATCATCACTTCACGTGAAAAGGAATTTTTGTCATGGAATTCTGACAGAACAATCAGGTTTGGTCTTCTGATTCATTTAAATGAATGGGAGATACAGAAAAGCACTATTCACAAAGTGCTAATTTGTTGTGTATTTGTTCAGTCACTTCCAACTCTTCGTGACCTCATGGACCAGCCCATGCCAGAGCTTCCTGTCAGCCATCACTGCCCCCAGCTCCTTCAAGGTCAAGCCAGTCACTTTAAGGATACCATCCATCCATCTTGCTCTTGGTCGGTCTCTCTTCCTTTTTCCTTCCTTTTTCCCCAGCATCATGATCTTTTCCAAGCTTTCCTGACTTCTCATTAAAGTACTTCATCTTTGCCTCTAATATCCTTCCCTCCAGTGAGCAGTCAGGCATTATTTCCTGGAGTATGGATTGGTTGGATCTTCTTGCGGTCCAAGGCACTCTCAGGATTTTCCTCCAACACCACAATTCAAAAGCGTCTATCTTCCTTCCCTCAACCTTCTTTATGGTCCAGCTCTCGCATCCATAGGTTACTATGGGGAATACCATTGCTTTAACTATGTGGACCTTCATTGCCAGTGTGATGTTTCTGCTCTTCACTATTTTATTGAGGTTGGCCATTGCTCTCCTCCCAAGAAGTAAACATCTTCTGATTTCCTGGCTGCAGTCTGCATCTGCAGTTATCTTCGTGCCTAGAAATATAAAGTCTGTCACTGCCTCCACGTTTTCTCCCACTATTTGCCAGTTATCAATCAGTCTGGTTGCCACAATCTTGGTTTTCTTGATGGTTAACTGCAACCCAGCTTTTGCACTTTCTTCTTTCACCTTGGTGATAAGGCTCCTCAACTCCTCCTCGCTTTCAGCCATCAGAGTGGTATCATCTGCATATCTAAGGTTGCTAATGTTTCTTCCAGCAATTTTAACTCCAGTCTTGGATTCGTCAAGCACCGCACATCACATGATGTGTTCTGCATACAAGTTGAATAGGGAGAGTGAAAGTATGCAGCCCTGCCGTACTCCTTTCCCAATCTTGAACCAGTCTGTTGTCCCATGGTCTGTTCTTACTGTGGCTACTTGGTCTTTATACAGATTTCTCAAGAGACAAACACGGTGATGTGGTATCCCTATACCATCAAGAACTAGCCACAATTTATTATGATCCACATAGTCAAAGGCTTTAGAATAGTCAATAAAGCAGAAATAAATGTTTTTTCTGAAACTCCCTAGCTTCCTCTATTATTCAGCAGATATTGGCAATTCGGTTTCTTGTTCCTCTGCCTTCTCTAAACCCAGCTTATACATCTGGCAGTTCTCACTCCATGTATTGCTGGAGTCTGCCTTGTAGGATCTTGAACATTACCTTCTACTTAAAGTCAAAACTCTAGTTTTCTCAACACAAGCACAAAGGTTTTATTTCAATCCTACATTCCATGTTTATTCCCATTTGAAGCAGCATGGATCTATGGGAAATTACCTGATTCACGATGCTTTCAGGATAACCAAATTCTTTTTTTTCCTCTTCTGACTTTGTATATAAAATGTTCATCTCCACTACCACTCTAAATCACTGAAATTCAGAACTTTTAGTGCCCTAATTGTAGAGTACACTTTCGAGATCAGCCATGTAACTTGTTTGCTTAACGTGATGAATACTGAAGGGAATTATGTCCATCATAAGATAACAGCCAATTTCCATTGAGGTCTGATGACAGGTGGAAATAACAGAGCTTCTATCCTGAGAGCATTAAATACCGGCCTTGCCTCACATGATGCATTTAAAGCTTTTCACAGACAGAACTGGCATAAAACTCTCTTCTCCAAGAGTCACAGTGATAAATGTAAACACTGTCAGGCTAAATGATCAAGTCCAACCTGCCATTCTCCACTCACCCACCTACCCACCCCCATATTACCCCATGCTTGCCATCTTGTGTGCATGTATGTCATTTGTCAACCTCTAATGACTCTATGAATTTCATAAGGTTTTCTTGGCAATTAATACTCAGAGGGTTTTGCTAGTTCCTAGTTTGCTAGATACTACATCTAGTATTCATTAGGCTCAATACATATGGAGGAGAGGGAGAAAAAAAGATCTGGTTTTTGAGGAGGGGAGGGGAGGCTGGGGTTTATGTGTGGGTTGAGAAAGGGGGGAAAACCTTAGGTGAATGATAGAAATATAGACAAGAGTGGAATGTATAGTAGATATTAAAGTAAATAATATATCTACTGTATTATAAATGTATCAAAATTGTACTAACTCATTATATCTATACACATAATAAAAGTGACAAATGTGTATGTGTATATGTGGCAGAGATGTTCACTTACATAGACAACCTCCTGCCTCCATAAACACGTTACAATTCCCACTGAGCAGGAGACACCAATGCCCCCCCCCCTCCATTGATATGCAGGTTATAGTGAATGCCATGAACATGTAGCCAAACCCTGCCAGTGTCCTCCACAAACACCATCCTGCCCCCCACCCAAGTGAAAGCTTTCATGCGGGGACCATTTCATCCTAGATGTTCTGTTTTTCCTCCAGAATGGATATCCCAGAGTTCCTTAATTTGAATGACTCCACCTACTGCCTCTACTTTAATCCTTTCCTACTCTCTCCTATGGCACACAGCAAACAGAGGAACAAGAGGCTTGGGGAAAATTCATCATGATTTACAGGCATTGTACTTGACCTACATACAGAGAGCACTGTTAACCCAACCAACGATGGATCTGGATCAAACTTGCCACGGATGATGGGACTTGAAGTACCTTCACTGATACTGTGGTCCCCACTGACAATGAACTGGGACCAAGCTTGGCACAGAGAAGCCGCATGACCAACTGAACATACTGCAGGGGTTAGTGGGAATGGACCTTGATTTTGGGAGTTGTAGTTCACCTACATCCAGAAAGCACTGAACCTAGCTGACAACAGATCTGGACTAAAGTTGACCCACAGACCCAAGATGCCAACTGTGAATACTGGCAGGGTTTTGGGGTGATTGACCTTGGATCTGGGAATTGTAGTTCACCCTTATCCAGACAGCACTGAACTCAGCCAACGATGGATCTGGACCAAACTTGGCACATAGACCCAAAGATGGTCAACTGCAAATACTGGCAGGGTTTTGGGGTGACTGCCCTGGGAATCTGGGAGTTGTAGTTCACCCTTATCCAGACAGTACGGAACCCAGCCAACAATGGATTTAACTGATATTACCAAACATCCCAAAACAAACAATGCCTTCTTCTAATAATCCAGTCAGCACCGAGTTCCCAAGCTAGTATACTAATAAAATAAAAATCTTTTTTTAAAAGAGAAAGTGAAAAAAGATCTAGCTGTCGGGATGGGAAGGGGAGGCTGGGGTTTGTATGCTCATGTAGAGAATAATGTGAGAGGGAAAAAGAGAAAGTTTAGGCTGTTGAGGTGAGAAGAGACGAGGTCTCTCTCTCTCTCTCTCTCTCTTGCTCTCTCTCATGCCTGTGGCAGTTGCTTTGAGGTGTGTGCAGGTGATAGGGTTGAAGGCATTTGGTGGTACTTAGGATTTATATAAGGTATTTGAGCATCCACATTTTTTTCCTATCCAGGAGAGTCCTGGAACCAATCTTCCATGGATACAAAGGTCCCACTGTATTAAAGCCTTTGTCATCATATTTCATCATATTGCATCATAAGATAATTTCAGGCTGCTCCAAAATAAAGCAGTGAAAGAAGACAACAAAAAACTATAGACAAGTGAAATTTGATTACAAGTAGAATTATATATAGGCAGTAATTTTGAGAAATCTCATGCATAATATACAATGTTTTCCAAAGTAACAATTGCTAGTAATTATATTTCCCAAGTACATCTTTAGTTACTGATTACATGTCACTAAAAACATACTTGTATGTACAAATAAATAACTGTTTTTATACACTCAAGTAAATGATGCTGTTGTCTCTATGAAACTCATCGTTTCTGATGGCCATAGCCCACTATATATAACCTCATTGACTGCATGGAGGAATAATTTATGGGATTTGCAGCAAGAGCATAAGGTTCAAATTGAGGCAGGATGAACCATGTGGCATCTACAGCAAATTGGTCATTACTGAAAGGATGTCATTTGGGGAATCTACTTCCTTAGGTCACTGCCCTTAGGCCAGGTTTTTACTGAGTGGAAATCCCAACTCATCCCAATTATTGGTTTTTATAATGGGGCTACCTTAGATCATTTTAGCAATAGCAAAAGTTAGAAATGTGTGGTACATTGTTGCCACCAGAGCCATTCTCCTCCCCCCCCCCCTAAAAAAAATCAATTATATTTAATGAAATAACTTCATTCTAGGGATCCCATCACACTAGAGCATGAATCCACTTGAAATCCAGTTTCTGCCTCCTGCTGCATTCTGGGGCTTTCAGTTTAAGGAGGCACCTTTAAACTGCTCAGCCAGAGAAGTCCTGGGCCTCACTAAACTACAAGCCCCAGAATTCTGCAGGAGGCAAATACCAAATTTAAAGTGGATCCATGCTCTAAAGCAGTTGTTCTCAACCTGTGTGTACCCAGATGTTTTGGTCTTTAACTCCCAGAAATCCTAACAGCTGGTAAACTAGTTGGGGTTTCTGGGAATTGTAGCTCAAAACACCTGGGGACCCATAGGTTGAGAACCACTATTCTAGTGTGATGAGGCTGTAATAGAACTTGAGGTTGAATAAAGACTGCCTTTTGTTTGTCTTAGAAGTCTTCTTCAGAGCATATATTCAGTTAATGTTGTGCTGAGGGCTTTGAGTGGAACACCAAAGTGTAAATGGGCTCTACTGGCATCTGTGAGAGGGGGCTTTTAATTTCATCCGATGTCCACATTTCTTTTGAGAAATCCCCCCACCCAAAACCCCCATAAGAAAACACACAGAGAGAGAGACATATCTGAGTTTGAACTAGTGATGCTTTATCTTGCTCTGCTTTCTTCATACGCTGTATTCATCCATCTACCTGAATATGTGGGGTTATTTGAGGAGTAGCTGTCCATCCCATTTTGTTATAGGTGAATGCCTTAGCAGGGCTATGCTGTGTGTCAATGTTTACCAAAAAGAAAAAGAAAAAAAAAACTATGTATCCACTCAAAAGACAAAAAAGTTCACATTTTTAAAAGTGGAGAAAAGATGTGATTCCCCCATGTGACAGCCCTAATATAGTCATTGTGAAGTATTTTTTAAAAAAATAGAACCCCAGCAGATATTTCAAAATGCTTGGGTGTTTGTTAGTTTCCTTTCTAAACACTTTATCTAAATATTTTCCAAAAATGAAGAAATGATTTGGACTTTGCCCAATCATGCAGGAATAGAGCCACTGTTAGCATCACTGTCATGCCCAACAGTATCTTATTTAACCAAGATGTTAGTAGTTTACATTAATTACAGAAGTATTTCCCTATTGTATCATAATGGATCAATAACATTATATTGCTTATTTTGATTACTGAAGGGCAGAATGCAATCCAAGGACAGCAAATAAGAATCAACAGACATCTTGAAAGCACATAATCTCTATTGTTTTCTGTTTGTGTGGACTTTTTATCTTCTGCTTCTTCAAGAGGCCACCAATAAGGTCTATAATATAACTGATGATGTCTGTAATCCCCAAAGCACAGGCTTATCAGATAGCATTTTATGGACTGGGTTGAAATAGATTTCCATTGGTGATAAAGTTCTTCCCTTTAAAGCTCTTTCAGCACTTTCCTTTTCACAGGTTTAGAACAAAGAATTCAACTGCAGTGCAGAAACTTGAAAGTATCTGGATGGAAAGGAAAATAATTGTTATATCATCTGTTTCTGCAGAGTTTTAGTTTTGGTGTCCACCAATGTTATCATTAGTGTAGAGCTAATGATATTATTGACAGAAGACCAGACTATGCTGGTCATTTAAGAGTGTGAGCAGTTAAAAGGGCACCACCGCCTTTAGGGAAAATAAAACATCCACCCTTACTTCAAAGGAAGAATATGTGAGCCTTCGAGGATGCGGAGGCTGGGGAGACTTTGATCACAGTCAGCTGGGTAATTGTAAGGGATGTGTGTGGAGAGGGTTGGATTGGGGAAAATTAAAAAGGGAGACGAGGAGAAGAAAGGGAAGAAGAACAAAAAAGGATGCAAAGATTTGCTCTTATATCTGTCTGTTATGAAGACAAAATAAAAGATATTTTGTGAATATTTTGGCAAGCCTGCCAGCTTTTGTTTGAGGACTGTCTGACAGAGTTTTTTTTATTTATTGATCCAAACAGCAAATAAAGCTTTCACAATGCAATCCGAAGCTTTTGCAGTTCTCCTTCCTCAAGAAGAGGGTCAATCAGCAACAGGTCACCACTTTAGTTCCTTAAAATTAGTCATTATAAGTGATTCATGATCCAACCATTCCATAAATTTACCTTTGTGATTGCAATGGAACTAAAGGGCGATAGTCGTTGTATAGGATTGAGGCCATTGGTCTAAAGCCTTGGCTTAAACCAGTGGTTCTCAACCTGTGGGTCCCCAGATGTTTTGGTCTTCAACTCTCAGAATTCCTAATGGCTGGTAAACTTGCTGGGATTTCTGGGAATTGTAGGCCAAAACACCTGGGGGCTCACAGATTGAGAACCTGTGGTTTAAACCAAGAGTACAACTATGTTAATATCCTACACTTGCAATGAATAATATACATTTCTGCATATAGAGTTATTCAAGGATGGTGTTATGCAAAACAGCATACAAATAAATGTACAAAGGAGTGTGCTGGCAGATCTGCATACACAATACACATCCATTTAGAAGTCTATTTCTACAACCTGATTCTGAATGGAGATTTTCCATATTAGATAAAAAAAAATCCAACTATTTTTCTTTGGGAATCAAAACATGCACAAGACACCTACATCTCATCTAACTAGTAAGATATTATTTTTGAATACAAGTCCCTTTTCATTTCAGTGGGTCTGCATTTGGTAGGACTAAAATTAGCTTCAGCCTCCTATTTGTACAGTCATAACAGACTTGATACTTTTCATGTTTCTAATATTTTATGACCATTTGTTGTGCCACCCAAATGTTGTAAGTAGGCATTTCACAAAAATTGCTGTGAAATGCAGTAAGCAAAATTAACATTAGCAGCCTGCAGGCTTTCTGAGCTAAGGCAAATCAGAGATTTAAATAAGATGAGCACATTACACGGAAGTCGTTAGACAGAATGTTTTTCTTCCAATGTTGTATATCCTTTTCTTTGAAAGGCTCCTGTAGGAAACAGATTGACAGATGAGCAACATGATAATCATAGTGTACTTTTCTTCAAAGACATTCAGCACTATTAAAGAAGACAATTACACTGTGCAGTCATGTAAAGAAGTAATCACGTAATAGAATTAGGGGTGGCTCACTGCATCATCTGGATGTGCCAAAGAAAAGGGCAAGTATATCTGGCCTGTTTTGGCCAGGACCCAAAGAGCTGCTATGGGTATTTCCACTGGAAGGGCGACTATCAGAAGTAGGGAGATGGAGTGGTTGCCTTTGAAACCATTTTTCAGTAGGAACCTGTTGCCATCCACATATGTCAGTGCATCATCTCAAATGCCCCATCCCTTCCTTCAGTCATTCAGTGCTGGAAAGTGTTTGGCCATCCCTCCTCACCTTCTTTTCTTTTGCAAATACTACAGCTAATATATCATGTTTGCAGTGAAAGCTAATGGTTCCCATATTAGTATAGTCCAATAAATCCCTTCGAGATTGAATCTGAACTTTAAAAACTGAACCCATTTTCAAGATAGAGTTCTTTTTAAATGAAAAGTTAAACTTAGAGTGGATTCACTGCCTCAAAGACATGGAAGCCATCAGTTGGCAGTTGATAAGTGACAAGGTAATAACTATCAGTTTCTGGTGCAAAATGTACTCTCTGTGCTGGGAATAGGTGTAGCTATAGAATCTGGCCAGTGAAGTTGGGTGATAATTTCATTAAAAAGCAGCTACCAGAATGAACAACTGTGTGGATGAAGGTGAGATAAAGAATTAACGATTTTAAAATGGATGACAGAAAGCAAAATGGACAAAGTATGAGCTAGCCATGCAGACCTTTGGATCCTAGCATTTGTTCTACCAGATCTAAAGAGGATGAAAATACAAATAAATGAATATTTTTCCTAAAAATACTAACGTTGATGATCAGAACAGGATTTCTTTGTTTATTCTTCTGAATGCATTGGGTGTGATCAAACAATAGAGCAGACAGAGCATATCAATCTTCTGTTTGTCTGTCTGGTCCCCATTCATGTTTCATTATGCTTTCCCTTGAATTTTAAAATAAGTATTACAATAATTCTAGGCATGCAGCCAGGTTAGCTCCTGGCAACAAAAACGTCACAGAGTCCAATGGCACTTTCAGGGCTAATCAATATGATTGTGGCATAAGCTTTTCTGGACTATTGTCCACTTCATCAATTGTAGGTTTTAGACCATGAAAGCATACACAATAATTACACGTGTTCATTTTAAGATATCCCACAACTTTATTTTATCATTGATAGATTTAGTTGCTTCACAGTTGAGCAAAGGTTTCAAATGTGCTACACATTTTTCCTGTCAACACTAGGAACTTTACCAGCCTGTTGTGTAGTCTTTATTCCTGAGATGTAGGGCTGGATGATAACTAGATTTGTTATAGAAATTAAGCCATCTGTTCCAATTTGAATACTTCCCACTGAAATTATACATGAAGTGGCATGTTCTTTCAGTGCAATTAGTGGTGGTATTTTCAAAACTGAATAACCAAGGGGCTGATTTAACCTTCTCTAAGGAACTACATGGTACATACACCAGGGCTAATTCTTTAAGAAATTACATTGTTTACGGGAACACTTGGCACTTAATTGGATCAAGTCTGGAACAGATGCTTTGAAAGATGCCTCTATTACTAATGTGACACTCATAGCTAGCTAAACTACCCACCTCCATCTTCAAATTGGTTTTAGAATAGACTTTTGAACTTTTCAGTATTGATAGAAGAGTGCGAAAACTCTGGCTACTGACAAAGTTGTTTCCTTCCTGTTTGGTTCTTAGAATAGCAGTAGGATAAGGAAGGAACTATCTACACTATCATATAAGACAATTTCAAACTGCATTATATGATAATGGAGATGGGGAATGAGTCTGGGGTGTTCTACCTTGCAGAGTCAAGAGGCTCTTCCACAAGAGGCCCTGCCAAAAAAAGCAACTGGCACCAACAGAAAAATGCCAGTTCAGAGATGCATGGAAGCCACACAAAGCCTCCCTAAGCTGCCTCAGAGACAGAATATCAACCAGACGACCCAACTGTGCAGAAGCCAGTTTGGCAGGCTGGGCATCAACTAGCTATCCTACTCTAATGCACCCGCATTCCCACAAAACCCTACAAAAAAGTATCCCTTACCATTACTGCAGCCAAACTATTTCCTGATTTAGTGTCACTCTCGCAGCAATGGAGGCTGGAAGTGGTAAGCCTCTTCCCTCCTGCAAACCTCCATGGCTGCCAGAATGACACTTAATCAAGAAGTAGACTGCCTGCAGAGATGGTAAGGCATGGTTTTATGTAGGGTTTTGTTGAAATGGGGGCCCAATGAGACAGAAGACACTTCCGATCCATCTCCCTGAGTTTCCTGAGCCTGGAGAGTGTGGGGCGGCTGTGGGGACATGATCTTGGTTTGGGTATGACAATATGAGATGGAAATCCCCACTGCCCAAACACTGGCAAAGGTCCACATCTTCCTGGAAGATGCAGACCTTTACAGGTGTTTATTTTTTAACTCGGTGTCAAGACAGATTAATGGATTTACCCTGGGTTGAGCTGCAATAGCCTGTGTGTGCCATGTGGATGCTCCAGGCTAATGTGTCTCTACACTGCACTATATGAGAGTGTAGCCATAGAAACACATGCTGAAGTAAGTCTTAAGCCTCTGCAGTCATAACTCTGACAAAACTAAAATAAACAGCTTCGTTTTATAAAGGCCTTTTATTGCCACCCTCATCTTCTGTTTAACCCAATTTTTTAAGCAGTATTGGCATTGTGAAAATGGTGAAGAAGGGCTAGAGAAGCATAGTCTTTCCATGCGATGAAGCATCAGCATATTTGGAGAAAACAATGCAATAAAGCTTGGGCTGGAAAATAATGTAATTCCTCTCTAATCAATGCTACTGTAGTAGTGCATGCCTGCTTACAACAGGCAAGATAAACAGCAGCTTCTTCCAGAATGCCACGTGGAGTAAATCAGACATAAATGAATTTTGTGGTTAGACCATCTCTAAACGATCTCATTATGCTTTTGCAAATATTCTAAAATCTAGAAAAAATCCAGAATCCAAAATACTTCTGATTCCAAGCATTTTGGATAAGGAATACTACTCTGTATTATCAAAGAACCTAAGCAAACTTCATGGGGCTAACATTTCCTTGCATCCCTATATCAGGAGAAAGGCAAGATAAAAATAAAGTAAGTAATAAATAAATAAAGTTTCTAGTGTAAGGAAATTGTAAGGCTATAGGTAAATGTAAAGGTTTCCCCTGACATTATGTCCAGTCATGTCTGACTCTGAGGGTTGGTGCTCATCTCCATTTCTAAGCCGAAGAGCCGGCGTTGGCCGTAGACACCTCCAAGGTCATGTGGCCAGCATGACTACATGGAGTGCCGTTACCTTCCCGCCGGAGTGGTACCTATTGATCTACTCACATTGGCATGTTTTCGAACTGCTAGGTTGGCAGAAGCTGGAGCTAACAGCGGCTGCTCACGCCGCTCCTTGGGTTTGAACCTGGGACCTTTCGGTCTGCAAGTTCAGCAGCTCAGTGCTTTAACACACTTCACCACTGGGGCTATACTGATGGATAAATTTCATTGTTATATCCATTCTGCACCAAAAGATGCTGGTATTTCAAAAAGTGAATTGTTGAAATGTCCCCAAATGATTTAAAATAATAAAATAACTCAGCGTTCTTAAGCATCTAGTCATATTATCCCCATTTATATCTCTAAAGTTTTAAAAAACGGCATAATAAAAACTAAAACAGAACTTTAAACGAAGAAAATGTTTGTGGGGTACATGTGTGTGAAATGATAATATTAAAAAGGAAAATCTAAAATACAGTAAATAATTGGTATATTATCATAATTCGTGCTGGGAGCTTAAGAACTATCAATTTTATTCCTTGATGGTTGTACCTATCTGCAGAGCAGTGAGTTATAGTTCAGACTATTGTATTTATCTATACCAATCACCATAAAAACTGGATTTTGATATTGCTGTTTTTATTGCTTTCAGTGTTTTACATATAGATAAATGCAGAAAAGACAATTTTGAATTATTTACTGCAATTATGTTAAATCCTTGTGTCCCCTTTTGCTGTCTTTATTGGTGCTTCTGAGAACCATGATGAATACATTTAATATGCCTTAATGGGTTCCTATACAAGACATTTTTGTACTTGACACTACAGAGACAGCATTACATGAAATTAAAGTGCAGACAATTAAAGAGCATAATGTGGGAAAAATCAAGCTTAGAATGATAGCTATTTGGAGTTTTCTGCAATTCAATTCCTTGATCAACTTAATAGAAGATGGTGAGTGGAATTTAGATAGCTAACCTAGATCTGATTATGTTTATAATATCCCTATCAGGGATGAATGTTTGCTTCCCTTATAGAGAGACATCGATTAGCTTCTAGATTATTTTTCTGATTGATTACCAGTGTACTGTAACATTCTTTCTCCATATATCTAACCTGGATCAATACAACTTTATAGTTAGGACTTCATCTAGACACAGTTATGGTGCAATCAGCAGTAATTTGTGGTTCCTCAATAACAGTTTTAAAGAAAATGTGCACAGTCCGTATCTTCGGCTTGTAGCCATTTATAACTGGGAGGAAAATTAACTTCCTAGCATCGTGTCTGAAAAAGTGAAGCATTAATTTTACATAAGCTTGGACATGACTATCTTTCACAGGAAATTTGTGCATGAGCTATCATTTATTTATTTATTTCAAATATTTCTATCCCGCCCTTCTCACCCGGAGGGACTCAGGGCAGCGTACAATTGGCAACAATTCGATGCCGATACATCATTAAAAACAACAACATATAAAAATACAACCAATTAAATACAGTATAAAATATAAAACATAAAGCATGTGCTTAAAATCCGTTCGTCCAATATCCTCCAACTTTATCCATATAACAATCTGGGTCGTCTTTATCATTTATTCATTAAAAGCCTGGGCACAAAGCCATGTTTTTAAGGCTTTTCTAAAACTCAAAAGGGTTGGGGCTTGCCGTATATTTCTGGGGAGGGTGTTCCATAGCCGAGGAGCCACCACCGAGAAGACCCTGTCCCTCGTTCCCACCAGCCGCGCCTGTGAGGCAGGAGGGACCGAGAGCAGGGCCTCTCCAGATGACCTCAGGGATCTTCCTGGCTCATAGGAGGAGATACGTTCGGACAAGTAGATTGGGCCAGAACCGTTTAGGGCTTTATAGGTCAAAACCAGCACTTTGAATTGGGCTCGGTAGCATATCGGCAGCCAGTGGAGCTGGCTTAACAAGGGGGTGGTACGCTCCCTGTAAGCAGCCCCAGTTATTAGTCTGGCTGCCGCCCGTTGTACTAGTTGGAGCTTCCGGGCCGTCTTCAGAGGCAACCCCACGTAGAGAGCGTTGCAGTAGTCCAAACGGGATGTAACCAGAGCATGGACCACCGTGGCCAAGTCAGACCTCCCAAGGAACGGGCGCAACTGGCGCACAAGTTTTAGTTGTGCGAAGGCTCCCCTGGCCACCGCTGAGACCTGGGGTTCCAGGCTCAGCGATGAGTCCAGGAGAACCCCCAGACTGCGAACCTGCGTCTTCAGGGGGAGTGTGACCCCATCCAGCACAGGCTGTAACCCTATTCCCCTTTCAGCCTTGCGACTGACCAGGAGGACCTCTGTCTTGTCTGGATTAAGTTTCAATTTGTTCGCCCTCATCCAGTCCGATACAACGGCTAGACACCGGTTCAGGACCTAAACAGCCTCCTTAGTGGCAGGTGGAAAGGAGTGACAGAGCTGGACATCATCTGCGTACAGATGACACCTCACCCCGAAACTCCGGATGATCTCTCCCAGCGGCTTCATGTAAATGTTAAACAACATGGGGGACAGCACTGAACCCTGCAGGACCCCACAAGTCAATGGTTGTGGGGCCGAGCAGGTGTCCCCCAAGGACACCATCTGGGACCGACCTTCCAGGAAGGACCGGAGCCACTGCAAAACAGTACCTCCGAGCCCCGTCCCGGCAAGGTGCCCCAGAAGGATACCGTGATCGACGGTATCGAAGGCCGCTGAGAGGTCCAGCAGAACCAGCAGGGACACACTCCCCCTGTCCAGCTCGCGGCGTAGATCATCGACTAAGGTGACCAAGGCTGTCTCGGTACCATGCCCCGGCCTGAAGCCAGACTGTGCCGGATCCAGATAATCGGTATCTACCAAGAATGCCTGGAGTTGTGCGGCCACCACACGTTCCACGACCTTGCCCAAAAAGGGGAGATTGGAAATAGGCCGAAAGTTCTCCAATTGAGTGGGGTCCAGTGATGGCTTCTTCAACAGCGGTTTGATCACAGCCAATTTAAGGCTCGCTGGAAATATGCCTTCCCGAAGGGAGGCATTCACCACCACCTTCACCCACTCGGCCAACCCCCCTCTGGCTTCTCTCACCAGCCAGGATGGGCAGGGGTCTAGGATGCATGTGGTAGCCCTCACCTCTCCAAGCACCTTGTCCACGTCCTCAGGCTGAACCAATTGAAACGAATCCATCAAAATGGGACAAGCAGGTGCTCTTGCTACATCCTCGGAGACTGCCATTAATATGGTGTCAAAGCTAGAACGGATCAAAGCGACTTTGACCGCAAAGAACTGAGCAAATGCTTCACAGCGGGCTGCCGAGTTGTCAGGGATCCCGTCTTGGGGGGCGGGATATAACAAACCTCTGACAACTCGGAACAGCTCTGCCGGACGGTTCTTTGCGGACGCAATATTAGCTGCAAAGAAAACATTCTTTGCAGCATCTATTGCCGCGGCATATGCCTCCCTATCATTTCACTTCAGAGAATGTGTGAGACTCTAAGATATGCAAAATTCATATAGTTTCTGTCTCATGTAAAGCTTATGCCGTGATTTGTTTTCAAAAAAAGATAGTATTGTGAAAGTAGTTCAAAGTGGCCTAAAAGGCCTGCCCTTTAATCCAGATGTTTGGGGCACAGAAATTGCTATTTATTTGTGAGATTGATGCACTTTATTACTTCAGAGAGACACACCTCCTGTCTCTGCATATGGCAGAATTAAACCAGGCAGAGGAGGGTGAAGAGATTGATAAAAACCAGGAGTGTCTCCACATTTTCTGGGGCTTAGCCCTCAGGAACTTTGGCACCAACCAAAATAGGTGTTAGCAACCTCCTTTCAGTTCAGCTAACAGGGAAGAAATTGCCCACCCTTGGGCCAATCTTGTTGAAGTCTTAGAGAATTTTATGTGAGAGAATGAATTGAGGCAAGCTGGTTCTACCCAAACCAGATGTAATATAGGAACTGAAATTAGATATAAAGCCTAATGACTGGGGTGCACAAGTTAAGTCTAGTCTATACAAATAATGTTCCAGGTTGTATTCTGTGTTGATTTTGCTTGAAGAACAACTCCCTAAACATATCTAGCAAAAGGAAGTTGAAGCCATATAGCCAAAAAAAAAAAATGGGAGACAGTTTTGGAAACTTTGAAACCACTACTAAGAATAAGCATCATCTGTGAACATTTCAAAATTGAGACATGCTTTTATTCAAATGAAGTGCTATTTAAAATCCAGTAGAACTGCATCTTAATTCATTATAAAATGTACTAATTTCTCATCAAGGTGTTTGCTTAGGGCTATATTTTGACAAATTATGTCATCGCAACTGAGCATACAAAAGGAAACCTCACAAAGGGGAACTAATTCAAGACATAACATTAATTTTCACTTAATAGGAGCTCAGTATTGCTAAATGATTCATAAGGAGCTGACAAGTTTCAGTCCTTTTACATCCAAAAAAAAAAGTTAAACAGTTGGTTTATTGCAAATAGCAATGCAGGATTTAATAACCTTCACTGATCACATTTCTAATTAATTTGTTCTCTTGGATTCTCTCTTTCTTTTTTCACACCAAGATATTTTGTTAAAGTAGCAAATCATAATAAAGTAAGGACAGTGGTAACTTCTGTACAGCAGTTCCAGATAAATCTGGAAGTTCTTGCACTACTTTTAATTCATGTTTTACATTTTTATCTCCCTCCTATGTAGAGATTTCCAGAAACCAACAGAATAGTTGGCCCATAGTAACTAGCATTGACTGGACCGAGACAGTTATAGAACTTTTTATCTTTTTACACCAAAAATGTGGACAAATCTTTATTTTTTTAAATTATAAGAGTGCTAATAATAGTGGAAGGTGCTATTTCTAAGGATAGGGTCCCTGTTATTGTTTGGGTCCCCTACTTGGATTTCAGAAATAAACAAATCATTAAATATTTTACATTCCAAATACTAAATTCTAACTAATGGGGTTCACTAGATGTGTGCCTTATGATGTGCTGTGCATTGAGATGGGCCAAACCACCCTTTGATTTTGACATGGATGAGAGTCATAGAGTTTTGGCTACATATATATTTTCAAGCAGATTCTGACAGCTATATTCCCTCTTTGTTATCAAATCATTTTATTTCAGAGTGGTCTTCTTTGGTTCTCAGAAAGATCAAAGTAATTGGGCTGTCTTTGGAAGCACTCTTAATGTTTACAAATATGGATGCCTGCAAGTCAGTCAAATACAGACTTTGGACCTTGACTTCCGCAATTTGACTCTTGCAGCAAAGACAACTTGCTCACCTACCACATTATTAATTCCATGCAAGTGTGGAGTTATGGCAGCTTATCTTCGCATTTGGATTAATCCCACCCACAAAAGAGCTTTGGCCACTGCAAGATGCAATGTGTTGCCATCACCTCTTTTGGGTTGGAAATATAATGATATAGAATGTTCTAAAGGGGTTTGTTTTTGTGACTTCATTTCTATCAAAACATGGGATCATTGTATGCCCCAAATATGGTAAGATACAGATGAAATACAGGAATTCCATTTTTGCAGTGTTCTCAATGGCAAGAATGTTATAAAATTACATACTTCCTGAACAACTCTGATGCATTCTTTTGAGAGACTGCTGAAAGTTTATTCTTGAGATTAGTAATTTTAATCATATTTCTCTTCTTTTATCCATGATTCCTTTCATTATAGATGTCTGTGCTGTAATTTTGTTAGTGTATGTGAATAAAGGTTGCTGTTGTATGAGTAATATCTTACAGGTGTAGAAAAGTGAAAAAATTAAAACCAACAGGCAGAGAGTGTGAGGGACTGTTGTTGCATGTATGTGATACTTGTACTAAGGATGATTATTATAGATCATGTGATATTAGTTGTAGTTTCTATTGTATATA
This sequence comes from Anolis carolinensis, assembly GCF_035594765.1. Classification (NCBI taxonomy): domain Eukaryota; kingdom Metazoa; phylum Chordata; class Lepidosauria; order Squamata; family Anolidae; genus Anolis; species Anolis carolinensis. The sequence continues at coordinate 129,912,772 of NC_085841.1, forward strand.
TAAAAAAGACACTTCTATGGTTTAATTTAAGAAGGTTGTTTTGTGAATCTGTGGATCTTGTCAAACGGTGAATCTTTGGACCTTGTCGCTAGCAGAAGGGAAGGTGCATGGGGTGACTTGTGGCAACCCGCGCACCCGCCCTCCTCCCCTCATCACACATGGAAGGTGGGAAAGAGTGCAGTGGCACCCTTTCTCACCCCCATCATATGGCAGAAAGAGTGGCAACACACAGCAATGCATATTGCCTCGCTGCCCTTTCTGCCATCACATGGGCTTTTGGGGCCAAAATTGTGGGTAGCTTCATTGGATAGTCTATTTCCAAAATGTTTGAACATATTGGCTCTCTTACTCAAATGCCAAGCTCTAAAGGGGAAAGCAAATCAAATCCATTCACCGTTGAATTTCATGCCCCAATGAAGAAGTCCAGAATGCTCTCTTTTGTGGAATAATGCCTGTGTGTACTCACCAATTATTGATCCAGATTTCACTTTTCCACATAACATGCTAAAAGTGACCAAAAATTATTTTTGCAATTATATGTTAATTGAAATAAATAACTTTTGACATAATTTGCCTATATTGTAATCAAGCCAATATCCCACTTTAAAGCACCACCCAAAGCTAGTTCTATGGGAAATCAATAAAAGGTAGGCTATTGCCAAGTGGGAAGCAATAGTCCGGGCACAAAATGGTGATTAAAACTAATGGCTGGTCTCCTTCAGTTCTAATGATCCGCATAATATTGACTCACTAATTGAAAAATAGTTTCTTATTTTTATTTTAAAAATGTATTCAGGGTAGCCATGCTAGCCCTGTAGCAAAAGACAATAAAACCCAAATACACATCACAGTGATACCTTTGTTAGGTCAATGAAAAGGCTCAGGTTGCATTACATTACACTAACTCATTGGCTTTTTCTTTAAACAAAGATATAAACAATCATACAGATCTACTTCTGGCAGGGCTCCATTCCAGAAGTGTAGTGGAAGCATAGTAAGCCACCACTGCTGCAAAACAGGAGGCTTCCCATGTTGCAACAACCTGGAGGAATCCAGTTGGTGGACATTTTCCCCAATGGGATGGCATGAGGGGGAAAGTGGGAGATGCAGGTCATGGGGCAAAAGATTCCCCACACACAGCCCTCCGGGCCCCACCAGATTTACCATGATGTGTGGCAAATCCCAGTCTTAATGTAATGAGGTCCTTAGTTTTGTTCACTTCCTTGACCCTTGCAGTACTAGCCACTTAAAACTGAATAGCAGAAAAACATCAATCACGTTATCTACCTAACAATGTCCAACAAAATCCAAAATACATATCACCTCAATACCTTTCTTATGTTTAAATATGTGCAAGATAGATTTCAATACATTTACTCGTTGGCTTTCTTCATAGAAGAAAATGAATAGTATCAGAATCTTCAGTTAGATCTACACTGCCATATAATCCAGTTTCAGAATGTGGATTAACTGAATTAAACTGGATTATATGAGTCTACTAATCTGCATTCTGAAACTGGATTATATGGCAGTATAGATAGGGCCTTCAACCTGTGTCTTTGAGATGATTTTTACAGTAGCTTTTAGGGAGGTTGATTCAAGTAGAGTTCACTAGCCTTTCTTTCTTTTCTTTTTTTTGCCATGCAGGGACTGGGGACAAAGGCAGAAAAAGCCAGGAAATAAACCTTTGGTCTCCATTCAATTTACCTTGTATTTTTATAGTTTGCATTTTGTAAATCCCGATAGCCTCCCAAAGTCAGTTTTATTTTCAGCACAAGCAAGCAAAGCTAAGCCAAAAAGGCTTCCTTTCCTCTTTAAATTAATGGCCTCTCATTATTCAGTGAAGGAAGCAGCAGCGAGAAAGTAGAGTTCGCTGGGAAAGGAGGCACGGAATTCTGGGGAATGTAGTTTGGGAAGGCAAGGAGAATTCAGAGAATTCAAAGGGCCCTGCCCTAAACTACATTTCCCAGAATTCTGCTCAGCATCAGAAAGCACCACTCATGACAGGGGATAAATTTGCCCCTCCGTAGCAGCGGCCAGCCAGAGTTCCATAAAATTGTTGAATTTGCAAAGAGGAGGACTGATTGATTCTTCTAGCAAGTAAATCTCTGAGCTGGGCAGGGAAGAAATCTCTAAATGGAAGTTCTATTGGTTAATACAAGAGACATTCAATGAGATAGCTGTTGCGGCTTTAAAAAAAAACCATTTTTGTCAAAACTTTTAAAAATTCCCTAAAACCAGTAGATGTATGAATATTTCTGAAAGTTGGGGGAAATGATCCCCTGTAAACTTGTATCATTGTATAGAAAATTCAAGGATATAGCTCTTGTAGGGTTTTTTTTTTTGTTCTTTATAAATACTTTGAAAATTCCCCAACGCCAGCGACCACTAATTTTGTAATGACTTTTGGAACATTTTTTTATTGATTGCACGTGCCCAGGCCTGTGCAATCAATTAAAAAATGTTTCAATGCTCATTACAAAATTAGGGTGGCAGCTGTGAATTGCTTCAAAAGTGTTTCTAAAATATCGTAAGTGGTTCATATCATAACCATAATAATCTATATATATATAAATGAGTGATGGCATCACGGCGACCAACAAAACAACAAAACTACAGACCTCCCAACCTCGAAATTTGACAACACAACCCATCATCCATGCCTCTAGGTTAATACAACAAAAAGAAAAGAAAAATAAAGTCCTAATTAGAGGGAAAGGAATAATTGTTTTTATCCAATTGCTGCCAGTTAGAGGACTAATCTCTGCCCACTTGGTCTCCTAGCAACCAACTCAGCCCAGGGGACAGGCAGACTTAGGCCTCAGGCGTCTTCCACAGATTATCTAATTTGCACTGGATTATATGGCAGTGTAGACTCAAGGCCCTTCCACACAGCTATATAACCCATTTATAATCTTATATTATCTGCTTTGCACTGGATTATCTTGACTCCACACTACCATATAATCCACTTCAGTGTGCATTTTATACAGCTGTGAAGAAGGGGCCTCATATAATCCAGTTCTAAGAAGATAATATAAGATTATCAATATACAGTAGAGTCTCACTTATCCAATATAAACAGGCCGGCAGGATAAGTGAATATGTTGGATAATTAGAAGGGATTCAGGAAAAGCCGATTAGACATCAAATTAGGTAATTGTTATACAAATTAAGCACCAAAACATCATATTATACAACAAATTTGACAGAAAACGTAGTTCCATGCGCAGTAATGCTACGTAGTAATTACAGTAGAGTCTCAGTTATCCAAGCCTCGCTTATCCAACATTCTGGATTATTCAACGCATTTTTGTAGTCAATGTTTTCAATATATCGTGATATTTTGGTGCTAAATTCATAAATACAGTAATTACTACATAGCATTACTGCGTATTGAACTACTTTTTCTGCCAAATTTCTTGTCTAACATGATGTTTTGGTGCTTCATTTGTAAAATCATAACCTAATTTGATGTTTAATAGGCTTTTCCCCTTAATGCCTCCTTATTATCTAACATATTCGCTTATCCAACATTCTGCTGGCCCGTTTATGTTGGATAAGTGAGACTCTACTGTACTTTATTTACAAATTTACCACTAAAATATCACAATGAATTTAAAACACTGACTACAAAAACATTGATTACGAAAAGGCAGACTGCGTTGGATAATCCAGAACATTGTATATGCGTATGTTGGATAAGTGAGATTCTACCTTAATATGAAATAATTACTGGGATAGAATAATACAGAACAATATAATCTCTAAAACCAGGACAGTAAATAAAGAGCAACACTCTGAAAGCAGGGAAATTGGAAATTCCACAAAGGAAACAATCAGGGCCAGCTAACACCTCCCAAGAAAGGATTCTTCCAGAAAGGAAGCTGAGAAGGGAGTGAAGCACTGTGTATTACCAAAGTCATTATTATTACTATTATTATTATTATTATTATTATTATTATTATTATTATTGTGTTGCTGTCAACCGTGAAAATGAATACAATCTGGCTCTAAGTATTCAAAAACACTAAAATCAGAATATATAAAAATTAATGTGGTATAATAAAACAGAACAATACAATCTCTAAAATCAGAACACTAAATAAAGAACAACACTCTGAAAACAGGGGAATTCCACACAGGAAACAATCAGGGCCAGCTAACACCTCCCAACAAAATATTCCCATCATCAAAGTCTGGCAAATCCTCTATTTTCTCAGGGCCACAGACAGTAGAAGCACATAAAATATCGCAAAGAACACCACTCTGAAAACAAGGGAATTCCAGACAGGAAACAATCAGGGCCAGCTAACACCTCCCAACAATTCACTCAGGGAGGAAACAGCCAGGCTTTAAAGCTGCAATGCCATTACATCCTAATCATTTTCCCTAATTGCAGCATTCATATTTGCCTCCAACAGACAAAAAAAAACCATTCAGAAATATGGTATATTCACAACCTTTAGGAAATAATATCCCCTGATGGCGCAGCGTGTTAAAGTGCTGAGCTGCTGAACTTCTGGACCGAAAGGCCGCAGGTTTGAATTGGGGGAGCGGAGAGAGCCCTCACTGTTAGCCCCAGCTTCTGCCAACCCAGAAGTTCGAAAACATGCAAATGTGAGTGCATCAATAGGTACTGCTCCGGCGGGAAGGTAACGCCGCTCCATGCAGTCATCCCACATGACCTTGGAGGAGTCAACGGACAACGCCTGCTCTTCGGCTTAGAAATGGAGGTGACCACCAACTCCCAGAGTCAGACATGACTGGACTTAATGTCAGGGGAAAACGTTTACCCTTTACCTTAACTACCACCAATTCCTCAATACTTCATTTCCCATACCACCATACTTTGCCACAGCAACGCGTGGCCGGGCACAGCTAGTATAATTAAATTTTCTTTACTTTTTTGTTGTCATTGTGCAAGTGGGGAAGTTTCTGGGGTTCCTTTCGCCCTCATTTTAGAGTTATCAAGATGAAACTTGCTACAATTGTAGAACACATTTAACACTGTTACCCGCTCTCCTAAGTTTCTGAACGTTTCATACAATCACTAAATTTTGGAAATTAAAAAAAATTATGAACAACATTTGCATTAGTAAATATAAATTACTGTGAAGCCTTGTGTATATTTTCAGTTGTGTAAACCTACAAGAGCTGTCTCCTTGAATTTCTATTTTCAATTATACAGCATCATTCCTCCCAAGTTTTAGAAAGATTTACATATCCACTGATTTTTGGCAAATTTTAACCAACATATATTTAAAAGTATAATTTCACTGGAAGACCCCAGGGACTATCCAGTGCAACTCCCTTCTACCAGGCAGGAAAAGCACAGTCAAAGAACTCCCAACAGATGTCCATACAGCCTTTGAAATAATAATAATAATAATAATAATAATAATAATAATAATAATAATAATAATAATGTTAGGAAACCTACAAGGTAAACTTTGGGGTTATTGCCTCTGAACTTTGCCTACCTCACAGGGTTGATTCGACTCCCAACAATCCCCTTTTATCTCAAAATCCCTTTAGAGAATGAACACAGGTTTACCCCCACCAAAACATTCACGGAGGAGAAGGAGGCACAAGGCAGTAAGCAGAATTCTGGGAAATATAGTTTGGGAAGGTGAGGACCCCTGTGGCAGAGAATTCAAAAGAGCCTGTCCTAAAAAACATTTCCCAGAATTCTGCTCATTTTCTGCGTTAAAGCCTCAATGTGAGTGTGGCCTCTGCCTGTCTCTCTCTGAGCTGGCCATGTGCCAGAAGGGCTTCTTCCTTGTCCAACCATCCAGCCAGGCATTCCTCCCTCTCACCTGAGCCCCCTGCACCACTCTATTTAGGGAAAGAGCGGGGCTTCTCCCTTCACTATGGGCCCTACTATCCTCCTCAGGGCCCTTTGGGGGAACCAAATCCAGTCCTTTTGGGGGAGAAGTGGCACCCATGATGAAGACTTAGAGCCACTTATGAAACTTACATAATTCTTCCAAAAAGTCATAGGCCAGTGTTTTGAATCTTATTTTTTGTGTGTGGATACCACTCATGTTTCTTAATATTGTGTCATATATATTTCTTTATTATTTTATTTAAGAAATTTATACCCTGCCTTTCTCCACTTAAGAGCCCAAGGAGGCTTACAGATGAAAACATGCATAATAAAAGTTAAAACATTTAAAACCAAATATTATTAGTTGCTGTCACACATCCTAAAACATTCATTAAACTATAACAAAACATTAAAACTTTAAAACCACACATAAATACATCATATGGTCCAGGTTCTTCTTCAACTTTGTAAGTCCTGAATTCAGTCAAAGGCTTTATTTAAAAGATAGGTTTAAGGGTCCTCCTAAACTCCAGCAGAGAAAGCACTGCTCTAATTTTCCCTGGGAGGGCATGACAAAGGAGGAGTGCCACTCCCGAAAAGGACACCTCTCTGAAAATCTTTAACCTGAGCGAATCACAGAACTTAGTCAACACCAGACTTTGCCCACTAGATCTGAGAGTTCACGCTGGCGTGTATTGTGGGACCCGCTGTCGCAGGTTGTCTGGGCTAATTGGCAGCCAGTGAAGCCGCTTCAGGAGCGGAGTAGTATGTTCTCTTACATCTGCTCCCTTTAGCAGTCTGGGTGCATATCTTTGAACAAATTGAAGTTTCTGAACCATTTGCAAAGGCAGCCCCACATAGAACGCATTACAGTAGCCCAGACGGGATGTAACCAAAGCATGTACCACCATGGCCAAGTGAGATTTTTCCAGGAACGGTTGCAGTTGGCACACCAATTTAAGTTGTGCAAAGGCGATCCTGATAACCTCCATCATCTGGGCTTCTAAGTTTATGGAGAAATTCAGAATCACCCCTAAGCTCCAAATAAGATTAGCTCCAACTCTAACCTCATTCCGAAAGCAGTTGAAAACCTAGTTCTTTCAAGCCCCATGTTACCAGTACTCCCAAGATATTGCACAATTGCACAATTGCATAATTTCACAATTATAATTTTATCCCTCTCCCCAAGATCAAAGATTGAAGTGCCATTACATTGTTCCCAGCCTCTGGCTATGTTTTTATTGTGTGATGATGTGTTTTAACAATTATGTATTAACTTGTTGTGATTGTATTTTATATTTTATATTTTTGTATATTGTTGGGCTTAGTCCCCCATGTGAGCCGCCCCGAGTCCCTTCAGGTAGATGGGGTGGGATACAAGAATAAAGTTATTATTATTATTATTATTATTAAGCTGCAGAACTGGGCTTTCAGGGGGAATATAGCCCCGTTCAGCTCAGATCGTAAGCCAATTCCCAGATCCATCCTACGTGAGACCAGTAGTCGGGATTGAGTTTCAATTTGTTTACCCTCATCCAGCCCATCACTGCCTCCATGAACTAGTTCAGGCACAACATGGCTTCCTTGGCTTTATCAGATGGACTTCCTTGGCTTTATCAGGTGGAAAGGAGTTGGGCATCGTCTGCATACAGGTGATACCAAACCCCAAAATTCTGGATGATCTATTCCAACAGTTTTATGTAGATGTTAAATAACATCGGGGAAAATGATGAGCCCTGCAGGACCCCACAGTCCAATGGCCATGAGGTTGAGCAGGACTCCCCCGACACCACTTTCTAGCTACGATCCTAGAGAAAGGACCAGAACCATTGCAGAGTAGTGCCCCCCAGCCCCATCCCCTCAAGTTGCTCCAGAAGGATACCATGGTCAATGGTATCAAAAGCCCCTGAGAAGTTCAAGAAATAGGTCACACTACCTCTATCTAGTTCTATGCACTGATTATCCACCAAGGCAACTAAAGCTGTTTCTGTACCATGCCCTGGCCTGATGTCACACTGAAGTGGGTCTAGAATCTTACAAACTATATCTGACATATGAGGTACAAATGACTTTTTGCACAGCCCCAGTATTTATCCAAACTTTCAAAACCCAAAAGAGCATTTAGTGCTATCAAGGGTGGCTCCAGCTGTACACAAACTATGCGGGTGCTGAAGGCGCACCTCTAAGGGGCGCCAATTTGTGCCTGAGGGGTGCCTTGGCGGGAAGAGCCAATGAAGCCTGGAAGGGTGCAGCTCCCACCTCCCTCCCTCCCTGGCTCCCCCACCCTCTTTGCACTTGCCCCTTTAACTATGTGCTTTGCGCTTGCCCCTTTAACTGAGCTGGGGGAGAAGGGCTGCACAGGCAGGCGGGCTGCCTCCCGCTGGGTAAAGCGGCTGGCGAGCACGTGCCGGCACTTCCGGTGAGGTTGCCTCCTGTCGGGTGAAACAGCTGGTGAGCACGTGCGCTGCTGCTTCCAGTGAGGATGCCTCCCGCTGGGTGAAGCGGCTGGCGAGTGCACACGCTGCCACTTCTGGCGAGGTCTCTTGGAAACTGGGCAAGTGGTGTTTATATATGGAATGTTCAGGGTGGGAAAAAGAACTCTTGTCTGAGGCAGGTGTGAATGTTGCAATTGGCCACCTTGATTAGCATTAAATAGCCTTGCAGCTTCAAAGCCTGGCTGCTTTCTGCCTGGGGGAATCCTTTTTTGGGAGGTGTTATCTGGCCCTGATTGTTTCCTGTCTGGAATTCCTGTTTTCTGAGTAGTGTTCTTTATTTACTGTCCTGATTTTAGAATTTTCAAAATACTGATGTTTCACTCACATCTACTAACTTTGTCCCCACTTCAAGTAAGTCACCCCAGCCTTGCCATCAGAGTTGTCAGAGGTTGAGAAGGTCTACTCATCATTCTCATGGTCAGCAGAGGGCAAGGACCATAGTTATCATGGTGAGCATATTCTCCAAAATGCCAAAGCCTAGTTACTGTAGCCCTATTCAAGCTTCTATCTGAGTAAGAAGGCTAAAACTACCATGTTTACATCAATCTCAGCCACACCTTTTTTGCCTAAATGACTATGACAAAATTGAGGTGCACATTACGTTTTTGTAATATGGTAAAGACAAGTGGGTTGCTGTGAGCTTTCTGGGCTGTATGGCCATGTTCCAGAAGCATTCTCTCCTGACGTTTTGCCTGCATCTATGGCAGGCATCCTCAGAGGTTGGAAACTAGTCAAGTGGGGTTTATATATCTGTGGAAGGTCCAGGGTGTGAGAAAGAAAGAACTCTTGTCTGTTGGAGGCAGGTGTAAATGCCCACCTTGATTAGCATTGAATAGCCTTTCAGCTTCAAAGCTTGGCTGCTTCCTGCCTGGGGGAATCCTTTGTTGGGATGATTTATTACTATTATTATTATTAGGCCTTGCTCCTGGGAAGGTTCCTCCGCTGTGGTTCCCTACCTATCTATCTACTTTGCCACATATTCTCCACATTGTGCGTATGTATATGTATATATAAGATATACACAAACACACACATATTTATTTATTTATTTATTTATTTACAGTATTTATATTCCGCCCTTCTCACCCCGAAGGGGACTCAGGGCGGATTGCAATGAACACATATATGGCAAACATTCAATGCCAACAGACAAACAACATTCAGTTTTAGACAAACACAGAGGCATTTTTTAACATCTTTCCAGCTTCACGATTCCGGCCACAGGGGGAGCTGTTGCTTCACCGTCCATTGATGGCTGTTCTTCCTCTTCTTTTCCTCGTGAGCAGTTTTATGGTGTTGTAGATTAGTTAAATTAGCCTCCCGCATAAAGCGTCCCTAAATTTTCCCTACTTGACAGATGCAACTGTCTTTCGGGGCTGCTAGGTCAACAGCAAGCCGGGGCTATTTTTTTTTTATGGTCGGAGGCTTAACCCAACCCGGGCTTCGAACTCATGACCTCTCGGTCAGTAGAGATTTATAGCAGCTGGTTACTAGCCAGCTGCTCCACAGCCCGGCCCCATATGTAGGGACCAATGTGCCATATATATATATATATTACACACACATGTATATATTCTATTCACCTCTACCTTCTACCTTTTATTTTTCAGTGATTGGTTTGGGGGGGGGGTGCACCAAAAATACTGCTTGCTTACACTTGAAAATTACCTAGGGCCGGCCCTGAGTGCTAAAGATCCAGGTCATTCAGAATAATTGTTGTTTTTTTACATCCTAACAAAGACACTGTGCTCAGTGGCATCTATTTTATCTGCTTCCATTTTAGCTTATTGCTGCACTTCAAATACCTTCACTGACCAAATTGTCATCAGTCTTCTTTCTTCTCCTTTTAACCTTTAAGTATTTAAATGGTCGTGACCTTATCATCAATTGATATATATGACAATTGTGCATGCTTGAATAGCGCTCCTTTTTAAAAAGAAATACACTATTTTCAAAAGGCTAACTCTCAAGTATTGGTAGATTCACCTTTAGGAATGGAAAATAATATATTAATCATGACACTTTCAGCCTTTAAAAACACAAAAAGACATCCTATATGTGTCTTTGTGGTATTTTACTTCCTCCATCTGCAGAGTGCAAAGGAGATTCTAGATTACAGGATACTAAAAGCTTCACCTCTTTTTTCCAAAATACTTTTTTCTTTCTCCTATGGCTGTCCTTATACGAAGCCTTATGTTTTGTCCATCTTGCCCTGTATAGTCTATTAACTGGCAGAAGCTCCCCGGGAGTTTCAGGCAGGGAGTTTTCCACATCATCTGCAGGCTGATACTTTTAACAGTGATTCTAGAAGTTCAGTGGAAGACCTTTGGCATGCAGAGCACAAGCTCCACCACTGAACTATAGTCTCGTTCAATTTCTTGGTCAACATTTTTAACATGTAAAATTACTAACTTAGGACAAGTTATAAGAACTATTTCTATGTATGGATAGTTTTGCCTGAGCCGAGATCCAGCTAAGAGTCAGAGGTGAGACTCAGAAGCACCAAACATTATTTTCCATACACGGATCAAAATCCAGACTTTTAGGAGGTAAACTCTGCATTTCCTGTTTATTTCCTCGGCCCTTCCTTTTTTGAAACCAACTTCATCTTACAGATAAAACTGCTAACCATTTTCTCTACCCCCATTTAGAAGTGATGCAAGAGCAGTAGAAGGGGAGAGGGCTCCCCTCATTTAGTGGTATCACGAGGGTTGATTTCAACCAGTGCGGTAACTCACGATGTTGCTCCCATGAATTTCCTCCCATACCAGACCATACTACAATGTTGGTATGTTGGACATTTGATAAAATGATAGCTTTGACCAGATTTGAAGATATGAAAAAAGTAAATCCACACAGAGTTTTAGGCTTGTAGGTATAATGATAAATTTCATAAAATCTTTATTGGGCAGTACGAGGTGCAATAAGATTTGACAAGATACCACAATAATATATATCATTTTAAAATGCTTATTTATGTTTTACTGATTGCTTATTATGTTTTATATCTGTGTAAAGATTGTTATTGATTTTGTACTGTATTTTTAACATATTGGAAGCCTCTTTGGGTTTCTTTGTAGGAGAAAAGCGGGACATAAATAAAGATTTATTATTTTATATTAACGATGCTTTCCCTCCAGTTGGAGGAGGGGCTTCCACAGGAAGCAGGCATGAAGCCGGTTGGGGGGGGGGCTTGAGGGGCTTCAGCCCCCCCCCCAAATTCTCAGGGTGGTCCGCGAGAAGGCCTTACATTTATTATTTAAACTGTTATGTTTATTCATATCATGATCTGATCACCATGTTCAATATATCCCATATGCATGGGGGGTATTGGGATAACGATACAAAAGGTTTGCTAGGGTAGATCCTCTCTCACTCAGACTCACCCCCCTGAACCAAAATCCCATGCCCCACCCACGCCCCGAATCAAAATCCTGGCTACGAGCCTGACAGGAAGCTATCTTGTGTCATCTGATAGGCATGAGCCCATCAGTTCTCCAGCTGAAGTAGAAGTTTTGTAGGACACTTCCCAAGGTAAATGTGATGAGGTAGTTTGTACTTCTCACAAGCTTAGCTGCATTAGAGAACTGTAGAGATGACATGAGGCCTAAATAACCTAAAGGCATCCAATCTTGGATACTAAACAGGGTCAACCCTAAACAGTATTTAGATGAGAGACTGCCAATGAAGGTACTGTAGGCTATATTTCAGAAGAAGAAACTGGCCAGACCACCTCTGAATATTATTTGCCTAAATACTGTGAAATTCATGGGGTTGCTATAAGTCAACAGAAGACCAAAAGGCACATACATGGATATTGACTAGATGTCTCTAGATCCATAGAGCACAAAGGAGTAAGAGTGCTGCACTGGATACTGTGAAGGACCTAAGCAAGGAATAAAAATTGATGCAATTATTTTAAAAAATTCCTTCAAGGGTCTGGTAAAATATTTCCTTTGAAATCTATATAGCTTGGTATAAAGAGTGGATAATTATATCTCAACACTATGGGAACTCTGTTTTTTCATGTGCAGTAATTCGCAAAATTCTGATAAAGCAACTGTGGAATGGAATTCATGATGAATTGGGTATTAGAATTAATGTATTAGTAGAACTAATGTGACTGGGCTCCTGTACTTTGTAATGAGCTCTACGATCTGTATTTTGTTCCTTCAAACAAAATTAAGTATACTCCTTTGCTGGGAGGATTTATTTTTTTCTAATTGCCTCTAAAACTGAAATAGAAAATCCTCAGAAATATATTTCACCATTATTTTTTAGCTTAAATGCCTCTGTGGCTAATTGAGAAAGAGAGTACAATTTAATTAAGATTGTAAGAGTATAATCCAACAAGATATAAAAGGAAACGTCATATTTAATTTTTCCTATGGATAGGCCACCACTCTTTTACAGCATGTAAAACAGATGCAGTGAACTCAACATTGATAAATTTTTAAATGAAAAGATTTTTCATTAATTAGTGTTTTAAAATGTGAAACTTGTGTCGAAGAGGCTGAAAATAAAAATCTAAGGGGAAAGTGAAGTGTTCAAATCTCCACTGATTGACAGAGTTGTTTGTTTTCAACAGCGTAATATTTTCAAAGTTGTGAAAAGCTCATTCATATTTAACTAAATTTGAGTCAAATCTAGTAATGACAGTGGAACAATCATTCTTAATACGTGTGATAAAGTCCTAAAAGAAATGGATATGCCATAATATTTGATTCTCTTGTGTTTAATCTATACTCAAGATGAAAGAAGAACAGAAATCGAAGAAATATTGTATATTGCTTTTCACAACTGGCAAGGGGTTGAGCAAGGCTGCACTTTGTTGCCTTATCTTTTATCTTAACACCTGATCAGATGGGCTCCTTTCCCCATCATAGGCCACTTGCTCCCTTCTTTCCCGATGGAGCCCATTACATGACACACACATATTTCTGGCCAGGTCCCATTTGGAAAAGGGAGAGCAAGCCACATATGCCACAGCCGTGGCAACACGGGAGTCTTCCCATGTTGCCTTCAGGATAATGGGGGGAAGCCAGGTGGTGACGCTTCCCCTCATGTGATGGGGTCCTCAGTAAGTCGCTCATGCTGTGCATGGAATGACAGATGCTCCATGCCCCTTACCAGGACCCCATGAATTTGCCACAGTGCGTTGTGAATCCATGGACCTTTGTGATGAGGGCCATAATTTGTCATTTGGAAAGGAAGATTTCACGTAGAGAAGGATGTGAGCCAATTTTTCCCTATGTATAGAAATATGTATTGTATAGATTTGGTTAAATTGCATGTACATATTTTTTTTTAGTCTGAATACTTCTGGGGAATGTATTCTTTTAAAATTAGCAGAATATACTGCTCACTGGCATATTACAGATATGATAACTGTTTTCCAAGTCCAAGGATGGAGCCAGAATTGCTCTTCCGATGTTGTTTTTGAGGTATTAGGACTTGCAATTTAGGAAATTTTGCTTTTAAATAAAAGAATTGTAATAGTGTGCTGTGGTTTTCTCATTTCTTGCTTTTTAATGAATATGTTTTAGTATGATTTTTAACAGCTCAGAAAACATTCCCTTATCATCATATATTTGATTATAAGAGGGGTAATTAATCTCCACATTGCTTTAGCTTTGTTTCTATATTAACTTCTACCACAGTTCTAGTAAGTAAATAGAGGAAATATTAAATAATAAATCTTAATAATTCATACCATAATTTCCTATATTGCAGTCATATTTTTAAACGGATAAAAGTTTTTTACAGACCAAAACAAAATAAAGAAGTCACACTGAAAATATGTATGCGGGTTTTTTTGATGGGAAGGGGTAGAATATATATAAAAGGAAATATTCTGTAAACATAAATGTAAGAAAGGTGTAAGGTAAATATGTAAACCTTATTATAAATCGGCAATTACATTATATGGGTAAACTATATTAGAAATCTTTTCATTCGATTCATCTTTAAAGGAAATTTACATCTCTTGTAAATCTGATTGCTTGCTGCAATTGTTCTCTTCTTTTGTAAGTTTTAAATTGATTTTAATTCTGTAGAGAATTTTATTATATTTTAACTTTCTGTGTATTTATTAATTTGAGTTTTTGTTGGTATCTGCCTTATTTCCTGCAAGCCACCTTAAATCCTAAAGTGTGAGAAAATGCATAACTCCCGCCCACTTACCATTTTTCAGACTTCCAATGGCTGCAATTCCCATTTGTTAGATTTTTCTTGTAGAAGTATTTGTGGACGTGTACTCCATGCATTTGTATATGGCTCTTATTCCACGATTTGTCCTTCCTAATGCTAGAAGAATGGATTGATCCATGTCTAATTGTTTGTTCCATAGGTAGGTACCATCTTCTAGCAAAGAACCCCATCTCTGTGCTGCCTCAACACAGAAGATGCATTGGGGGGCGGGGGGCACAATGTTAAAACTGAAGGAGATGGATTCCCATACTAAATTATCTATGCTGATGACATGGGTGTCATATTGGGAAAAACAAAATGTAAATAAAATCAAGAAATCAAGAAACCTCAAATTTCTTAATCTGCATGTGGGACTGCAACATAATGAACAAGAGCAAAATATGTATTCAGGACCATGTTGAGATTTCTGTTATTGATTCTGCTCTCCTTTCCTAAAAATGCTGTGTGTGAGAAAGACAGACAGAGACAGAGATTCTAAAGTGGTGGTGATCTTAAGACCACCATTTCCACTGTTAATAGATTATGGTTTCCTTGCCTTTGGAGTGGTAAATCCATTTCAGATTTTAGTCTGAACTTTAAAGGATCTGTCCAAACTGCTAGAAGTTATTCCCCAAAATTAATGAAGGCATCCAACAGGTTGAGGTTACTTTGAGACTGAACCCAGCATAAGTTCACAGCTCCACTTTCATTCAAACTGGTCTGTTTTTCTTCTGGTTTCTCATGTGGCTTCCATGGTGGGTGAAACAATACCCCAGGAGTACTGAAGTAGGGTAAGATATCTTAGTAGGGACAGAACCATTTAATTATTCTTGTTCAGGCAACTCTTCTGGAAAATGTGTAACAGCATTTGATCTGTATAAAGGTATAACAAGAGTACTCTGTAATTTATTAGCTGATGCATTCATTAGCTGAGGCATTTAAATCTTTCATGGTTCTGAAGATGAAATGGAGTAGGATGAAAACAGGATTCCTTTCCCCATTTTTAAGAAAAAAAGCTTCTACAAGATAAGTTTCATTCTTGTTATGATGGCTACCTAAGAAGTATACTACTTATGTTATTAATTTTTGAGTAAGAATAGTATAAAATAACAGAAATATATCTTCCCGTTGTCGAGAGAGAGAGAGAGAAATTGGCCATTTCTGAACTAATGAAGTTTTCAATAGTAGCATCAGGCATGGAGTTTGTTTCTTAGATTATTGACTAAAGAACTTCGACCCTTATATTGTTATCAGATTTACACCATAACATTGACAAAATTACGATCTGCCAACTGTCTATTGTTTCCAAATGCTGGCTGAGATCTTTTGGCATGGCACCCAGTGTGCCCATCACCACCGGGACCACCTGCACTGGTTTCTGCCAGAGTCTTTGAAGTTCAATCTTGAGGTCCTGATAGCGGCTGAGTTTTTCCTGTTGTTTTTCGTCAATGCGACTGTCACCTGGGATGGTGACTTTTCTGTCACGCGCTGGGCCTGTAACTATTGTCTTTTTGTATAGGACGTATACTTTATGCCCAGCGGGAAGCCAGGGTGCCTAAAGAGAGGTTCTTGAGGATTTCCCTGAAAAGTATGGCCTTTTGAGTCTTTAATGAAATAACAAAGTCTTTATTGATTATATCCCCAGATGTTCATGAGGTATGAAGCTTTTCTACGGGACGAGCTGGTCTACATCCTGTAGCTTAGCTTCCTTAAGTTAGACAGACTTAAAAATGGCTCCTTCCCTCCCAGAGCCCTGAACAAGGGGCGGAACCAAACTTAATGATGATTGACAGGCGGCCTGTCCTATGATTGCAAACATTAGCAGCAAGAAAATAAAGTCGAAGCTTCTGGTACAGCCGTACCAACACAGTGACATCAATGATCCAAACCTTTTTCTTTTCCACAACTGTGATGTCTGGTGTGTTGTGTTCCAGAACTTTGTCAGTCTGGATTCAGTCCCACAGTATCTTTGCGTGTTCATTTTCCACGATCTTTGCAGGTTTGTGATCCCACCAGTTCTTTACTGCTGGGAGGTGGTACTTGAGGCATAAGTTCCAATGAATCATTTGGGCCACATAGTTGTGCCTCTGTTTGTAGTCTGTCTGTGTGATTTTCTTACAGCAGCTGAGGATATGATCAATAGTTTCATCAACTTTATTGCAGCGTGCATTTTGGATCATCAGCTGATTTTTCAATCTTGGGCTTAATTGCATTTGTTCTGATGGCTTGCTCCTGGGCTGCAAGGATTATTATTATTATTATTATTATTATTATTATTATTATTATTATTATTTATTTTGCCAGCACAGTTTTACTGGTGTTGACTTGCGGGATGCAGCTAATATTATGACTCTTAAAATGGAGCACAAAGAGGCATCTTTGGACCTCATCAGGTAGGAGGAATTTAGCATCTTAGGATGCTTTCACCTCATTTAATAGATGGAATCCCACACCGGCCATCATACAACATTGTGTGATTTCTGATGCAGACCCCACCTCATCCGCAGTGAAGGTTTTGCTGGAAGCTTTCCGCACAGCACAGGAGGTCAGCATGTGGAAAAGTGTTGCCAAGAGGGATCTGCGCATGAGGCAACAAATTCACCCGCTGCCTCTCTCCTTTCACCTTGATGCCAGACAAACTGGGAAACTTTGCCTGGCCTTTGCAATGAGGCCCTTTCTCCCAATTTTCTTCTTCACATCAGTTGCTTAAAGCATGTGTCCAATGTGTGATCTTTCTTGGTGTGTTGATGCCTCCTCCATGCAACAGGTGAAAGCAACTTACCACTTGTAAATAAGGCCTTGCTGGGGGCTATGAGAAAGAAAAGTTTTCAAAAAGGATGTAAAAGGTCTAAACAAAAAGAAAAACACCACCCCGCCACCTAAAACCCTTCCTTGTTCAATGAGAATTGCTCTGCTAATTGCTTAGCCATAGAGTGGCAAAGGCCAGCCTTTTCAATATACCTGAAGGCAATGTTATATATTAGCAATTACACAGAGAAGCAGAAAATGGTAGGTTTGTGGGTAAATTATTTCCTTTGATGTGAAATTGGTGCAATAAGACATTCAGTTCTTAGTCCATTTTTGTTCTTTTTACCTCACATCTGCACCATCCATCCCCATGAACAGTAACTGGCAATGAAAAACATCATCTCGTTTTGCACATTTCACCCATGTTAGAATTTGCTACCTACTTGTAGTCTCTGCATTGCAGAAAACAAGTTCAACAAAGTAAAGAGGCATTTGAAGACTTTCTGGGGATTTCTTTAACACCCATGGACCATATGTTGTACAGGCCTGCATTAGCCCTATTCTCTAATATCTGTTGGATGGGAAGGGAGGACAACTCAAAACAGTTCAATTTTACACACACACACACACACACACACACACACAAAGGCATTTTGAATTCTCCCCAAAGGCATCAGGTTCTGCAGAATGGTTAAATTTGGCATTTCAAACTGACCCGCATCTCCCTTTCTTTCCACACATTCATTTGGGAACATAGCTCAACAAGGCTCTGTTCCCCCTTCCCACAACAAACCTGTTTTTCCACAACACTGCAATGTAGATGGTGCTGTTGCTGGTAAGCCCTAGATAAATACGATACCTGCTTTCCCACTAGATAAACTTATGTGGGGGCTTTAGCCCCTCTATCCTTTATTTTTGAGGATCTCTGTTTCCAATGGTATAGTCTATGCCTTCTTGACTGTTTTGTGTTCTCTCAAGTCAACTCTAATTTATGGTGAGCTTATTACAGGGGTTTCTTGGCGAGATTTAACCAGAAGAATGTTACCATTGCATTCCCCATAGGCTGAGGGAGTGTGATTGCCCAAGGTGATCTATTGGGTTTCCAAAGCTGACTGGGGTTCAAACTCTAGTCTTCCAGTCCCAGTCCAACATAAAAACCACTAAACCATGCTGAATTTCAGTATATGCCTAGCCATTTTTTCTGCTCTTCTTGTAAAATGATAGGATGGCTAGTGAATAAAAAATTTGGAAAGGATACCAAAGAAGTTGCTTCGAGTTCCCTTCAGGGGAGATAAAGTGGGGTATAAATAAATAGAAGAAGAAGAAGAAGAAGAAGAAGAAGAAGAAGAAGAAGAAGAGGAAGAAGAAGAAGAAGAAGAAGAAGAAGAAGAAGAAGAAGAAGAAGAAGAAGAAGAAGAAGAAGAAGGCCTTTTGTCCCTGGATAAAACTACACTGAAGGACTTAGCGGAATAAAATAAAGGTTAATGCTACAAGCCACCAAGGTGCATATATATATACTAGCTGTGCCCGGTCACGCGTTGCTGTGGGAAAGTGGTGGTGGTATTGGTTAAAAATCGTTGTGTAATTTTTATTTGATGTTATTTGTATTTTTTAATTAATTTTATTGTAATTTATCTTTTTATTTATTATATTTTATTATTTTCTTGTATAATTTTTAGTTATTTTTTGTTATTATGGTATTTTCTTGTATTAATTTTTTAGTGTTTTTAATTATTTTTTAGTGTTTTTTATTATTTTATTGGGTTGCTAGGAGACCAAGTTGGAGGAGCTTAGCCTTCTAACTGGCAGCAATTGGATAAAAGCAATTATTCCTCTCTCTCTCTAATTAGGACTTTATTTTTCTTTTCTTTTTGTTGTATCAACCTAGAGCCATGGATGATGGGTTGTGTCGTCAAATTTCAAGGTTGGGGGGGCTGTAGTTTTGTTGTTTTGTGGGTTGCCGTGATGCCATCACTCTTGTGTATATATATATATATATATATATATACACACACACACACACACACACACACACACACACATACACACACACACACACACACACACACACACACACACACACTGAGATGCGGCATTCTTGTATTTTTCTGACCAAAATCCAAGAAGGAAAAGTATGAATATAAATAATGACTACATATTCATTTGATTTCCTTGATGGACAAAGTGAAACTCTTCAGTTTGTGGAAACCATTTATATAAAGGGGGGGGAAACACCACTGTGATTTTATTTTTAATGTCTATCTGACAGACTGGCACTCTTTCAATTTCAGTGAAATACTGTGGCAGTTGATTTGTGGTGCTTGAGATAAAATGCCCAGTTTTAAACATAATGAAAAATAGCAATAGGTTCTTCTCAAAAATTCTCTGAATAAAAAGTTAGTTTCTTCCTTTACATTTTTTTTAGTAGAATGCATAGAAAAGAGTATACCTATACTGTAACATGACAGTCTCCGGCACTGCAAATGTAAGAAATCTGGATAGGGAAGGATTGCCAACTACACCATAACTGTTTCAATGAGTAAACATATTGGTCAGTATGAAAATGCTGGAGTAAGTTACTTCCAGGTAGGAATGCTCAATATGTATAGTGCCATGTGTGAACAGGAAAACATAAACCCTTTCGACCTCATCAGACAAGGTGAAATCAGCATCCTAAGATACTTTCACCCCTTCTGGAGGATGGGGGCTGACGCCGAACATCACAGGCGCTTTCACCCCAACTATTCCTTCTTGAGAAGACAACACTTTTCCCATGTGATTTGCCCTACTGCTCTCCCTCTTTCCTTACCAGAAGCCAGGCAAAGCAGGACACTTTGCCTGGCCTTTCTAATAAGGTAGTTTGTCCACATAGAGTAGATGAGAAGTTGAAATGGAATATGTGAGAACTTACAGAATATGTTTCCTATTTAGTGTGTTTCCTATTTAGTGTGGTTTGCAGTACTACTAGATTATGTAATACACTGTGTATGGGGCTGCCTTTTAAAGTTTTGGAGAACTTCAGTTTACCTAAAGGACTGTGGCCAGACTACTAACAAGGACAGATTACAAGGTCCATGTATGTAACTCCGTTGTTACAACAGGTTAACTGGCTATTGTTCCATTTCCTGACACAATCCTAAGTGATAGTTGTAACCTATAAAGTAGTGGTTCTCAACCTGTGGGTCCCCAGATGTTTTGGACTACAACTCTCACAAATCCCAGCCAGTTTACCAGCTGTTAGGATTTCTGGGAGTTGAAGGCCAAAACATCTGGGAGCCCACAGGCTGAGAACCACTGCTATAAAGTGTTGTATAATTAGGGCATAGGCTTTCTGAAAAAGCATCTCTTCCCCTATAAGCTGTCTGGGTTCTAAGATATTTTGGGGAAGCCCTTCTTTCAGCCCTGGGTCTTTTTTAGGGTTTGCTCTCAGGTTTTGCCGTTTTCTCCCCACCGAGGTTAGGATTGTTCCCTCTTTGCTGTGCTTCCATTCAGAAATGAATTTTTTTTTTCTATTAAGACCAGTTTTTGGGAAATAACAAAAGGGGCATCTTAACAGTGTGCTGTTCTATTGATGTTTATCTTTTTCTTTTTAATTGATTTGTCCTAAATGGTTTTAATTCTATGAATGGTTTAATTACATTTTAGCAATTACATTTCCTCAAAACTGGACTCGATATGGTTTACAGATTTGAAGAAAAATACAATATAATTGAAACATACAAATGGTCAACATTGTAATAGAATTAAACTATTAACAACATTACAGCATACAATTTCAAGAAACACAATTAAAACAGTACAGCTCTTTTTAAAAAAGCTTCTCATAATAAAAAAGGTCTTGTCTGCCTATAGAACCAATGGTCACCACCAGATATGCCTGTGAAAGTGGTTGGAAAAGCGAAGGACTATACATCTCAGGATAGGCAAGTTCATATGAGAATTTAACCCATATAGGGCTTTAAAGGCACTTTACTAAATTTTTCATATATCATTTTAGATAGCCAGGCCAGTGTGGTGTAGTAGATAAGATTCTGAAGACTGGGGTTTGAATCCCTATGGCAGAGCTTTCCAAACTGTACGTCATGATACATTACGTTGCACAAACAAGAAACCTCTGAGTCTATGTGAAATAAGCAATAAATCTCACACACATACACACACACAGATATGTTGTGTTCCCATATATTTTGTTATTACGATTGATGCATGTGTCTGTATCTGTTAATCCAGTTTGCTAGTAAAGCTGAATTATAGTGTCATGTCTAAAAAGTGTGTCACTAACATGAAATGTTTGGAAATATCTGACCTTGAGCAAATCACACTCAGGCCCCTTTTACACTGCCAGATAACCCAGGTTATCAAAGCAAAAAATCCGCATTATCTGATTTGAATTAGATTATCTTAGTCTACACTGCCACATAATCCAGATAATGTAGTTTTTTTATACAGCTGTGTAGAAGATGCCTCAGGCCCCTTTCACACAGCTATATAAAATCCACATTGAACAGTGTGGACGCAGATTATTTATTTATTTGTTTGTTGCAGAGATTTCTATGCTGCCTTTCTCCAGGATGGACACAAGGCAGCTCACATCATATTTAAAAATGTACATACAAATAGTTAAAAACCTTAGCTAAACAAGTATTAAAGGTTCAATAATCCTTAAAACCTTTCCGTATTACTAAACATTAAAATTTAAAATCTAAATTTCCCCATTCTTCTGTATCCATAAGTGCCTGGCTTCAGTTAAAAGCTGTTTCAAAGAGTCTATATGCCTTTCCTAAATGTCATGAGGGTGGGAGCTGATTTAATTTCCTCCAGTAGCGAGTTCCACAACTTAGGAGCAGTCCCCGAGATGTACCTTCTCTAGTGATTTTCAAGTGGATGTTGGCCAGGGACTGTGTTGAAATAAGGTTCTCCAGCCTATATAGGGGGACACGGTGTCTCAAGTAACCTGGACCAAAGTTTAGATAACCCAGTTCAAAGCAGATATTGTAGATTATATGTCTTGATATTCTGAGTTAAATGGCTGTGTGGAAGGGCCCTCAGTCTCAGATGTTGGCAATGGCAACCCTATACCTGAACAAGTCTTGCCAACAACAAACTGTAGGTTGGCATAAGTCAGAAATGACTTGAAGGCAAACAATAACAATATGATTTTATCTATACAGTCTTTGTTTTTATTTAATTCTTTATGAAGCAACTATTGTATGTGGTATATTGTATAATTTGCAAAATGTTGGTCTTCATTGCTGAATGGTCTATAAATGTAATATCCAATAATAAAACATCTCAGCCACATAGAAACACAAGGAAATGTCTAATTGGAACACTTGATTGCAAATTAACCAGTGGAATTAATCAGTGCTTTAAATATGTGTTGTTTCCTGGGGTTGGGCTAATTCTGTGAGTGGATTATTGTCCACCTAAACAAGCTCATCCCACCCGAAACATCTTATAATATAGAAAAACCAAAGCAGGAACAAGTTAGGTTGTTTTTTTGGGGTGGGTGGGGGGGACTACAGTTTCGAGAGTTCTTCAACTGGTGAGTTTACTTTTCCAAGTAAGTTTTCCACACTCGTGGAATTAATTAATCTGAATATATCCTTCCTTTTTTAAAATGATAATTGCTTACCACATCATGAAATTTCAACACATTCTTGGGAAATTTTTCTCTTTGCTGATTAAAATCTATAGTAGGTATTAATTATCCTAGTTTTTATCACTCAGACACTCCAAAGCAATTTCCAGATCTTCAAGTTATTTATACCATATTTGCTACTCAAAGGATCTCATTTTGTTGAACGTGTGCCCAGATTATGCCCTTTTCTCATGTTCCCCATAAATGCCCAATCAATGCAAAGTGGATTTCTATTTCTAAATATACCCTATTCCACAGGAAGAAGAACTAAGGAAGAGTGGAGAAGCAAAATATGCTCACTTGAGTGATGAACTACATGTATTAATTGAAGTGTTTGCCCCACCTGGGGAAGCTTATTCACGGATGAGTCACGCCTTAGAAGAAATTAAAAAATTCCTCATTCCAGTAAGTTGCTTTCAGTGTGCTTATAAGTGTACTTGCCTAAAAGTTTTATTTCATTATGAGCAGTACTTTAAAAAGTCATTATAACTTCCTTGCCAGTATTGTCAATGCCATAAGTTGAATATTATTACACATTTCTATGAGTCTTTGATTGCTCTGTACTTAGTATTGTTTTCATGCACTGTGAAGTGATCCAAATATAATTCTAATATTAGCTCTTGGTGTTTCAGAAGTATCCAGTTCCCAATAGATTGGTAAGAGACTATGTTATTTCAGAAAACTTAAAGTTTGTCTCACTAAGCATGGTAGATATAATCTCTAGGGGAAAAGGAAAGATTAGGAGTCTGTAGATTTGTAGATAGAATTAGTAATAATACACAAGTTAATTAAAATGTGAAATCAATCTATCAAAACCTTAAAATGAATCTAGATGATCTTCCAATGTTTTCAGTAGTATCAAGGAAAACAAATGACAAGTACCATAGGCTTAACCTGTCAGGAAAAAGCAAGTAAGAATGTGGAGCTGATATATCCATTTATCGTTATATGTATAATGGCCCTAAAGTAGTTCTATACTGAAGATTATGCCAAAAATATACATAAAAATTAGTGGTCATATGCAAATGAATAAGGGTCTCTAGAGTGAACATTTATCCTTGATTATCACTTTCTCTTGACTGTTTATAGCAACACCTTGAAGAAATGCATTACAAGGAAAAATACATGTTCCTGTTATATGACTGACATTGTGTATTACTACTACTAGTACTACTACTACTATTTCCAATATTTATGTATTTCTATCCAGCTTTTCTCTCATATCAGGACTCAAAGCGGCAAACAACATGCAAACAAAAATATTAACAACCATAAAAATAAATAAAGTCATCAAACAACAACATCTAATCAAAAGTTATAAAGCCCACAACAACATAATAAATAACCAACCCAACATAATTTAAAAATTCATTAGATTAAAAAAAATACAGTTAAAATCCATTCCTTAGGTTGTAGTTAAGTTCATTGTCGGAAGTCCACTATAATTAACAGATTGCATGCATAAATCTGGTGTTTGGAGTACCACTCTTCTCCTTCAGGAAGGGCCTGCTTCCAAAAGAAAGTTTTAACTTGGTCCCTAAATGAAAGCAAGGAGGGAGCCATTCTAACCTCTTAGGAAGGGAGTTCCAGAGCTGCAGGACCACCATCAAAAAGGCCCTCTCTCTCTCATTCTCAATCACACTTGAGACAATTGTGTGACCAAGAGTAGGGCCTCTCCTGAAGACCTCAGGGATCATGTGGGTTCATAGGAGGAGATGTAGTCAACTATATAGGCTGGGCCCAAACCGTTTAGAGCATTATAGGCTAATGCCAACACCTTGAATTGTGTCCAAAAACAAACTGGTAGCCAGTACAGTTGTTTTAACAGGGGTTATTTGTTTCCTGTACCCAAGAGTATTGAAGGAACTAGCGGAAGTTGTTTTGGAACCACTAGCAATCATTTTTTAGAGTTCTTGGAGAATGGGAGAAGTCCCAGCAGACTGGAGGAGAGCGAATGTGGTCCCTATCTTCAAGAAGGGAAAAAGGACGACCCAAACAATTACCGTCCCGTTAGCCTCACATTGATGGCACAGTCAACTGCTGCTAAATTATAGGATGGGTATTCAGTCCATGGGGAATGTTACACTGAATGAGAAACTACAGGAGGTGCAGCAGGATAAAATTATTGACTTTGCCTAAGCAAAATACTTTCATTACAGGCCTAGTTTAAAACTTCTAAGATGAATCCATTAAATCAATATGTATTTGAGTTTAAAATTTAGACATATAATACAGTTGGACAAAACCCAATATATAATTTTATGCTTATTTATGGGCATGTATTTTTTGCCCATAAAAACATGAATTCATATGAGATGGTTATCTTCCCCAATAAGAATTGCCTTCTTATTTATGCCTCTTATAGTTATTGTCTATCAGAGGCACAGTCCTTGAGTAGAATTAGCCGGCAATAATAAAATAATAATAATAATAATAAAACTTTATTTATATACCGCCCTATCTCCCAGATGGGACTCAGGGCGGTTTACAGTCATAAAAGCAACACAAACATTACATAACAACATAATACACATTATTAAACAAAGTAAAATAATACAATTATAACAATAAATCACACTTACATGACCAGATCAAGAGGACGGGAACCATAAAGGGAAATCTTATGCAATATATTCAGGCTCAGAAGTCGGCAACTCCCATTATATCTGTCCAGCATGACCAGTTGGAACTGAGAATGATGGGAGTTGTAATGTAATACTTCTTAAAGCAATCATATTGAAGAAGGTTGAGATAGCATGCATTGGAAGATTTTCTTGGTTCTTTTGCTCTTCCCTCAGTAGTCCCATAATACCACCCATCTCGCAACCTCATCACATTGAGATAAAATCAATGGTATGCGCCAATTTTAGCCCAAGTCAGCCACAGAGCTGGCCAGCTCCCATCACATGATATCATGCTGGCTCCGTGGGTGAAGGAGGGCAGAGCCAGTGCATGCCGCCAGGAGGGCAACACAAGAGAGCTGCCATGTTGCCATAAAGCCTGAAGATCTTGGACGGTAATTCCAATAGCTCTAAAGAGTTGATTAAGACTAATAAGACAGCCCACTCTTACCATCTCATCATACCTCCAGGGGACAGTGCCCCATGTCCCACAACGCCCAGATCCAGGGGAGGGTAATCACATGGGGTGA
Source organism: Anolis carolinensis (assembly GCF_035594765.1). Classification (NCBI taxonomy): domain Eukaryota; kingdom Metazoa; phylum Chordata; class Lepidosauria; order Squamata; family Anolidae; genus Anolis; species Anolis carolinensis. The sequence continues at coordinate 129,938,826 of NC_085841.1, forward strand.
AGCGTGAGCATTGTTAACATTCCTAATCCTTCTACAACATGTAATCCACATTTCCTGTAGCAGCCATACTGGATGGAATGGTATAATGTGGCACTTTAACATTCATATGTGTATGTTTACCTGGGGGAAGTTTCATGCCACACAAGCACAACATTGTGATTCACTTTAACTGGAGCTTGTATTCAAGAACAAGTTGGGAGTAGCAATTAGATGTTGAAGGACAGTGATGTGCATACTGCACAGACCCTAAGCTATGTCCCCTAAGCTAACCTAATGTCATCTGAATACCCTCTTACTGCCATTTTTAGGATTCATTTGCCATTTTGGTCAACCAGAATACAAAGAGTTCCCATCACATCATAACTTACAATGATAACTTACAATGCTGATCTAGAAAGATTTTTTTTCCAAATGGGCTAGTAATAATAATCTTTGTTGGTAGCTTTGGTTTCTTAGACCTAAAACTAACATGATGCCTACCTTTTCTTTAAGAGCTTGGCTTAAACATTCAGGGTTTTATGTGTCACTTCATATGAGTGTATGATGTACTTCACAATTCACTTCCCAAAATCTCCTCTTTTTTTAAGCCCTCACAAATTGCTGTGAGGTTTAGGATTTGGTTTACTACTACAGTAATCACACAGAACAAGTAACAAAGCTATTTTATGGCTTTTTTACTAGCTTTATCCCTCCCTGCTTCATTTCAGATTTATAATACAGTTAACAAAGCTGTTATTAACTGGCTTGTTAAAAGTATAAGCCAAGGGGTTCACATTGCACAGGATTGCACTGGAGACTTTGGCCTTTATTTCCCATTTTACAATATCTCTTTAATTTGTTTTATGAGGTTTTGTTGCTTATAAAAGCTTTATTTATTGAGGTAGCAAGTTCTTTGCCTTCTATTAACCTTTCATATACTGTGTGCTTTGCTGCTAAAACTACATCATATTTGGTGGTGCTTGACTCCTGATAACAAAACCTAATAATCTTACTTCCTATCCTTTCTTCTCCATCATTACTCCTGTTATATAGAAATCTGAGAAGTGATAGTGTCATCACAATCTGAATTTCTTCACCCTCTACTTCAGTCACTGTCACTTTGGAATAGAGAAGATTAAAATATGTCTTGTCCCTTGTTTTCTATGACTTGATATTTGCAGAGCCGAGAGGGAAGATAACATCAAACTGCCTCATATCTGAAAAAAATATTTTGTTCTGACTATAGTATGGATGGAAGAACCCCAGTTTCAGATCTTGAGTCCTTTGTGAAACTAGGTGGTCTTGATTAATTCATTAAGCTGGGGATGGGAATCATGCAGCTCTACAGATTTTGATGAACTGCATACCTAGCCAGGATAAAAATGGTTGGGAGCTGCAGTATCTGGAGGACTGAATTATTCACACCCCTGCTTTAAGGATTTTAAAATAGGAACAAGTCCCATTGAAGTGCAACGTACTTACGTTTGTGTTAACCATACACAGAACTATATATATCAGGCTAATAATACTAGCTTATCAATGGAATGGGAGCTCCGGTGGCGAAGTGTCTTAAAGCGCTCAGCTGCTGAACTTGCGGACCGAAAGGTCCCAGGTTCAAATTCCGGGAGCGGAATGAGCGCACGCTGTTGCTCCAGCTCCTGCCAACCTAGCAGTTTGAAAACATGCAAATGTGAGTAGATCAATAGGTACCGCTCTGGCAGGAAGGTAACGGCACTCCATGCAGTCATGCCGGCCACATGACCTGGAGCTGTCTATGGACAACGTCGGCTCTTCAGCTTAGAAATGGAGAAGAGCACCAACCCCCAGAGTCAGTCACGACTGGATTCAACGTCAGGGGAAACCTTTACCTTTACTATCAATGGAATAAACACAACTTAATTGTATTTTAGTCAACTCTAAATGGAATGGGATGGGAATGGGAAACTTGGAATGGGAAATCTAAATCTAATCTAAATCCATAATAAAAGCAAAAACCAGTATTTGTGTATGTGGCACAGATGTCTGCTCACACAGACAGCCTCCGGCCTCCACAAACAGGTTATTCTTCCCAGGGTTAAGAATCTAGCAAGTCACTCTTTTCCACTGACATTGCGGTTACAGCGAGCGCTATGAATATGCAGCCCAGCTCCTGCCAATGTCCTTCCCAAACACTACAGCCCACCACCCAAGGAATGCTTTCGTTTGGGGACCATTTCATCCTAGATTTTGCTTTTTCTTCCACCACAGGCTGGCATCCCAGGGTTCTCCATTGCTGTGGAATTTGCATGGCCTTTCCTTTCCAATCTCTCTGTATAACAAACACAGCAGAACTGAGCTGCAACTAAACTTACTGGAGGAGTTTTGGGATTGACTCCACATGGTGGAAGTTGTAGTTCACCCTGCATCAAGTCAGAGCACTGTCACTCCTACTGGGGATTATAGAGGAGTTGTAGTTCACCTACACTCAGAACGCTATGAACCCAACTAATGATGGCTCTCGGCCAAACTTGCCATGCAGACCCGATATGCCCAGATTTGACTACTGGCGGGTTTGGAAGGAAACTGGACTGGAAGTTGAAGAGTAGTAGGTACTGGGATTTATAGTTCACCTGCAATGAATGAGCATCACACTTGGCACACAGAGCCCCCATAACCAGTACAACATATTGCACAAGTTTGGGAAAAAGGGAGTTATAGTTCACCTGCAGCCAGATAAACACTGACCCCCACCGACAATGCACTAGGACCACACTTCACACAGAGAACCCTCATGACCTACTGAACATACTACAGGTATTTGTGGGAAGGGGCCTTGATTTTGGGAGTTGTAGTTCACCTCCATCCAAAGACCACTGAACCCAGTCAATAATGAATCTAGACCAAACTTGCCACACAAACTTAATATTGCCTGCAGTGGATACTGATAAATATTTCGGGGCAATTGCCCCGGGAATCTAGAAATTGCAGTAGTTCACCCCCATCCAGACAGTACTGCACCACACCTGGTACACACACACAAAATGGCCAACTTATAATACTGGCAGGGTTTGGGAAGGATTCAGCCACAATTCTGGGAATTGTAGTTCACCCACTCCAAACAGAATACATAACATTAAAAGACAAATAATACCATTCTCAAATGACCCGGGCATTGGAGGGTCCCCAAGCTAGTAAAAGAATAAAAATGAATACACACTCCAAAGCAAATTCCATAGGAACTGTGACTGCAGGTCTACAGCTCTAGCACTAGTTGGGAACACATGCCCCTTTTTGTACTCATTGCTCATATAACAGTGTGGGTATCTGGGATATGGAAGATCTTAAACTTGATATCTATTCATAAAGCCACCACAGATGTCCATATTTATGTATATTTTTCATTCTTCATTTGTTTATATTTCATACTTTCCTCAGCTGTTGGACCCAAGGCAGTTTACAGAATTTTATACAAATTTCTTTAAAAACATACTACATAAGTAGCACATGAATAGGTCTAAACAGAAAGAGACCTATACTATATAAACTGAGAACTCGACAAGTGAAGCTACAATTCAGTACATGGGAGTAATCTTTGAAGAAACACTGAGGAATATCTCTTTGGGCACATGTAAACAGTTTGAGCTGGTTTTGATTCAGCCAACCAGGGAATGGTATTTACTGTCACTATCTTGTCCCCATTGTAGCAATGACCATGGGCATAAAATTGCTCATGATCATTGTTCGTCACTAGTGCTGATGCGGGCTGAAGGTTTTTTTTTTTTCTCTTTTGTGTCAAAAGCGACTTGAGAAACTGCAAGTTGCTTCTGGTGGGAGAGAATTGGCCGTCTGCAAGGATGTTGCCCAGGAGACACCCAGATGTTTTGTTGTTTTTATCATCCTTGTGGGAGACTTCTCTCATGTACCTGCATGGAGCTGGAGCTGATAGCGGGAGCTCATCCACACTCTCCCCAGGTTGGATTCGAACTGGCATCCTTCAGGTCAGCAACCCAGCCTTCAAGTCATCACTCCTGCTGGCATAAGGGTTTAATCCACTGCACCACTGGGGGCTCCGCTGGTTGAAGTGCCAGTGCAGCTCAAAGAGGGGAGGGAGTAAAGGAGGAGATTTGGCACCACTGGGACTGAGGACTCCTTCCCGCCATTATTATTATTACTATTATTAATATTAATTTTATTTCTTACCTGCCTCCCCTCATAGCTTAAAGTGGGTTACAGCATAATTAAAACACATACATAATGTAAAGATTCTATAAATATACATTGTAAATGTATTTCTATAAGAGATGTATATCAAAAGATTCTATAAAATGCATATTAAAGTACAAAGAACAGAGACTAAAACACAGGACACGAAGTTAGAATTATGATTAAAATTTGCTAGGTCAGTCTGTCAAACGAGATAGATCTTTACGGTTTTTAAATTCCGACAGCTCATTTAGCTGTTACCGCTCTTCCAGCAGGTCATTTACAGGCCAATTAAAAGGTCCTCTGGGTGACAGTCATCAGCCAAGTTCTGGCAGGTTGGAGTAGCCACCCCCCAGAGGACCTAAATGTTTGGGGTAGATTGTTTGGGAAAAGAAATTCCTTTAGGTCAGTGGTTCTCAAAGTGTGCTCCATGGATCCCTTGGGGCTCCACAAAGCATACTGAGGGGCTCTGCAGTTCCTTCCTCCTCCACTACCTCCAAGTTTTCCCTCCTCTTTCCTGCTCCCCAATCCCCATCTCCCTTGTTGCCCAGATCTTTTTCCCCTTGCCTTGTTTACTTCCAAAACATTATTTCCCTCCCACTGCTCAAGGAGTGCTTTGATTGTGCTTTTCCTGCATGGCAGAAGAGAATTAAAATGAATGGCTCTTGGCATTCCTGCTTTCATTGTTGTTGTTACTACTACAAAGGCTGGGTGACCATCTGTTGGGGTGCTTTGAGTGTGCTTTTCCTGCTTGGCAGAAGTGGGTTAGATTGAATGATCCCTGGGATCTTCTACTGAAATACTATTAAGTTTATGTTGGTTAAAATTGTTCTTCTTTTTAAATATTGTATTCTTCTTTCTTTTTTTGCACTACAAATGAAATATGTGCAGTGTGCATAGGAATATGTTCATTTTTTTCAATCAGTTCATGCAAACACTCCATACATCTGCCACTGGCCCGACCCATCTGTCAAATTTTAAAACACAGTGTGTCAGAAGGTTTGCCCATTCCTGAGATAGATAGATAGATAGATAGATAGATAGATAGATAGATAGGTAGATAGATATACACACACATACATACATACATACATACTTTTGTTTTTAAAAGGGCTGTGCTGCTTTAAGAACCCGTGCTATAGATAACTGAAGTGATTTGGAGGCTGGCTGTACAGGCACCCTCTTGCTGCCAGGGCTGCTTTGAGGCTGGCCTTTTAGACTCTCCTGGGACTGATCCAGAATACTTCCTTCAGAATCAGTCTGGCATAAGTGGAATATGTAGATGTGAACATGTACAGAACTGCACCAGGAAAATGCCAAGCTACATGGCCCAGAGTATACCACAAATTTGTATATTCTACATAATCATGCAGATTTGTCTCAGGGCAATCTAGCAATTAATGGATGGCATTGTGTCTGATTTGAGCAGAAATCAGATGCTCATGGCTTCTAAGAGTCAACTACCCATACAAAAGCAGTTGTGTTTGGAGTTTACTCTCCTCCAAGAAGCCTACCGGTGCAGATGCAATGTATTTTCTTAATTTTTCACTGTATAGTTAGCAAAACTAGTTACCATAAATGTGGATATGTATGTTGGTTATATGTGAATATGCATCTTGTTTCAACAAGCACAGAAAAGCTAATAAGGCTGAGAAAAGACAGAAAAATAGGACAAATACAATACGAGATCAAAAAATTGTTTAATAAGGGTGAATCCATAGGGTAAGTGCCTGAATTATTGATGTAGTAATGCAATGTGCAGTATGAAGCAAAGTTTGTAATTTGAAAATTAGCTATTATCCTGTCAGCCTAATGGTCATTTCAGTCCTTAGCAGCATCTTAGGTTTATGTTTTGCAAGGCATTATGTGAATTATTTCTGGGATCTTTAGACTACTGTGTTTGTTCTGTATTGTCAATTTGGATTCAACTTATGATGCCCTGTTGTAGCGGATTGATGATGAATGGAAGCGCTTACGTGTGCCCGCGATCCAGAGTCACCCGCAGAACAATAACATGCCACCCAGGTTTGCAGAACAAAAATACAGGAACTTTACTGATTCCAAGAGATCAAAAACAGTAGTATTTACAATTGTCCATCTGATCACTTACAGAAGTCCACAGTCATAAATAGTCCTTTCTCAGTCTACAAATCTGGTTCAGAGAAGAATACAGTCCTGGTTCATCTCCCTCTTTTCTCAATAGCAAAATAGAAAGGCCTCTCTGAGTACACTGCTCTCTTCACCAGCAGTACTCAGTCAGCACTGAAAACTTGTCCAAACAGGTTCTGCAGTAGCAGAACAGAAACAGTATCAAATCAATCCCTAGGTCTTTGCAGGGTCAGCCAATCGGCTTAATGCACTTCATTTTCCAGTTAACACACACAGCACAGTGCCTTTGCAAACCATGACACCTGTGATTGGCCCTGTAAACAAGAAACCTCCAAGTGACCCTGTTATTGATATTGCAAACTTGGGGCTGTGAGTTCTTGATTAACTTTAGCTACTTATGACATGCTTCATGATATTTCCAAAGTAAAATGGCCTCAGTTTAGTCATTTTGACTTCTAGTAAGATTTCATGAATTATTGGTTCACAGACTTGCATCTTTTGTGCAATCCATGTTGAAACTCCCAACACCACATCTCAATTTTTTCCTGTTAATTTTTTCCTTCTTTTTTCAGAATCATATTCCATTAATTTCATTATTCTAAGGACAAGAATAATATTGGACTAACAAGAATTGTCACTGTTTGGGGACTATTTTGTGTAAAACTTCTTTTTTGCAGAAATATTATTTTCTATATAAAAAATGTTTGTACCTGTGCAGGAAATGCTGGCCAGTTTTCAACATCGGTAACTTAGTTGAGTTGGATTTAATCTGTACAAATCCAAGCTATGACTCCTAGTCACGATTGTGACACTATTCCCATGGTTGTATGTCCTCCACACACATTTTCTCAGGAACCAGTTGTAGGGGGGAGGGGATGAAGAAAGTTGATTCATCCAGTGACTGAAGCACAAGTGAATGATATTTTGGTTAGTTTTTATATGGGAAAATCAGGCCAGGAGGTATTACTTAATAGCTTTTGTAGAATATAGTTGTCTGCACAAAGTATATTAATATAAAATAAGTCCCCCCACTTCCCCTACTGAAAATAATATTTCTATGTGGTATGCTTAATTATGTAACCTCTCCTCACCCAACCCCCACCTCCACCCCAAAAACTGACATCATAAAAATACAATGTTCTGCAAAATGTAATTTTTCCTGCAAAATATGCAAATTTTGCACAGCCTAAGTACCAAACTGTAAATAGTCATCAAACACTGCAGTTTTCAAATACTATCTCACAGTGCAAAGAACATTGCTAAAATTACTCATTGTTTCCCTCAAGAAGAAAATTAGCAAAGATGAACATGCCTACATTTGAAGAGTTTCATCCAGTGTGACTTTTCATTCATTTTTTTGGCTACAGACAGCATCTTTTTTCAATCTCCCTTGATAGTGTCTCTCGTTTCAGGCTACAAATACTGTACTCTGGTTTACAATTGCTTGGGCATAGCATTATAAATGTGTTCTTTACATGATCTTTGAATTCAGGAAGAATGTTCTTTGGATTGTATTTTTGCACTGTGATTGATATAATATTCTTCCTTTTTGATATTAACAGTTCATAGTATGTGCCACAGACCACTGTATCTTCACTGTATTTCAATTAAAATACTGAAGATGCAGTAAGTTATATAGAGATTCTATACTGGCAGAAGCAGGAAACCCCACAGTTCTATGAGGGTCAGAAAGAAAATAAAGCATGTCTCCTGATTATTGTAGGATTTTTAAAAGGCCAAAAATGTCAGTTCACTTGAGCTTTATAGCAATATGCTGACATTGGTATCTTCGAATAGGAGAATAAGAAATGACCTTTCAACCAAGAAGCCAAAGTTTAAAAAATTTGCCATACAGAAAATCTCTGATGAGTTAAACTCTGACCAATACATCAGTATATTTTCTAATACAAGCAATGAAATATATAGTTGAGGTATTACTCTTTGCGCAGCAATTAACTTTTGAATTAGTTACACTATTCACTACGATCTTTTTAAACCTACAGAAGTAAAATTTTGTAAGAAATTGTTACAGACAATATTTCAACCACATAAAACCCCATTTTTTAACTCGTTGTTCAACTCATATTTTGACAATTATATCAAATCTCTCCTCTCTCAGGAGTACCCCTTAACATGGTGAAATGTTTTGAGTGTTGTAAGAAGGGTTGAGAGTAATTCCATCACTAAATGGAAAACTGATAATTCAAACATATTAGTTCAGACCATATATTCTTGGGTGATTCCTTGAACCTTTAAAGCATTTGGTCTGAACTGAAACCAATCTGGGTACTTTATTTCTCTCAAAAGGGGATGGAAAGATTATTTTCCAAGACAAGAATTTTCACACAGAACTTTTCTGCGCACAGAAGACATGCATGGTTTTTGTGTGTGCACAAAACTGCATTTTCTGCCCAGGAATCACAGTTTTCACACAGGAAACATATGCAGAAAATGTTACTCCTATGTGGAAAATGCTGTTCCCTTTGCAAAAACCCCATGTGGATTCACCCGTGGGTAGAGGAGGGTAGTAAAACTTTCCCAGTTGATGTCATCGATATGTTTTCTTTAACTTTTACTAAACATGTAGCAACGTATAAAATATAATGCCTAGTTTTACTCTAGGTTTATGACCATATGTATCAAACTGGAACACTCACTAGGGCATGCCACATTTGTTCTCAATTGAATGTACAGGCACTGGAAAGCACAAGGTCCAGTTTTGCAAAAAACCTCCGGTCTTCAAAACCCACAGGGTTTTCTTCTTGGAGAGCTGGAAAGGACATTCTTTGGATTACACATACTTAGAGGTAGTCTTGTCAACAGATATCAGTCTTGAAACAATTAACTATTGATTTCATAGAATCATAGAGTTAGAAGACACCACTACTCCATCCTACTAATGTTTATAATTCTCTTATAAACATTAGTAGATGGGTCTATTCCCATCCCAATTTGCACTTCCAAGAATTCGCAGCACTTTATCAGTCACCTCGTGTTTACAATATTTATATGGTGCACCTTACCCAGTCTATTTTTACAACCTCTCCGTTTTAATCCATGTTTTTATTAGTTCTTGTCACTTGTTTTTAATGGCTAATGTTTAAATTTTTATAATTGTGCATGTCTTTTATCTATTGTTGTGTTTTATATTGCTATTGTTTTTATTCGGGCTTGGCCCCATGTAAGCCGCCCTGAGTCCCCTTTGGGAAGATAGAGGCGGGGTATAAAAATAAAGTTATTATTATTTATTTATTTATTTATTTATTTATTTCACATTTCAGGAACAATCTCAATGAGATGGCTTGAACAATCAGGTCTTAATAAAGTTATTGGGAGAGGGTCATTTTTAATTAAAAAAAACACCCAACAGCAGAAACCAAATAAAATACAGCTAGATGAATCAATCATTCATTAAATTCGAATGTTTTTATCTGTTAACCAAAACAACCTTTAGACTGGAATTAGTTATATAGAAGCTCCAAGGTGATGCCAGTTCTTCATATTTACACACTCATCATGGGAAGTGGCATGCTGGGATTTAAGTGGATTAAAGCCTTTTCAGAAATGTATTTAGCCAAAGAAGGCATCCTTTGATAAGCCTTTACAAACACACTGCAGTATTCATTTAAAGAAGAGAAGCATGATTAGAGCTGCCCTGTTTAACTAAAAATACCTTTGCAGTTGGTGGTTGGTTGGAGGAGAAGCTTATGATAGGTTGAGCCTGTATGAATGATTGAACACAGTTTTGTGACGTATTTGCCAATGTCCCCAAAAACTCACTGTAACGGAGCAACAAACTCATGCACAGCTCATCATAGGTTGTAGATTTTCCATCAGACAATAGATCAAGGGCATGGTAATTGAATATGGATGAAAAATACCTATTGTGACATGAATCCCATGACAATTCTTCTGTTTTCTATAGCGAAGCCCCAGTTGCAGCTTGGGGAAAGAAATTGCCTACAGCTTCTGGGGATGAAAAAAAGCTCTCCATAACAGCTGGCCTTTTGTTTCCAAATTTTATTCTTCTATATCTATAGCTACTTTCATCCCTGGAAATGTTGAGTGCTTACAAAGCAAGATAAAATAAAGTCTATCTATTGTATACAATGGTGGATTTCACATTCATTCTGCTCACAAAGTGGTTAAAAAGCTCATACTGAAGCAGTGCAGTTCACACATAGGAATGTTTTACATCTTTATTCTATAGTCTAGGAATTTTTTCATATTGCCACAACTGCTGTTATTTCTCCTTAATGACATTTGTTTAGCATCAAGAGCAAGCTAGGTTATAATTCTTCTTTGTTTTAAGCAAAGTATGGGATGCTAATACTTCGTGTCCACCCATCAATGAAATAATGAGATCAGATAACTGTGTTGGGATAAATATGAGCAACTTTTATTAAATTGCTACCTATTTAAACTTTCTTCATGAACTGCAACCAGCTAAAAGTGGGAGCTTGGACTTGATGTTGTGTAAGCAGAGGCAGTGACCATCCCAGACCCGCTCCTCAGCTGACTTGGGCGAGACACCTGAGTTCCCTGCATAACTCACCATGAGTCGTAACCAGGGCAACTGCTTAGACAAGCTGCATAGAGCATTCAAACCCAAAGTTGAGAGACTTCAGGGATTAGAATCCTCCCACAGCTCCATAGCTATTTCTGTTCACCCCATCTCGGTTGAGTGAACTCATTGGTGGGGGTTCCCGTTCCTGGCCTTCACTAAAATGGGTGTCATCTGCCCTAGATTAGGAGCAAGCATCTGCTTTGTCGCCATCCCCCACCAAGCCTACTAAAAAAAAGCTTTAATACCCTGCAGATCATGAAGAAATTGCAAATTGCCCTTGTCAAACAGATAGAAACCACCAAGACTGAAAATTTCACAACAGTGATAAGTGATGTCAACCTAAATCATGTGTTAAAGCTTCAAAAAAATTGTATTTGCCCTCTCATGGACTGCACCAATTTTTTGAAGGTCACCATTGTCAGGCCTTTTCTGCCTGCAAATGTCTGTCAATGCTTGCAACACCAGAAGGCCAAGTCATTTCCACCCAAGTGGACAACTAACATGCTCCAATTCCAGGAGCTGAGAGGGGCAGGTACCTATAGGTTGTGCCCTGCATCCAGAACTTAGTCTCATTCATTTATTTATTTATTTATTTACAGTATTTATATTCCGCCCTTCTCACCCCGAAGGGGACTCAGGGCGGATCACATTATAACACACATAGGGCAAACATTCAATGCCCATAAACACATCAAACAGAGACAGAGAGAGACACGCAGAGGCAAGTTAACCTTCTTCTGAGGGGATGTTCGATTCTGGCCACAGGGGGGAGCAGCTGCTTCATCATCCACACTGACGGCACTTCCTCATATCAGGTCGTAAATTAGTTAATCTTGCCTCCCCACTTTATAAGTGGTACCTTATCTCCTACTTGATAGATGCAACTATCTTTCGGGTTGCTAGGTCAGCAACGAGCAGGGGCTATTTTTTATTTTTAATTGACGGGTGCTCACCCCGCCACGGGCTGGCCTCGAACTCATGACCTCATGGTCAGAGTGATTTAAGGCAGCTGCTCAACAGCTGCGCCACAGCCTGGCCCCTAGTCTCATTCATTGGGCTCTCCCCATCCAACATGGCCCGAAGGGGAAATCCAATTAGTATTTTATTATTTTGAATGGGATGGGTAAAATGCAGACAATGGTTTGCCCAAGTTCCTTTTTGTATTCCCACAGGTTCTGCCATTTAATCAGTCATAAATGGGTCACAATGCCACTGGAAATTATATTGTTTACCACTATCTCTTGATGGTGAAGTGTGTTAAAGCACTGAGCTGGAGACTGAAAGGTCCCAGGTTCAAACCCCGGGAGCAGCGTGAGAGGCCGCTGTTAGCTCCAGCTTCTGCCAACCTAGCAGTTCGAAAACATGCCAATGTGAGTAGATCAATAGGTACCGCTCCGTTGGGAAGGTAACGGCACTCCATGCAGTCACGCCTGCCACATGACCTTGGAGGTGTCGGCTTAGAAATGGAGATGAGCACCAACCCCCAGAGTCAGACATGACTGGACTTAACGTCAGGGGAAACCTTTACCTTTACTATCTCTTGATCTCCCACTATTGCTTTATGTGTGGAAAATTGGTCAAAAATTCAGATGCGCACATCAGAAGTGACTTCTGGTCACATTTGACTGGTTTTTGGCTGACAATACCCAGTTGTGATAGGGTGAATAGTATATTTGATATCTTTATACTAGACCTGAATATTTGCTGCTCCATTGGCATGGAAGGCAACCATCTCTACGGGTCCCCCCCCCCAGCCTTTAGGAATTCTATTTATTTATTTATTTATTTACGACACTTCTATTCCACCTTTCTCAAACCTAGAGGGTGCCCATGTGTGTGGGCAGCGAGATGGCCCATGTGTGTGGGCAGCGAGATGGCTGTCTGGCACCACTGATAATTATTTATGTTTACGGTTGTGCATGACCAAATGATGCAGATTCCCCATGCTGAGATCCCTGCATGACCAAGGAAAAGGAAAGGGTAATCTCTTCCTCACTGATCACATTGGTGCCTCTGCTGATCTTAGCATGGGTGCCCACAGTGGCCAGAAGCTCTAAGAGAGCACTGTGGCCTTCTGCAGCAGCAACACTGATGTCACAGGCTCAATTCACTCCCTTTTTCCTGTACTGATGAATACAGAGGAAAGGGAATGGTGGCTATGGTCAATATGGAAAGTAGATTATTTCACATCATACGCAGTCATGCTATCCACACTGTACCCAAACTGTGGGGCTGCTCCAGAATTTTGGCCAAACTCTGGCACATTTACTACTTAACACAGATAAGGATCAGAATCTCTGGATATCATATAGACAGCCAAAAGTAACTTTTTGATCCGTGTGAGCTATTGAGCGTTGTAGACAATTTCTTAGGACCCATCTCAGAGGCACTGTAGACTCATATAATGCAGTTCAGTGCAGGAAAACTGCATTATTTGAATCTACACTGACCATACAATTCAGTTTCAAACTGCATTATATAACAGTGTAAATGAAGCCTTAGTCTTTGAGTTATTAGCCCCTTGGCTTTTTTTGGAAAATATACTTGAAGCCATTGAAATGAAAGGTAATAGACAAAGTTCAAAAATTAAATCAAAACTAGCAATGATGTGAAATTTGGAAGACAAATAAGAAAACAGAAGAGCTGTCACAGGAGCAGAAACAAGTGAGGAGAAGACAATTTGCCTATTATTATTATTATTATTATTATTATTATTATTATTATTATTATTATTATTATTATTATTATATTAACAGCCACTGTGTGAAAATTTGTCTGAAATAAATTAATTGTTTATATTATGGTGAAAATTTCCCCTTTAGTGATATCTACAGTGTAATTGTATAATATTTGTTGGGGATAAGTAAAAGGATTGCTTTATCATCATCACATGTTACTCATTGCAGTTAATCTGATTAACAACTCTAGGCCACAAAGTGGGTTCCCAGACTGATACAACAAGGAAGTTCTTATGTTTTAAGTCTACAATACTGAATGCCCTAATGTAAGAATGAAGGCAGAAATTGCACGCTGCTGAACACAATGAGACTCATTTCCAAATGAACATGCATGATATTTGTTTATGTTATGCACCCCCTTACCTCTTCCTATAGGAGCTTTTTAGTTTCATTTCCATTTCAAACATTCTAGGTTGTTGTTATTTTCTATCCCCTTCAGCGTTCTTCCAAGCACAGCAGCACAGGCTTTCTGTGCCTCTGCAGGGTCTATTTCTGTAGACACTTTAAAAACTACTTGGGAAAGGGAATGAATCTCCCGCTGACACTCATGACAGACAAGCGTGGAGGAAACAGTACTCTGACTCTGCTTTCATAGGGCTGATGAATCATAGATCAAAATGTTCTGCCTAGAGACACCTCTGTTTAAAGACAGAAGAAAGGTAATCTCAAGAGATCCTTATACTGAGAAAGTCTAGAGATAATTTTTGGCCCAAGAGAAACCAAAGCACTTTTGAGAAGGAAAGTACCCTAGCACAGCACAGCTGCAGATGTCATTGCAAGAACATAAAATATGCCAGGTTTTGGTTTAATGCTTCTTACAATTTTTGCTAAGATTTTTTGCTCAGACTTATTTTCTCTTAAATTACTCACCCTGTAACGACTTGAACACAGAAGGCACCTTGGATGGTGCTGTCTCCTGACTGTGTGATCTAGTGTTTGGCTTTGGTTGAAAAGCCTTTATTCCAAAAAGCTTAAGAGAACAATATATAAGGTAACAGCTTGTGAGCCAAGCTGAAGGCAGGCATAGTTAATAGCAAGGATAATATAAGCCTTTGAAAATTGTTGTCTACAGTCACAAATCTGAAATACCATTTTGCTGCAGCATTTCGATTGCGTTGCAAAACTCCAGATTATAAAATTGTATAAATCCCTGTTATGCTAGTTTCTACTTGTATGGAAACCTTGGCTTATCAGGTTCTGTTTCTCAGCCACGGTGTTGCACTAGTTTGCTTAAAGTTAAAGCCATTTTCACATGGCTAACTGATTATCTCAAGGAACTCGTTATTTTCATTTCAAATACCTTGGTGTATCTTATGCTCTATGCCCATTTCTAGTAGCACTTTTCCACTTGTTATCTCAAGGAAATAATTATTTTTATTTTCATTTCATGTTCAGTGTTCATTTCACCAGAAGATAAAGTGTAGAAATATAAGTGAAGGATTGAAATAAAGCCACCATTATATTAAATTATCTATTTTGAGGGGATATATTCAAAAACATATTTTATGATATGTTTAAAGGAAATTTTCATAGATTTTTTAAAAATGTGCAAATTTATGCAGAAATGTGATGGAATTGACATGAGTGAACATAAGTGAAAGTGTCAGGGAAAGAAATAGAATGGTTCCTCCATTCCTAATTGATGGCACTATATAATTCATTTATTAATTCTGATGTCCATGGCTTCATTTTTACTGACTGTGGAAGAGAAAATATAATTTTCTATAACAGTTTAAACCTGATGGTGAAGAACAGATAGAAAGTGAACAGATCATGTTAAATTGATGTGTATTTTGAAGCAGGTTTTGCAACCTGTGCTTTTTTACTTATTTCTTTCCAGAAATAAAGATGTGCTAGTCTGGCAAATAAGAAAATGGATGCAAGATAGGGGTTTGTCTAGATAGAAAGATGAGCTTATTTAAAATATAGAAGGCAGTATGATGTTTAAGGCTTGGAGAAAATGCCTTTAGGCTCTGTAAATTAGATAAATAATACGTGGCAAGAGAATATAAGGCAATGCCACATGGGAAGCCATACTAGCTCCTCTAATTTGCAATGGGAATCTTATGCTAGTCTGACTTATACCAGCTGAGGCATCACGTTGGTTGTGACTGGCATTGTCCATCATTGCAGAAAAAGCAAAAAGGCTAGAAAATAAAGGCAGACAATAATTTGCCAATTGGCAGTAATAAATGCTTGTTTCATACCAAAACAGCTTCATCATTTACTAGTAAGCATTAATAAAAACAAGTGCATACTGCTTTTTAGTCAATTTAATTTAGGACTAAGGGTGAATCTACACTATAGAATTATATCAGTTTGATACCACTTTTAACTATCACAGCTCAGTGCTGTGGAATAATGGAAGCTGTTGTTTGGTGAGGCACCAGCACCTAGTTAAAGTGGTGCCAAACAGCATTAATATTATAGTATAGGGAGGCACCCAGAAATTAAAGCTATGTTTAAAAGTTTTAGCTGTAAAACTTTGAGTTTTTAGGCTGATGAGATATTGAAATAAAATTTTATCAGTAGCAGCACCTTGCTTTTTGAAACTGTGGGCCAGTCTACACAGGTCATGAAATCTGGGGCCAATCTAAAGCTTTACTGAGTTGAACCAGGCCTGGATTCCGCTACTGAACAGCATCGAGGACAGGAGTGGGGGTTCTCACTGTCCAGTTGGGCTGGGCCCAGTTAGACCATACTGGATAGTCACCCTTACCTTTGTCAAATTTTTGTCACCGTAGCAGTGGCCATGAAGCTCTAGAGAATTCCTGGTTATTGCCTGGAGCCTTTGGTAATGTCAGTAAAGGTGCCTGCATGAATTCAGCAAAGGCTTGGAGCCCTATGACTGCTGCTACAGCTATGAAAAATAACCAAGAGAAATTCCAACTCATTTTCCTTGAACCTCAGGGCATGGGAAAAGTGGGATGGTGGTACTGGCTCATGTGAACAGTGGGTCCAGTTCTGAATCAGATTACACCCATCTGTTTATGCACACATTGAAGCTCCAGAGCTCCAGACCAACTAACCTAATGCAGGGCAAAACTGCCTTACATTGCTTTACATTGGGGATGAGATAACTCCATGCATCATGAAAATGCTACAGAATGACTTCTCACCCACTTTGGGGTATGTGATCCATTTCAGTGGGCCTAACTCCCCTCTCTGTCAAGTCATATTGCCTTTGTCATTTTCAAGTTTCCAATGGGCAACTGAAACTATGTTATTTTGCATGGACTTTGACCCTTAAGACAAGTTCTAAAGTTGGTTTTTGAGACTGCTTTAACTGTGTATTTAATTGTTATTCATTGCTTCAGGGTTCCTGCTTAGCTGAGGCAATAAAGAAATATTGTCACACAAACAAATAACATGTTGAATGCTATGAAAATGATTTCACAGTAGTTTGAAAGTATTTAAACCTCAGAAGACTACAACAGCCTCATATGCATTTTTTTTAATACAATCAAGTTTTAACTTGAGTCCTATCACAGCTGAGATGCCAAATATTGTCACACTTTGTTTGAAATAAGAAGAAAAGGGATTTAAAAGGCCACAGTGCCTGCCTACAAACATGTTGTGAAGGGGACAGCATGAAGTGGAGGAAATGATCTGAAACATGCTGAGAATTCCTCAGAATTTTTTTTAAAAAAGCTGTTATAGACTGCAAGAGGGAACTAGATTAAATCTTCTGTCTTCAACTTTCTTAATAGCAAGATTGTGTATATGCAGATGACGATGAGAATATACTGGTAAGTGAAGGAAACTTTAAAAGGTAAACATGAATATCCCAGCACATCATATTGAAGACATGACCTATATCAGATGATATAGCAAAAGGAAGTAAATGATGCAGGTAGCTTTCCTGGAAAAGATAGTGTACTAAAACTAGGTTAATATTATTTTAGTTTTGCCAGTTCTGAACCTAAATCCAATTAGAGTAGACCTGAGAAATTGATGTTGCCTAATGTTTTCCCATTCAGTAATGGATTCCGAGTTTCTACTCTAATTCAGACAGCCAATAATAATCTGTGAAATGGTTCCCACTTTGTAACTAAGGCAATGTATTTGAACGGACATCCACCGTTCTTGAGAGAAACACTGGTGTTGCCAGAAAGAGAATCTTTATGTGTGTCACCTTCCTTGGCCCTGGTATTTGTTTCCTGCAACTGCTCCCCAAAAATTCAAAAACCACACTTTTCTTAGATTAAAAAAAGGTAGGCTGGATTCAAAGAGCGTGTTCCTGGATTACAAAATTATATGCATGGCTGGAATCCTGTTTTTTTCCCATGTTAGAAGAACAAACTGCTGCACAGTACTAAAAGTAATTTGAGTCCTTGACATTACTGCAATGTCGCCAAAGATGAAAGAAAATTGATTTTAAAAAAATCAGAATCAACCAATATTCACAAATAGCACAACTTGGGATTGAGCCCCCAATGCCCTATAAAAATAGTTCTTTTGGGTTTCATAGCCTTCCAAAACCTTTTGGTTCTAGTTCCATTGAATACTTCCATTCTTCCTGTGGACATATTCATCAAGCAAGGCTCTTTGGTTTCAGTTTTACATATCTTGTTTGAATCCCTTAATTTTCAGCCTAGGTGAGAAATTAGGGTTGCCACGTGTGATAGGCCCTTTTTTTCAGCAAGTAGGGGAGAATGTTTTTTCAGGTTCTTTTGAAATACTTTGTTAAAAAGTAACATACCTTAACATAACTTATTCACAGAGGGAAAGCACTGGATGTTTTTTTTTTAATTAAATGCAGGAGAAAAGGAAATGGACACAACTCCTCATCCCTTAACATGATGCCAGTCAAGGTTAACAAAGTTTGGCCAATAGTTTAGTATGATTTCTAATTAGGCAAATAATTTGTTACAATCAGACAGCAAACCAAAATCAGAAATTCTGTTTTTAAGTGCTTTTTCAAACCATGGTTTGTGCTACCTATTACTTACTTTGTTATTGTTGATGCATTAGCTAATGACCTTGCAATGTCATCAGCTGAGCAAGTAGACAATGAAAGAAGACAAACAAACGAATAGAAAATGATAGTGTTCAAGCCTCTTTAAAGGGGAGGCCCTGCTCTCGGTTCCACCTCCTTCTCACATGTGGTTGCTGAGGATGAGAGACAGGATCTTCTCAGTCGTGGTCCCTCAGTTATGGAATTCCCTCCCCAGTGAAATTAGATCAGCTCCCTCCTTCCTATCCTTCAGAAAGAAAGTAAAAATAAGGCTGTGGAACCAAGCCTTTGAACAATAATACAGTGCAATTAGTCGTTACGGAATAAATGTAATGACAACTAGAATGGCTCCTTGGATTACAATTTTGGATTGTGTGGTTTTATTGATTTTAATATTAGATTTTTTTAACTTTTGGGTTTTCAATGTATATGCTTTTATTTGTATGTCTGTTTATGCAGCATTGAGTTGTTGCCACTTGTCAGCCACTTTGAGTTCCCTTCAGGGTGAGAAAGGTGGGGCATCAATCTAGTAAATTAATTAATTAATTAATTAATAAGGACACAAACTAAATTTATGACAAAGCAAAATCTCAAGAGAACCAACACAAGGTAGAGTCTCATATTAAAGCTGTGCCAAGTGATAAGTCCATAAACAAAATTGATTAATTTGTGTTTTGCTAAATCAGATAAACAGAAACAATAGTTTAAATAAACAAGATTCTAGTCTAGCATTGGAAACCTGTTTATTTAGGCAAGTGGAGAGAACTGTTCTAAGTATGAGACTATAGATATCTAAGTACCACTTAGCTGTCTGCAGGCATCTCAATTTAGTGGAATTATCATCCCAATTATCCACTGCCCTTTGTCAGTTAAGTCTCATTTGGTTTAATTTTTTCCCCTGGGAAATGTCCCAGTTAAATGGATTTCCTAATTAATCACATCCCAGTTAAGTCAAAAACACTGACACTATTTATCTTGCCAAAAAGAACTATTGCCATATTTCCTCTATGTTTCCCCAAAAAGCTTGTCCAAAGGTTTCATTTTGTCCTAATTTTTCAGACTGGATCAAAACATTTGCCAATTAGCCAGCAGCAAGAGGAAATAAAAATGTACTTCTTGGTAGACATCAGTGGAAAAGACTACAAACCCTTTCATGCTACTTAGTTATAGCACTGTGATTCCACTTATACTGCCATGGCTGTTGAATCCCAGGATTTGTAGTTTGGTGAGGAACTAGAGCTTTTTAACTAAGTGTCTTTCCCTTACTTCAAATCTCAGGATTGCATAAGATGGAGCTATAACAGTTAAAGTGGAATCATAGTGCTATACCTGAATAGGGTGAAAGAGTCATAGTTTACCCAAATCCCCACTCTAGGAGTCTCTAGATCCTCCAGAATAACTTTAGTTTACTTTCACCAGAGATTGACCATAGAATTGCACTGGGGGACCTACGTGTGCCTAGAGAAGCGTTATGTCTAAGAATCTAGAAAACATTCACCATAGAGTCAAACAGGGAGAACATATCAAGTAAATATGTGAATAATCAAATCCTCTGGAAATGTGGAGGGTTGGCTGTATGTTGGCTGTATGTAGGCATGAACCTGTAGTGCATGGTTCCAAAGGACACAAGTTCCATTACTTGAAAATGAAGGGGTATTCTATTGCTGTCATTATTATAATTGGCATACAATATACAAATATTTGGCTATTGAACATATATAGCTTTGCCCAGTCATGTGTTGCTGTGGCTTATGGGAATCATTTGTTGGCCAGGTGGAATAGCAGTGAATAGCCTTGCAGCCTCAAAGCCATTTTTCTGGAGTAGCTGGAGTAGCACCATCAATCAAAGAGCCGCTGTGAAGCCTGACTACATCCCTTGTAGGGGAATAATTGTTTGTCCAGCTTGAATTGCACTGAATAGTCTTGCAGCTTGAAAATCTGGCCACTTTCTACATAGGGCAATCTTGCTAGGCCAGTTGAATGGACAGAGTAGCCTCGTGGCTTCAAAGCCTTCGGATTTTCCACCTAGGGGAAATCTTGGTTGTCCAGGTTGAATAGCACTGAATAGCCTTGCTGCTTGCAAGCCTGGACACTTTCTACCTTGTGGAATCCTTGGTTGGCCAGTTTGAATAGCAATTAATAATCTCAGTGTCGCAGGTATGAATGCTGCAATTAGGCACTTTGATTAGAATTTAATGGCCTCGCAGCTTTAAAGCGTGGCTGCTTCCTGCCTGGGGGAATCCTTTGTTGGGAGGTGCTAGCTGGTCCTGATTGTTTCCTTTCTGGAATTCCCAATTTCCTTGCCAAATTTGGTGTGATTGGGTTCAGTGGTTTTGCTATTTACTCCATAATAAAGTGCCACATTACACACACACACACACACACACACACACACATATATATATAGTATATTAATTAATAAAGTATTAAATCTTGCAGAAAACCATGCCTGTCACCTAGTGAAATCTCTTTACCCTTGCTCAGCCCTGAAATCTGAAATGTCATCCCTGGCATGAAGACACCCTGACAAACATTTAGCACATATTTATATGACAGATTGCCCTTACTCACTTTGCAGTTAGCTCAAAGGCATGCTTTAGCTCAATGACAGAACTCCATTGAGCTGCTTGCTGGAACTTCAACCTGGGAATAAGTAGAATGTTGAAATGCTTGCCTTGTTCTGTGATCCTCAAGCTTCATATCACATTCACTGAAACATGAAAATGAAATTTCTCTTATGAGGATAAAACATTGGGGGGGGGGGGGGGCTGCAGTAAAAACAACTTCTGAGCTTTTTCATTTAAAAAACCTTTCCATATGATGTATTCTTTTGTTTTTAATTCCCTATACATTCATTATATCAAGTAATAATAATAGATACAACACATGATAGGTATTCAAGGTCAGGAATATAATATAAGTTAGTGTTTCAGAAATCGGTCTCAGAGTGTGGATCTACAACATACTGGTACAAAGTCATGAGTCACATCTTAACTTTGAGTTCATTGAAGTTGTCTTAGAGTTTAAGGTTTAAACAAAAGACCCACAACCAGCTTTTGCTCATGAGCACATTTCAAAAATTGAAAATCATTAGAGGTGGTATGTTCAAAAATGGCTGCAGTAGAAGTTGTGGGTAGTCATGGGCGCATTCCTGAGTGCATAGAAGGCATAGAAATATTCTAAACCATTTTTTTGCTCTTAGGCTGGATGCCTACCATGATTGCTCTGAGGCACCTTTTAGAATAGGACCATTCCATCCCTATATTATAGCACTAGGAAACTTCTGGTAGTATCAGACTTAATTTCCCATTGCCCCTAAGCAATTGGTCAGCCTCCATAATGATAAGTAATGCAAACAGTTCTTTAGAATTTGAGTGTTGTGTGGTTTCTGGGTTGTATGACCATGTTCCAGCAGCATTTCCTCTTGACGTTTTGCCTACATCTGTGGCTGGCATCTTGAGAGGATGTTCAGATCCCTTGAAGATGCCAGCCACATATGCAGGTGAAACATCAGGAGAAAATGCTGCTAGAACATGGTCATACAAGCCAGAAATCATACAACACTCCAGTGATTCCAGTAAAAACCTTCAGCAATACAATTCTTTACCATCTTCACAAGGACTGCACATTTTTAAAATTCTCCAAAGAACAGACAATATCAGACGAATTTGACCAATTCAAAATAATG
Source organism: Anolis carolinensis (assembly GCF_035594765.1). Taxonomy (NCBI): domain Eukaryota; kingdom Metazoa; phylum Chordata; class Lepidosauria; order Squamata; family Anolidae; genus Anolis; species Anolis carolinensis. Next base: position 129,961,046 of record NC_085841.1, read on the forward strand.
CTAAACACAGCAGTTGTGCAAAATGTGTATAATCAGGTTATGTTCCAATTAGATTTTAATTAAAAAAAACATGTGTTAACATTAGCAGAATGTCCTCCAATTATGTTGGACTATCTGGCAGAACTGTAGTCAGTGCTGAAACTACTGCACCATGTAGGCTTTCTCAAACTTAAAATGCCTCTTCCAAACTGCCAATCCCAAGTTTCCAGAGGATGTTGCCATGGCAGTTGAAGTGGAAACATTGTTCTATAACTGTCTATGGTAAAAGGATCCCTGGTTTAGTTAATGATCTGTAATAGTGAGCGTAAAAATGAGTTCTGTGCTTTTTTGCTTTTTAAGTGCACAATTACTCTAAAAAATTAAAAATAAGGAATGGTGCCTGCATTAAATTGCACCTCAGTTTTGCTTTTAAGAATTTATTAGCTGAAATTAAATTTGATTATTAATTTTAAAAAATCAAAATTTTTCAGTATGGTACAGTCAGCCTTCTATATGCATGGATTCAGTATCCATAAATCTAATTATTCATGGCTTAAAATACTTTAAATGTTTCATAAAAAAAACTTTATTTTGTCATTTTATATAAGAGGACATCATTTTACTATGTCACTGTATATAATGGGATTTGAGCATCCATGGATTTTACTATCCATGGCGGAGCCCCTGGTGGCATAGTGACTTGAAGGTTGGGTTGCTGACCTGAAGGCTGCCAGATTCGAATCCCACCCGGGGAGAGTGCAGATGAGCTCCTTTTATCAGCTCCAGCTCCATGTGGGGCATGAGAGAAGCCTCCAAAAAGGATGGTAAAAACATCAAAACATCCAGGCGTCCCCTAGGCAACGTCCTAGCAGATAGCCAATTCTCTCACACCAGAAGCAACTTGCAGTTTCTGAAGTTGCTCCTGACACACACACACACACACAAAAAACTATCCATGGCAGTCCTTGAACCAAACCTACTGAATACCAAGGTCCCATTGTATGACTTTGTCATGAATAATATTTTGTTTATCATATGCTATTATTAATGAAACTGGGTGAGATCATGTACTAATCGATGTAAGCATTCATTGAGAGATGTCAGATTTGGAATCTGAAACCATCGTGTTTGTGTTTTATATGAATAACCAGCTATTCTTAACACTTAGAAAATACTGAAATGCAAATTTCTATTTTTGTCTCATTCAGCACTCTAGTACTTGAAATTTGAAATTAATTAATTATGCTGTTGATTTTAACTTTTTAATGTAATCTTAAATATAGTACATGGAGATTTCAACAAAAAAAAAGACTCGTTTCCAAATGCATGTGTTTAGGATCAGTTTCTTTCACAGTTTTGAATATAACTACTTCAATTAGTATCATAATGTTACATGGATAGAAAGGGGAAGGATCCTAGCAGATGGCTATCATAATCTCCACATCTCATTTCAGAATTTATGTAGAAAGCTGCTTGGCACAAATCATGGCCTGCAGTTTTCCTGCATGTTCATGCCAGAAGAAATTTGGCTTAAATAATATTTTCCAAATGATTACTGAACCTTATTTATGATCACTCATTCAACTTGCCTATGCTTGCAGGTAAATCTAAACAGCTCAGGTTTTCTGGAAGAAACCAGCCACATAAAGTGTGCATACAACAATAATCTATTGTAGAAATAATTTGTATTTTCAATTACAATTTGATATACTTTCTATGTAGTGCAAATTCAATATTGCTAGAGTGACGAGCTTTCAGAATTTCAGTTTTGAGGGAATCCTTTCCACATCAATTCATTTGCATGGAATTCTTGCTTATTCAAACACTATATCTTTGGGAATTCTGCCAGGGAGTGTCATATATACTTGTGTATAAATTAACCTCGTGTATAAGTTGAGGACAGATGTTGGGACTAAAATTATAGGTTTTGATATGACCTATGAATAAATCAAGGGTCATTCTATGGAGAAGGAAAAGTGCCAGTGTTGACTCAAGGGGCCAACACCACCACCACCATTCACTCAGCTATTCAAATAGCCAGAGGTGGCACCATAGAGGAGAGAGGACAGGGGGTCATTGCCTTTTGTCACACTACTCACAGAAGGGGATGATTCCCTTTTGATAGTGAGTTGAACTATAATAATCACATTGACCCTTGAATAAGTCAACCCAGGCTTTTTGTTATGATTTTTTGATTAAAAATCCATCTATACTTGAGTCTATAGATTCTAGAGCACACACATAGTTCAATAGACCATCAAACAGACCTATTGAACCTTATTGGGATTACTAATGTGTAAATTTCCTAGTTACGGTGCTACACAATGAATTCCATCCTGTTTCCTCCCCAGGTTACTGGTCAACAGCCATTGCCATCAAAGGGTGTCTATCCCCCTGTACATCAGGAAGCAGCTAACTACTGTTTCTCTTCCCTTCCCGTAAGCAATCTCAGGTGCAACAAGAAGAAGCAAGATCTATGTCACAATTACTCATACTGGAGATCACTTGCAGTAGGAATATCAACCAGCTGCTTCTCAATCAATGAGAGAACAGGCTCCCTTTGAGCCTATTTAATGGGGACTGAAGGACTTTCATAGTCTCTGTACGTATTAGGGCTATGCGATTGATGAAAAAATGTTTCAAAGCTCATTACAAAATTAGGGGGTGCCACCGTTTCATTTCCAAATTGTTTCTAAAGTATAGTTAGTGAAATTTTCATTACTGTAACGGGAGTAACGAAATTTTGTTACTTTTTGTTATAGTAATTGTGCAAGTGGGGAAATTTCAAGGGCTCCTTTCTCCCTCATTTTTACAGTTATTGGGGTGAAACTTGCTACAATGGTAGAACACCTTTACCACTGTTAGCCCATCAAGTTTCAGAATGGTTTACTTATCCACTGATTTTTGGGAAATTTTCAAAGTTTTTATAAACAACATTTTAAAAACCTACAAGAATTTTCTATACTATGACACATGACAACAGGGGATCATTCCCTCCAACTTTCAGAACTATCCATACAACTTTAGGGAATTTCTTAAAGGTTTGGCAAAAATGCTTTTAAAAAAAAGCCAGAACAGCTATTTCACAGAATGTCTTTCATATTAACAAGTAGAACTTCCATTTAAGGATTTCTTCCCAGCCCAGCACAGAGATTTGCTTACTAGAAGTATCAGTCAGTCCTCCTCTTTGCAGATTCAACCATTTATTGGAACTCTGGCTGGCTGCTGCTACAGAGGGACAAAGCTCTCCCCTCTCCTGACTGGGGCTTTCTGATGTTGAGCGGAATTCTGGGAAGTGTAGTTTAGGGCAGGGCCTTTTGAATTCTTTGCCATAGGGTTCCTCGCCTTCCCAAACTAAATTTCCCAGAATTCTGTGTTTTCTTTCCCAGCAAACTCTTTCTCCCTGCTTTCCTTCTCCTCATGGTGCGAGGCCATTAATTTAAAGAGGAAAAGCAGCCTATTGGGATTTTTTTTTTTTGCTTGCTTGCATTGAAAATGAAACTGACTTTGGGAGACTTCTGAGGTTTACACATTTCAAACAAAAAAGTATTGGGTAAGTTTCGATTCTTCTGCTTGTGGCACAGGCCATGCCCACATGTTGGATATTGCATCATAAGTACAAATTTAACAAAATTGATCTGACTTACGAGGACTAACGATAATTTTGCACAGCCCTAATACCTAGTATCTGCTAACTAAACCAGGGACTATGTTAGAATCATGAATACAGAGCAATAATGAGTTCATACCTTTTATGCATTTGTAACTGCTTAACAGGATTCTAGCAGCAATAATTACTTTATAGGTGTTATTTAAAGAGGTTTTTGTGTTATTGGTTTTCCATTCACAGAAGATAGCCCAAGACACACAAGGTTGACTGGGACTACTACTGAAAACTCTCGTCTGAATTGCAGTCAGCCCTCCACATTTGCTTCAGCATGACTCCATTATCAATTTCTGCTGGAAGCTGAACAAAAAATTCCATTGGGGGATTTAGAGATTCCTAGAGAGATGTTCTCTCAGATTTTGATTCTATGGTCAAAACCATAGACACATGCTGGATGACCTAGAGTTTCCTAGAGATAACATTTTAATCAAATCCATGAATGAGTAAATCTCCAAAAGTCAAACCCACAATTATAGAGTACTGACTGTTATATGTAAAGGAAGTAGCAGTAAAATATATGCAAAATCAGGTGGGGGCTAGATGGAGCATCATTTTCCCATTGTCTTGACCATTGAATGCTTTCCATTTTTTTTGTTGGAATCCACCATGAGTCCCCTTGGGGAGATAGGGCAGAATACAAATAAAATTTATTATTATATTAGTATCATTACCACTTCATTCTTTAGATGTATACATTGTGTTGAGTTCCAAACACAGAAAAAGCCTGAATAGGAAAATGATGTATGGGTATGGTCAAAGTCACAGTAGTCTTTGAAGTCATACCAGTCAGTTGCAGATGGGAATAAAAGGGCGTATGAGTTTTAAAAGCCATTTTAGAGTATTTACTGTATTTTAATTCTATTTTTACCATACAGTTACTATTTAATTGTTTTTAAACTTTTGTATTGCTCTTGTTAACCTTGTCAAGTATGGATTATTAGCTGCCTTGAGTCCCCACGAGGAGAAAGATGAGGTATAAATAATAATAATTACAAGGTGGGCAAGTGAAAATATTTTATTGTTACACTACATCGATGCAACCATCCTGATCAGCAAACAAAACAGCCATGTCTTGTAAAGTTCAAGATTTTTGTTTCAATCCATGAGTTTTGTTATAAGGTTAGCAATGCTTAGAGCCATCATTGTTAAGGCTCAGGAAGCAAACAACTAATGAGATTCAGCTGTTAAATGTAATTGAACAATGGCTGTTTGATGGCCTTCTCATTGCAGCAGAGAAAATGGAAGTGTTCTATTGATAGTTGCCAGATAAACTTGTTTAGCAATTAACTCTTATCTCTCTCCTGGCAGTTGCCAGTGACTATTCTTGGAAGAGGAAGGAACCATGTCATACAGGTCTGAAATCTAATCCCTTTGCTAGGTTCAAAGATGGATGAATCTCCTGCAGGTTTGAAGGGCTAAATATCAGAGGATTTATTTTGACATGAAGGATGTCAAGAACTGTATACACCTGAAGCACTAATTTGCAGGTTTCCTGGATAGGTTCATGATGGCCTGTTCAGAAAGTCAGAAGGCAGGTTGCAATAACAAAATAAACTTTTGTGCTTCAACGTACAATTAAAATGTGATGTAGCAAATATATCATTTGACCCCCGTTTCCTTCTTTTCGTAGTTTTCATAACAGGTATTTGCTCATTCAGGTACTGAATTGATTCTGACTCCGCTCCCCTTGTGATTTAGCATATTTTGGAGAGATCTTGATCAGGCACTACATTTTGTTGTATTAGGGCTGCACAAATTTGTCAAACTTTATGAACATATTTTAGAATATTTCTATTCCAGGAATGTACAAAATATTCATAAATTGTTCCATATTTGACAAGAAAGGATGTCTAATTCCTTTTGAGAAAAAGTTCAAATGCAGTGAGATCTCTCATCCTTTAATAGAATTGGGGAAGCCAAAAATATTTGCACACATAACACTTTTTACAGAATACATAGTTTTTGCACAAAACAGGAGGGTGTTGCTGAAATGTTTGAGAGGGTTTTTTTTGTTTTGTTTTTGTTTTTGTTTTTGCAAAAGAAGACCCAAAATGAGAACAATAATTGAAAATGAGGAAAATTTCTTGTAAGGAAATATTGAAATGCTTGTACTTGATGAGAGGGGCATGATTATACTCCTATCACAACATCTTACTTGGAAAAATCTAATTGTATTTCACTATAGAGGCAAATACAGTAAAACTCGTAGCTAAAAGCATTAAAAGGAAAAATCAAGAAATAGAACAAAATAGACATGTAAAACAATTCATTAAAGTTGTGGTTAACAGTTAATTCTAATGATAAAGAAAATAATCGAGACCATGCCGAAGTAAACCATAAACACTGAGGGACCAGTGTTGTAAATAACAAAATAAAGAAAGCCCTCTATTGTACTTCAGGAGATTATTTTGATTTAAGTCTTTTTGTTGTTTTGGCACTTTTTCAAAATGTATGCATTTAATGTCAGCCTTTCAAAGTTCTTCTTTTTCTTTTTTTCCATTGAGAAAAGTGTTCATGCATACATTATCTAAGTATATGCTTTTTTCCACAGCCTTATCTGTGTGCACATTTTCAAATATGCAGAAGCCTTTTGTGTGTAAAATGTGTTATGAAAATCAAGACGGCATGATTTTTAGGTGTGGCTGCATTCTACTTTATGCTTATGTTTGGACAGTGTGAATTTGATACGTTGGCGCTGAAAGGTGAGCAAAAGCTTTCTCACCCATCCATTTTTTTAGTCAGTGCTTTGTCATATAAGGTAAAAAAAATTGTTTAATCCACTCCCAACCAATACCAAGTGCTGGAGGATATGTTTCAGAGAAAGGAACTAGCCAAATCATCTCTGAATATTTCTTGCCTAAAAACCCTATGAAATTTATGCGGTCTCTATAAATGGTCACAATCTAAAAAGGTATGTACATACACAGGGCACACATAGGACATTACAGGGATCAGTTACAAAGAAGAGTTCCCTAGAGCTCGGTAGCATCCAAAAGGGCATACACACAAAGATAATCTCTTGCAACACAGTTTTGAGAGCATACCATTCCCTAGTAAGATTTTCTGAAAATCCTAAGAGCTTATTTTAATTAACACCTCTCATCACAAAACACGGGATTGAAAAACTATGGATTTTGAGTAAGTCTTATCTACACAATCATATTAACTATGAAATCAAATATAGGATTTAGAACCTATAGAACTTGTCTTACTAATAGTTTTGATTCCAGTTTCTTGGTGCTCTGTAACATGCATTTATCTTTGAGGAATGAATTTTTCATCATACAAAATTAATTATTATATTATTATTGCAGTATATCCCACTTCCATTTCTCAATTGAGACAAAAAGGGGCTTACAATATTAAAGAACAGTGCATTTTAAAATCCACAACAGCAGAGCATACAAATATTAGAAAAAAAGTAAAGAAACCAATCTGTTGTCGAAGGCTTTCATGGCCAGGATCACAGGGTTGTTGTATGTCTTTCGGGCTGTGTGGCCATGTTCCAGAAGTATTCTCTTCTGACGTTTCGCCCACATCTGTGGCAGGCATCCTCAGAGGTTGTGAGGTATTGTTTCCTTACTTAGTTTATCCATACCTCACAACCTCTGACATACAACAACCCCAAGAAACCAATCAATGAAAACCCCTTAAAACACTTTAAAACTGTTGAAATAATCAAATATCCCCTCCCCTGGGTCAGTCTTATGAATTTTCTTCTCCATAAGCCTACTATCAATAAAAACATGATTGATAAGCAGAGATTCTTTAATATCTGTTTGAAATAACTTGTAAAAATCAGGAAGCTCAGCTACTCAAAACCTCTAGATTGGATATTTCAAAATATGGTGGGAGTGAAGAGATCATAAAACAGGGTCACAAAAATTACTATTTGTTTTTTCCTCATTCTGAATGACACTTCTTGGATTTTGCATACCAGTTGTGTCAGCTATTTGAGGAAGACCTTGTTTGTACCCCTGAGGTCGTCTTTAGAATATTTTTCCTACTATTTGCATGCCAAAAATGCAGACACAAGTCTATATATTGCTCCATAGAATTGGAAAAGGTGTGGCATTTGTGCTGAATAACTAAGGATTGTATGATACACATTATATCTTTATCAGCAATGAGACTTTAGGTTCTTTCAAAGGAATATGCACAGAAATAATTCTAAATGAAAAACTAGGTACTGTACAACCTAATGTAAATTGTGTAGCAATACTAAAAGTTAGAAGAATCCCAGGTTCAAAATTAAGTCAATGTTTGGTGTTCACTTGTTTATTTGTTTCAGCCAGACATGAGAGGCAAAACTATGGATACAGTGCTAGGTAGTTTCTAATTGCTGTAGTTGACTACTTTCAAAGTATTCATTGTGAATAGCAGTAGCAAAGTAGATGTGAAGCTGTAGTTTCAAGTTATCAAAACCCATAGCATGCTAAACCCAGAAAGCATAGACTGAGCTACAGGGCACCTATTGTTACCAGTAAGTTTGGCAATAGGAGGGAACTGGCAGGAAAGGATTGAATTCGGCAGATGTTGTTGGAGTCATTATACAACAATGACATCCTGACATAGTGTGTTTCTCAGTAATATGCCTGGTGGCACTATAAGATGCCTGTGGAGCCTGTAACTGCCAAAGTACATCATACTTTCCAGTGCTGTTGTTACTTGCTTGACAGCTCTTGAATTTGTAGCAACTTTGTTCCTTATGTCTTGTTTATTTCCTCTATAATAGTCTGAACACCATCTGTTCCTTCTCTCTACATCTTTACCCCTCCAGTAGCTCTCCGTTTTCAACTTCACGGTGTCACACTCTTTTGTTTAAAGCATAATCTGCAGAAGTCTCTTATTTTGAGGATGTTACTGTAATAACTAAAATGATTCCCCATTATGGTTTAGGTAGTCGATTTTAAACCATGTAGAAAGACATTGAAAACCAAAATGAACATTATTTCCCACACTAGTGGTTGGACAAACTTTACTAGATGGCTCAGAAAATGGAGTTATCTTCATCCTAATGCTCAGAACTTGATCAAGGTTGACATCAGAACAGACCCTGTAGTCTTCTCAGGGATGCCAGAGTACTTCATCCCTAATCTCTCATTTGGTATAAGATTTACAAGCTGCTGAAATTCATATAATCAAATTATGAAATCTGACAATGTTACAATCTAAACTAATGTTTAGTTATAGCTTTTATTACTAATAATTTTAATTCATACTAATAATTGATAATAAATATTGATTCCCTAAAAATGTTCTCATAGGCTATAATGTGTTCACTTTGAGCCACAATGCTCTAGTGGTGAATGACTTAGACCAGGCTCTTGTGTTCGAATGTTTGCCTGTGCATTGTTGCTCATTGGGCAGCCTTATACATGTCATTATCCTAACCTTACCATAGTGGAGCAATGTGACAACAATATAACATAAATAGCTGTTAGGTGCTGACCTCAGCTCTAAAGAGGAAAAATGAGATACAAGTGTGATCAACACAGATTTCTACATTTTTGCCTATATGGCATTGGATTCCTAAATGTATGACAATTACACCGAAAGGTTTTGCTTTAGCATGGATTTTAGAAGTGTTTTTTATTATAGTTCTCAGAGAAATAGTTAAAAACAACTCCTTTTAATAGACTTGTTTTAACGAGTGAAATATGATATGCAGTGGACAGAGAGGAAGAGAGAGAGAGATAGAAATTTGTATAGTCTGTATAGCAGAATTGAACATACAGTTTGGGTATCTCTAACCCAAAATGCTTCAAATCAGAAGTGTTACCAGTTTTTCATTTCAGGGTATTTTGGAATCCAGTGTGTAATGAAATGTCTTGGAAATGGGACCAATGTCTAAATGTGGCATTCATATATATTTTATTTACAGCTTATTCTTATAGCCTAAAGGTAATTTTATGCACATTATTTTAAATAATTGTGTGCCTGAAACAAAGTTTATGTTCGTTGAACCATCAGAAAATAGGGGTATTGCTATCTCAGGTACGCACATGGACATTTTTGAATTTTTGAGTATTTTGAATTTTGGAATTCCAGATAAGGGATGCTCAACCTATATTTTAACCCAATGCCAGCAAGATATTTCTAACAGGGCAAAATTTCTGTTCTTACATTCCCTGTCTCCAACAGCAGAGGAGACTAGGGGAGAGGAAAGGATGCTGATGAGAATCTAGGACAAGTAGTCTGTACTTGCAGATTTTATAAATGCTAAATAGTACCCCAGTGTCCAGACAGGAAATCAACAGATGCCATCAGAATTTCAGAAACTTAAGGGTGTAATAACTTCAAGTCCAGTGTAGTGCTAACAAGAAAAGGAGAAAAAGTAGTGTCCAACTGCATGTAAATGCATTGTTCTGCAAATGTTAGCAGAACAATTACAACTTTAGTATCCCTTCTCTAAAATGCTTGGGACCAGAAGCATTCCATTTTTAAAAAATAGAATACAATAACTTTTTGAGACAGTCTTCCATCTTATTTATTCAGTAATTATGTTATGTATGACACCCAAGTTTGGGAAAAGTCTGAGGATCTGTGAAATGGTAGGAAAACTATTTGTCAGCAGCCTTCTAGTTCCATCTTGGAGGTTCCAGAAGTCATTCTCATTCTCCTCCTTGATCCTCAGTGTTTGTGAGACTGGTGAGAGACTGGGGATCTGAAAGACAAAGAAGCTGTAAGACATGAGTTAGAAATTACTGGGTGGTGGTAAAAACTGTTTTGTCTTCAGAGGTTTTTGGATTTCTGGATAAGGGAGACTCAACCTGTATTTAAGACAATCCAAATAACATAATGAAATTGTGAGGCCATTTCTAAAATGTTTTAAACAAAACCTTGAATTTTAGACATGGTGATGAAAAACATACTTGCACAGAGTTTGGCACAAAGGCTGGCCCAAGCACTGTCAAAAAGAGGTGGCCATGAATAAGATTTTCTGCAATTATCTCTTGCTATTTATCTTCACAAAATGCTGTGGAAGAATGATTAATATGTTATAAAATATATATTTAGCAGCACACAATTGCAGTGTTATTTCTTCTGAGAAAAAGCTCCACTATGCATAATGCTAATATTTGTCAAATTTTAACCACCTTATTTACTCAATCACCCCTATCATTTAGTTCTACTACCTTTACAGGAGGAATACTTGGAGGCTTTGAAAAGGAAAACCACTAACGTTCAAAGACAGTGTAAATTACTGGACACTTTTATGTTGCCCGTTAACACTGTTGGGGCAGTAGCCATAAAGTGACTTTGGCAGAACTATTTACAACCATATTTAAAATGCACAATTTAACCTGCAGAGAGCAAAAAATACATTTATCAGACCACCTTCAGTGTTTCAAACTCACCCACATTTTCTTTCTGTTGTTTTTGGCACCCTATTGGGAAAGTTCACAAAATGATTGCAGAAGGCTTTTGAATTACTTTTATTTAATTGCAGATCAAACAGGTCTGCTAAAGTGATATAAAACATTATCTTTACAATCACAAACATTCCCTTCTCATCTGAAGAATGAAACTGCTTACCATAAAAGCTTTCGGTGATCTCCCAACATAAGGTTTAGTATGAATGACAGGACAGCTAGGTCTCAAGAGAAGTGACTTTTCTATTGCTAATGAAGTTGAAATTTTATTACCTGCCTTTTAGTGCTTTCTCCTTAGTCCTCACAATGACAAGAAGGGGAATGGCCTTTGACTGCATTGAAATCCTTCCATGTCATCTTAAGTGACAGCCTCTTAGGACTTCATCCCACATGGAGAAAGGGGGAATCGTAATCTTAGCATTGTGTTTGGTGTAGCTTCATCGCCAAAGGATCTGGAGAACTTTCTTATACCCATCACATATGTTTTCCTTCTCCCATTTCTATAGGAATTATCCATTTGCTTTGTCATCACATGGTAGAGTGAAAATTCCTTCCATTTCTCTCCCCTAACCTTTTTAAAAGCTTCTCACTAGATGAAGTACTCTATAATTCATTTTAAAAGACTGAAAATAAGTTATCCAACCTAAAAACAGCACCTCTGAGAAATATACTGAAGAACAGAATGTTTCCTGAAAAAGGAAACTTTCCAATACAGCTAATTAGCTGTACTTCAGCATTACAAACAGAAGTTCATAATAAAAACAATAATAAAAGTATATACTGCTCTGTCTGCTGTCCTTACAGTAATGGCAATAACTACATCTTTACGGTGCTTTTAAGAAACATCCACAGGATAATGTTGTAGAACAGAAAGAACATGGGGAAAGAAAACAATTCCCATTACACCTAAATTTCACCATTTAAACCCGTTTCTTTGCAGAGGGAACCACCTGCAATTGATTCCCAGGCAGCTTTAAAATCCTTGTATTTCTACACTTAAAATCCATGCATTTCTACACATGAGCTCAAACGGGGAACCCATGGGAGGATCTTGCATCATCTGATAGGATCCATGGGCTCCATGTTTTAAGTGTATAGAAATGCTTTCCAGGGCACTGTGGGATGTAGGTCTGTGACTCTAATAACAACATTTTTTTCTTTTGTATGATTTCCAACATCTTTGTCTGATGAAGCCAGAGAAGCTTCAAAAGCTTTTATAATTTATTTATGCTTTGGAGTTTGTCCAAAAAAGATATCATTGCCTGTAAGTTTGGATTTTGTTGCATTTTGTCATAGTATGTATTTGACAAACCAATGTCTCTAAGTTTTCAACCTTGCAAGGACAGTAATATTATAAAACACCCTTAGTTCCTCAAAGGAAATGCCACCACTGCTTCTTTGTATGAGATTCATGTCATTGTCTGGCTGGAACAAAATCCAGTGGAAAAAAATAGGACCTATGTCCAGAACCTTCTTTCTGCTCTATAGGCAACTTATTACTTCTAAATCATTTGGAAAAGTTCAGCTCTCAAGGAAGTTACAGATACCGGCTTGAATATCTGATAGGGTCCCTGTAGTTTTAATTGTTATCCTGGATTAGGAAGTAACTTGGACTATGCCTCTGGAGACCAGGGTTATAATGCCCTCTCAGTTATGGAAATAGAAGAAAGAAACAGAAAATCTCCTCTGAACAAATCCTGCCCCCCCCCCCCAAAAAAAACCCCATGATAGGTTCACCTTAGGGTTGCCATAAGTCAGAAACTATTTGAAGGCATACAACAACCAAAAGTTCAGTCAATTAGGAACTCCAACACATACCTCCCCTCCCTAAAATAGTTTGAGTTGCTTCATCCTATCCACTCCCAACATGACTTTTTACTGTCTGTGGAGATGCATGATGAAGCATCAAACCTAGTTGGTATAGCTGAACAGTCAACTTGGGATTTAGCAATCACTAGAGAACCTTCTTGTTTGTGGCAGGTTCACTATGAAGCTCCCTCTCAAAGGATGTTGGCTTGTCACCTTCTCTGTCAGTAATGGAGCACCCAGTTGAAAATATTTATTTGTGTAAGATTTTGGAGGAAAGGCTAGTGATATGTTTCATATATTCTGTCATATTAATTGTTTCTCTGTCTAATATTTATATATGCATTCCTTATCTTAGAATTTTAATAGTAATTATATGAACAATTGTTTTATTCATTTAAATGAAATCTAAATGCATTTATTAGGCATGTGCGATCCATGAAAAAAATGGTTCAGTACTCGCTTCTAAAGTAGTGGGTGCTGGCGCTTCGTTTCTGAAGCTACTTCCGAAATTTGGCCCAAAAAGTTTTGAAACTTAATGAATATTCGTAATATTCAAAATTAATTTGTTAATAGCAGAGACGCATACGCAGTGGCCAAAAACAGCACTGGGGGGAACTTTATAGGACTTTCCCACCCTCATTTTTTGAGCTATCCTCTTCAAACTTGGTATAGGGGTAGAACACATTTAACACTGCTAGCTCACCAAAATTCAGGACATTTCCATTATCCTCTGATTCTTGGAGAATTTTCATAGCTTTTAAAATAAAACATTTTTAATAATTGCAGAAATCTGTTCCTGGTTTGAAAGTCTTATTTTCTGTTTCATTGGGTTGTCTTTACTTTGAAAGTCATTGTTCTATTACAGAAACTTTGTTTTTGTGGCTGACACTTTGTTAAATTGTCCCAGGAAACCATAATGTGCTCTTATAGCATCATGTCCCTTACACAAAGACAAAGTTCAGGCAGTGTCATAAAATTTTGCCATGTTTCTATGACAGAACCAATTAGGAAATGACATTTATCACCCAGGAACATAAATCATAGTACACCATCAAATCACTCCTGACAGATGGCCATCAGCCTCTGAATAAGGGGCTGGGCTGTGGCGCAGCTGGTTAAGTTGCAATAAATCACTCTGACCAAGAGGTCATGAGTTCGAGGCCAGCCCGTGCCAGGGTGAGCACCCGACAATTAAAATAAAAAATAGCCCCTGCTCGTTGTTGACCTAAGCAACTCAAAGATAGTTGCATCTATCAAGTAGGAATTTAGGTACCGCTCTGCGGGGAGGCAAATTTAACTAATTTATGACATCATAAAACTTGTCCAGCTCCCGTTTGGAATGAGGAAGTAGCCATCAGGATGCCACAGTGGATGATAAAGTAGCTACTCCCCCTGTGGCCGGAATCGAGCATGCCCTCAGGAATCTGGAATCTGGAGAATATTAAATCGCCTCTGCGTCTCTGTCTCTGTCTCTATATTTATATGGCATTGAATGTTTGCCATTATATGTGCACATTGTGATCCGCCCTTCGGGGTGAGAAGGGCGGAATATAAATACTGTAAATAAATAAATAAATAAATAAGGAAATCTGTTCGTGGTTTAAAACTGTTTCATTGGGTTTTCTGGGGCTGAGAGTGTGTGACTTGCCCAAGATCACCCAGTGGGTTTCCATTGCTGAGTGGGGAAAGAAAATAATGTGGGATCAGATCCTGGAAATTAGGGCAGTGTAGATTCGCCTGAGGCCCTGTCCTTATATCCCAGGATCCTATCCCAGATTATATGGCAGTGGGAACATATATTATCTTCCTCCTCCTCCTCCTCCTCCTCCTCCTCCTCCTCCTCCTCCTCTTCCTCCTCCTCCTCCTTTCAGAGAAGGTTTGCAAAGATTTGCAGAAATTTTGTGCAAAAGAGGGAGAGAGAAAGGTAAGCCAAGGGAAACTTCAGTTACCTTGGACTCTTTGTGAGGAATGGTGAAATATAAATAAAATAAAGAAAGAGATTTTATGTTCATCAGGAGCCCATCTATGCTGCTATATAATATGTACCCTGGCTAATGTGGAATAACCCAGTATAAACCTACACTTAGGTTAAAAAAATACCTACAAAGATCTGGATTTTCAAGGAAGATCCAGATCTTTTCAGGTATGGGATCTGCAAGTATGGGATCAGGGATGCCATCCATGATCCCAGGTGGTGTTGCTACAGCCATCACATGTTCCCTGGGCTCAGGCTTCCCTCTTTAAGCTCTCTCACATTATCACTGTACGTGAAGAAGAGAATGGACAGCCTCCAAGAATAGTTAAGGAGGCTTTCTGCTCATTTTGAGGGCAAAATAAGGCGAAGCCAAGACGGCATCAGCACAGATGGGGGTATGGCCACCATCTTGCAAATGCAGAATTTTCTCTCCTTAACTGAAGCAGGATGTGTGGCTTCAAAATACAGCACAAATTTTAATGACAGTTCATGCCACATTATGTGGTAGTAAAACTATGACACTTTTAAGGGCAGTGAAGTAATTCTTCCACCTGGAAAATATCTGAAATAAGAAAAGGGCTTTTTATTGGGGGGGGGGGGGGGGGTTTGAGATGGGAAACACAGACTAAATGGATATTTAAATAATAAATTTGAAAATAACTCATCAATTTAAGATCTTATAGATCCTAAAATAGGATTGAAATATTGGCTGGCATTCATTAGTGCTGTTACAGTTTTCTAATTTGTAATTATAGATCTGTATTCACTATAAGACTGTACAACCAATCTTACCTTAACCTGCAGTACCTGGATAACATTTCCAGTACCCTCCAGCAGAGAGCAGGCTGCGACAAGGACCTATTGCCATTCTTTTCCGAATCCAGCTGCTAGCTGATAATGTGGACTTGGGGGAAGGGGACAAGAAATGTTATGCATATGTAACTAAGTAGCTGGTATGAAATGCTGTCTGTAGCTTTAAAAAATCAATTAATCAATTGGTTACTCAAAATACTGCTTACGATTTACAGCAGTTTATAGTAGTGAAAAATGTTGTACAACCACTGCCAATATACCTTTGCATTTATGACGACCAATCAATAACATTTTAGGAAAGGTTTTTTATACTGTTATGTTTGGCTGAAGAACAGAATCCATATCTTCATCTTATAATTTTAATACAGTTACTAATAAGAGCATTGGAAAAGTGCCTCTTACACCAAAAAATAATGAGGAAAGCAAATCAAACATTCACTTTCAATCTGCACCAACACTTCATGTTAATTATAACTATATCTATATCCATAATAAAAGCGAAAAACCTGTATGTGTGTATGTGGCAAGGGTGTCCACTCACACAGACAGCCTCCAGCCCACAAACAGGCTATAGTTTCCAGTGCTGTGGAGTCACCAAGTCACTCCCTCACCTGACTTTGCAGGTTATAGTGAGCGCCACGAACATGCAGCCCAAACCCTGCCAGTGTCCTCCACAAACACCATTCTGCCCCCCACCCAAGTGAAGGCTTTCATGTAGGGACAATTTCATCCTAGATGTTCTGTTTTTCCCCCAGAGTGGACATCCCAGGGTTCCTTCATTTGCATCACCCTGCCCACTGCCTCTATCTTAACCCTTTCCTACCCTTTCCTGGCACACAGTGAACAGAGGAATTGATCATCAACTGAACAAGAAGTTAGGGGAGAATTCAGACCATGATTTACAAGATTTGTACTTGACCTACATCCAGAGAGTATTGTTCACCCAACCAACAATGCATCTGGACCACATTTGCCACAAATGATGGGACTTGTAGTACCTTCACTGGTACTGTGACCCCCCACCAACAATGGATTGGGATCAAACTTGGCACAGAGAAGCCCCATGACCAACTGAACATATTACAGGGGTAGTGGGAATGGACCTTGATTTTGGGAGTTATAGTTCAACCTTACCCAGATAGCACTGAACCCATCTGATGTCAGATCTCGACCAAACTTGGCACACAGACCCAACATGGACAACTGTGCATACATGCCTGGTTTGGAGGTGATTTACCTCAGATCTGGGAGATGTAGTTCACCCTTATCCAGACAGCACGGAACCCAGCTGACGTCAGATCTCGACCAAACTTGGCACACAGACCACCCATGACCCAGTCTACATCCTGGTATTGTTTGGAGGAGGATGGACCATGGACGATGGCACTTGCATATGGAAGTTGTAGTTCACCCGCACCCACTGAACCCAGCTGACTTCGGATCTGGACCAAACTTGGCATACAGCCCCAACATGGCCAACTGTGCGTACAGGCCTGGTTTCAAGGTGATTGGCCTTTGCTCTGGGAGTTGTAGTTCACCCTTATCCAGACAGCATTGAACTCAACCACGACGGATCTGGACCAAACTTGGCACACAGCCCTAACATGGCCAACTGTGCATACAGGCATGGTTTTGGGGTGATTGACCTTTGATCTGGAAGTTGTAGTTCTCCCTTATCCAGACAACACTGAAGCCAGCTGGCGATTAATCTGGACCAAACTTGCCACAGAGACGCCCCATGACCAACTAAACATACTGCAGGGGGTTAGGGCAATGGACCTTGATTTTGGGAGTTATAGTTTACCTGCATCCAGAAAGTACTGAACCCTGCTGATATCAGATGTGGACCACATTTGGCACACAGACCCAACATGGCCAATTCTGCATACAGGCCTGCTTTGGGGGTGATTGTCCTGGGAATCTGGAAGTTGTAGTTCATCCTTATCCAGACAGCACTGAACCCAGCCAATGACAGATCTGGACGAAACTTCAGTGATATTTCCTAACATCCTAAAACAAACAGTGCCTTCTTCTAATAATCCGGGCACCGCTGGGTCCCCAAGCTAGTATTGAATAAAAAGAAGCTATAAATAGAATAGACTATTTATCTAGGGTATGCAGGTATTTTTCTAGAAGTCTAAACTGGAGTTTGGAATAAATATATATAGTGAAACTGTACATGTTTGCTCAGAAGTACATCCCATTGAACTACCAGAGGCAGGGACATCATGAGCAAAGCAAGTACATCCTGTTTGCAACCTGCAAGTATATCTTGGACCTTTCCCCACTAGCTGGAAAAAGTGTTGGCAGCTAGGTGGGAAATTGAGCAGGCAAACTTAGGAAACCTTGGACTGGCTACATTGCACATAGCTCTTTCTTCAAGCACCTCACTGCTACATCCCAATATCTACTGCTGAAAGAATTAGCAGCAGATATTGGGATAGGGCTGGTCCTTATCTAACACTCTTCTCAGAGATGGATGGTTCTGTTTTTTGATAAGAGTTAAATACAGTACTTATACTGACCCATGGCTAAGTGGACCCAAGGTTTTTATTTGATCTTTTTTTTTTTTTTGCTAAAAGTTCTAGATTTATATGTAGAGTAAAATGTCCACCAATATTGATAAAAGAAAGAGGATGTTAAAGTTAACATCTTCAGGTGGGAGTATACTCATAATTTACTATGGTACTCCCACTCCTTTTTTTTTTGTCACAGTTATAAGAGGAAACTGCTGGTCTTAGCAGCCAGCTAGCACTCTTGTAACTTCTCTTTGTAATGCTGTATTGTGATTCCCAATTATATTACATGGAACTGTTCCAACCACTCAGCCCTCTTGCTAAAGTGCAGTAACCTTTCAGGAGCTCCCATGATAGTTGCATAAATTCTCATTAGACTTTTCTGAAAGGACAAAGGTTCATGAGATGTAAGATTGTAAGTAGTCCAATTATAAACTCCCTCATTGTATAATGAATAATAATGTGCAAGATTCAGCTTTTGTTCACAGGTCAACTGAATCAGATGAATCCTTTCCAAGTAATTTCAAGGAGCAGTAAGACATTGAAAGAAGAGCTTGAGCTTACACATTGGATGCTAAGACAAACACTATGGATGTATCTATACTGTGCAATTAATGCAATTTGACACCACATTAACTGCTATGACTTAATGCTATGGAATCACAAGTCATAGTTTTATAAGGTCTTTAACTTTTTCTTCCAAAAAGTTCTGGTGCCTCACCAAACTACAGTTCCCATGATTCCATAGCATTGAATATTGGCAATTAAATTGCACTAATTTTGCAGTATAGATGGACTCTATAACTATCTCTTTTAGGCTCCATCGGCACTGCCATATAATGCAGTTTCATAATGCAACTAACCTGCATTATGAAACTGCATTATATGGCAGTGTAAATGGGGCCTTGGAGTGACCTTCATGTCACTGGGCTGGTGAATGTTAAAAGAGCTGTCCAAGTGACATGACCTACTTTCAATTAAAATAAGTTCACTTCAATTAAAGTTCAGACTAATCCCTAGAAAGGATTCACTACCCTGTTAACTTAGAGACCATCAGATACCATAGATCTCTCTTGTTCACCTGATTAATGGCCTTGTCCTTATTTTACATCCACTGCTTGAAGGACCCCTTTAGAGGAAGAAGCTACACCAGTGGTAAGAATGTAGTGATACTTCCTCTAAGGCGCTTTGGCATTTTATGAATTTCATAAAATACCAAATTCTGTCCCATGACACTAAAGAGTGTGCAGGCAGGGGTGTTTTGTTTTAATATCAGCTTTTTAAATTAATAATCTCTATTTTACAGGCTGGAGTACTTACAAATGAAAATCATGTGGATAGCATGTTAAAAAGAAATCACAGCTGTCAGCTTCATGTATATCTTCTACACTAGCTTTATGTGAATGTTCAAACAATTGGCCACCCAAATGCCAAAAATTCATTATCTAACATCTGTTTTAGGAGGCACTTTGCCATATCCAAAAGGATGACCAAGCATAGTTTCCATCAAAGCAATATACAATAGAGTCTCGCATATCCAACCTTCGCTTATCCAATGTTCTGTATTATCCAACGCAGTCTGCCTTTTAGTAGTCAATGTTTTTGTAGTAAATGTTTTAGTGCAAAATTCATAAATACAGTAATTACTACATAACATTACAGTGTATTGAACTGCTTTTTCTGTCATTTTGTTGTAAAACATGATGTTTTGATGCTTAATTTGTAAAATCATAATGTAAATTTATGTTTCATAGGCTTTTCCTTAATCCCTCCTTATTATCCAACATATTCGCTTATCCAACGTTCTGCTGGCCTGTTTATGTTGGATAAGTAAGACTCTACTGTACTAAATATAGCCAGCTATTCAAATCAAGTTTTTCAGAAGGGGGATCCAAAATGAAGTGTAGCAGCTTCTCTCATAAAGCTTTCAAGTCGATGTATTAGTTGTCTCCCAAGCATGACAAGGAAAATGCTCCTTCATGAATTTCCTTGGTGTTTTTATTTCTTTTATTTCTTTTTTTTAAAAAAAAATGCAATACCACCTCATTTAAACATACTTTCCATTGCACCATGGAGCCTATCCTGATTCATGTGTGCTTGTTGGCTTGAAGATGCATTGTATGGTCAGTGTAAATCAGTGGTCCCCAACCTTTGGGCCTCCAGGTGTTTTGGACTTCAGCTCGCAGAAATCCCAGCCAGCCTACCAACTGTTAGATGTGTAGGAGCTGAAGTCCAAAACACCTGGAGGCCCAAAGGTTGGGAACCACTGATGTAGATTTCAATAATGCAGTTCAACTGCATTGAACTCCATTACATGAGTCTACACTGACCATATTATTTATTTATTTATTTATTTATTTGCGGTACTTTTAACCCACCTTTCTCAACCCCAGAGGGGACTCAAGGCAGCTTCACAACATGCAATAATTCAATGTCTTTAAAATAGAGTACAAAAAACAAACAGTTCAATAAAATAAAGTGTTAAAATACAATTTAAAAAATTAAACATGTAAATCCAAACAGCAAAATAAAACACATAATCCATAGGCATAGTCCGGGCCGTTCCGTTAGTCAGTTACACATCTTTTGTTATTATTGCACCAGATTTCCGAAGGCTTGGTCAAAAAGCCATGTCTTCACTTTTTTTTGGAAGATCAGGAGGGAGGGGGCTGATCTAATCTTCCTGGGGAAAGCGTTCCATAGCCAAGGGGCCACCACCAAGAAGGCCCTGTCTCTTGTCCCCACCCAATCTTGCTTGCGAAGAGGGCGGGACCGAGAGCAGGGCCTCCCCAGATGATCTTAGACTCCAGGATGATTCATAGAGGGAGATACATTTGGACAGATAAGCTGGGCCATAACCATTTAGGGCTTTATAGGCTAAAGCCAGCACCTTGAATTGTGCTTGGTAGCAAACTAGCAGCCAGTAGAGCTGGCGCAACAGGGGTTGTATGCTCCCTGTACACAGCTCCGGTGAGCAATCTGGCTGCCGCCCGTTCGACCAGTTGCAGCTTTCGAACAGTCTTCAAAGGCAGCCCCACGTAGAGTGTGTTGCAGTAATCTATTCAGGATGTAACTAGAGCAAGGACCACCATGGCCAAGTCAGACTTCCCAAGGTGTGGGCGCAACTGGTGCACAATTTTCAATTATGCAAAAGCTCCCCTGCCCACCGCCAAAACCTGGGGTTCCAAGCTCAGCGATGAGTCCAGGAGAACTCCCAAGCTGCAAACCTGCGTCCTCAGGAAGAGTGTAACCCTGTCCAACACAAGCTGTAACCCTATGCCCTGTTCGGCCTTGCGAATGACCAGGCGTACCTCTGTCTTGTCTGGATTCAATTTCAACTTGTTCGCCCTCATCCAGACCATCACAGCTGCCAAGCACCTGTTCAGGACCTGAATAGCCTCCTTAGTAGCAGGTGAGAAGGAGTGACAGAGTTGGACATCATCTATGTACAGGTGACACTGTACTCTGAAACTCCGGATGATCTCTCCCAATGGCTTCATGTAGATGTTAAACAACATGGGAGACAGTATTGAGCCCTGCGGGACCCCACAGGACAAAGGCTGTGGAGCCGAGCAGATGTCCCCCAACAACACCTTCTGGGAACGACCCTCGAGGAAGGACTGGAGCCACTGAAAAACAGTACTTCCAAGGCCCATTCCCGCAAGGCATCCCAAAAGGATACTGTGGTCGACGGTATCGAAAGCTGCTAAGAGGTCCAGCAGAACCAACAGGGACACACTCCCCCTGTCCCGTTCCCAGCGTAGATCACCCACTAAGGTGACCAAGGCTGTTTCAGTTCCATGTCCTGGCCTAAAGCAAGACTGTGCTGAGTTCACAAAATCAGTGTCTACCAAGAATGTCTGGAGTTGTGAGGCCATCACATGTTACATGACTTTGCCCAAAAAGGGCTGACTTGAAATTGGGCAATAGTTGACAAATTAAGTGGAGTCCAGAGATGGTTTTTTCAACAGTGGTTTTATAACAGCTTGTTTTAAGATGGCTGGAATATTGCCTTCCCGAAGAGAGGCATTAACCACCACCTTCACCCACTCTGCCAAGCCCCCTCTGGCTTCCTTTACAAGCCAGGATGGGCAGGGGTCTAGGATTCATGTGGCTGCTCTCACCTCTCCAAGCACCTTGTCCACATCCTCAAGCTTCACCCACTGAAAACAATCCATTAAAATAGGACAAGCAGGTGCTCATGTCACATTCTCAGAGACTGCCGTTAATATGATGTCAAAGCCGGAACGGATCAGAGCAACATTGTCCACAAAGAACCGAGCAAATGCTTCACAGTGGGCTGTTGAGTTGTCAAGGATCCCGTCTTGGAAGATGGGATTTAACAAACCTCTGACAACTCGAAACAGCTCCACTGGATGGTTCCCTGCGGACGCAATATTACCCACAAAGAAGGATTTTTTTTTGCAGCATCTATTGCCTCAGCATATGCTCTAAGGTAGGAACACAGCCATGTTCAGTCTGATTTGCTACACTCTAAATGCCACAGGCACTCTAGTTCCCTCTTCTTTTGCTTCATCGCTGCTAGCTCCTTGTTGAACCAAGAAGCTGGTTTAGCTCGGCTATTTGAGAGGGGACATTCCAGAGTGATCGTGTCTATTGCCCTAGTCATTTTCCTATTCAAGAGAGAAACCAGAGCATCAACAGGATCACCTACCAAAGTGGCGGGAAAATTCACAAGAGCCATGAGGAATCCCTCAGGATCCAGAAGCCTCGCTCTGTGGGTAGGACCAGATACTAGTTGGGTTGCCATGGTGGCCGTGAAGTCCTGAGGCACTGCAGATAGGATGGTATCAGCATGGACATTGAAGTCCCCCAGCACAATGAGCCGTTGGGACTCCAACGTCAGGCTCGAAACCACCTCCGCTAGTCGGTAATTACACTACACTAATGTAGTTTCAAACTGCATTATATGGCAGTGTAGATGGGACCATACTAATGATAGGCTAGTGATAATGCTATTGATACTAATAACAAACCAGATGTAAGTTTCTTCCTGAAGAAATAAAAAAATGAAAATAAAAAGTGGAAATAAACTAAATAAAATAAATAAATAAAGAGGAAGGAGGTTCGTGGCTCAGATTTTCCTTCTGGCAGCCCATTGCAGGGCTGCAGCCCATGGGTTAAGAACCACTGGACTAGACAATGATGCCCACTCTCACAACTTCTAATTATATCACTTCTTGAAGTACTTTTAAGGGACATATGATGCAAAGAAAGGGTTTATGAAATAAAGATTTAAAAGGAAAATTATAAATTGTGAGCATTTGCAGATGATTTGGTAATTATTTTAGAAAACCCATTGAATAGAATAGAAGTATTAATGAGAAAGTTGAAAGATTTTAGAACTTTAGCAGGATTCAAAATGTTCAAAATAAAAGATATGGGGAAATTGTTGAATAAGACAGGTTTTATAATAGATAAAAGGTCAGTTATCTCAGTGTCACTTTGACAAATAAAAATTGTCTACTGTTCCAAAATAACTATGAAATCTTGTGGATATATATTTTAGAAGACTTTTTATGGTGGGATAAGTTACAACGGTCAATTATTGGACAGACTCTCTGAGGTAAAAATCAATGTATTGCCAAGAATTCTGTTTCTTTTTCAACCAATACCTGTGGTAGTGACAGATAAACCATTTAAACAATGGCAAAAGGGCATATATAAATGTATATGACAAGGAAAGAAACCAAGAATTAAATTTAAGGTGTTATAAGATGCAAACCATGGGGTGGATTTGGTGCATCTGATCTGAAACTTTACTTGTCTGCTTGCTAGTTTGGATAAAATATTGGGTTTTGTTGAGTAATATTAGGATGTTAGCACTAGCGGGACATGATCTGAGATGTGGTTACCTGTGGTATGACAAAGTGAAAGTGAATTTTTAAAAATGTTGAAATACGAGAAACCTTTTGATCACTTTTTGCATGAGGAAGAGTAGGACTTGCCAATTTTTAGTTTTGAAGAATAATTCAACTGAAATTTCTAGCAGAAGCAATTACTAAAATGAACCAAAAACTGGGACAGATTGAAGAAAAGATGGAAACAAGCCAAACAGAAGTAAGGGAGGAACTAAGAAAAATCTCCTCTTAGAATTAAAAGACAAACAAGAGAATCAGGGGAGAATAATAACAAAATTGGAAGGAAAACAAAAAGAAATACAAGAAGAATTACTAAGTACAAAAACTCAACTCCAGAAATTTGAAAGAAAACAAAAAGATTTTTCCCTTCGGGTCAGAGGCATCCCGGAGGAGATGACAGAGATTGAACAACTAATATTGGAATTAACGGCAGAGACACTAGGGAAAACAGAGGAAGAAGCAGAAAAAGAAATTGACCAGGTGTTTAGGGTAAGATCAACCTATGCATCAAAATATAAACTGCCTAGGGACATAATAGTCACATTTACAAGAAAAAAGATCAGAGACCAAATATATCAAAACCATCTGAATACACCTGTACAATTGGAAGACCACAAAGTGACATTAATTAAAGACCTTCCACCATCAGTTATACAGAAAAGAAAACAATATTATGTTCTAACTGAGAAGCTTAAACAACATAACGTAAGATTTAAATGGCTACCATCTGAAGGAGTAATGACTACTTATAAAGAACAGAAACATTGGATTACGTCAGAAATGAAAGCCGAGGACTTTATGAAGACTATAATTCAAGATCTAGAACCGGTTTTGGACAAGGATGAATGTAGTTCATCAAAAGGAAAACTGCAGAAAATCACCAATCAAAAGATTCAAGGAACTCGAAACCCTCATGACAAGAAAATAAATATGAAACCAGCAACAGAACACCTAGACCAAGAAGAGGAAACAGAAGAACCCAGGGAAGAAGATGACCAGGTTATCCACACACTAGAACCTTCAAAATGAGGACTTTAAAAATACTATCACCGAATGCCAACAGTCTTAATTCACCAAAGAAAAGGGAAAAAATCTTTCAATACCTAAGATCAACAGAGGCGGACGTAATAGCTATCCAGGAAACTCACATCAAAAAATCAAATATAGATTTGATCACATTTAAGAAATTAGGCCAAGTCCACATTGCATCAGACAATGTTAAGAAAAGAGGGGTAGCTACATATATAAAAGAAAACCTACTACCTGCTGAAATAAAAGCAGATCAAGAAGGGCGCTTTCAGTTGAGCACAATTGAGCTAGACAACAAAAAAATATTATTAGCCAATATATATGCCCCAAACAATGGACAGTCTGTCTTCTTTACCAAATTGCATAAAGAAATAGAAAATATAAACTATGATGAACTGATTATATTAGGTGACTTCAACGCAGTAGTGGAACACAATATTGACAGAAAATACGTGAAGAAAAAACAAAGCAAAGGAAAAGAACTTCCACAAAGTTTTTGGAAATTAGCAAATGATCTAGAGCTTATAGATGTTTGGCGATTTCAGCATGGACCCGAAAAAGATTTTACATTTTGATCAGACAGA
The DNA here is from genome assembly GCF_035594765.1 of Anolis carolinensis. Taxonomy (NCBI): domain Eukaryota; kingdom Metazoa; phylum Chordata; class Lepidosauria; order Squamata; family Anolidae; genus Anolis; species Anolis carolinensis. The sequence continues at coordinate 129,986,676 of NC_085841.1, forward strand.
CACAATTCGCTCTCAAGAATTGACATGATCTGGGCCACAAAAAGCCTTACTACAAAGTTATTAAGTTCTGATATCCATCCAACATTGGTTTCAGACCATGCCCCCATTTCGGTGCAACTAAAACGACAAGTCCAACAATGGACATGGAGGCTCAACGATAATTTACTTAAAAAGGAAGAAATCCTAAAGAAATGTAAAAAAGACCTTCTAGAATTTTTACAGTTAAATACAACACCAGGTATGTCACCATATACAATTTGGGATACGGCAAAAGCCTATATGAGGGGTAAATTAATACAACTCAACATAATAGAAAAGAAAAAGAAACAAACCAAATTGCACAAGATTCAATTGGAAATTAAAGAAAAGGAACTTGAATATAATAAACAACCAAAAGATAAAAAACTAGCTGAAGAACTAAAACTATTAAGAATCCAAGCATCGATGGTTTTGGTGGAACAAATGGACAAAATATTGAAATTTAGTAAACAGAAATTTTTTCAACATGCAAATAAACCAGGCAGATGGTTATCAAATAAATTAAAAACGCAACATCAAAATAAATACATAATCTCATTGAAACATAAAGATAAAGAAATTAAAGAAGAACAAAAAATAAAACAACATCTAAAAGACTTTTATGAAGATCTATACAAAAATGAAGAAGGCTCAACAGAAGCATTAATAGAAGACATAAAATCTCAAAAGCTCCCAACCCTTCCTGAAGAAGAACAGGAACGTCTGAATGCATCAATAACAGTACAGGAAATCGATGAAGCAATTCAGAATTTAAAGACAGATAAATCCCCAGGCCCAGATGGCTATACAGCAACATACTACAAGATGATGAAAGATGAAATAACACCGATACTACAAAAAATAATGAACTCAGTACTGGAAACAAATCAAATACCAGAGACATGGAAGGATGCCAGCATTATTCTAATCCCCAAAGAAAATCAAGATGAAAAACAGATCCAAAATTACAGACCAATTTCTTTGCTAAACATAGACTATAAAATATTTTCATCAATATTGGCAAACAGATTAAAATCAACACTGAGTAATTGGATCAAAGCTGACCAAGCAGGCTTTCTACCTGGAAGGCAAATTAAAGATAACACAAGAATAATCATGAATATAATTGAACATATTCAAAACGCAAAACTCAAAAAGGGGGCACTTTTATTATTGGATGCTGAAAAGGCCTTTGACCGACTAAACTGGAATTTCATCATTGAACTATTAAAAAACCTAAAATATGGGGGGAAATTCATTAACGGAATACAAGCCATATACACAGAACAAATAGCTAAAATTAAAATTAATTAAGATATGACTGAAATGTTCCCAATACAGAGAGGTGTGAGACAGGGTTGCCTCCTCTCACCCTTACTATTCATACTCGCAATAGAAATCCTAGCAAGAAAACTACGTCAAGATGATGACCTGATTGGTATAAAAGTGAAAAACCAAAAATATATAATAAAGTTATTTGCAGATGACATTATTTTATTTATTTTTTATTTATTTATTACATCACTTCTACCCCGCCCTTCTCACCCATCGGGGGACTCAGGGCGGCTTACAGTATAACCATACACATTAAAAACAGTTTTCATCAAATTTAAAAATCCATCAAGATTAAAAATTACAATAAAATTAAGAATAGCCATTAAAATATACATAATTATACATTTAAATATACATTTAAGGCGCTTTCCATGTTCATGTGGGGTCTGTCAGTAGGTCATATATTCTTATCTCATTTTTGCTGCTACTCATGCTCAACTGCCTGGTCCCATAACCACGTTTTTGTCCTCTTTCGGAAAGACAGGAGGGAGGGAGCCTGCCTGACTTCAATGGGGAGGGCGTTCCATAGGCGGGGAGCCACCACTGAAAAGGCCCTGTCTCTCGTCCCCGCCAGCCGCACCTGTGAGGCTGACGGGACCGCAAGCAGGGCCTCATCTGACGATCTTAAGCTTCGAGGTGGGTCGTAGCGTTATTTTAATGTCAGAAGATCCGCAGAAAGAATTTCCCAAAATGATATGCCTGGTCAATCAATTTGGATCAGTTGCGGGTCTTTCAATCAATCTACGCAAAACAAAAATATTAGCGACAAAGTTAAGCAATAAAGAAAAAGAAGAATTAAGTCAAGAAACAGGATTTGAAATAGCTCTCCAAGCAAAATATTTAGGAATAAACATAACAATGAATAACAAAGATCTGTATAAAAATAATTATGAAAAAACCTGGAATAAAATAAAAAATGATCTGAAAAAAATGGATGAATCTGGATATCTCTCTCCTAGGACGGATAGCTACAATAAAAATGAATATCTTGCCTAGACTATGCTTCTTGTTCCAGAACATTCCAATTGACATCAAGGAAAAAGAATTTACGAATTGGAATGCTGAACTTACAAAATTTATTTGGAGAGGGAAGAAACCGAGAATAAAGATGAAAAATTTACAAGACACTAAACAAAGAGGAGGACTGGCTCTCCCAAATCTAAAATTATACAGGGAAGCAGCTATATTGATTTGGTTAAGAGAATGGATCCATCTTGACAATCAAAGTCTCATAACTCTGGAAGGAGATAGTTTAAAATTTGGCTTACATGCATACTTAATCTATTGGAAAGTGGCAGAAGACTCAAACTTTAATAAACACCCAATTAGGAAAACTCTGATGAATACTTGGAACAAATATAAAAAATTCTTTTACAGAAAATTACCACAATGGACCTCGATCCAAGAAGCTATCAAACAAAGTGGAAATTCAAAGGGCAGTAAAAGATGGCCAACATATGCGGAAATACTCAAGAAAACACAAGATAACCTCCAACTGAAATCAATGACAGAAATAAACCAGCAGGACTACAACATGAACTGGTTTGAATATGCACAAATACACCAACAATATCAAAAAGATGTGCATACAGGATTTGAAGAAGAAAAGACAGACCTCGATAAGATACTTCAATCAAGAAATAAACAACTATCTAAGCTCTACAGTCTCCTGTTAAAATTACACACAGAAGATGAATATATCAAGGGGTGTATGGTAAAATGGGCTTAAAACATTGGTTGCTCAGTTAGCATAGATGAATGGGAATACCTCTGGAAAGTAAAAATAAAAATTTTCAGAAGCTATTCCCTTCTAGAAAATTTCTACAAAATGTTTTATCAAGCTTATATGACACCTGTTAAATTAGCCAAAATACAGCCACAATTAAAAAATACCTGCTGGAAATGTAAACAGGTAACAGGATCATTTTTCCACATGTGGTGGACTTGTAAGAAGGCAAAAAACTTTTGGATTGAGATCCATAAAACCACTGAAAAAATACTAAAGCTAAAAATACCTATGCACCCAGAAATATTCCTACTAGGAATAACAGACACATCACTGCTGAAGCCACACGATAAACTCTTCACTTTGATGACAACAGCTGCGAGAATAGTTTATGCACAAGCCTGGAAATTGGAGGAAACACCAGAAATGGAGGAATGGATCGTGAAAGTGACGGAGGTGGCTGAGATGGACATTCTGACAGGGTATCTCCAGTCAAAAGACCCTTCCGAGTTTAGGAAAGTCTGGGAGCCCTTCAAAAAGTTTTTAGAAGGAAAGACTATTTCAACGTGGGGGTTTCAAATTTGACTATTATAAATTTTAATTTTCACCACTCGTTTACCTTCCTTCTGTTAAAAAAAAAAAGGTCATGATGAAGAAAAAAAAGAACTACAGTTCACAATTGCTCGTGGCTTGTGAACAGGTTGTGAAACAGTGAGCTTTTTGCTTTTGCTTTTTGGTGTATTTCTTTGGCAAGTACTTTGCATTTTTATATCGCCATTTGTTCAGTTTTTTTTCTTTTTTATATAAATATGGACATTTTAGCTTTGTTTTCAGTTTTTGTTTTTTTCTCTCTCCCTTTTTGATCCTTTTTAAATCTCAGTTTTCCCACTTTCTATACAATCAAATGTTCTCACTCTTTCGATGTTAATTTACTCTATCTTATAAGGTAAAACTTCAATAAATATATATATATATATATATTAAAAAAAAGAATAATTTAAGGGGGGGATTTGTTTGAGAACAGAGTCAACATTGAGGCCTAGAGGGTGAAGCTTATGTTATTTTCTGTTGGCCACATGAGGATATATTGAAGGTCATCTATTTTTTCTTTTTCACTTCTTAAACTTTTAATGTAACTTTTAAAACTTTAAAAATAAAGTTATTTTTAAAAAGAACTTAATACGTGCAAAATTCACATGTTTTCACATGAAACAGAGTTTTCTGTGCAGAAAACAGCATTTTATATGAAGGAATTAATATTTCTGGGTTAATATATTATTTTACATGCATGACCATCCCATCAAGTGAAATAAGAATGCTATTATCGAGCAGGAGGTTTTAGACTTCACTGTTAAGGTGTAATGAAGAGTGAGAGCCATTCACTAGCAACACCTCAGGCCTCAAATCTTTTGAATGATTTTGTAGACAGGTGAAAATGTTCTCTGGCATCTGACATTTATGAACTGATGAGAGATAGGCTTTTGGGGATGGTGAGATTGGGATTTTTGGGTGGATTTGGAGTTTTAAAGCATTTAATGTTTTAATGTGTAATGGTTTTAATGATATAAATGGTTTCTTTTTAATTTTTATATTTACACTTCAGTATATTTATATTGTTTTAATGTGTAGTGTTTTATATTTATCATTAGCCGGCTTGAGTCCCTCTATCAGGAGAAAGGTGGGATAAAAATTAAGTAATTAAAATAGATACATAATCTTGCTAGTCACTGCATGAAAGAAGATATTAATTTTCTAGATATGAAGCAAATATGTTTGCCCATTGCAGTGTTAAACCTAATAGTATCTCAGGTAAGAGGCAATGTTTTCTCATGTAATAACTACAAGATGAATGAACTTTGTGTTGTATGCTGTGAATAACAAATGACTTGGCAAAACCACATTTCATTTTCACATTTCAAATCAAAAGAGAATCAGTCTAACAACCTTGTAATGAAAGTCTGGAAGAATGAATCATTATTTTACCTAATCCTTTTTTGTCATGCCAATTTCGACTCATTTCTTTCATCATGGAGATCAATATGGTCATTCTGAATCAGTGCAACTATGATAAGTAAAAAAAATCCAAAAGATATGACCTAAATGTAGCTTAAAATATAGGATAAAAACATCTTTGTGGTTTAGAGCTACCATTCAAATAGGAGTGAGCATGTAAATGCATATATCCCATCATAATTGCATGTATGATTCTAATTACATCCAGAAGAAGTTTAAACTGATATTGTTTGTTCCTAGATGTCATGCTCTCTAGAAGTACTGTACATTTATAATTTATCATGATTTCTCATCTCTCAACTTTGCCCATCTGTTTGAATGGCATTGTGCCGACTCATAGATTGGTTTGATTGTCTCACTAGAGTGCAAGTGCCAGGTAATGATGGATTTATAGGGGCAGCCTGCAGAGCTCATAAGTAACAAGACCATTGCCAAAATCTGCTGCTCTGTGGCAGCAGCGTCTCAACACTCTTTTTCAATTTTGGTAGCAGTTTTTGTGAGGATGTTATATGTACACAGGGAAGGGCTATTAACTGGAAAAAGGAAAGCTCAGATGATGTGTTTCCACCACTGCCAATTTACCATAAACTAGAATAGTACCACAAGCACAAAACAAGACTATAAACATGTGAAAAACCAAAACACATCATTTATATACTCAGTCTATATCTCTAGGTGTATGCATATGAAATGAGTAGTATTTCTAGTTTGTTTTAGAAGATTAGAGATTGCATGAATTAAGCTGAACTGATATAAGTATATATGGTTTAGAGCAGGGTTGGAGGTGTCCCCTATGATAAGGGATGGCCTTTATTTGAGATTTGGAAAGCTTGTCCCTTTTAGGACAGGCAAGTGTCCCTTATGTGAAGGTTCAAAGGTTTTGCCTTTTCTATAGGCTGAACAAGATGCTAGAAAAATCAAAGATAACAGAAATTAATGTTGTCATTTGCTATTTAGGTAGAGAAGGACAACCAAAGCTTGGTGGAGTCTACTTCTCTGGATGTTTTTAAGCAGAGGTTGGGTGGCCATCTTTTGGCAGTGTTTTGCTTATGTATCCCAGCATGGCAAAGGGTTGCAATGAGTGGCCCCTGTGGTTTCTTCCAACACTATGGGTCCCTAATTTTATAGCAAACTTGTTAATGGCCCCTTCTTAGTTATAGACTCAGCATGTTAAGTGAGAAGAGAAAAGCACAGTAGATGAAATATGGTGGAATGAGAGGAACATCATGAAGTCTACAATTAAATGGCAAAATACATACTAAATAAAAAAACTCTTCACTGAATATCCTTGTTATTGTTGCGTGTCTTCAAGTCATTTTTGACTTATGAAAACAATGCAAACTGGGGGGTGAGAGTGTATGACTTGCCCTGGCTCACAGCCAAGCAAGAATCCAAATGCTGGTCTCCAGAGTCATGGTCAAGCAATAAAACCATCAATCCACACTGGCTCTACACTGAATTGCTAGGATGGGGGTCACAGTATTTTGTTTTCAGTCCATTTTATTGTTTGTAGCACAATTCATCTTTAATTGTGCCAGAATACTTGTAATACATACAATTGTCTAGACAGTTTGCAGACTCGGTGAAATGGTCTTCTAGTTTACAGTAGTCCAAAAATATCTACTGGCAGAATGCAGAGAGTCATAAACCCTGACCAACCGTACTTCCTCCTGAGATTAAATGGTGGTTGATGGAAATGATCAGCTTGCCACAGACAACACTGATCCAAATATAGATGTCATTTTTCTCTTTGTTTGCACAATTAAATCTGTCTGGCATGATAAGCCTGTGATGGGGATAGGTTTTACAGTTCAAAGGAAGAGAGAGGAAGAGAAAGAGTGTGTATTCTGGCTTCTTAATTAGATGAAGAGGTCTTTTTCTCCAGTTCTTCTATGAATCCTACTGTGTTCACAGGAAAGGACTTAAGGCATTGTTCAAACCAAAACAAAAAGTCTTTGGTTTTCAAAATGTAAAATTGATTTTTAATAACTTCTTGTACCCAAATGGTGTGTAAAACATGTACATTTTAAAATATTTATAAAGCAAGTAATTACAAATGTCATTTTCCAGAGGTGGCATTTTTGTTTTCATGTGTGGTGGATCTGTTCAGTTGATCATGAACATTGGACAAAGTAATTCCTGAAGGAATTGAGCATAATTGTCAGTCTGACCCAGTTCAGTGACTGGAATCATACAAACAATAAGACTTAAGGAAACATATTGATGTTGAAATAATGATTATTGAAAAGTAGGTATCTGTGCTTACTATGTGATGAGTAAACTGCTTTATAGCAGAATTTGACACCTCTCCTGAGAAGTCCTATTAAATTCAATGGAAATTACACATAGCTAAGTGTGTATAGTGTTGCAGCATTAGTTGATCTGGCAGAGCGGGTGGTAAATATCATGATCTGATTACCATGCTCAATATATCCCATATGCAAGGGGGTATTGGGATAACGATACAAATGGTTTGCTAGGGTAGATCCTCTCTCACTCAGACTCAGCCCCAACCCGCCCCCCCCCCCCCCAAATCAAAATCCTGGCTACAGGCCTGGCTGCCAATGTTCCCATCACCTATCCTGTGCAATGGGTCTATTCTATTTCTATTCACAGAAGTGACATGACAAGGGTGGGATCCTCTCCCTCTCTCTTGTTTTTTCGTAAACTCTTAATTTCTGTACAGCAATAATATGCCTTTTATTTAAAAAAATGCAAAGGAGCAGAAGCGCAGGAAACCAGGGTTACAAGAGTATGTGTGTCAGGAGTTCTACTGCAGTCACAAAACATCTGTTTTTGCAGAAGCAATTATATTAGTTCCAGTTAAGGAACCAGGTATCCAAAAACACAGTTGTAGTAGTCTTCTACTCAAACAACAAAACGTGGAGAGACTTTTGTTCTTTCCCAAATAAGCAGGAAGGCTTTTCTTTCTCTTTTGTTGCTGCAATATACAAAGTGTATACAAAATATACAAACTTTACAGCTTCTTCTTCCTCACTACTTACAGCAGCATTTCTCCAGCACTCTCCAAACCACCATCCATCCCTCAGTAACTCTCATCAACCCACATCAAACTTACTCAATATAACTACAAGCTAAATACTGCTCCCATTGCATAAACCACCATACCCTAATTGCAGTGGCTTAACTCTTTTACAGGTGGTTAGGCCAGAGGTATTAACTCTGCTATCACATAGAAAATGCCATTTAATTTCCAAATCCTGACAGTGTGGAAGTGGATCGGCACAACTGCACAAGTGAAGAGAAGTGTGGTAACAAAACCTTGTACTAGCGGTTTCTTCTGACCAGTTGTACCTGATGGTTAACTCCTTGACATAGCCTCAGAGTTCACCCCAGTTTAAGGCTCTTCCCATGACCTTGTAGCACCTTGACTTCCTTCTTGTTTACAAGTTCCACTCAGTGCACTTTTTCCAGCTCATTTTATGTTTTTATTGCTGTGTTTTTCATGTGTTTTATAATGTGATTTTTTAATGCCTTTTAAATTTATTTGTGTGTTTTTGTATTTGATATTACTGTATGCTTGTTTTATATCTGTAAGCCACCCCGAGTCCCTCTGGGGGGATGGTGGCGGGGTACAAAAATAAAATTATTATTATTATTATTATTATTATTATTATTATTATTATTATTAAAACTGCTCATTCTGATATGTATCCGGTATTAGCTATTCTGCGACTGACATGAGATTGTGACTTTGTGCAATAAAATCCTAAATTACCTGAAGCAAGATGTGTTCCGTTCTATTGACATTTCCGGGGGGGGGGGGGGGGGATAATGGGCATCTAGCTTATTTCTTTCCCATTCCTGAGTAAATCCAAGTGATTCAAATGGTTTCTGCACTTGCTTAATCCGACACCCAGTATTCCATGGCTAGGATATTGGTTGAACAGGATTTCACCCATTTAAACATTTTCATATTGCCTTTGTACCAAAACAGTAGCTTCTAAGATGACTTGAGTGCTCTTTAAAACAAGATGCTATGCCAAAGAGATAAGCAGATTAAAAATACTGAGATAGAAGCAGATATAGTTTTATTACATTTCAGGAGCATATTAGGCATGACTAATATGATTTTGATTGGCTTCATTGAGTCTGCTCTGGCAAACTCTGTCTCCAACAGTAATGACCACAATATTAAAGTGGAAGTCTGATAGTTTTCACATTTTCAGTTCCCTTTCGTGTGATGGGGAAAGTTTCATCTCCTGAGATTTGTATGGTTGCAGATAATCCTTTCCTGGGTCCTTTCATGCCATACAATTCTACTTTAGCTGAAACGAAAACATAATATGAAATGCTGGAATTTGCTATTTAGGTCTTTTTAAAATCCTCAGCCAGATCATTCTAGTTCTCACCAAACTACAAAATCCAGGATTCCATTGGATGCAGCCAGTGTGGGAAAAGTGGAATGATAATGCTATAATGTGCAGCGTGAAGCAGCTCCTGGTTTGTGTAGGTTTATTTAGAAGCTGTTTTTGAAACTTTGATGACAATGTGTTTCACATAACCTTTGCAATCAAATAAAGTTATGCTGTTTTGGATTACATCATATCTGTGAGAACTTTTCAAGACTAAGGCCCCATCCACACACTGAATAAAATCCCACATTTTCTGCTTTGAACTGGAATATATGACAGATAACCCAGTTCACAACAGATATTGTGGGATTTTCTGCCTTGATATTCTGGGTTATATGTCTGCGTGGAAGTGCCCTAAATCATCTTCTCAGATTTAAAAAAAAATAAAGTATCCATGTTTTCCAGAATTTGATATTAGGAATTGAAACACTTCTGAGCATTAATTCTTCATGGTATAAATGGAACTTAGAAGCTATAAAATGTCTGAAAACAGTTCTGGTTCTTCAGTTGACTTCCTCCTGTCATGGGCTGTTTCCATGCCAGCCCTCTGTTTGATGGCCTCTGCCACAGGATGGTAGATATTTTTGTTACCATTACATGTTGTGGAAGCAAAGAAAAAATCATATGGAGACATTTGTCTGCTGTGAGAAAAATGCACCAGGCAAATCATTTCCTAGTTGTGAAAGATAAAAGCTAACAAATGTCTTGGAATTTAAGAATCTGTTAAGCTTATACATTGAAAGTTAGCAAATGCCTTAGAATCTTTCTAGTACATCTACTGACACAAAAGCAAAGTGTACCACTGATACACTTTTCAGAGAAATACCACAACTATTCTACAGGCTTTATCACATTAGACCTGGGGTACCCAACCTTTTTAAACAGGGGGCCAGTTCACAGTCCCTCAGACCATTGGAGGGCCGGACTATAGTTTTTTTTTTAAAAAAAAACTATGAACAAATTCTTATGCACACTGCACATGTCTTATTTTGAAGTAAAAAAACAAAACAGGAATAAATACAGCCTCAATGTTAATCATAGTCATAATAAAAATAATAAAGAGGGTTGGAAGAGAGCCCTTGGGCCATTCTGCCTTTGTGCACCAAAAGCACTAGCAAAGCACCCCTTAATAATTAATTATTAATTAAATAATAATTAAAATACCATTATAAACAAGCAAAGCTTTGGAAGGCACGCACCAGGTGAGGGAGGAGACAGGAAAGGTGTGCGCCTTTCCCTCCTACCCCGCACCGCACACACCTTCCTTGACGGAGGAGGAGGGAGCTGCCACCGCAGGGGCCGGATAAATGGCTTCGATGGGCCACATGTGGCTCCCAGCTCTTAGTTTGGGGATCCCTGCATTAGATTAAGGCAGTGGTTGTCAACCTGTGAGTCCCCAATTGTTCTGACCTACAACTCCCAGAAATCCAAGACACTTTACCAGCTGTTAGGATTTCTGGGAGTTGAAGGCCAAAACATATGGGGACCCACAGGTTGAGAACCATTGGACTAAGGATTAGGCATGGATCATGGCGAATCCATGGGAGTTCCAGCAGGGGGTGTGGAGAACCTGTCGCTCCACATCCTGCAACTCCTGCCTTGCCTGGACCTCCATCCTATGAGGGGAAGTGTCACTGCCCAGCTTCTCCTCATTGCTTTTAAGGTAACACAGGAAGTCTCCCGTATTACCATGGCAGCAGCATGCGTCGCTTTCTCTCTTCTTTCACCGGCTGGAAGTTGTTGTGTGTTGTGAGAAGGGCTTCATGGTGAAAGTGGAGAAGAAGTGGCATATGATGGGTAAATCCACCCGTCTGATGAGGTCGTATGAAGGACATGTTATGTAATTCTGTTAACAAAAAATACATTCATTCAATCTTCTGCTTACTGGTTCAGAAGAAGCACAGAGTACTCTGGAAAAGAGTCAGTATGCTGAGATTTTATTGAGAAAACTGTAGCTCATGCCACTTAACTAGGTAATGTTTTAACAATTAACAGGGCAATTTATAATCTCCAAGACAGATGCTTCTCGTTAAAGATGTTTGCTGCTCTGTGACAAAGAAAATTATTTAAAGACATAAATGGTCAAAGATCATAAAATTCCTGAGATACTAAAAATCCAATCAGTTCTTTTACAATATAAAATAATCACTTTATATACATCTGCCACGTGAAGGCTTTGTAAAAGAGTATATGGCAGAGGAAAGGAATGGGAACAAAGGAATGAAATTCCATACATGCCTGTTTCCATTTGTTATATACATATTCATATGTGATTAAATGTATATAAGAAGGGGTGAATATGGTATAGCCACTGGGGAATACATATACTACTAGTTTAGACACCCTCCCCACCCCAACTCCAATTGGGAAAGAACTAACCCCAGACTTTACAGAAAATAGATCATTGGACTTTTCTTAAATAATTTCACATGTGCTGTATTTGAATCCTCGAAGATTACTTTTTTAGATAAGTACTGTAAGAAATTTGTGCATGAAGACAGTGAACCTTACTCCTGAATAAACATGTATAGATTTACAGTACTAATCTAAATCTAAATTCAACTAGAACTAACTGGCATTAGTTGAACCATCTGCTTTATGCCTCAAAATTTCTATTTCATATATCTTATTGCATATTTTTGTTAGTCATAATACTTTTGATTGACATTGATTCTTATACTAATATTACTGTAAAACAAAAACTGAAATTCTATACCTGCTTCCATAGGTGCAAGCCATCCTGAACACTGTGAAACTTCTTAATATAGACATGGCCAGGATTATGCTGTAAATTGCTATGGTTTATGGAATTTTTTCCCGAGATCTTTTGAAAAATAATGTATTATTCACCCTTATACAGCATTCTGGGTTAGTAGTTAGGAACATACTGCTCATGGGAATGGAATAAGTTTTCAAATTAAGATGGAGCAGAAGTTGGTGTGACGGATTAGCCATGGTGGAATGGAATGAGTACTAGATCTGATAAATGGGAGGTGTAAGTGTATGACTGCCAATGATAGAGGGATATTCAGGACTGGATTAATGTCAAAATACAGGAGATTTTTAGCTACCTTTCTTGCAGAATATGCCATGATGTTATGAACATGCAGACATGTGGACTTAGTTGACTTGAATTTTGCATGAGAAGGAAAAAAGAGGGGGAAGGGACTGGGAATCCAACCCTTGCTATGGCAAAAAGGACAACCAGGTACTAGAATGTGGGTGCAATCTGGCATTAGGTCTGACTAGCCAATCAGGTTAGCTAATTGCCTATGCACAGTTTACACATTCTGATGTTTGACAAATCCTAAGCATACTGACGAGAAAGTTTCATTGAATACAATTGGATTTATTTATATGTAAACAAGCTAGCTTCATACTGTAACCAGTAATCTTCATTATGTAGCTACAAAATATTTGCTTGTAACTTCATTTTAAAAAGAAACCCTAAGTAGAGGATTCATTTATATCTTTTTTGAAAATATGTAAATTATTTTGCATTTTTAAAAAGAGAGAAAAATCAAAGCAGCCCAAGTTGTGTAGATGACAGATGTTCTTCTATCTCTTTTCTTAGGACTATAATGATGAAATTCGTCAAGAGCAATTGAGAGAATTATCATATTTAAATGGTTCAGAGGATTCAACCCGTGGACGAGGCATTAGAGGAAGAGGAATCAGGGTTCCTCCTGCAGCATCTTCAAGGTAAGTTAGTTTGTCTTTTTTCCCAAAAATATAAATAACTGTAGAAGAGCTGCAACCTATTGTACCAATAACATGATTTGAATGTACAGAAAGTTCAAAATTTACAGAAGTGGATGCAACAAAATATGGAAATGTTATTTATACCATATATTTATTTCTAGTATGTATCTACCCATTCACAACTATGATGTGGCTACAAGAAGGTTAAAATATAGCTATTTAAATGTAGTACCCAATGATGATCATAATGAGTTGCCAGATGAGTGAACACAAAGAGATGGCTTTCAATGTTTCAGTAACATTAACATGACTGGGGCTCTATCTTCTGATAGGGGAAAAGGCAATGCAGCAAAGTGCATTGTCACCCTTTACCCTTTCTCACGGAGGCAGAGACAGGGCGCCAGCACGTCTTCTCCCATTCCCCCAATGTGATGGCGGAAAGAGGGAGGGTGTGCAAGGTGCTACGAGGTATCCCACACACGTGCTGTTTTGCCGGCAAAAGCACATGTGAACAGGTTCCTAATCTTGCCTCACTACAAACTTGTGATGAAAGTTTCCTTTCACACATATTATAGTCTTCCTGTGTTACATTTACTTCAAAACACTTTCACAACTGACATCAGTCTGCCAAGAAATAAAAATATCTGTTGAATTCTGATGATATTCAAATAATTCTCAAGTAAAGAAAGATGGAGTTATTGTAATATAGTTGTTTGTGCAGTGGGCAAGCACTTTAAAGTCCAGGTTCAAATCCCTGCTTACGCATTGAAACTCAGTGTCATCAATCTATGTAGCTATTTATCTTACTTTTATATTAATGCATGCCCTGTTCTTTCTCAGGGGACGTGGGAATGCAATTCCTCCACCACCATCTGGACGAGGAGCTCAAGCACCAAGAGGATCTCCTGTGACACGTGGAGTACTTCCAGTCCCTCCTGTAGCTAGAGGTGTTCCAACCCCTCGAACAAGAGGGGTTCCAGCCGTGCCAGGTTACAGACCACCCCCTCCCCCAGCACAAGAACCTTATGAAGAATATGTAAGTATCACATTTCTTAACAAAACAAAATAAAGTATGAAATGTTGGCATATCTTTGCAACTCCAAATTCAGTTTAATTGTATATTAGGTAGCTAACCATCCTTTTGAATATTCCAGTGGTACTGCTTGCATTGTAGGTGTGTTGATGGAATGAGTACAGTAATAAATTTTGCACTGAACCAACACCAGAGTACAACCTGTGCTGACACATACTGTGATGTGGGCCTGCTCTAATGCCCATTCTTGGGATTTCCTGGTACACTGTGCCTTTATTAAGCCCATAAATGTAGTGGTTGAAATGATAGAACTAATCACTAGTTTTTATAATGGATAGATTGAATTGTCATTATTTTTCTATAATTGCATTTCAACATGAAGGAGAAAGCATACATTACCCATGTTTTTATCTCTTTCTGTATCTTTCTATAGAATGAAATCTGTTTCTTCCAATTTTGTATCAAGGTTTAGTCTTGTATAATCCAATGTATTAATAATACTGACTTTCAAAGTTCACTTTCAGCACTGAATAAGACTTGTTTCCCTTTGTCACTTTGCGTTCATGATATTTCTGTTAATTTTCTTATTAAATAGTTCAAAAAACTGAACATTCCAAAGTACAAGAGGGTTTTTACTCTTCAAAATTTTAATATATCTTCACCTCTGTGGGATGGGAGATTTAGGAAGATATTCTGTTCAAACATACTATGTCCTTGTAGTGCAGAAGAATCTGAAACAATGTCATGTTTTCCTTTTATGGAGGTATTTGTAGTAATCTCATTCATCCCCTACTTACTTTGTATCTAGGAAGATCACTTAAATATTATGGCCTAAATTCAGCCGCTAGTCCTTTCTAGAGAAGACTCAATTGGATTTATAGAAGTTTTGACTTAACAATTTATTGTTTGATTGAAATTGTCTACTTTAGTTTGCAATAGCAAGTCATTTAGGTCTACATCAGTGTAGTTTGACACCACTTTAACTGCTTTGGCTCAATCTATGGAATCATGGGAGTTATAATTTTACAAAGTCTTTAGCCTTCTCTGTCAAAGAGTGCTGATGCCTCACCAAACTACAAAATCCCAGAATTCCATAACATTGCATCATGACAGTTAAAATAGTATAAGGCTGGATCTACACTGCCATATAATCCAGTTCAAAGCAGATAATCTGGATTGTATATGGCAGTGTAAATGGGACTTCAATCCACAATTCTGCAGTGTAGATGCATGCTTTGTCTCTTGTTTTCTGAATGATATGAAATGGATTATACCAGAAACCACAAAGCAAATTTTTGCTATGGGTTATGAGATTGCAACATCAAATTTTATCTAGCTAAGATAACTTTGGAGATTCTTGTACTGTATTGATATGCTCATGAACTTTATTTAATTTAACTATGTTTACATTATATTTTATTTGCATGAGTTGTCCAGATCAATTACTTTATTATAAAATAAAATTTATCTAACATGATGCACATGGAATGAGTTATTTTTAATTTATTTTTCTGAAAACCCCATTAAGAAGAATAAAAGATTTCTTTGATATAGCTGTAAAAAACATTGCGAATGGTTTACAGTTATATTGGCCTCATCTTAAATAAATCATGCACTTTGCTGAGCTTTTAAGGATATTAAAATTTTAAGAATTTTAATTAATATTTGAATACTTTCTTGGAATAGAAGTGTCATATAAATTTAAAGTATGTGGAAGGATGTATGATTTGTTCAGGATTTTTAAAGCAATTCATAGTGATTTTGTTGGTATTAAGTTTGATGTAGTAGTCTAAGACAATAAACAGAAATAATAAACTATAGTAGAGAGAGCTATTTTAAATGTCTGAGGCCCCTTCTGCACAGCTGTATGAAATCAACATTATCTGCTTTGAACTGGATTATACGGCAGTGTAGACTAAGGGCCCTACCACACAGCTGTATAACCCAGAGTATCAAAGCAGAAAATCCCACAATATCTGCTTTGAACTGAGTCCACATTGCCATATATTCCAGTTCAAACAGATAATGTGGAATTTTATTCAGCTGTGTGGAAGGGGCCTAAAATAACCCAGTTCAAATCAGATACTGTGGATTTTCTGCTGTGATAACCTGGATTATCTGGCAGTGTAGAAGAAGCCCAAAGCCCCTTCTAGACTGCTCTATAACTCAGGAATTTATCACAGGTAATCTGCTTTCAATTGGATTACATGAGTCTCTACTGCCATATAATCTGGGATAAGAAGATAATCTGGGATCAGTTCCTGGGATATAATGACAGTGTGGAAGGTGTGTCAGGTATATCACATTTGTGTTTGAAGAGATCTTACCTGCTGGCTAAGGAATTCTTGGAATTACACGAAATGGGTGAAGACAGTGGTTGAAACCAACGTTGCCGAGTCAGTCAGATTTCAAAAAGGTTTCTGGGGAGAATCATCTTAGGCCCCTTCCACACCACCGTATAGTCCAGATTATCAAAGCAGATAATCCACACAATCTGCTTTGCCTTTGAACTGGATTATATGAGTCTACACTGCCATATAATCCAGTTCAAAGTAGATAATCTGGATTTTATAGGAGTGTGTAGAAGGGGCCTTATTGTTGTCATTGGAGGTGGTGGTGATCATGGTTTTTGAAGATGCTGATGTGCTTCATCTACAGTACAGTTTCCTAATCTACATGTCTTTATGCAATCCAACCACATGAAATGTTTCCAACTCCTTCAAATCAATGAGAAATAAATTAAGAACATACCTTTCCAGCTGGAATAGATATTATTTAGCATTGCTTGAATTTAGGCACATGTCTCAATTGGAATAGAGTTAAATGCCAAATGCTGACTTAATAGTTATATAAATCACATCAATTCAATTGATATGCTCTTGCTAAGACTAACATTTGAATCTAGGCCTTATGTGTTTAAATTGGAATGGATGACACCCTATTATTTGGAAAGGTATGCTATTGATTTCAGAAAGACATACTTGGAGGATTGCTATGTAAGATTTTTAGTTAGGCAAATTTCTCCATAGATCCCCCCACTAGCCAGAAATGGACACAGACTCACATTATTTTGCATGCAGAAATCCATACATTTTAGTATTTGTGATACGTTCTCTGGTACAAGCCAAATGCATGTAAAAACAATGTAGGGAAAAATAGTATACACACATTCAAAAATGAAGGAATTTACAATCTAGTCAATGAGTGGGTGTTTACAAACAATGTGTGCATGGGACAATTAAAAAAAATGAAAACCAAGAATCCACACATTTTGAACAACATGCCAAACCAGAATGAACTTTGTTCAGTATTTTAAAAGTAACTTCTGCATAGAATCAGCACAGAATGAATTTTGACATAGGAAAGGGTGGAAAGCTGTGGTAATTAACTTGCAGATTCTCCCATCCCAAGTCATGAACAGTGTGTGTCATGTTGAAAGTGTCATTGCCATATAGAAAGTGTAATTCCTAATTACCTTTGTGCAAATGGCATTGTCACCAGTGATCTCAAAATATAACTACTTTTATTGAATGGTGTGGGATTAAAGAGATCAAAATGGGAAACTGCTTATGAAGTGCCAAGTTTTCTCAACATTACTAATCCATGTTAGAATTTGATTAGCTTCAGGCTACTGTGAAGACATGTCTCTCTTTCTTGCTCTCTCCCTATCTCTCTTGATGTTCTATAGATTATGATCTATTGATTTACAGAATTGTCGACATAATGGAACACAATCAGCAATCATATTTCTGTTATGGATTGGACCAAAATCCAATGTCACTCTCATCCAGTGTGATGAAATTTATTCCCCATCCCACTTCTAGTCCTCTAACACCCACCCAAGAGAAACAACCTGCAAAAGAAGAGGAGCATCAGTAAAACCATCCTTCTGGATTTTGGCCCTAATAATCATTTACTGTATCCAACATATTGAAATATTGGACTATATCAATACATTGAAGGAAAAGCAATCAGAATACTAACTATGCATTTTTATGGATAAGTAATCTTCAGTATGCTCTGTCAGGCTTTGATGCCTGAATGAATCAGCCATATTGTTTTCGTTCTTTTACTGCAGAAATGCTAAATGCTTGATTATGCATCAGAAATATATTTTTTTCCATCTTGCAGCTTGCAAAAGACACAAGATGTCTAAATGCTAAAGCATCCAGGCAAATGTTTATGATAAGAAAGCAATGTGCCTTCAAAAGCAAAAGCTTCAAGGCATAGTGCATGAACCCATAAAATGTGACAACAAAATGACTTGTAGACCAGGCTCATAGTCTAATCTTCTATACACAATTAACCTCCTTGCTCTTCTGCTATTTATTTCTTTGACCCATATAATAATAGCATTGTGCATAAGTTAAAGAAAGTAGGAAATCTTGGAGAAAATTAATATATTTAGCTGAGTCACACTCTTCTCAGATTAATATGCAGAATGGAATTTAGCTCCGTACTAGGCTTCACTTTTCTGAATTACAGCCCACTTCTTGGAGGTTAAATGTATCAAAATGTACATTGTAAATCCATCTTTGGGGAATGTGCACATTTGAATAAATACTATGAGAGAAAATAGAAATGTAAACATGTTTAACATCTGTTGACCACCCTTTACCCTATGATCATCCTGTCTCTCATATTGACAAGTAAAGCCCACCAATAGGTCCCAGTCCCTTAATGTTCTCATCACCTATCTTGGTGCAATTAGTACCTTCTGTTTCTGCACTAGCGTTTTGATAGTAACGTGGTGTCACAGAACAGATTTCTTCCTCTTTTCCTCCTCCCCCTGCTATTTCTTTTTGCACTTATTTTTATTTTATAGTTACATCTGTCCTTTTTAAAAAAAAGCTAAAATGGTAAAATTGCTCAAAAACTAAAAAAAATTAAAATCTTAAACGAAGGCAGGGTAGAAGGGTATGTTGAAGGACCAGAAATTGCCAACATCACTATGTCTTCATTATTGCTTCATAGCTCTTGGTGGAAAAGGCATGTAGTCTTTTCCCCTCCAGTCACCATTCAGAGCCCACTCTGGTACTAGCATTACAGATACCACTGTAATATCTTAGCTGCTGCTTTTGAGGGCTATGCTAATGACTTGCTGTGATTCCTTTCTCATTTATTGTTGATAGGAAAATATTTCTATGGACAAATTAGATGAGTGATATGGAGTGAGAAATGCCAATACTTTAGGCTCAGTTAGAATTAATGAGAAAGGCAGATAATATACCTGAAATCGATCAACATGAATTTGATAAATTGAAATAAAATTATTTGATGATATTGGACAAGTTTTTTTTTTAACATGTACATAGTGTATTTATTTTCTTTCTTGATCCTGACCACTGAAATGCCTCTCAACCTGGAAGTGGTCCTTTCATGGAGATAGCAATCTAACAATGCTAGGAAAGCTGCATGATTCCTGCCCTTGATCTATACACACAAAGGTCAAAAGAAAGATCTGCCTCCGAGTGAAATAGAAATCTGCTGCAAATAAACCGTTAAGCTAAAGTAATTTAATTGTAATTATTTCATCTGGCCTCCCCAATCTGTACAACCTAAATCATGTGTAGGTTGTGAGTCCATGTCCCTTAACACCCTCTAATGTATGAATAATGTAATAGACTATAACTTAGAAAGGTCCTTTAAAACATAGCACAAAATAATGAGAATGAAAATGTGATAATGCTACATTTGAGACTATAATTTTGCTACTCTGTGCTGTTTTTAGAGTGCAGTGCGAATAATTGAACATGAAAGCTAATGTCACATCCAACTGTTTAAGCTCCATTGGCTATTTACATTTCTCAATACTCTTTAGGCAGTCAGAACTGTACCTACCCAATGAATTCCTGGACGATGATGAGAATTACAACAGTAGACATTTTGTCACATTTCAGTGTTTCTCCACAGAACTGTTGTGATTATGAATATGTTAAGGAGACTTTACAGTCATGCTTAAAGTGGAAGTAGCGGCTTATTTTTAACACTGAAGCAGAAATCCTGAAACCTGAAGATGTTCAACACCTGGAATGGAAATGGGAAGAAATGACATTTCATTAGATTAGAACATTCAGGCCTAATTCTGGTAGCTATTTTGGCACAATTGATAGAACATGAGAAGATGATTCATTTGGTTTGCAGAAATGGCCCAAAATGTCTGTTAGAACAAAAAAAAACTACAGAAAAGTTTTCACTAGCTTCATAAAACCCAGAAAATAGAATTACTTGAGGAGGAACTGGGAGGAATTTGAGAATATGTTCATTCTTAATGGTGTGGACACATCCTATATTAACCTTTCATAAACAGTTTTAGGAGACTTTGCTATTTCCAGTCACCAAGGCACAGTGGTACAGGAAATAGGGAACACAACCTCCCCCCATAAAATCACTTACAGACCACAAAGCTTCAGTCCTAGCAAGATTAGCCTACTCTAACAGGAAAGGAGCAGAGCTTGAAAGGTTAATTTTAAAGAGGAAGTTGTTACACATATAGTTACTTTTTTTAGGCTTTACATTTCTCAGAAGATACTGAAATAATTTCTATTAGTTATTTCTTTGAAAATTTAAAATTTACAAGCTCCTGGTCTCTCATATTATTCATCTTCTCATTGCTTGAACTCCCACAGTAGAGCATGAGACATCAGCAAGATGGAAAATATAAACCTGATTTTGAATTATGTAATATCTTTCTTCCACCACTTAGCAGGGCAAATAAAAATAAAAGTAATTTTAAATGCAGAAATGTATTGCAAAAGAAGAGAACTTGTATCTCATTAAAAACAACTCCCCTCATCTGTTAAAAACAAATAAGATAATTGGTACATGGCTCAGGTCAAAGAATGCATGGCAAGAGTAAATAAATTTGGCATGAGAAGCAAGAATATATCTCTCTGGATTGTGTTGAGCTAACTGTAACTGAATACTGCAAAAACAATCACAATTTTAGTTTATATATATACACACACACATATGTACACACATTCACATATATATAAATAAACAAATACAGTAGAGTCTCACTTATCCAAGCTAAACGAGCCAGCAGAACCTTGGATAAGCGAATATCTTGGATAATAAGGAGAGATTAAGAAAACGCCTATTTTATGATTTTACAAATTAAGCACCAAAACATCATGTTATACAACAAATTTGACAGAAACAGTAGTTCAATACGCAGTAATGTTATGTTGTAATTACTGTATTTACGAATTTAGCACCAAAATATGATATATTGAAAACATTGACTACAAAAATGGCTTGGATAATCCAAAAACTTGGATAAGCGAGTCTTGGATAAGTGAGACTCTACTGTAAAGGTAAAGGTAAAGGTAAAGGTTTCCCCAGTCATGTCCTACTCGGGGGGTTGGTGCTCATCTCCATTTCTAGGCCAAAGAGCCGGCATTGTCCATAGACACCTCCAAAGTCATGTGGCCGGCATGACTGCATGGAGCACTGTTACCTTCCCGTCGGAGCGGTACCTATTGATCTACTCACATTTGCATGTTTTTGAACTGCTAGGTTGGCAGAAGCTAGAGCTAACAGCGGGCGCTCACTCCGCTCCCTGGATTCGAACCTGTGACCTTTTGGTCTGCAAGTTCAGCAGCTCAGCGCTTTAACACATTGCTCCACTGGGCAAATACAACCAATTAAATATTATATTGGATGCATATACACTGCCACTAAAGTTCCAAGCATCATATGTAGTGCTAGCCCAGGACTTGGTTACAGTACTCTTTGATGCAAATCATAACATTGTAAATAAAAATACAAATGAGAACAAAATTCAGAATAGAAAGTAAAATGCAAAGTACAATGGCTCTCCTCATGACTCGAGGTTGGTTACAACATCGCTAAAAACACACAATCATCTAAAAACATTCTACAAAATACACATATTAACTGAAACTCCTCTCCAGCTCCAGCTCCAGCTCCAGCTCCAGCTCTCCCTCTCCTTCTGAACAAGCCAGCAAGTATATGTTCATCCTTAGAGTTTGCCTATCCAATAGGCTAAACCATTACTCAATCCCATTGAATCTGAATCAGTTAAGAGCCAGCATGGTGTAATAGTGTGGGTGTTAAACTATGACTCTGGAGACCAGGGTTTGAACCCATGCTCAGTCATGGAAATGTACTGAGTGGCCTTCAGTAAGTCACACACTCTGAGTTCCAGAAAATCCCATATTAGGTTCACCTTCAGATCACCATATCACCATATGTCAGAAATGAAATGAAGGAACAGATGGGCATCCAGCTTGTTTTCTGCTGCCTTGGAGACTAGGACAAGGAACAATGGCTTAAAACTGCAGGAAAGGAGATTCCACCTGAACATTAGGAAGCACTTCCTCACTGTGAGAGCTGTTTGGCAGTGGAACTCTCTGCCCCAGAGTGTGGTGGAGGCTCCTTCTTTGGAGGTTTTTAAGCAGAGGCTGGATGGCCATCTGTCAGGGGTGCTTTGAATGTCATTTTCCTGCTTCTTGGCAGGGGGTTGGACTGGATGGCTCTTCCAACTCTATGATTCTATGAATCTATGAACACAACAGTAAATTAACAGTGCTACTGATTTATCACTTGCACCGATAGTTCACAAGGTAATACAAACAATCTCTCCACATATAGTATCTTTCTAATAATAGAATAGCCAAACTGTAGTTTAGTGGAGGAGTGGGAATCATGTGGCCCCCCAGATGTTGTTGGACTTCATGTCCCAGCAGCTCTGTTCAATATAGCAAATGGTAAGGAATACTGGAGATTATACTCCAGCAACATCTGGATGATCACATTATTCATACCACTAGTATTCACACACTCACATATTTCATACATAGATCTTATTGATCCAAATACAGGGAGCAAGTGTCATGAAATTGGACATACCCAACAACAACCCAACAACAACAAAACTTTATTTATATACCGCTCTATCTCCCATGGGGACTCACATGGTAAACATTCAACCAAATGAAAAGGTACCATTTCTGA
Organism: Anolis carolinensis; assembly: GCF_035594765.1. Taxonomy (NCBI): domain Eukaryota; kingdom Metazoa; phylum Chordata; class Lepidosauria; order Squamata; family Anolidae; genus Anolis; species Anolis carolinensis. The sequence continues at coordinate 130,009,861 of NC_085841.1, forward strand.
TCAGCTATTTGTTGAATGGTTTCCAAAACACTTTTAAAAATAAATGTGCTTAGTTACCAGATCATTTTAACTGTGCAAGACTTTGGATGCTGTTGAATTTTCCCATCTGGTAGATCAGATTCATCAAATCAGAGAAAAATCCAAACTATTAAATATATTTGGAAAGCTTTTTTAATAACATTGAAAAATATTCAAAGCAAGCTGATAAACATATTAATTAATTCAAGGTTGCCTGTCATTGAGATTTAATTTTTAAGTTATTATTGTTATAATAATTTATTGTTCTTTTGTTATTTTACTCACTGAACCTATAAAAAACGAATAAATGCCTGAAAAATATGCAGGGAGCAATGATAATTGAAGCAAACTAGCATTTCAGACAGTGGAACTTAGCAGGCTGAATAGTGTATTGATTTGAAATGATGGATTACTTTTCATGCTTAAAGCATATAGATAAAAGAGGAAATGATATTGCACTAATATCTGCAGTGTCTTGAAAACTCAGAATGTAATTTTCACCTTAATGACAATAAACAGTAGATTGATTATATGTCACTATGAAAACTATGTTGGGAAGGGGTTTTAGAATGTGATGTATAATATCAGAGAAGGGGATCAAAGCAGTAGAGATGATATTTCCTTCTTGTTTGACACATTAGATGAAATAATGCTATTCATTTGTTATTGGAAAAGGTAGGATCCCTAAAATAATTACACTATACCACAAAATCAGAAAGGGGGGCTCACACTTGTTTTCCAGTTTAATGGGTTTGTTAACCTCAAGCAATTAGAAAGGATATGGACACAAACCATGAGAAAACTCTGTGCTGTCACAGTCACATCACATGAGCTTATGCATTATTCCATTATACATTTCTCTGGGGAATGTGGACAGGAGATGATTGTGGTGGATTGTGCTCTCCTTATTTTTTAGAAAGAAAATCCCAATTACCCTGAAACACCCAAGTCAGGGGTGAACAACTGCCTAGGAGTTGATGGACTCACAGTGCCCTGTTGTAGGACCTTTGAAAGTCACTCCCATTGCTCTCTCACTGGTCAAGAGATTTCATACATTATAAACTGCAATTCTCTCTCTCTCTCTCTCTGAGCAAACCAACAGAGCATCTGGTAGGTGAAAATAAGTGATGCCGAATTCAACATCGTTTTAGATGACAAATGTTGAGAATTATTCTGGACTACCTTTGCCCTTGTTGAAATGTGTACTACCATTGCAGTTGTATCCCTGGGTTGGAAGAAATTTGAATATAATATAGCTCAGTTCCTTCCTTGCTCAGTCTTCAACTAAAGGAGAACAAGATGAGGTTCATGCTCCAGAAAGAGCCTCCTCGAAGATTGAGTAAATCCAGTCAGGCGTCCCCTGGGCAATGTTTCTTGTAAACGGCTAATCTTTCCAACCCAAAAACATTGCATCGCTTTTAAACATTTTTTTAACATTTTAAATGTGTTTTATCTCTCCACAAATGGATGAATACCAAAGGTCTTTATCAAGACCATTGCTAACAATTATATCTATTAATATAGAAGGTTTGTCACTTGCTAAGGAAGAACTATTAGCCAAAATGTCTGAGGACATTTCGTGTGACATCTTATGTATACAGGAAACACACAGAGACATCACAATGAGAAGACCAAAAATTCTTGGAATGCAACTGGCAGTGGAACGACCTCACAGACAATACGGTAGTGCCATTTTTGTACGATCTGGTATAGCAATCACTGCAACTTCCCTCATAGAAGTGAGTCTTATCTGTGGAACTTGATAGTTGCATTGTATCATCACTCTATAAACCACCTGGGGCTGATTTCTATTTTACGCCCCCAACCAATTACCACAATCATGAAGCCCATTTTCTTGTGGGAAATTTCAATAGCCATAGCTGTGTCTGGGGCTATGACGAAGATGATAGCAATGGCGAAGCAGTTCTAATGTGGGCTGACAATAGTAGAATGAGCCTCCTCCATGACAGTAAATTACCTCCATCTTTCAATAGCGGCCGATGGAAGCGTGTTTATAACCCTGATCTGATTTTTGTAAATGAAAGAATAATCCACCAGTGCATTAAAAGGGTATTAAACCCGATACCCAATACTCAACACAGACCACTAGCATATGCAACTGTAAGACCAAAAAGTGTCCCATTCCGCAGAAAATATAACTTCAATAAAGCTAACTGGACAAAGTTTACAGAGACCTTGGAAGCTGCTATTTCTGATATAGAACCTTCTATAGAAAATTATGACCTGTTAGTAGAAGCTGTGAAAAGATCCTCAAGGCTCTCAATCCCTAGAGGCTGTCGCACAAGCTACCTACCAGGCCTAAATGAAGAATCGCTAAATCAGCTACAGGACTATCTCAGACTATTTCAAGAGAATCCATACAGCGATGAGACTATAGCAGCAGGCCAAAAACTATCTACAGCCTTACCTAATGCTAAGAAAGGCCACTGGATAGAGCTGCTTGAGAACCTTGATATGTCCAAGAGTAGCCGAAAAGCCTGGTAATTGCTGAGACACCTGGATAGTGACCCTCTGGTCAACCATGGACACACAAACGTGACACCAGACCAGATAGCTTACCAGCTAATTCAGAATGGGAAAACCAACCGCAGCAGTGTAAAGATGAAAATCACCTGGGTGCCAGAACTTGAAACCCACCAGCTGTCTTCTCCTCTAAACCTGAAAGAACTCAGAGGAGCGATCAAGTGATGTAAGACTGTAAAGCATCTGGCCTAGATGACTTAATGATGGAGAAAATCAAACACTGGCTTTTGAAATTCTACAATCAATGCTTGGCACACAAACAGATTCCCAGAGCATGGAGGAAAACTAAGATCATTGCCATTTTAAAACCTGGTAAAGACGCATCCAATGCCAGGAACTACCGACCAATCTCCCTCTTATGTCATCTATATAAAGTCTATGAGAAGATGCTATTAAATCGATTAGGACCTGTCATCGAACCTAAGCTTATTGCACAACAAGCAGGTTTCAGACCAGGGAAAAACTGTACAGGTCAAATTCTCCATTTGACTGAGCATATCGAGGAAGGCTATGAGAAAGGCTGCATCATGGGAACAGTTTTTGTGGACCTTATGGCAGCCAATGACATGGTGCAACACAGAAAAATGCTGCATAAAGCCTACAATATCACCCGGGACTTTGATTTTACAAAAACTGTCCAGACCCTCTTGGAAAACTGCAGCTTCTATGTGGAGTTTCAGGGCCGGAAAAATAGATGGAGGAGGCAAAAAAAAAATGGTTTGCCCTAACGCAGCGTTCTTGCACCGACCTTATTTAACATCTTCACGAATGATCAGCCACAACCACCACTCACAAAGAGCTTTAAATATGCTGATGACCTGGGCCTAACAATACAAGTGAAAGATTTTGAAACAGTTGAAAGCCAACTCACGAATGCCTTGAAAGATCTCTCCAGCTACTACAAAGAGAACCACCTGAAGCCTAACCCTGCCAAGACACAAGTGTGTGCTTTCCACCTACGTATCCGTAAAGCCAACAGGAAACTGAAAGTTACTTGGGAAGGCCAAGAACTCGATCACTGCTTCCATTCTAAATACCTTGGTGTCACCTTAGATCGAACACTAACATATAGGAAACACTGCATGAACACCGAGCACAAAGTAGCTTCATCCTGCGGAAACTTACTGGCAGCACATGGGGTACAGACTCACAAGTAATAAGAACATCAGCCCTGGCCTTGTCTTTCTCAACTGCTGAGTATGCCTGTCCTGTTTGGCACAAGTCTGCCCATGCGAAGCAGGTGGACATAGCACTGAACAAAACATGCAGAATAATCACAGGATGCCTTAAACCTACACCTGTTGATAAACTCTACAAGTTAGCTGGCATTGCCCCTCCTGACGTGTGACGGGAAGTTGCTGCTAACAGTGAGAGAAATAAGGTTGAACATTGTGAAAGCCACCCATTGCATGATTATCAGCCTCCTCCCACCAGACTCAAATCTAGGAAGGGATTCATGAGAACCACCACTCCTCTTGATGTTCCTCCGGCAACAGGAAGGGTGTCCCTCTGGGCAGCTAAACCAGGTAATTCCAACTGGAAGGCCCCCCGTGAGGGTCTTCCTCTGAGGCAAACCAAGAATGGGCAACTTGGAAGTCCCTGAACAGACTGAGAAGCGGAGTGGGCAGATCAAAAGACAACTTGACAAGGTGGCACTACCTGGAGGAATCTTCCACCTTGTGTGACTGTGGAGCAGAACAAACAACTCCTCATATGTACGCTTGCCCACAATGCCCTGCCTCATGCACTGTAACACCCCTAAGCAGCGCGAACACTGGAAACCAACACGGAGGCCAATAAACAATCCAATATCTTTATTAAAGCAATAAAAGTTCTAAACAAAAATAAGCAGAGTATATAGTCCAGCAGTTGACCTTTTAGAGAAGATTAACATTAGTCCAATAAAATGAAGTTATATGTCCAGTATTAGAGTCCGAAGTCTATAATCCAAATAACCGAAACACACTCAAACTCTTTGGAAGTTTGAGTGGGGAGAGAGCAAGGTTTCACAGGGAGATTCTTGAAGTAAAGTCCAGAACAAGGATTCAAGGCTAGGCAAGGTATTTTGTGGTGGATCTGAAACGCAGTCCGAACTTGACAAGGAGTGGAACACAACTCCCGGCCTACTCGTGAGTAAGCGCACCGGAGGGCCACTTGGAAGCTCAGGAACAAGAGGCGATGTTCTTCTATGAATAGTCACATTGACACTGCGATAGGGAAAGCTCAGTGCAGAACTTTTATGGACGTTCAAGAGTTCCCCCCAAGCAGATGTTTAACTCCCCAAATCTTCCCAGAGAACGGAGCTGTTTCAACATCGTACCAGATGCCTGCCTCTGCGAAACGTCCCAAGGGAAACGGTTTAGTCACAATCGTCTCTCTCCGCTAATCTCGTGCTTCGCCTTAAAAACTGCTTTTGGGAGCGATGTGTTTTGAGAAAAGCCTTCCTATCAAACACCAAGCTTTCCGGAGAAACAGGCTCTGTTTCAAGGGCGTCCCTAATTGGCTCTGGCACGAAAATGTCAACAGGAGACATCTGGAATGGAACAGAATCTTCCTGAGATAGAAAAAGCCCAGATCCTCTTCAGTTTGATCCATGATGGCTGCGGGGTCATGGGCCAAAGGTCCCTAAGACATCACATGCAGGGAGGAGGAGTTGTTCAAAGCCACGGACAATGTGGTCGCTGTTGCCCACTTTTGGTCTAAAGCTATTTAGCTGCTTGTGATTTCCTTTATTTTATCACTTTTAAACTTATTTATTATGCAATGCTTTTGACACAAAATAAATAAATGCCCCTTTTGCCAGAAGAAATGCCATTTATTCAGTAAAAATGTCCCATTCTGCTATCTGATCTCAAATTCCTCCAGAGAAAATATTCTGCTGGCAGAATTGTTCTCCTGGCAAGATCAGCTAACAGAAGAACTCAGCTTGCAAGTGTCCACTCACTAATTCTGCCAAAGGATTGCTCTGTTGATAGAGCTCTGAAATCAGCTGGAAGAAGTTTTCTCATCTGGAGTAAATATCTGTCCTCAAAAGAGGCTTCTTCCTTTTTGTTTTATTTATTTATCTCCAACCTTACTTTGTGTATTACTAATCTTAACTCTTCTAGCTGGCACATCTGTAAATTAGGATTGCACAGATTGTTGCATTCTTCTGAGTTGGGTTGTAAACATCAACAAACAACCCTTTGCCTCGGGTATGGTTCATTTCGCACAACCAGGGTTTCTTAATTTTTTTCCCACTTTTTCCTTTCTGCTTGAGATATGTTTACATGACCCCAGGTATACAGTAGATAAAATAGGTATAAAAATCAAACATTTATTGATAGCACAGCCTTTGCAAGGCTTGCTAAACAGGCTGATTTTCCTTTGTGTGGAGTATAGATGAAGTATTTTCTGCAAAGTCCTCTGTAAACATGATACTCCTTAATAACAGATTTGTGTAAATGGGTGCCATTCAGAAACCTTTTACTGTTGTCATTTTTTGGGGAGGACCCCCATTTGGGTTCAAGACTCACAGTTTTAAAAGTAGTGGTCTAGACTATGAAGAAATGGAGACAGGTGTGATTTATCATAAGACCTGTATTTGGAGATAGGTGGCATATAAATGAATTAAATATTTTCACTTCTTTTACTCTAGACTCTAGACTAAGTGCAGGGACAGTCCAGATCAGACTGAATCATCCATATCTGAATCATCCATTTATAGTACTGGATAGCAAAAGGAGAGCTTCAAAGTACTAATGCAGATTAGAGAGGCTGCACTTACTCTAGAGTAATACAAAACATAAAAATGGGTATCCTCTAGCTACATGTTTCATGGATGTCTCTCGTTTTATTATGAAAACGTGAATCAGACAAAGGCTTGTATAGTAAATATGAATGCATTTGTAGTAAGTGAGCATTCCCTACTTCTGGGTATATAGCTCTGGGATTTCTTTGCATAAGATTCCATAAAACTGAAGGGATTCTCTTCCATTGTTTGGTCCCTGATATCCTTTTCAGAAAGTTGTCTATTAGGGTTGTGTGCAGATTCCATTTCCTTCGGTACCTGCAGTACCTGTGGCACCTCTGGCACCTTTGGGAGCACAGATTTACCCAGATTGCACAAGCCTATTGTCTGTTTCTCACTTTTGTTACTATCCAGCGTACACATTTAAAAGGAAGTAAAGAAAATCAATTATAACACACTGTCCTTACATATATAGCTTCTACACTGGAGACTCTTTAGCAGGTAATTCATAACAAAGTGTACCTTACTTTTTGAGCATTTTTGTTAGGTCAAGTTTGTAGCTTGATAGTGAATCTCTGAGGACTTCTGTAAAAGAGAAGAGTGATATGATTTTGCAAAGTGAGCACCTCTCTTGACTGAAATATTAGCTGATATGTTTCAGCTTTAAAGGGTTTCTATTCATTGCCAGATGGAGTTTAAAAGAAGAGCTGACACAGCCTAAATTGTAATATTGCTATATTTGATGCTAATACAACCGCATCCTAATAAATATTCATATCAATATATTGTAATCTAAGTGAAGAGTAACTGGCAGGGGAGCATTTGGCCTTCATTTGGTCCTTAAATATTCATACTGCCTTTTTGCAGACATACTTTTTTTTATTAATACCAGCCTTTTAAACTGTATCATCACACACACACACACACACACACACACACACACACACACTTCACTCCCATCTCTAAAGCCTTACTGTGGCCTTACTTAGAGTTAATTCTAGTTCCACAATTTACTATTCCTTATTCCCTGTTCCACAAATCTAAGTAAAATCTTATTAAACATATCCTTTATTGGCAGAAGGCCTCCAAAACAGTTTGGTGTCCCCTGCCCTAATTGTGGTCATTTACGTTGTCATGTTTTATTCTGATGTCATTAATATAATTTGATTTTAATTTGTAAGCCACTTTTTTAAAAAAAGGTCTTCCTCACTGTGAGAGCTGTTCGGCAGTGGAACTCTCTGCCCTGGAGTGTGGTGGAGCCTCCTTCTTTGGAGGCTTTTAAGCAGAGGCTGGATGGCCATCTGTCGTGGGTGCTTTGAATATGATTTTCCTGCTTCTTGGCAGGGGGTAGACTGGATGGTCTGTGAGGTCTCTTCCGACTCTATGATTCTATGATTCTCTTAATATTGAAAACAAAAACAATAAGGACTTGGTTCTGTTCTTCTCTGGCTAAAATAAAAAAGATAGACACTATCAATCAGTTTTAATCAGAAATTTCATAAAAATTATCAGTTATGATGGGGCTCTGAGATTATTGAACTCATCAGATGGGCTGATTTGCCCATCATACTCCACATGCTCTCCCCTTTCACCACAGAGCCTATTATATGACACATACCAACTTCTGGCCGGGCTCAGTGGTGAAAGGGAAGAGCAAGTGGTGTACACTGTTGCTGCAGCAACATGAGAGGTTTACTGTGTTGCCTTTGGAACAATGAGGAGGGGGTAAACCAGGTGGCGAGGCTTCCCCCATTGGATGGGGGCAGAGTTAAGTTGGGTGGTGCAAGGCATGGAGAAATGGGTTCTCCACGCCCCCCACCAGGACCCCACAGATTCACCACAATGACTGGTGAAGCCATATACCTTTGTGATAAGGTCGATGTTCAGACCATGATTGATTTCTTGTGGTGATCCACCTTGAGTTCAATTTAGGAAAAAGGTGGGGTATACATTTCAAACAATTGTAAAACAATACATTCAACTGTATCTCAAAATGTATACCATATTTCATCCACAAGTCTACCTAGCATGTGGTTAGAATTTTTAAGTTGGAGAAGTCTGACATGTCAGATTAGGGATGAAAGGAAGCAAGATCCAAGCCATTTCATGTTTGACCGAGCTCAGAGAGGAAATCTTTGAAATGGTCAATCATTCTAAGTAGGCAATGTATCTATTTGAATCACGGTTTCCACCCCCGCCAGCTGTGACTTCAAATAATCCAACTGTTATGATATGATGGTTCTGGTGCTTTAGAGCCAAATGAGAGCCACATTCCACTTCTCTCTGTTTCCACTTAACCAACTTGTGATTTTTTTTTCCATTCAGAAGTCTTCCATGCTATTCTTTCACTCTCTGCTTGACTATTTCTCTCTTGTGAAGTACTGGAAGGGAGTATCCATCTCATTGCCCCTTTTTCATAATACCAAACAATGCAAGACTGCTAGCAGTTCTGTCAATCTTCTCCTTATTGATTCTGGTGCTTCCTACAGTTGGACCACTTTTTTGCAGAGATGACATTCCTGAAACTAAAGCTAGGTTACAGCTTTCTCTGCTCCAGCCCTTGGGCCATCTTTAATGGCACAGATAGGTAGATGGTGCCCTCATACAGACTTTGCTTTATACACAGATTTCATTAAAAGTGCACTGTGGCCATGAATATAATCCTGTTCTTAGAAACACTAACTATAGGACATAAGACCAAGTTCTGACCCTCCCATATTTCTCTTGAAATAAAACTAGACCCCATGCCGAAAAGAGATGCCCCTACCCTCCTCCGATTTTGAGATGTTTAAATTGTGCTGTCATGCTGGCTCTGATTAGTTCTGATGGTTTGAAACAGATTATTTTAATTTGAAGCCTCGCATGTCTTTTTAATTGCAAGGTGGACACATGGCGCAGGCTCAGTGCTAAATTAGGCATAGCAGCAGGTGGATGCTAATACGAAATGCTATTTTTCAAACAGCAATGCTCAGTTTCAGCTGACAGGGGCCCTATGTAAGGGGATGTCTTGCTAAATGATTAATGAGCTCTCTTCCTAATGGTGATGTGGGGGTGTGAAATATTAACAGCCTCTTCCGAACCTACCTGCCTTAGTATCTAATATTATTCAATAATGCAGAATAGTAATATCATTATATTTTAGAAATGAATAATTGGATCAAGTTGGAAGAGAGGAAATTTGGGCAAAGTGTTATGACAGCTCACAGAGTGAAATATATTCCAGATGAATATTCCTTCCACAGAGAGTATGATTGGCTTCATCAGATTTTCTTTTTTCTTTTCTTTTCTTTTCTTACAAAAATTACAAGTTGGAAAAGAAAAAAATTCTTAGCCTAACTCATAGTTATTGCAGAAGCACTGCTAGACTTGAAGTCATCTTCCCATCCCATATCCCATTGCTACTGTCCCATATTTGTCCTTAAAAATTGATGGTGGTGATCCTGCTTGGCTCAGCTTCAGGGGAATTGGGAAAGCTGGACTCTGTACAGGTCAGGAGTGTAAAGCAAAGACAGGTGTTATTTAGTTGAGCTATGCTTGAAAGAATGTCCAAAGTCCATTTTCATTTATTTCTACCCTCCCACATTCATTACAAAAGTAACAGCAAGCCACCAGAAAGCCTAGCATTGAGTCCTGGAAATAATTGCAACTCTTGTGGTAGAGAAAATGGTTTAAATCATACATGACTGAGACAAGTGATGCAAGTGCAGCAGTTTGCTTTTAAGGTGTGGTTTCTGTTGCTGATCTTTGGATGTTTATTGGGGTCTTCTGAATTGCCTTGGGGCAATGTGCCCCACACTTCCTCCCAGCAGTCTGTGGCTAGTGACACAATTGTGCTAATGTGTTTCAGAGAAAATATTTTTGAAGAGATGGAACAAGGGTATGAAATGATCTTTTCCCTTTCCAAACATCCCTGATTGTGCTGCTCACATTAACACATTACATCATTCTTGATAGTGCTCTGGAGCTCATCTCAGATAAACAGTTCCTTCTGATTCTGATTCTGAAGTGTGCTCATTCATAATGGATCACATTTTCTTATCTTTTATCAGAGCTGCAAATGTAATTTAGCTCTTTGGATTGCAGTAGCAATGGTGTGAAAATTGACCTTATTCTAAAGGAGAACTTAGATTTGACCCGATCTCCACTTTGAGTCTTTGAGCAATCACCGAGAAAGTGAAAACTTGGGATAATGGCCCTGAGGCATTCAACTAGAGAATTGGAGAACTCTTCACACCGAACTTGTGTCAGGTAAAGAAACTATGGCAGTTCAGCTTTTTCATCAATAATGACTACAGTTGCTCAGGGTTATTTTCTGTGACACCTTATTATCCTTTAATTGATATGAATCTGTAGCAAGTCTTTGTAGCTATTATTTAATACATGCAGCATGAGAGATCTGCTTGGGCAGCTTGCTTTTTAAGCATGCGAAATGGATTTGATTGTAGATGGAAGTGATGGCCATACATGTATTGCTACTTTTGTACATGGTGCATGTGTGTGTTTATGTTTAGATGTTTTCAATTGCTGCTAAGATTACATATTTTCATGCTATCAGTCATGGGAATTGTGACTGAGACCAAAACTGACTGAGCAAGGATCACATGGAATTCAACATCACCAAATAGCAGCCTCCTTCTAGTCATCCAACTGGATGTTCATTTGTCAAAATTTACTCCATGAAAGATTTGTGTAAAGAGTGTCCTAATATTGATAATATCCAAACAAAAGTTTCAGATAATATATATGGCATATATGCCAGAAACTGGGAGATTCTGGGTTTCAATGCCCTCCGCCTCTTTCAAACATATAACTTTTTTTAGTCTTTGTTTCGCATCACGCTAGCCTTTAATTTCAGGAAAGGAAGGGGTTATATTAAGATAAGATGTAGTAGCAACTTGTCTTTGTTAGAGACAGCAACCCTGGTACAAGATTAGGCAGGCTAAAAGCACTGTGTTTCTTCCCTCTGTTTGCCTCAAGCACTTTCTATGTTCAGTAGCTGTCAGAAAGTGTGGGTTCTGGAAAAAACCATTAGCCACCCTGCTCACTCTCTTTGTCTTTTCTGTGGATGTTTGCAATAGGAAGCATTTACAAAGTAGAGAGGTGTGTGTCATTATCTGCACACTATGAGTGTCTGTATTTTTTTAAATATAAGGGTTTTTTCTGTGTGCCTCATAACAAAATATGCTTTCACTGCATATTACATATATTCTATCCAATTATGTAATTCTACAGAAAATTTCCTGTAGCTTCTAATGGAAAAATTAGAAGCTGTGTGGGTGAAGTTAAAAGAATATTTGCAGTTTGATATGGTATATGTCGTGTGGTCTCAAGTTTTTTCTATCACAGAATTTTCTTGGCAAGATTTGTTCAGAAGAGGTTTGCATTTGTCTTCCTCTAAAAGGAGAGGGTGTGGTTTGCCCAAGGTCACCTAGTGAGTTTCCATACCTAAGAAGGAATTTGAATGCTGGTCTCCTGGAGTCCTAGTCCAGCACTCAAACCTCTATACCTCACTGTGCATGGTATAGGAAGGTTAAATAGTCAAGGTCTTGAAAGTAAAACAGTATAATTTGATCCAGTCATGAATATAATCAGCATCCATTTTCTGGTCTCATTATCTTTGAGGATAATGCCTCTTTGAAGTAGAATGGTATGAGGTGGAGTTCCATCTCACATCTTTTCAGACAGATGTATTGCCATTATACTTCTTAAACTAGGTTAGACCTAATAATCCCACTTTCTTTCCCCCTTTTATTTTGAAATAATCTCAGTTTCTTTAAAAATGTCAAATCTCAGGCATGGGGGGGGGGGGTAACCCAGCCTTAATACTCTTTTTACAACTTGTGCAATTGGTATGATACTTGTTTTAAAGATGTAGTGGGCACCAACTAAAGTAAGGCTTTATGTAGGACCAAAACCTAGCTAATGTTCCCAGATATCAGCTAAAGCCAATGCAGAGGGTAGGGGCTAGTTGATCTTTCAATCCTGTAATGTGTCCTTTCTGTCAAAGCCATCTTTAAATGAGGGGTGCTTGCCTTGCACCCATCTTCTGAAAAATGAGGCAGATTAGACCCAGAATAACAGAGGATGCAAATGAACAGCAGCAACAGAAATGAAAAGGTGGTGGCATAATCAAGGAGGACATCCTGCCCAAAACCTTTCCAAGAATGGTTGGTCCAATGGTGAGACACATATTGGCTGTCACCACTGAGAAGTTTCCAGTTAGGCAGTATGGGTAGCACAAGATATTTTGCTGGGTAAGCAAAAGACGAGACCACTGAAAGGAGAGGGTGCGATTTGCTGGGCTATCAACTGGGTCTTGTTAGAGACAACTACCTCTTGGTGTCCTTCAGCATCTATCCCCTGAGAAGGTTGCATCATTCTATCTCATGAGATCCCTTTCTGGTTTACCCAGTACTGTGATAAAGCACCTGTGACAAGCCTTTTTACCCCATGCACAGACTGATGGCATCTGTGCACAGAGGAGTTGCTCTCCTGGGCATCTCAGACTCTTCACAAAAGAACCACAGGGAACAAAAACCGAACTTGAAACATACAGATAGAGATAATAGGGGAAGACATCACAGTTGAACCATTCAAGCAGATCATTGTATGCACATTAATTAGCTCTGTGCAGAAGCCCTATTGATTTAAAAATCCAGAAGTAGTTTTGCTATTAGAGTACATATTTAATGGTACAATTTTTCTCCTCTCATTAGATTATATTGACTTTGTACAAGAATGACAAATTGTACTATCATTGTACTATGTAAGACTGTAAGTTGTAAGCACAGAGTATCTTCCAACATCCTGTGTATTTTAGGATACCTGCTTAATTGAGTCACAATGATGTTTAATGTCTTTATAAATTCTTTATTCAATAAGAAAAAAACCCTCTGAAGACTACATTAGCACAGCTTTCCATAGTAACAAGATACAATTTCAATAATGAAAGAATACATCAGGATGATGAAATAGGCAGAGAAAACAAAGGAAACAGAGAAAACTCATATCCCAAGTTGTCAGTGAAGAATGAATCCTGTTTTAATTTCAAGTTAAAAAGAAAGATGGTGGTGCTGAAAAGGTAAAGGAAAAGCCTTTGAAGCAGACTTTTCTCCTAGTGCTATTCATAAGTATATCCTGCTACGTTCATGAATCACAAAATGGAAGGTTATCTAGTCCAACCAGCCACTTACTGAAAATGTAAGATGCAACTACAGATATGTCTCAGTTAATTAAGCAGATGTGTTCCCATGTATTTATTCTTTAAAGGTTTTTTTTTACCAGAAGCAGAAATAATATGGAAAGTGATAATTCCCTACAGTGTGAAAAAGAGCAGTTCAACGTGGCAAGCAACCCCCCCCCCCAAAAAAAAACCCTAACAATATGCACATGTGAAATGAAACAACCAGTGAGATCAGCTTTGCATACATAAACAAGAATATCTGAATCTCCCTCCAAAAAAATGCAGGGATGAGCTTTTCTTTTCTCAGCCTCTCCTTGTGGTTTCCATTTAGCTACCTTCCTGCGTCTAAGGCATTCATAAAATTGTTTGAGGACCAAGAACAATATTCTTCTGATATCTTCTTCCAAGTTGCTCTGGCGCCTCCACAACTGGTTGTACTGTTCAACAAGCTGTGGATCCACTTAACACTATTGTTGTTCAGCTCCATTTTTGCTCACTTGCCAATAAAATCCCAAATAAATATTTTTATCAGGCCATTTAAAAAAAACCCAAAAAAAAAAAAACACAAAATGCATCATGCAAGCTTTTAATGCTCCACTGGCTTTAGGCAGAGTGTTAAACATCTGGTGTTAAAAATGCTGGTGTTAAATTTACAGCCCTAATTTTTGTTTAAAGATGTTACTTTTGCTATCTGTTGTCAGTTAAGATGATTTGGAGCAACATCAATATGGGCAGAGTCTACTTCCCTCTCTGGCCATGTAAGAAATAAAGAACAGTAAATCCAAGTAACCAGTCTTCGACTCCATTAGTGGCAGAAAGTTAACTATCCTTAAGAGCCAAATTGCCCTGTCCTGGAGAGGTTACTAGCTCATTTCATAGGTAGAGAACACTGAATTTCTTGAAAAGCTCTATATTGTTGACACCTGGGGCGGGAGGGGGGGTAATGTATAGGTCGGCATGCAAATTGTCCCAATGAAAGCATTTTACTTGTGTTGGAGGTAGAAATCTCAAAAAGTTAAGTTCCACTCCTTTGGCTTCCTCTTGTTTAGGATTTCTCCATCATGACTAAATTTGGTATTTTGAAATCCAAGAAACATGTATTCTGGATGTAGCCTTGTTGCTGTATAACTTTTTCAAATGCTTTTCTGAAGTCAAAATAAATTGTGTCTATGATTTTACTACAATTTAATTTTTTATTTTTAAAAGGGGGAAGGATAAGATTGGCTTGACATGATAACTTCTTAATATTCTTGATGAAACTATCTTTAGCTTGTGTCCCTGATATTTCATATTTCCAGCCAATGTGCTAGGGCTAAACAAAACCCTCAGTAATTTTAGCCGAGGGGCTTTTGCAGGGCATTCATACTGGGAAGGACAAAATGAAATTTTCTGCAATAAGAAAGGAGAATTCTTATTAATTTGGGTGCCGAGCGTTTATCCTAATTAGCTGAGTGAGGTAACTGGAATGAATGATCTTTTTTATTATTTTACTTTCAGCTTTTAGTTTAAAAGATGTATCTGCCCAGCATGCTGTGAGGATTGTTTAAAACTTAAACATACATTAGCATTAAAACATCAGGACAGTGTCTCAGCCAGTGTGGTACACTGGACAGAGATTGCTAGGATAAGAATAATAAAAACTCCCTTCTCCCAAATGTGAGAGGATAGAACTAGTGAAAGCACATGGAATATAATAATTGAGCTAGGTTTATTGAATACAACATGTTTTTAGAGATTGCTTCAAACATCCTTAATAAACAGGAGTTGCCCTTTTGATTTACTACATTGACAGTATGCCTTGCATGGAATCCACAACGTGATATTACATCGGTCCTGGAAGCTATAAAGTTAATATATGTAGATAACAGGCCCAGACTCACAATTATAATAGCACCATGATGTGGCAATGATTTATTTACTTGATTCTAAAATGGGGAAGTGCTTTAAAGCATCAGGCTTCTGTACAGATGATAAACATTGTCATTAATCTAGTTACTGAGCCTTAAAATCACATTTTAAATTGTTGAAATGAAGAAGGGACACAAAGTAAAGCCTTCATTCCAGACTAACACACCTAGCCTTCCTCTCAAGTGGTTCTTTCCTTCACTACCAGCCATTCATCATGCTTTGGCCATATTGTACTTCTTCATATTTTAGAAATATTTTTCCTCCCTTTCAAATAGATTTACCCTGAGGGTATGTCAAAGGAAGTAACCCTTAGTCATATGATTAAACATGATATATTAAACACCAGTGGACATTTCATAGAGTACTTTACTAAAATGAAAAAGTCTAATGAATGAGAATATATTCTTCTGTTTGAAAACTAGCTCAGAACAGAAAAACTTCAACATTTCTAAGTTTTATATCCTTTTTGCAACATATTTTTAATTCGTTAGATGTAATTTGTAATATTGTCACAATTGCATATGCACAACAATATATTACTATCTACCTCATAAAACACACTCTGTTGATTACATTTTATCTTTTATAGTTCAAAAAACCTATTACTTATCCATTTTCCCCCTCCTCCTTCCTCCCACCCTCCTCTCTCCGGGAACAGGTGTAACTCTACTCATTGATTTATACTATTTGTTCAATCATTAAGAATTTTTGGTTCAGATCCTTATGTTTCCCTTTCCCTTTCACACTGACTATAATCTCTTTCCACTTCAACTTCCAGTTCTCCTTTGAATGACCAATATGTAGTCTTGGAGCATATACTCTGATAAATATTTGAGCCATTTCTGATTGTCAATTTCCCTTCATCTTTCCATCCCATGGCAACTGTTGCTTGAGTGGCTGCTATCATAGATTTTGTAACTTCAGTCTGGTCTTTATTCCTCGAATTACCTTCAATTTGTTGGGCAAATGATTGTTTTTTGTTTAATCTTTTTTTTCTCCCTAATTATTCCATCTCATCCTTAATCTTTTTGTAGGAATTTTGTAGCTTTTCACAATCCCACCATATATAAATAAACACTCCCATTTCCCCACCAACAAAGTGTTGATGTTGAGCACAGTGTGGACTGGTCTGCTATCCATATGAGTTGCTGCTGCTATTCCTGTTTCTCTGCAGTCTTTAGCACATAGAAAATGAGATGGAGGAGGCCCGTGTCAGTGTCATCACTGCTGAAGAGAGCCACAGAGTCCTCGGTAGCTCCTGACAGTCATGGGCACATTGTGCTAACATCAGCAAAGGTGATTTCTTTCTAGTCACCAGGGTGCCCACAGGAGTCCGGAGCTCTTTGACTCCAGCAACGGTGACAGGGGAAGTAAGAAGACAACCCAGTTGTCCCAAACAGTTTGGGCCTCACTGGACCATTTAGACCAGTAGTTCTCAACCTGTGGGTCCCCAGATGTTTTGGCCTTCAACTCTCAGAAATCCTAATTGCTGAAAAACTGACTGTGATTTCTGGGAGCTGTAGGCCAAAACACTTGGGGACCCACAGATTGAGAACCACTGATTTAGACTCTACCATGCTGCTACTGTGGCTTGAAGACAGAGTGTTTAGTCACCTCCAGAGTCACTAGAGGTGTCATGGATTATGCACCCAGTGTAGATAAATCCTAAAAAAGATCAGTGAAGCTCCTGGACCTGATGCAATTAAAGCTAAAGCAAAATCATCAGTTTACTTTGCTATAGTTTGACGATGGGTGCAATCTAGCAGAAGTTTATAGTCCTTTGTATATTCAAAAAAGAGCAACACAAGTAGAAGAACTGCAAAACTTAAACTTCACTCTTGTGCAGCAGAGTTCATGGAAAAAAACACCAACTTCAAATACAAACTTTCTAGTAATAATTCAGTCACAGTTCATCTGGAGTATCAAACTCACATATGGCCCTTGCATTTAATTCATGCAATGCTTTCCATCAGAAAATGTGATTTCTCCAAATTTTCATTTCTTGTTAATGGAGACAAGCATGGAAGACAAACTTGCCACCATCAAATAGGCTGCAAGCTAGGAGCTTACATCGAATAAGCTCAAAGGCACACATTCAGTAAGCCCAAAAACATACAACAAATTCTCCCCAGCTATCCCCCTTTGGGAGTGGCCCAAAACTTGACGATCTTAATCACCCCAATTAGATTGTAGATTGTAGCCAACTAGGGTGAGTCTTTTTCTCTTAACACACATGGTACTGATCCCACAGAAACTTAGCCATGTACCTTAATATACCTCTCTGTAGACTTGGTTTCTACAGTTAGTAAAAACCCAGTCCTTCTTCTACCCAAATTCTAAGTAGCTGCATGGAAGATCTGTTAAGAAGAAAATTTTCTTATTTCTTAATTCTTAACATATGTATTCTTTTTACAAAAAAGTTAGGTGATTACACTCAATTTGGTTCAATATTCATTACTGTGACATACCCAACTGTCCCATTTCACAGGAACAATCCTAAGTCATCCCAGTTTCTCCCATCTCATATACACTTTCTCTATTTGTCCTCAAACTACTGGAATTGTTACAAATTGAGTTCAAATGTGAAAAAAAAATCATATTCACTCAGTTAACTCGGTGGAAGGGATCTTGCCCTTTCATGTAGACTCAGGCAAAACCAAACTGCTCTAGTATTTCCTGACTAAATCACTCTTTGGCCACACATGTTCTGGTTTTCATCTATGGAGTGTTGCAGAGCATGTTGCAACTGCAGAATAAGTAATTTGGAAGTTGAATTGTCCTTTTGTTACACTATTCTCCAAGGAGATGCTACATTAAGAGTAAATTGACATTTGACACAACCTTTCTAATAAGGTGACGTTTTCAAATGGCAGTAGTTAGAGTAATGCAAATCTAATGACTGCTAAGTTATGATGAAATGAAAGCTAGATCAAGGGAGGAACTTCTGCACATGCAGCCTTGCATGTAATGTAGAGCTATGATTACTTTGCACTCCCAGAAGCATCGAATGTCTTTTCTTACATCAAATGTGGAGAGAGGAGTGGAACATGTGAGATTAAGGCTCATGCAGGATCATTGCTCATACTGGAAATCTATGGTTTACCATTCCATCAAAAATGCCCTGCAATTTAACTTTAGTTGTCATTTGCCTAATATCCCGGCATTCCTTGGAGAAACTTATGTCTGTTTATGTGGTCTAAAATACATGTTTATGAAGCAGATGTACCCAGTTTTTATCAGGGGTAGAAGCCAAGTTCCACTGGAGGCCACAGTGAGGCATTGGAAATTAATTTAGCTTATGCTTTGTGAGTGGAATTGTATAAGCGCATTTATATTGCTTCTTTTGGAAAAGGGAAGGATCTATGTTATCAGGAGAATAGTTCAACCCACTCAAATATTTGGTTGTGATGGAATAATCTACCCTGTGAGGTTATACAGGGTCCTAATGTTTAGTATTTCCATTGTCAGCTACAGACCTATTTGTTCACCCCTGCATTTCTTGTTTGTTTATCCTTGACTGGTGTATTTATCTCTGGTGTATTAGTGAATTGTTTAAAGAAAAACAATGTTGATATTTTCAAAATGAAAGGTGGTATAAACATGTGAGCAAATAAATACATTTGCCTAGTGATCCTCATCCCTATTACTGGGTGGGGTTAATATTTGTATTAATGTAGAGTCCAGGAATAAACAAGGTCATTCAACAATTCCCAAGTCAACCTGGTGAGCTTCATAAAAGAATACTCACCCAAAATACTCATCCCGGTACAGACATGTTCAGGAATTACTCACCTTGTTTCTTCAGCACATGCACACTAAATATATCGTATGTCATGAAAGTTCTTGGACTTTAGTGCACAAAGTAATGTTTGTTTTATAGAGGGTTCGTAATAGAGGCATGCTTTTTTCTGCGATATTTCTTATGAATATAAAACATTTTAAAACCTAGAAATAAATCTCTTCTTACATCTGGTCTCATCCCACATGGGTTAGCATTAAATTTAATACATTTCTTGTCAGGAAGGAATTATTTTTCAGAGTTATGTCGCAGTAAGTCTATTCAAATATTCAAGATAGATTAAAATTAAAACCTTTTTAAAAAAAGTAGTTTCACATTTGAGTAGTTCCACTTACTTTTTATAGCACTGTTCTTAGCCAGGTCATAGTTTACATTCAGCTGGTTTTGGGGTTTTTTAAAAATGAAATTAACATGTATATTTTTCCTTGGTAACCAGGGTTGTAATAATAAGGGGTTTTTTTTAGGTGGAAATTAATTTGAACTGATCATTGGTCCTACTTGACATTTAGTTTTTGAAGCAAATGCCTACAGTTTTACATGAGGTGTTCTCAAATGTTAAACACCAAGAAAATGTGGCTTGAATGTTTTCACAAGGTACTGTTCATCTGCACTTATATGTCAGAAGCTCCAGTTCAAAACCAAAAGAGGACTTCTGGCCACCACTAGTTTTGCATTTATGACTCTTTGTTGGGCTTCCAGGAGATCAGCAGAAATTGGACTTGGCATCCACTGAATGCTGAATGGGGTTACACTCCCCCTGAAGACATAGGTTCGCAAGTCTGGGGGTCCCTCTGGACTCAGCATTGAACCTGGAGGCCCAGGTATCTGCAGTGGCCAGGAGGGCCTTTGCACAATTAAGACTTGTGCACCAACTGTGCCCATTCCTTAAGAAGCCAGATCTGGCCACAGTGGTACATGCCTTAGTTACATCCCATCTGAATTACTGTAATGTGCACTCGCCTCTGAAGAGTGCTCAGAAACTTCAGTTGGTCCAAAGGGCTGCAGCCAGGTTGCTAACCGGGGCTGGCTATAGGGATCAACAATGCCCCTGTTGAAGCAGCTCCACTGGCTGCCAGTCTGTTCCCGGGCACAATTCAAAGTGCTGGTTATGACCTTTAAAGCTCCAGACAGTTCAGGTCTAGGCAATTTGGCTGACTAGATCCACTTGTATGAACCTGCCAGGGCCCTGAAATCTTCAGGAGAGGCCCTTCTCTCAGTCCTACCTCCATCTCAAGCTCAGTTGGTGGAAATGAGAGGGCAAGCATTCTCGTGGTTGCCCCTCAACTGTGGAACTCCCTTCTTCCCAGGAAAACCAGAATGGCCCCCTCCCTGCTGTCTTTCAGGTAGTGGTATAGAACCTTTTTATTTAGACAGGTTTTTAAAGATATAGGTTTTTAAGATCAATTTGGGGGCATTGTGGTTTTTAACTTTGAATTTGTTTTAATTATTTTTAATTGGGATTTTTTAAATACTGTGTATATTTGTATATTTTAAATGGCTATGTTGATGCTTTATGTTAAGACACTTTGAGGCCCCTTCAGGGGAGATAAAGCAGGGTATAAATAAATATAGTAACTGAAGGTAACCATCTCTCCTCTTCAACACCCTACATGAAATTAGTAAAAACAGATATTGAGAACTGTAATATTATTCTACAATGATTTGGGTATGAATGGCTTCAACATATCATTCTATTCTCTTTTTTTCTTAAAACTAATTACACTGGCCAACATGTATTTTGGGGCTTCAAATGTTAACCCCCTGTCTGGTTTTTTTGACCTACTCATTCCAAAAATGGTGCTAGCTATTCTGTCTATTTATATACTTAAAGATATTCATATCCATAAGGAGACAGTTTTCCCCTATCAGCCCTAGCTTTTGATGTATAAAGCATATGTCATCTTCTGTTGCCCTGGAAACTAGGACTCAAAGCAATGGGGTTTTATTACTGGAGAGGAGATTCGAGCTGAAAATTACAAAGAACTTCCTGACTGTAAGAGCTGTTCAGCAGTGGAACTCTCTACCACGTAGTGTAGTGGAGGTTCCTTCCTTGGAGGCTTTTAAATGGAGACTTGATGGCTAGTTTTCAAGGGTGCTTTGATTGTGCTTTTCCTGCATGGAGGAGGTTTGACTTGATGGCTCATGTAGTCTCCCTCCAGCTCTACTATGCTATAATTCTATAAGTTGTCATTTGCTAGCCCACAGAATACCATGATAACCATACCTAAGAAAGTAGAGTTGATGTGGTCTATCCAATGCATTTTCTGAATCAGCACTTCAAATAACCCCAGGAAGAGGACTAAAAAACTAAGACAACAAGAATGTTTTTGTTGGGCTGTGTTATCCAAGTCATGTTAGTCATGTTAGGAAGAATTTTTTTTTTACATGGTAATAATCTTAATTTGCCAGCAGTGTCATATTGCAAAGTCAATGCTCATTTGTTATTTTAAAAAGTCAACAAAACCATGTAAAACTATATAGCAATAATGCTCATGTAATCCATGTGGGCTCAGATATGAATTTTGGAAGAAAAAAAGGTTTCTTTCTATGAAAAAAAATTGAAAAGTAATTAGTATTTTTTTAAAAGCAGCCCTCAAAAACTTTACTTCGGGTTTGCAGAGGATCGGTCTTCCTCTATGAATACCAACATTAATTCCTGCTTACACACTCCCTATACTTCTGAACAGCTTGGTTTATTTTGGACTCTGGCATTGTGTAGACACAACAACTGATAAATGAGTCTACTAGTTCTCACTTGCAAATACAGTACTGCTTTAAAAATAGCCATTAGGCTTTCGTCAAAAGACTGATTTAAAGAAAAAGGATAAAGCTGTGAAGTACATATTTATGAACATTCCTGATCTATGATTTCAGCATTTTTCATACTGATTGCTCTTGAACATATTTTGTGCTGAGAACAACTTGCCCTCTAGACTACCCTTCCTGTTCACCTGCATTTTAAATAATAAATAGGAAGTCCAAATATGTTTCCACGCCAATCACTTGAAAATCAGCTCCATTATACAAAGCTCATGTATATCATCAACTGATTCCAAATTATAGCTATCTTGTGTGAGTTACAATTCTGAGATGTAGATATGAAGTCAGGCATGTTGTGGATTGTTCAGTGGATGTAACCCAGTAACCTAGTAATACAATGCACAGTTTAGCCAGTTCAAAAAATATGTAACACAAATATGAAGAATGCAGAAAAAAAACCCAGAAATTTACTCTTATGTATTCGGAGCAGTGACTTTAAAAAATATAATCAGCAGTATAGTCACAACTCCTTTTGTGTATTACACTCACACATAGTCCATATAGTCCACAGAAATAAATCTTCCAATGTTCCTTGGATGTAGAAATACTGGCCAGCATGAAATGGAGCTGCTGCCAATCAGAAGCATTATGCTGAGCAGAAAATCTTCCAGCAAATGTTCAGCAAGCTCAATGTTCAGCAAGCTCAATGTCCAGCAAGCTCAATGTCCAGCAAGCTCAATGTCCAGCAAGCTTGACTACCAGGAGCAAACACAAATAAGCCCAACTCATGCGACAAACTCTTCCCAGATATAATCCTCTGGGAGTCACCCAAATTAATCAACCCTGACTACCTAGCCTGTGGTTATAATTAACGCAGGCATGTTTTTCTCATAACACACAGACACACTGCATACCTGGTGGTGATCCTACTGCAACTTAGCCATACACCTTAATAAGATATACCGATAACAGTTCAAAAATTCAACCATGCACCTTTTTATTGTGTCAGAAGCAACTTGAATCATAGAATCATAGAATAGTAGAGTTGGAAGAGACCTCATGGGCCATCCAGTCCAATCCCCTGCTAAGAAGCAGGAAATCGCATTCAAAGCACCCCCGACAGATGGCCATCCAGCCTCTGCTTAAAAGCCTCCAAAGAAGGAGCCTCCACCACGGCCCGGGGGAGAGAGTTCCACTGTCGAACAGCCCTTACAGTGAGGAAGTTCTTCCTGATGTTCAGGTGGAATCTCCTTTCCTGCAGTTTGAAGCCATTGTTCCGTGTCCTAGTCTCCAGGGCAGCAGAAAACAAGCTTGCTCCCTCCTCCCTATGACTTCCCTTCACGTATTTGTACATGGCTATCATGTCTCCTCTCAGCCTTCTTTTCTGCAGGCTAAACATGCCCAGCTCTTTAAGCCGCTCTTCATAGGGCTTGTTCTCCAGACCCTTAATCATTTTAGTCACCTTCCTCTGGACGCTTTCCAGCTTGTCAACATCTCCCTTCAATTGCGGTGCCCAAAATTGGACGCAGTATTCCAGGTGTGGTCTGACCAAGGCAGAATAGAGGGGGAGCATCACTTCCCTGGATCTAGACGCTATTCCCCTATTGATGCAGGCCAGAATCCCGTTGGCTTTTGAGACCATACTGAAAGTTGCCTCTGGTGCAAGAGAACCATATTTGAGACCATACTGAAAGTTGCTTCTGGTGCGAGAGAATTGGCCGTCTGCAGAAATGTTTCCCAGGGGACAACCGGATGTGCTACCATCCTGCTGGGAGGCTTCTCTCATGTCCCCGCAAGCTAGAGCTGACCCGATCTTGCAGATTTGAACCGGCAACCTTCAGATTGGCAACCCAACCTTCAAGTAAGCAGTCCAGCCAGCACAAGGGTTTAACCCATTGTGCCACCTAAGTATACAGCTATGCCAGTCTTGGAAAAATGTGCATTGGACATGTACACACATTTACTTTCTCAATAATATTTGAATTGGTTCACTATGAAATCAACATAAGCCAGACATATTTCAAGTATCAGTTATCACTGTGGCATCTCCAATGGTTGTAAAGGCAAAGGAAGGGAATATGGTATTGTAGAGCTAGCATGATGTTGGATTTAGGGTTATGTGAAGTTCTTTCTTATAATATCAGTGTATTGCCCCTTCTACTCCCAGAAAGAAATACTCTCTTGGTGATGGAGCTACAAAAGAAGTATTCTGAGTATGGGCTGCCTTTTTTTATTTGAGCTAGAGTAATCTTCATAGTCAATTGCAAATATTAGTCTATATGATAGCCAAATAATTACTCAAATACTTTAGAAGGATAATTAGAGTTTTAATTTCTTGCTATTGATTCCATTTCTAAAGGAAATAATCCTCTTTTTCGAATATAACACAATTCACTTTAAAAGAAAAAGAAACACCTGCAAAAATAATCCAATGCTATTCAGCCTGGGCTCAATAATAGCTTTCCACTGGGAAATGAAGCCTCCCCATACTTCACCAGGTACTCTAGTATCTTACCCAAGTAGATCACAAATGTTACAATGCTTTCCATATTTTACCAAGTTTCAGTTTCGGATTTGGATCATTTAAGTAGGAAAGCCTTAAAAATTTGATCCTGAATCCATCATCTCCACATTTACCAGATGGTGTTGTAATGTTTAGTAGTAGGTACAGAGAGTGTTTGAAAGAAATATTTTGAGTATATAGATATTGTTATCAAGAGTTGGAGAATTCAAAGCATTTTAAGTTAATGTCATTTTAAGATCCATTTGCCTTACACCCAGGAGTAAATTTCTGTGCAATGATAAATTTTCCATACAAATATAAACAGATTCTATTTGTACTCTCATTAGTTTAAATTTGGTTGTTTCGGGCAATAATTTTGAAAACTTTGCAGTCATATATTTTTGTTCAGAATCAGAGAGCATCATGGATTTTGGAGTATTTTCAAATGTTTGCCAGTCATCAGCATAGTTTTTTTAACAGTAAAAGGTTGTGCATATTCAGTAATACAAAGTTTTAACCTGGGGTACTGGATAAGACACTGGCTCTCTACTTTTTATTTATTTATTTATTTATTTATTTATTTACAACATTTCTACCCCACCCTTCTCACCAGAGGGGACTCAGGGAAGCTTACAACAACCAGCAAAATTCAATGTCAAACAAAATCAGTAAAAAAAACAACAACACATTTAAAACCATTGACAATAATCCATAAACTACATTATTCAAGCTTAAAAGCATATAATTACTTAATTCCATTCTTCCAAAAAACCTTGCACATAGATCTTAGTTCAGACCATGTCAATATAGTACTTACTCATTAAATGCTTGCGAACAAAGCCATGTCTTAACGTTCTTCCTGAAGCCCAGAAGAGTTGGGGCCTGCCAGATGTTACTGGGAAGGGCGTTCCACAGCCAAGGAGCCACCACTGAGAAGGCCCTGTCCCTCGTTCCCACCAGCCACGCCTACACATTTTATAATCTGCAAAGAGCAGGTGAACCATGAACTATCTTATATATTCCTTCAGTAGCCCTCCCAATCTTTCTCGTTTTTACCTGTAGCATCCAAATGATGCTTCAGATAAAAGCAAACTAATGTAGAGAAAACTGGGTTTTCCCAGTTTGCTCCACATTAATTTGACACCTGGAAAGATCTGGAGCTTAAGCTAAGGTCCGGATCTTTCCAGGTACTGGTCCTATGGGAATTGACTCTCAAGACTGCTTCTGCAATCCCAGGATCAATTCCCACAGCCATCCCAGTTTTTTTTTGGGGGGGGGGTGCTCCTGGAACCTGGAAGAGGCAGAGGGTGCACCCTCCATCCCCCCATTTCCCCACAAAAAACCTACAGGAGAGGTCTGCTGTATGTATCAGTAGAGTATTCCTGATGTATGAATATGGTACATCAGAAGGTGGGAGGGGCGGGGAGATTTCTCTCCTCCTCCTCCCCCACCTCCTGACTTCATTTTATGTGTAAGGGATACACATGGTGGTAGGTCCCTGCTGGCAGGCCCCTTCATTAAGGGGAAGTCTGGGGTTTGGGTCGGGGTGGGGACAGAAACCCAGGAGGAAGTGGGTTAGAACAGTCATAACTGGAAAGCAGCCCCTGTGATTGGTGAGGTTCTGTTCCCCTATCATTTGGGAAGCAGCTAACTAATTTTTCGACTTTTTCCATGAGTAATCTCTATTTCAGTAGGCAGAACTGGAATTCCTGTCCCAATTACACTAGAGAGCACTTCCACAATGAGGTGTCCATAATAATTTCAGCTCTTGCTTGAGCAACAGACCCCCATCAATTGCAGTAGCTTCTTTCTTGTAAGTGAGAATCTGGGGACTTCCACTGAACTAGGAGCT
Organism: Anolis carolinensis; assembly: GCF_035594765.1. Taxonomy (NCBI): domain Eukaryota; kingdom Metazoa; phylum Chordata; class Lepidosauria; order Squamata; family Anolidae; genus Anolis; species Anolis carolinensis. The sequence goes on from NC_085841.1 coordinate 130,036,158, forward strand.
ACATAGGGACACACTTATCAATGCATTACACCAACCAGTTTCACTCAGGCTTCTTCATTCCTTATTCTGGTATTTTATAGGCTTGATCAACAGAGCAATATATGAGAAAAATTAGTTTTGTGTATACATTAATCATCAATATTGCTAGTGCTAGGTAACCACACCAATATCTTTTTCTTTAAAAAATAAATCTTTTAAAGCCCAATAAACAAATACATTTTAGTTCTCATGAACACATTAAAGGATTAAAGACAGATGTGTTGGGAAAACTGCCCAATAGCATCCTAAATTATATGGTGGATTAAAAATGAGTATAGAACTCATAAAAATGAATTAATTTTAAAGGAAATATTTCCTCTATATTTTTCCTCCTATCTCCATGTAATAGACTTATAAAGGTCAAATTCAGAACTGGTTTGAGGATTTAAACCTTGATGCTGAACATTTCTTGTAGTACAGGAAATAAGGGAAATAGCAAACATGTTCTTCAGGCTGCATCATCCCAATAGCTGGATGTCAGAATGTCAAGAATGTCATCAAAAAAGTGTTGCCCAGTAGCCAGACAGTAAACATGGGATGGAAAAACTCACATTTTGTATATCTTGAGCAAAGTTTGGATATGACTGCCCCTGAAGTGCTGCACTTCCCAGGTGAGCAATTACATTACCGATATCTTTTCCCATCAGAAATGAAAAGGAAGTATGTCTTCATACTCATAGCATACTTTTTCACTGTCACAAAATGGGTGGATAGATAACCAATTACTTAACATATGTTTAGTTATGTATTTAATTATTGAATGCCCAGCCTTTCTCCCTAGTTGGGCTTCAGAACACATTACAGTAACTCAAAGCAAGATCGAATTACAATCTTATTTTACAGATTTTTTTTTTAAAAAAAAAATATTACTTTAAAAACACAGTTAAAAGGGCATTAACCATTAAAGGTTTTTAAAATATAGCACAACACTCCATACACATACTACTGCTTTATAATTAAATTTCAAAGGCCTGTTTTCACCAGTCAGCAGAAGGAAAACAGGGACAGAACTAAGCAGACCTCCCATGGAAAGGAGTTCCACAGTCTGAAAATAACCAGAGAGAAGGCTTTCTTTTATACCCTCCCCAAACATGCCCGCAAAGGAGCCTAAGAGAAAGCCAACCCCTGTAGATCTTCAAACTCTAGCTGGCTTGTACCCTTTGAGGGGTTTGAGAGTAAATTGGACGAATCCATAGCAGATAGGCCTATCAGTGTCCATGAACCATGACATAAAAATGTTTAACCTCAATTCTCATTGGCCAGAGGGAGCTGTAATCAAAATAGAAAGTTATTTTTTCTAGAATGTCGTCCTGTTTGTTTGTTGTTGGGTTTTTTTGCATTATTTCTATTATTTTTAATGATTTTGCACTTTGAAAATTTAAGTGGCATTTTAATATAACTAACTACCTTAACTGTTTTATAACTTGGTTATCAGGTTTTAGCTCTTCCTTGTTTTTAACGGCATTATGTAAGCTATGTTGGGTCCTATGCTGGGAGAAAGAGAGAGAGAGAGAGAGAGAGAGAGAGAGAGAGAAAGACAGACAGACAGACAGACATGTTAACTTTTCCAGTCTCTGGGCACTGTGGAACTTCTATGCATGAGAGCAGAAAGCTTCCAGCATCCATTTAGTGGGTATAAAAAGCAGGGGGTTGTCATTGCCTTCATCAATTGCTTCATGAAACCATTTTATAATTAACTAGCTTGGGCACCCGGCGATGCCTGGGTTATTTGATAAAGGCGTTCTATGTCTTTGATCGTTAGGTATTCTCATTTTGGAGTGGGTGAACTACAATTCCCAGAATCATGGGTCAATCCTCCTCAAAACCTGCCAGTATTCAAAGTTGGCCATTTTGGGTCTGTGTACCAAGTGTGGTCCAGATCTGTCGTTGGCTGGTCATTGCCTGGCTGCAGTGCTCTCTGGATGGGGGTGAACTACTACAACTCCTAGATTCCCGGAGCAATTGTCCCAAAACATCTGTCAGTATCCACAGCAGGCTATGTTGAGTCTGTGTGCCAAGTTTGATCCAGATCCGTCATTGGCTGGGTTCAGTGCTCTTTGGATGCAGGTGAACTACAACTGCCAAAATCAAGGCCCATTCCCACAAACCCTTGCAGTATGTTCAGTTGGTCATGAGGCTTCTCTGTGCAAGGTTTGGTCCTGGTCCATTGTCGGTGGGGGTCACTATTTCTTTGGATGCAGGTGAACTATAACTCCCTTTTCCCCAAACTTGTCTAGTATGTTATGTTGGTTATGGGGGCTCTGTGTGCCAAGTTTGGTCCCGGTTCATCATTGGAGGGGTTCGGAGTGCTCATTCATTGCAGGTGAACTATAAATCCCAGTACCTACTACTCCCAAAGGTCCAGGCAAATTCCTCTCCAAACCCACCAGTATTCAAATCTGGGCATATCAGGTATGCATGTCAAGTTTGGCCCAGAGTCATCAATGTTTGGGTTCATAGCATTCTGGGTGTAGGTGAACTACAACTCCTCTACATTCCCCAGTAGGAGTCACAGTGCTCTGGCTTGATTCAGGGTGAACTACAACTTCCATCTTGTGCAGTCAATCTCCAAACTCCTGTAGTAAGTTTAGTTGCAGCTCAGTTCTGTCCAGTAAGTTTAGTTGCAGGTAAGTTCTTCTCTGTTTGTTATGCAGACAGATTTGAAAGGGAAGGGCAATAGGTGGGGTCATGCAAATTCCACAGCAATGGAGAACCTTGGGATAACTGGGTATGGTGCAAGGGCAGTAGGTGGGGTCATGCAAATTTCAGAGCAATGGCGAACCATGGAATGCCTGCCTGTGGTGGAAGAAAAAGCAAAATGTAGGATGAAATGGTCCCCAAATGAAAGCATTCTTTGAGTGGTGGGCTGTAGTGTTTGGGAAGGACATTGGGAGGGGTTGGGCTATATGTTCATGAAGCTCGCTGTAACCGTAATGTCAGTGAAAAGGAGAGACTTGCTGGTTTTTCAGAACTGGAAGGTATAGCCTGTTTGTGGAGGCTGGAAGCTGTCTGTGTGAGCGGACACCCATGCCACATACACACATATGGGTTTTCGCTTTTATTATGGATTTAGAGGATAGAAGATTTAGAAGATTTAGATTAGATATATTAGATTAGATTAGATTAGATAAAAGGAAAGCCTCAAACTGAATGAACATACCTTATATAAAAGTTTCTTATTTCCCCCTTTTTTTGAAATACAGCTGAAACACTGAAGGTTGTTGCTAACAGATTTTGCAATGTCTAAAACAGCCACTAGGTAGCATTCAGAAACCCTTTACTGTTGCCGAATGTTTTGTGACCCCAACATTGAGCTAAGGGAACTCCAGTTGGGATCAGGACCCACAGTTTAAAAAGAAGTGGCTTATATGACAAAATTATTTATTGTGTTTTCATTGGTGCTGTAAAATCTAAACCGAGTCCCTTAGGGGAGATAGGGTGGGCTATAAATAAAGTTATTTATATTAAAGTTATTTACTGATTCACCGATGAATAAACCACATTATCAATGAGGTTTAAAAAGGGGACTATGTTAAAGGAAACTAATAGATGCTAGAAGACTCTATCAACCTAGGAAAATACCTTCATCCTAACATGAATTCTGGCCCTTGGGTGGTTTATAGAAAGGCTAAGGACTGGTGGGCCAGGGAGGGGAAAACTCTTATACCTTCAATTCTGCATCCTGACAGAAAAAGAGTTTCAGAAAACAAACTACAGAAAGCAAGTTGGCTTTCAGGGAGTGAAAAGCTAGGAGGCAGCACAAATAATAGCAATTTTGCTCACATACAAAGGTTGTTTTGTGACCTTCTTCTGCTGGTGACGGTTTTCATGTTACCCCCTCAAACAAACAAAAAAACCCACCTGGCAGTGCTTTTTCTGCTTCAATTAGATGACAGTCCAAAGAGTAACTCTCGAAGAAAACAGGAAAATGATAAGAGAGCATCTTTGGATGTCAGTGAAGCCAAGGCCCACACTAATACAATATATTTCCCACAGGGGAAGCCTGTCCATGTCAATTTTCTTGGTATATGTTCCACGGCATATGCGTAACAAGTATTCACCTATTGTTCTGATACTCAAAAGAAAGCACTGTGGCTTCCTATGGCTTGAAGATAATAAATGGCAACTATAAATCAGCAAATTAGCTAATGATACATGAGGGAAAACAAATGAGGAAAGGTACTCAAGTATTGCACTTTGCAGCTACCAGAGAGGGGGGGGGGGTGGAATCAAAACCCCATCTTTATCTTTATTTTATTTGTTTAAGTTGAAGGTATATTATCAAGACAAGTGCCCTAATAGAAAACAATTACAGTTCGAAAAGGAAATCTGTGTTATACTAACCTAAACTGCAATGTTAATAGATGTAGATAGTTCATGAAACTGAGTTCTAGTGAAAACAAGGGATAACCACGTTATTTTCTCTTTAAGGATTTATCTATATTTATGAGCATTACAAAATGGAGATTAGTCAAAAAAAGAGTACTGTCAGGAATAGTTGCTATCCTTGTCACGATGCAAAAGAAACAAATTGCACAACAGGTTCAACAATATCTGTGAATACAGCCTTTGATGTATGGTAAGGCTTGACAAATCCACTCAGTATTTTGCTAGAGGCAACCTCTCTCCCTCCAATGAATTTTACCTTAATTGCAGAAATGATGCTTCTATCTCTGTAAAAGTCCTGAGCAAAATGAACTTCACAGAAGGGGGAAAACACTATGTATGTTCTCTTGAGGTTCTTCCTCATCAAAGATGGGCAGTAGTACTCACAGGTTGAAGGTAATATACTGGTTGGAAGTGGGAAAGTGTACCAGTGTGTCCTTTCACATGTTGAGCATAACTGCATAGGAAAGCATTAGTATAATGCTTCTTACCCAGGTTTTAAGAGCCAGCATGGTGTAGTGGTTTGAGGGTTGGACTTCAATTCCACACTCAGCCATGGAAACCCACTGATGATATTGGATGAATCAAACAATCTCAGCCCCAAAAAATCCCATTACAGGTTCACTTTCCACATATGTGGAAAATGGCTTGAAGGCACAAACAACAATAATGAAACTTACATCTTGGATTAGGCTATAAAACACTGAAGATTCAAATAGGGTTGACTGGATTATATAATTTAGCAGACACTAGGAATAGAAAGAATTTTTAGTGGATTGGACAGACTTGCTGAAAAAAGCCTTTTACTTGTTGTGTTCCTTCAAATCATTTCAAATTTATGGTGGGGTTTTCTTGGCATGATTTGTTCAGAGCATGCTGATGGCAGAAAGACTAGTCCTCATTGAATCAATCCTACAAAATTTATGAGACCCTCTTGGGGCACTTCCAGACAGGATTAAAAAGAGGGGCAAAAAAAAACTCAGGACCTCAGAGCAGGTCTGCACATAGACCTGCCAGTCCCAGGATTTCTTACCCCACCATCCTCACTGGCCTCCCTTCTGTGTCTTGGGATAAAATGGAATGTAGACAGGGGATATCTGCTGGAAGTTTCAAATACACACACACACACACACACACAATTATGTATATGCGCACATGTGCATATAATAAATACAAGTATATTTGCATGTGTGCATATGAAGTTCAGCACATAATAGTGATTTTTTTTAAAAACTTCCACCAGATTTCTTCCCTCCCTACTTATTTATTAAATCTCTGTTTAATATTTTACAATGTAAAATAAAGAGTTTCAGAGAGTTCTAATGGCTCTCCGTTCGTGCTTCCTTTACATCAGCTGTGCATCAGTTTGACAGCCCAATCAGCTGATCAGCTGTTTCGGGTTTTTTAAGAGGGACATCAGCCAGAGCAGTCTCCACAGGGGGGAGGAAATAAGCAAACAAACAAACAAACAAACTTTATTTCTGTACCACCTTCTCTCCCCAGAGGGACCCAGGGCAGTTTACATCTATATATATAAAAGAGTGATGGCATCAGGGCAGCGGACAAAACAACAAAACTACAGGCCCCCCAACCTCGAAATTTGACAACACAACCCATCATTCACGGCTCTAGGTTGATACAACAAAAAGAAAAGAAAAATAAAGTCCTAATTAGAGGGAGAGGAATAATTGTTTTTATCCGATTGCTGCCAGTTTGAAGGCTAAGCTCCACCCACTAGCAACCTCCTCAGCCCAGGGGACAGGCACAGTTAGGCCTCACTTAGGCTTCTTCCACAGATTATCAGATTTTAACTGGATTATATGGCAGTGTAGACTCAAGGCCCTTCCACATCTATATAACCCATTTAGAATCTTATATTATCTGCTTTGAACTGGATTATCTTGACTCCACACTGCCAGATAATTCACTACAGCTGTGTAGAAGGGGCCTCAGATAATCCAGTTCTAAACAGATAATATAAGATTATAAATATACAGTAGAGTCTCACTTATCCAGTCCAACCCAATTCTGCCATGCAGGACACAATCCAAGCACTCCCAACAGATGGCCACCCAGCCTCTCAATACTAATAATAATAACAACAACAACATCATACAATCCTAAGGTTTGGAGTGACCCCTAAGGATCATCCAGATCAACTTCCTTCTACCATGCAGGAGGACACAATCCAAGCACTCCTGACAGATGGCCATCCAGCCTCTACATAATAATAATGATGATGATGAAGATGATGATGATGATGATGATGATGATGATGATGATGATGATGATGATGATGATAATAATAATAATAATAATAATAATAATAATAATAATAATAAGCCAGGAGAAGACCTGGCTCTGGCTCACAAATGGGACCCTGAAGAAGGAGACAGAAGGCCTGATCCTTGCAGCCCAGGAGCAAGCCATCAGGACAAATGCAATTAAGGCCAAGATCGAAAAATCAGCTGATGACCCAAAATGCAGACTGTGCAAGGAAACAGATGAAACCATTGATCATATCCTCAGCTGCTGTAAGAAAATTGCACAGACAGACTACAAACAGAGGCACAACTATGTGGCCCAAATGATTCATTGGAACTTATGCCTCAAGTACCACCTGCCAGCAGCAAAGAACTGGTGGGATCACAAACCTGCAAAAGTATTGGAAAATGAGCACGCAAAGATACTGTGGGACTTCCGAATCCAGACTGACAAAGTTCTGGAACACAATACACCAGACATCACAGTTGTGGAAAAGAACAAGGTTTGGATCATTGATGTTGCCATCCCAGGTGACAGTCGCATTGAAGAAAAACAACAGGAAAAACTCAGCCGCTATCAGGACCTCAAGATTGAACTGCAAAGACTCTGGCAGAAACCAGTGCAGGTGGTCCCGGTGGTGATCGGCGCATTGGGTGCCGTGCCAAAAGATCTCAGCCGGCATTTGGAAACAATAGACATTGACAAAATCACGATCTGCCAACTGCAAAAAGCCACCCTGCTGGGATCTGCACGCATCATCCGAAAATACATCACACAGTCCTAGACACTTGGGAAGTGTTCGACTTGTGATTTTGTGAAACGAAACCCAGCATATCTATCTTGTTTGCTGTGTCATACAACGTCGTTGTGTCAATAATAATAATAATAATAATAGAAGCATAGAATCCAAGAGTTTGCAGAGACTCCTAAGGGCCATCCAGCCCAACCCTTTCTACTATGCAGCAGGACACATTCCAAGCATTCACAACACATGGACAACGTATAAATACTATACAATACTACACAGGGACATAGACCCCCTCTATCACAGTACACAAAGAACCAAATGCATACTATACATAAAGACAACCATACAACAGACATTCAATACCACCACTACCTCAACAATTTCTCACCAACACCACCAGACAACGCCACAGCAAGGCGTGGCCAGGCACAGCTTGTATGCATATAAAAAGCAAACATTCAATGCCATAAATATATCATACAATATCAAAAAAATGAAAAATCATATTAACAGACTAATTACAACAAAACATTTGGATTAAAATGTAGAAATGAATTTAAAGGATAACAATTAAACCAATATTTTAAATACATGTTTTTTTGGAATGCAGAGTCACACGAACATAGGAAGATGCACATCTTTTAGCCAGAAATGGGATAAAGGGGGATCTTTTTATCCTGCCATTTCCATCCTATTCAGGGTGCATTTAGTACTGACATTGTCTAACCACCACCACCACCACCACCCCTTTTTTCAAATAGGAACTTCCATGTTTAAAGCCCTGTCTGGATGGGCCCTTGGAAAATAGAGAGAGAGAGAGAGAGAAACCATCAAATCTATGATGATGGCACTGGTGTATATGGTCTCATTTCTGCATGTACTGCTGAAATCTAGTGGAACTTGAGTGCACATAACTGGTCACAGCTAAGGGAATATGCTCACATTGCATTTGAATGCAAATTACTTAATTTGTACTTCCTAGACCCATACCTGCACTTAAACATTGTTGAACTTGCGCATTCACATTTTCCTGAATTTTGTGATGCCTATCTGCAAATCAAAATTGCCTATCAAAATACATATCTCATACAAAAGTGCATCCAGTCTTGTTTCTCATTATTCATGTTTTTGGCAGAAGAAAAAAAGAAATCTCTGAATGTAGGACTGGACCTAGAGTTTGGCAGTATTGAACATTTGCCAACCATAAACAGCACCGCCATCAATAGTGCTCCATACTAACAAGAGCATTCCTCTCATTGCATCTCTCTCTATTCGCGATTTGCCAATTCGTGGACCCATGGTAATACTTCTGCAAACCCATAGCCCTGCCTTCCCACATTTTTTCTGTTTTGTGTTTTTTATTATTTTAAAAGAAATTTCAATTTTACTTTTTTTAAAAAAAACAAAAACAAATACTACTGAAAATGTAAAAATTACTGGCTCAGAAATAGCAAGGGGGGGGAGGAGATGAGAATCCCACCCCTGATGTCATTTCAGTGCCACATGCCAGCACAGAAATCGAATGGTAGGAATGTTGTGGAATTACCAGCTATTGACAGTTTTGACAGTCAATAGCAGGGAAGGGAGAGGAGGCAAGATGCAATAGGGACTGTCACCAAATCTGATAGTCCTGCTTTTAATGCCTTCCTTGTGCAACAAAGTCCTAACACAATTGCCAGTTAACATGTCTTGATTTGTCCAAATGAGAAGGCTCTGCCACAGATTCCTTCAGATCTTGAATAGGACCTTGTCTGGATGGGACAAAGGTTACTGCATTGCTCTATTTCCTTATACTGATTATATTTCCTGTGAGGACCATTTCCTGAACATATAAACAGTGTAGTTTATGGATAAAAGGGGGGCTGCTGATATTTTAACATTTTATTAAAACACAACCACTAGCTGTCAGATACAGTGATGTGTAGCATGATATAATAGCATCTTGGGAAATATGTCCTGAGAACCTGCCAATAATGAAACCAAATAGCTGTTTTAGGTTAGTCCCTTTCTACTCTCACAAAAATAAGTGCTACTAGTTTTAATAATCATCTTATAAAACACGAAGCCACACAAAAGTATAAAGAGAACTTTGAACAAATATCAGTAACATTAACATCTGGAAATCTCGAATGTACTGATATTTACCCAGCAAACACCTGCAATCATTCAGACCTTTAGATACATCAGACGCTATTATCATCCTATTACATGCCAATAAAGCTTTGATATAAATGAGATTTGCAATCCAAGCTTCTAGTAAGGCATGTTTAAGGGCAAGCAGCATGTCAATGAACAAAACCCCAGTGACCCCTTTTTCCATTGCAAAGGATCACTGAGAGGAACCGATTTAAATCATGGAAAAAGAAAAAGGAGGATACTGACTTAATCCTTTCCTTGTCAGCTACCTCTTTCCAGAAGCATTCTTCTCCTTTATCTTTTGGTATTCTTAACAATGTTCCTGTTTCATTCATATCTATTAATGATGGTCTTGGACCCAGCTGAGCACCATGGGGTGGCAATATTTAAAGATGTCCAAATATTTGCATAGATTAAAATGAAGTTTAGTACCCATTTTCAAGAAAATCAGAATGCAAAATGCAATTGTAACCAGTGAATCTTTACTGACCCCTCCTTCCTAAAGTGTTTTCAAAAGTGTTTTCACTGTACTGAACAGTACAGTGGCTCATGATGGGATATTCATGATAAATATTGCAAGAGTTGAGGGATACCTAGGTTGTAAGTGGGATAGTAAACTCAGAGGAAAAATACTGATGGGAACTTCCTGCTTCTAACCCCATGTTGCTGGCCACATTGTTGTATATTTATATCTCTACTTTTACTTACCACTTCTGACTTAGTTCAAAGGGGGAAGGTGTGTTTGTGTATGTGCTATATTCGTAAGTGGGAGAGATGTTAAGATTTTCCATATTTTGTTGAACCAACAAAATATGGTGAGCTGACTCAAGCTATTAACACATACAAAACAACTCCCAATATTTATCCAGGCTCATAAAAATGAGAAAAGGTCAGGCAGCACAGGGAAAATATGGTTTTACTGTGTGAAGCATTCAAACATTGATCTTTAATGTTAGAAATTCAAGCCAGATCTTAGAAAAACGAGTATCTATTCAGTATGGGAGTATATAATCTGAGATCTTGTTTAATGCCAGAGGAAGGAGAAACTCTGTAGTGTAGTTCAGCAGTGGTGGTGTTGCTGTTATTATTACCTTGCGTTTTTCTCAGTGCTGAGATTCAAAGCAGCTCAAAATATAAAAAGCAAAACAATGAGAAACATGCAAAGGTACTGGAGATATTAAAACAGAACTAAATTAAACTGGTGTTCTGATAGCTATTCTAGGCTGTTCTGGTAGATTTTCCAGGCCTTTAAAATGGCCCATTGTGCTGTGAGTAAATGGAAAACTGCTTCATAAAAGGGTGCTAGATAGCACCTTATGCAAGCGTGTAAAAATACATTCATCAATGTAACTTAGAGGGATGATGATATAGTGGGATTCTGCCCTTTGACTGAGAGTTTTGGTCAGAAAGGGCAGCTTTCCCAAGCTCTGCATCTTTTATCTTTCCTTTGATATTCTTTGTCTGTGACCTACACCCATAGTAGGAAGCTGGCTTGTAAGTAAGGGCTTCCTCACATGGATGAGATCCCCCAGTCCAATTCACCAGTCTCTGTGGCAAATCAGAGGCTGTCAAATTGGACCAGCCTCCATGGCAAAGTGGAGGCTTCACCCTGCATTGCTGGCAGTGACTCTTCCCCATTCCACATGGGAAAGCATTGCCACACGGCTTCCCCCTGTGCCCTGCTGTTTTGAATGGAAAACGGGAAGCCTCTTGTGTTCCGAGGGAAGTGTCCTACCACACTTTCAGGATGCTTCTTCCATGGAAGTTGCTGTATATTGTGTGATAGACAGCATGGGGCTCCGAGAAGAAAGTATCCTGGAAGCATCCTAGGATGCTAAAATCACCTGGTAAGTCAAGCCATTTGCTTATCAAGTTCAATGTTTTCTGTGCTGTTGGGCAGTGGGTCTTCTGGATTTCAGTCAGGTGGATTTTTCCCCTAGTCCTACCCAGAAATGCTAAGGTTAAAGCTTGAGTCCTTCTGCTTACATAGCATATGCTTTGCCACTGAGTTACAACCCTTCCAACACAAGTAATGGTTGTATCAGTGGTTCCACTCTCTCACAGGCTCTGAACCATTCATTGTGCCTTAATTAGACCTACATGAAATATTTACAGAATAGAAACTGACTTCTGACAAATTACTTTAAATCTCAACAGAGAAGTATTTATAAATATGACAAACTTATCAGTTACATTTTTGTAGCTAATCAAAATTAACTATAGGCAGTGTGCAAAGATGGCAATTATGGTATTGTGTCTTGAGAAATGTGGTTTTATTTTCTGGCATAAATACAAATTACTTGAACATCTATTTTAAGGAAGAAAGGGTTATGAGAAAATGCACTTACTGCTTAGATTTCTTTTTGTGAACCACAGTATATAGTACTAATTTGAGTGATTGATTTTTCTCCCCCCCCCCCAACCATTCTCAGGAGAAGGGAGTGAACAGCAAATAGTTCATTTATTTCTGACAATCATATTTGTACACCAAAATTAGTCTACCGGGAAGGTACAAGTCTTTGTTTATCTGTTGTGTGCAGACACTTGCTACAACCTATTAATAAGAAGGGCTGTGCCATGTCATGTGAACTATTCCCACTGAACTGAACATTGAGAATAATTGACCTGAGAATATCTGCAATTGCCTTGCTGCTTATGCACACCTTGAGTCTTCAAACCATGTGGACTTGCTACCATGTTACATCATTACTTTATTATGTGTTCCCATACAGAAGCCATGCACACTGAAGAACTTTTCAGTATTTTGCAAGGTTCATTCAAATTGGTCCTTAGTTATTTGGATGCATTTATGAACTAGACACATTTGTGGCCTTATCAGATGCTATTTGCTTCAGTCAAGTGCAGTATTGTCTTGCATCTGGAATGTAAGAAAGAGGAAAAACACTGCAAAAATAAAAGGTTAATGATAAGACTGAATAAAAGGTTAATTATATGCTCCCTGGAATTAATCTGGCACACCAGTCCTAAAACCATTACATGGAATAAAGTTCCATGGTGTTCCATGGTTTGGACTGCTGATGGCATAGCTTGAATTTTCCTGCCATATTTCATTGTCAGCACAGAAAGTTAAATTAAGACCTTGAGGGGAAAGTGTTTCATACACGTGTTTCATTCAATTCAGAATCACAAGTATTTGCAGCTAGTGGGAAAACTTGAGGCATTACATTAAACACCATTAACAAAGTACCAATTGCTCATTCAAGATAATTGTAAGGAAACAGGTTGCAACTTTTTAAATTAATCAATGGGACTGTTTGACCACAGTATTAAAATCAAACCAATATCTGATCTCACTTCAGTAATCTGAATGTATGGTAAACTTCGATAAGCTGTGATTAACATATTACTCTTCTGTCTACCCAGTAGTGAAGAGAGAAAAACCTCACTGAAGGTGCTCTAATTCTTGTTTAACAAGTACTTCTCAAAGTACAGAACAAGCAGAGAAGGAGACAATGACAAAATTATATTCATACCTTGGTGGAGAAAACTAAACACACTGAAGGGTTTATTGAACACATTAAAGACTATCATTGTAGGAAAAGAAAGATGCCTGTAATTAAATTAATGAGTACTATTTTCTGGCTCTTACACGTCAAATGAAGCTCCCACTTTGTCTTCTCACATCATGAAGCTTAAGATTTGACTGGTAGCGATGGAGTGTTTACATGCTTCAAACAACAAATCACAGTTAGAGAATCTAGGGGAAGGAAAGAGTTTAACTCCTCTGGCCCCTTAGTCGATACTGGTGTTTTTTCATCTCCACAGTATTCAACAGTCACACCAAAATCCATAACTGTGACCATAAAAGCTGACCACAACTTACACGTGAGATCGACTTATACATGAATCTATACAGTAACATACGTATTACATATTACAATTACATATCTGTTGCACTGCCTTCTACCTTACTTAGGCGATCCCTCATAGTCCAAGTATGATGGCCTTCCAAATGCAGTGTCTTGGAGGTGGATATGTAGGTGACTGTGGAACCCTATTCTTGACCCACATGTTCCTCCACAGTGAGGGTATCAGTTTCCAGGTGGAAGGCGGTCCCGATCAGGGTTGGCTTGATGCACCTTCCTCTTGGCACATTTTTCCCTTTTGCCTTCCATTCGTTCCTCTTCAAATTCCATAGCACTGCTAGTCACATCTGGCCTCCAGTTGGAGTGCTCACAAGTCAGGACTTCCCAGTTCTTAGTGTCTATGCCACAGTTTTTAAGGTTAGCATTAAGCCCATCTTTAAATCTCTTTCCCTGTCCACCAACATTCTGTTTTCCATTCTTGAGTTGGGAGTAGAGTACCTGCTTTGGGAGACGGTGATCAGGCATTCAGACATGGCCAGTCCAGCGGAATTGATGGCATAAAAGCATCACTTCGAGGGTGGTTGTCTTTGCTTCTTCCAGCATACTGACAGGGATGTGTTATTGCCTCAAACCTATTTTCCATCTTCATCGCTATGATACTTCACCTTGTTGTTGATGGGAAGCTTCTCACCGGAGTGGAAATCATCTATTGGACAGATGGCAAGCTATTTAGCCTCAGCAGACTGAAAGCCATAACCAGGGAAAGAGATTTAAAGATTGGCTTAAAGCCAAACTAAAAAGCTGTGGCATAGACACTGAGAACTGGGAAGCCCTGGCCCTTGAGCGCACCAACTGGAGGTCAGCTGTGACCAGCAGTGCTGCAGAGTTAGAAGAGGCACGAATGGAGGGCTTAAGGGAGAAACAGGTCAAGAGGAAGGCGCGTCAAGCCAACCCTGACCAGGACCGCCTTCCACCTGGAAACCTGGAATAGGTCTCTTCAGCCACCTACAGATACACCCCCAAGACACCAGAATGGGAGGACTATCATCCTCAACCTACGAGGGATCACCTAAGTAAGTAAGTATTTCTCTGCCCGTCTTACCAAAGGATTTGCAGGATTTTTCAGAGGCAACACTGATGGAATGGTTCTAGGAGTTGAGTGTGACGTCTGTAGACAGTCCATGTTTTGCAGGTGTATAGTAGGGTTGGGAGAACAATAGGTTTATAAACAGGCACCTTGATATCCCTATGAATATCCCAATTCTCAAACACTTTCTGCTTCATTCAGAAAAATGCTGCACTTGCAAAGCTCAGGTGTTGTTGTATTTCAGTGTCAATGTTGACAGGCTCCCCAGCTGTGGAACACCCTCCCCAGAGAAATACGGCACGCCCCAACCCTTCTGAGTTTTAGAAAAGCCCTGAAAACATGGCTATGTGCCCAGGCTTTCGAAGATTAAATGGTAAAGACGACCCCGGACTGATTTACAGCTACAGCACGAGGATTTTGGAGGAATGGATTTTAATCATATGTTTTATATTTTTATATTGTTTTAATTGTTTTATTGGATTTTCATTGCTGTTTTAATTATGTGTAGGCATTGAATTGTTGCCAATTTGTACGCCGCCCTGAGTCCCTTCGGGTGAGAAGAGCGGGATATAAATGTTGAAAATAAATAAATAAATTTTGTGGACAGGTGTCTGGCAAGGTGGCAGAAATTGTCAACATTTTCTAATGTTACACCATTAAGCTGTATTTCTGCCATTGCAGAGGGATTAGCTGGTGCCTGTTGGAAGAGCACTTTGGTTTTCCCAATGTTCAATGAGAGGCCGAGCTTCTCGTATGCTTCTGCAAAGGTGTTTAGAGTGGCTTGTAGGTCTTCTGAACGCGCACAGATGTCAGGACCCAGGCTGCAGAGCACCAATAACCATGCGCAGAGACCAGAATCTATCTAATATCTTTATTAAAGGATTATATAAAGTCAATAAAAATAAGTGAAGAATATAGTTCAGAAATAGACCTTTCAGGAAAGGTCAAATATAGTCCAAGAAAATAATGTCCAATAGGAGATATTAAGGTCCAAAGTTATAATCCAATAACCGAAACACACACTCTGCCGAGCAAAGTGTGGGGAAATGACAAGGTCCTTTAGTCCATTGAAGCTTGACAACAGGGCTGAAAACAAACTAGATTCTTGGCAAACAAGACTTGATACAAGGCAACACAAAGCAAGAACAAGGTCCGTGGCGAGGTCCGGGGAACAAGGCAGGCTTGGAACTAGAACAAGGTCCGTGGCGAGGTCCGGGGAACAAGGCAGGCTTGGAACTTGGTCCTGGAAACAAGGAACTGGAGTAGCGTAGTCCACACACGTTCTCACTCCTCAAGCTGACGAATTGACTCCGCAAGGATCTCCTTGCGGTAAAACACCTATATAGGATCTTGTTTTCCCGCCAAGGAACACTTTCCCTGGGGAACAAGAAGTGAAACCCAAACTGTGTCCAGATGCATGACTTCTTAGGATTTCCCAAGGGAAACAGGCTTAATCAGCTAATTGTCTGGCAGCGATTCTGGCGCTTCGGCGCTTCGCCTCCCTAGCGCCTCTATCTCTATTATAATTATCCTTACGAGAGAACGGGGGAGAATTCTGCCCAAGGCTTGTTTGGCTGACTTCTTGAGGGCAAACATCCTGCAGGTGCAGGGGCTCCGATTCTGGCTGAATCGGTGGGAAACCCAAGTTTTCCTCTTCGTCTGCCACAATAGTACTAGGAACGGGACTACATGGCCCATGAGACATCACACTATCCCCCTCCTCAAGGCCCCTCTCCAAAATGGGCCCTCTTCCCGAGGTGCGGGGCCGCGGCTTGGCAGGGTAGGCCTGATGGAAGCGGCGGACTAAGTCGGGGGCATGGACTGTGGAAGCGTCTTCCCAAGAGCGTTCTTCGGGGCCAAAACCCACCCAGTCAATGAGATACTGAAGGAGGCGGCGGTGGAAGCGAGAATCCAAAATGTCCTGAACCTCGAATTCTTCCTCCCCGTCCACCAAAACAGGGGTGGGGGCCGGGCGGTCTGCATCAGGGCGTACACCATCCGCCGGAAGGAGCAGGGAGCGATGAAACACTGCATGAATGCGCATAGAGCGCGGAAGTTGGAGTTTGAAAGTCACGGGGTTAAGTTGCGCCACCACTGGATAGGGACCAATGAAACGGGCATCTAGCTTCCGGCAGGGACGGTGGGAGGGCAAAAAGCGAGTGGAGAGCAGAACCCGATCTCCTACCTTGATTTCGGGGCCCGGCTGGCGATGACTGTCAGCGTGGCGTTTATAGTCCTCCTTGGCTTGGTCCAGTTGCTGGAGTTGTTGCACCGCTGTGAGTTCTTGCAGCCAGTCCTCCGCTGCGGGGACTTCTGAGGTTTCAATGACAGAAGGAAATAACGTGGATGAAATCCGTAGTTTGCAAAGAACGGGGTTTCTTTGGTTGAAGCCTGGACACCATTGTTGTAGGCAAACTCTGACAGAGGTAATAGGGACGCCCAATTGTCCTGTTGATAGTTTACATAACAGCGAAGGTATTTTTCCAAAGTGGCATTGGTGCGCTCCGTTTGCCCATCTGTTTGGGGATGGTGAGCTGAAGATAAACGAGAGTCTGTGCCCAGTAGTTGTTGCAGTGCCTTCCAGAATCGAGAGGTGAATTGAGATCCACGGTCAGTGACCAAACTCTTGGGCAATCCATGTAGCCGGAAAATATGTTGAAGGAATAAATCTGCAGTCTGTTTGGCCGTGGGAAGGCCATCACAAGGAACGAAATGGGCCAGTTTGGTGAAAAGGTCCACCACCACTAGGATCGTGGTATATCCAAGGGAGGGTGGTAGGTCAGTGATAAAATCCGCAGAAATTATCTCCCATGGACGAGATGGAGTAGGAAGGGGATGCAGTAGCCCTGAGGGCTTCTCCCTTCTTGTCTTGGAACGCTGGCATACCGGGCAGGTATTGACATATTTCTCCACATCCTTGCGGATCTTGGGCCACCAGAAATCTCGTAGGATCAAGTGCATGGTTTTGAAAAGTCCAAAATGCCCTGCTGGCTTGCAGTCATGACACAGATGAAGTGCCTTTTCTCTGCCTGGTCCTGGAGGGATGTAGACATGATTTCTGTAGCATAATAGCCCATCCTTAAGTGAGAAAGGGAAACGTAGTCCTTGGCAAATTTGATCTTGAGCCCAGGCATCCGCTTGTTGACTGGCTCTAATTTCTTGAGCACAAAGGGGTCCTGGAGTAGAGGGAGTCGGTTCAACTGAAGTGGATTTGGTGTTTCCCACTGTGAGCGTGGCAAAGTTTTCGGGCTGCAGCAATCGGGATTCGAAGGTCTCTCTGTGTCCTGCAGCATACTCTGGTTTCCGTGATAGAGCATCTGCTTGCTTGATCTGAGCTGGGGTTACATAATGGATCTGGAAGTCAAAACGCTCAAAGAATAAAGCCCAGCACTGCTGCCTCTGATTTAGCTTGCGGGCAGTTCTTAGATGTTCCAAATTACGATGGTCAGTATGAACCTCAATGGGAAATTTGGCCCCTTCCAACCAATGTCTCCAATTTTCAAAAGCGGCCTTTATGGCCAAAAGTTCTTTCTCCCAAATAGTGTAATTTCTCTCTGGGGCTGTTAGTTGACAGGAGTAATAGGCACAAGGATGGAGATGCTCTCCCACTGGTTGCATGAGTATAGCCCCAATTGCCATATCAGAGTCGTCAGCCTGTACAACAAAAGGGGTTTTAGGATCAGGGTGCTGAAGAATTGGCTGGGTCGTGAATAATTTTTTTAACTGCTGGAACCCTTTCTCTGCTTGCTCCATCCAGCGGAAAGGCTGTTTTCCACGGATGCAGCTGGTGATTGGGTCAGACCAGTGAGCAAAGTCTGGGATGAATTTGCGGTAGTAGTTTGCGAACCCCAAGAAGCGCTGCACTTCCTTCTTGTTGGTTGGCGCCCGCCATTCCAATACTGCTGAGACCTTTGCTGGGTCCATGGAGAGCCCTAGAGGCGAGACGCGGTACCCCAGGAAGTCTACTTCTTGCAAATCAAAGGCGCATTTTTCTAACTTGGCATATAGTCCATGATCCCGCAACCGTTGTAGCACCATTCTGACATGTTTCTCGTGCTCCGATTGTGATCTAGAAAACACCAAAAAATCGTCCAAGTATATGATCAAGAACCGATCTAGATAATCCTGGAAGATATCGTTGACAAAATGCTGGAACGTCGCGGGAGCTCCGGATAATCCGAAATTCATGACTAGGGACTCGAATAATCCGAATTTGGTCTGGAAGGCGGTTTTCCATTCGTCCCCTTCTCTGATGCGAACTAGATTGTAAGCCCCCCGGAGATCCAGCTTGGTGTAAACCTTGGCCCCCCGGAGCCGGTCTAATAGGTCCGAGATCAAAGGCAGGGGGTAGCGGTTGCATTTCGTGATATTGTTCAATGCTCTATAGTCCACAACCAAGCATAGGTCCCCTGACTTCTTTTTCACAAACATCACTGGGGAAGCGGCTGGGGATTGGGAGGGTCTGATGAACCCCTTGCGAAGATTTGACTCTATAAACTCCCTGAGAGCTTCTTGCTCTGGTTCAGTCAGTGAGTAGAGGTGTCCTCGCGGAATCGGGGCCCCCTCGACCAAGTCAATGGCACAGTCGTAGGGTCTATGTGGGGGTAGTTTCTCGGCTTCCTTTTCATTGAAAACGTCCCAAAAGTCCGAATATTTCTTGGGCAAGGTGATGATGGGTTCAGCGTCTATGGCATGGCAGACCTTGGCTACTAGACAGTGGTTTTGACAGTATTTGGAGGCAAACTGTAGTTCTCTGTTGGTCCAGGAGATGTTTGGGTCGTGGAGCGTCAGCCATGGAATCCCCAGAATCACAGGGAAATGGGGAACCTCGGTGACGAAGAAGGATATTTCTTCCATGTGTTCCCTTATCCACATTCTGGTGGGTTCAGTCCATTGACTTACTGGACCCGTCTTTAGGGGACGGCCATCAATAGCCTGCACCACCCGGGCGTTCTTGAAATCGTGATATTGTAATCCCAGAGAGTCGGCATACTCTCTATCAATGAAATTGTTTGTCGCTCCTGAGTC
Source organism: Anolis carolinensis (assembly GCF_035594765.1). Taxonomy (NCBI): domain Eukaryota; kingdom Metazoa; phylum Chordata; class Lepidosauria; order Squamata; family Anolidae; genus Anolis; species Anolis carolinensis. The sequence continues at coordinate 130,055,674 of NC_085841.1, forward strand.
TATCATGGCATGGATCATGACGGGTCCTTTTTTTGCTGACCACAACGTGACCACTAGGAGAAATAGGACCCCGGTTTGCGGCTCTTGAGTGGGGTTTTTGACCGGGTTGGCGAGCCTCTCTACGCCCGGTCGCTGGCTTCCCCCGCCGGCTTTGTTCCAGCCGCATCGGCCGTCTCCGCGGAGGACGCCGCCGCCAAACGAGCGGCGGGCTTTCTTTTGGCTGGACATTCTCTGGCGAAGTGGCCCCCGTTCCCGCAGTACCAACAGAGGTTTAAACGTTGGCGGCGGGCCTTTTCGGCAACATCTAGTCTGGGGCGCACATTGCCCAACTGCATCGGCTCCTCCTCGCTTCCTCTGGGGTATGGGGCTGGTGGTGGGGGTCTCCACACTGGACGTGGCTGAATACTGGCGGAAGCGGGAGGTTTCACTCCGGCTCTTCCACTCTGGCCTCGGAGCCACTGTTTTTTGTTGGCAAGCAGGACTTCGGCTCGTAAACATTGATCGATAAGTCTCTCAAGGGAATTTGGAGGATCCACCTTGGAGATTTCTTCCTGCATCTCGATGTTGAGACCCTCACGAAACTGTCCTCTGAGGGCTATATCGTTCCAACCGGTGTTTTGGGCCAGTACCCGGAACTCGGCTATGTACTGGGACAACGGCCTGTCCCCTTGGAAAAGGCGCCTGAGTTTATGGCCGGCCGCCTCCACGTTGTCCTCGATCCCCCATGTGGCCTTTAGGTGATTCAGGAAGTTTTGCGCGGAACTTAGGTGCATGGAGCCCGCATCAAAGAGCGCCGTCGCCCAATTGGCCGCTGGCCCTTCTAGGATACTGTAAATCCACGCCACCTTGACTTCTTCTTGGGGAAACTTGGCTTGACGGGCTTCTATGTATGCCTGGCATTGGCGACGGAAAACATGAACCTTGAAGGCTTCTCCAGAAAACTTGGTTGGAAGCGCTAGACCAGGGAGCCGGATACCTCGTTCCTTCAAGCCCCGTATTTCTCCCTCCTGCGTACGGAGTGTATCACGGATTCTGTCGAATTCATCCTTGGAAATGGTGTAGCTGAGTGGTTGGGCTTCCGCCCCGGTTCCTGTAGACATCCTGGCCTAAGGTTAATTGGTGCTTAGGTCGGCGGAGTCAAACTGTCAGGACCCAGGCTGCAGAGCACCAATAACCATGCGCAGAGACCAGAATCTATCTAATATCTTTATTAAAGGATTATATAAAGTCAATAAAAATAAGTGAAGAATATAGTTCAGAAATAGACCTTTCAGGAAAGGTCAAATATAGTCCAAGAAAATAATGTCCAATAGGAGATATTAAGGTCCAAAGTTATAATCCAATAACCGAAACACACACTCTGCCGAGCAAAGTGTGGGGAAATGACAAGGTCCTTTAGTCCATTGAAGCTTGACAACAGGGCTGAAAACAAACTAGATTCTTGGCAAACAAGACTTGATACAAGGCAACACAAAGCAAGAACAAGGTCCGTGGCGAGGTCCGGGGAACAAGGCAGGCTTGGAACTAGAACAAGGTCCGTGGCGAGGTCCGGGGAACAAGGCAGGCTTGGAACTTGGTCCTGGAAACAAGGAACTGGAGTAGCGTAGTCCACACACGTTCTCACTCCTCAAGCTGACGAATTGACTCCACAAGGATCTCCTTGCGGTAAAACACCTATATAGGATCTTGTTTTCCCGCCAAGGAACACTTTCCCTGGGGAACAAGAAGTGAAACCCAAACTGTGTCCAGATGCATGACTCCTCAGAATTTCCCAAGGGAAACAGGCTTAATCAGCTAATTGTCTGGCAGCGATTCTGGCGCTTCGGCGCTTCGCCTCCCTAGCACCTCTATCTCTATTATAATTATCCTTACGAGAGAACGGGGGAGAATTCTGCCCAAGGCTTGTTTGGCTGACTTCTTGAGGGCAAACATCCTGCAGGTGCAGGGGCTCCGATTCTGGCTGAATCGGTGGGAAACCCAAGTTTTCCTCTTCGTCTGCCACAATAGTACTAGGAACGGGACTACATGGCCCATGAGACATCACAACAGACTACATTATCATAGACATATTGGAGTTCTGTAACAGATGTTGTTGTGACTTATAAATGAATCTATACAGTAAAATACATATTACATATTAAAACAGCATACCTGTTGCACTGACTTCTACCACATTAGAGGCTCAAACTGCATATAAATAAGAAAGTCTTTGCCTACCAGCAAAATAGGAATGGAGAATGGGGGAGCAAATGAGTTTTCTTGGGAAAGAGTTCCATAGCCTAGGAGCCATCACCAAGAAAGTTATTGTGTCCTCAATAACTGAGATAGAGAGGGTGATGAAACAGAAAGTGATCCCTTCTCCAAAGGTCATAACACTGAGGGCGCTTGCAGACAGCGTCAAAATGTGATACAAATATGTAGGGCAAAAAATTGCAGGACCTGCAAGTCCAAACACAGATCTGTCAGTCTTGGCAAATGGTCCCCCACCATCCTGATACCTTCATTTGAGGCATATTTTAGAAATCTGCAAGATAGATGGGTGACATCCGATAGAACTTTAAAATTTTTTTTTGATTCTTTGCACTCATGCAGATATCTCAGTGTACACACAAGCAGAATTCTTATTATCCCTCCTTACCCTACTGTAAATTCAATCTCTGTTTAATTTCATAAAGATCAGAACAAAGGAATGCTTGCAGAGAGTTCTCATTATAATTGCTTTCCATTTGTGCTTCCATTTAGCCACCTGTGTGTCCGTGGCTCCATCTGTTTACAGCCCAAATTAGCTGTTTCAGGAATTTAAAATGTGCACATGTGCTGGAGCAGTCCACACCAGATATACGAATGAAATCACATGTTCTCCTTGACCAGAGGGATATACAGTCATGTGTACATTTTTCAGCTGAAATCTGGTTTTAAGCACACCTTTTTGACACAAGTTTTTAGTTGTTAATCCAAATCAGCATGCATTTTCCTTAAATGTCATTTAGCCACCTACTTTTTATCCCAGTTTCTTCCGCATTTCAGGGCATGTGTAGAAGGGCCCTTAGACTTATATGAGGATGGATTAGTTTTCAGATTATCATCATTTCTATTGTATAAGGAGTATGACATTTGGAATCATCAACAATCATGAAAGTTGTAAGGGAAAACATTTATTTAATTGCATTCATGGAAAAGAAAAAAGATGTGTTCTGCCAACACTGGCTATGTGGCTAAGAGATAGAGATAGGAAGAGATGTGAAGAGAGGGGCCAAGTCAAATCTGAGAATATTAACTATATATGTGGCATCAAAAGAGCAAGAAATGAAAAGGGAAAAATGAACGTCCTGTCTCTCACTCTGTTGACTCCTACAGGCAAACACAGTGACATATTTCTTCACTCCAAACTTTAATATCAAATTCAAAATGAATAGGATTTCACTCCAAGAGTTTTTGACTCAAACAGATACAACAAAATGTACTGATGACATTCTAAAAATATAATGTTGTTTAAGCAGCAATAACTATATAAAATGAATAATTCCCAGTAAAATGATTCCTATGAAGCAGATGGAATTTACCTTTTATGCTCATTGCAGTCGTAGGCCAAGCAATTGCAAGATCAAGCCAATATTTCAGGGTAAATTCTAAAATGTTGTGGACTTCAGTTGAAGTGACTGCAAAATATGTGGAATTCTTCCTTTTTTTTCTTTTTAAGGAATCCCCTGTCCAAAAGTTCAATTCAAGTTTGTTGTGAGGCTTCAAACCATTTCTAGCATACGATGACCCTGTCATGGGTTGTTCTTGACAAAAAAAATGTTCATAAACAGTTTACCTTTGCCTTCCTGAGGAAGTGTGATTTGCCCAAGGCCATGCAGTGATGAGCAGGGATTTTAACTCTGGTCTCCAGAGTCTATCAACCTCAGCAGACAGTGTATTTTTGACGGCTTGTGCTGCTTTCTCTACAGTTTTACAATGGAGTCCAATGGCTCCCATCTCACGATGTTGAACTACTTCTGGCAGGGCTCTGTCATAACACTGTAGAGAAAGCAGCTCATACTGCCATGGTGGAACATGGGAGGAATCCCATGTTCCATGGCCATCAACGGGGAGAAGCCGGACAGCCACCACTTCCCTCCAGAGGATAGGGCAACAAATGAGTCAGGCTATGTGGGGCACAAGATGACAGGTTCCCCATGCCCCCTGCCAGGCACCACAGGTTTGCCATGATGTGTGGTGATTCATGTGAAGAGAGGATTCATAGTCCAACACTCCACATTAGTTCTCAACTCAAGCTATCCCTAAATAAAAAGAACTTTAATACTATGAAAGCTTATTTCAAGAATTCACTTTGGGCCACTTGATGTGGTCATCTGATTCAAACTGCCCCTCAACTTAGACTGGAAGCAGAGGCAGGTTTAAGTACTTGATCACTAATCTTCCCTGCACATGGAGTTACCTTTTACATCAGTTACCTTTTACATCACATACTTTAGAGCTTTAGAAAAGATGACAGGACACGGCTTTTTAGCATGCAAACAAAGCATTATGTCATCTAAAATCCAGTACAGGCAGTTCCTGAGTTATAAACATCTAACTTACATATGACTCCTAGTTACAAATAGGGGTGAGACAACAGGAAGTGAGGGGAAATATACCCCTAGGAAAGGCAACTCACTCCTGGAAGAGTTACCTTGTGAAAAAGGTGTCTCAACTGAAGTTTTATCATTAATCCTTATTTCCAAAACACCCCCATTTTTTCAAAATCCAATTATCACAAGGACAGAAAGTGAGGTGAAATCTTCTGTACAGGGATACAGACATCAAAACAAATGTTACAGTGGTATTAAACCTTCCCTATGCTTTCCACAACTAAAAACTTCGGGGGGGGGGGGGGGGAGGGCTAAAGTTATGCTTCAAAATGTATCTGTTCCAACTTGCATACAGTTTAAATTTAAGAACAAACCTACAGAATTTAGTTTGTTCATAATCCCAGGATTGCCTGTGCTGTTATATGACTCTTACTTGACTTATGCAATTGCACTTTGTGATTAGTCACAGATATATGCTTGAGTTTCCCTTTGTTTGCAATGGGATGGCATATTATAAACAAATGACCTGCCATGCTGCTCAACATCTTCACTGATGTGCAATAATATTTGAATTTTATCTGTGTGCAGTTAGAGTTATCTTGAAAACCAAACATTCAGTGTTCAAGGCATGGATAATTGCCAGTCTTTAATCAGTAGTTATTGCCTTCAGAAGACTCCAGGACATTGTATTCTAGAAGGATAAAGAACTGCAAAAATATCACATACACGAGCAAGCACTGCTAACAAATTGTCATGTCTTTGTCAAAAGTCATTGCTCATTTGACTGTCAAGCAATGAATACACAGACTGTAATTTCAAAGGTCTAGAAAGATGTCTAATCATAGCAATCTTCCTTGCAACAAAGAAGTCTAGCAGACCCAGAAATACTGTGCATCAAGAAAGCTTTGGTAATAAAGACAGTGTAAAAATTGGATTAAGGGTATAAAACCATGGATTAGCATAAATTCTATCCATCACCTCCTAATGAGGCTTTGTAAGGCAAATAGGTTTCTATAATAGGATTTGATCTTATTTGACATTCCACTTTTAGACAAAGATCCCTTTGACCCCCACACATGTTGTGCAAAGCCTATTCATAAAATATGCTTCTTGATAGATTTCATTAGATATAGGTATAGATATAGATATAGGTTTGGAATGGAGAAACCTGAAATGCCAGCTCTAGTATAGGCCTCTCTAGAAAATCTCTCCTTTACAGACAATATTGGAAATAAATTTGGCTGAAACCACTAAAAGTTGCTTCTAATATGGTTCCAGGAGTATGTACACCCTTTCACTGATCTGCTATTTTATTTATATTCCTAAGGATATTTTGCACAGTGTTTATTTGATACTTTTTAAACTTCCCTATTAAACTAATGATAAAGTTGCTTGAGAACATTCATTGTCAAGTGTTGGTCTTACTTATTATCATATATATGCCTGGCATTGGTGAGACAGTTTGCACCGAGAAAATTAAATATTTGGGAGCCTGGTGTAATTTGATCATGCTTTTCAATAAGCAAATTTGGCAGGATGGCAAAGAACACTTTTGATACAATCTACTGTTTACTGTGGATATTACGTCTTTTTACCCTAAATGCCCAGGGATGATATTGTACCCATGTTAAATTGTTAGAGAAAGCAGCAATGGCAACAAAATCAGAGGTACATTACTGCCACCATTGTTTTTGTTTCTGCCGCCATAGACAGCAGTGCAATTTAGGCAATCTCAATGCTATTACAGATAGTGCCCAAGTTATGAACAGGATAGGTTCCATTGCTTTGTTCTTAAATTGAATTTGTATGTAAGTTGGAACAGGTACATTTTTTAAAGTGTAACACAAGCCAAATATATACATATATTAGCTTTGGATAGCATAGCGAAGGTTAACACCCCTCTGGTGTTTGTTTTTCTGTCTCTGTCCCTGTTCAGAAGATTTCACCTCACTTTCTGTCCATCTGACCATTGGATTTTTTTTAAAAATGGCTTGTAGCGGAAACAAATATTAGTGAGAAAGCTTCAGTGGAGACACACTTTCCTCATGATAACTCTTCCTAGAGTGAATTTCCCTTCCGAGGGGTAGATTTCTCTTATTTCCTGTTGTCTCACCCCTGTTCATAACTATCAGGGCCGGTTGATTCTACGAGGCCGCTGACGTGGCCGCCTCGGGCGCTGGCCGCTAGGGGCGCTGTCGAGGCGTCGACAGCGGCCCATAGCGCCACCGACGCCTCCGGTGTTGGCGCGGGGCTTCAATCCCCGCGCCCACGCCAAACCGCTACAAGCAGATAGGCCATTTTGCCCTTAGTCTACAAACTAAGGGCAAAATGGCCTATCTGTGCTGTGCGCATGCGCACAGCCAGATAAGCCATTTTGCCCTTAGTTTGTTGACTAAGGGCAAAATGGCCTATCTGTGCTGTGCGCATGTGCGCAGCCAGATAAGCCATTTTGCCCTTAGTTTGTTGACTAAGGGCGAAATGGCCTATCTGTGCTGTGCGCACGCGCACAGCACAGCTAGGCCATTTGGCCCTTACTTCCTGGTCTACAAACTAAGGGCAAAAAGGCCTATCTGGCTGTGCGCATGCGCACAGCACAGCTAGGCCATTTTGCCCTTAGTCAACAAACTAAGGGCAAAATGGCTTATCTGGCTGTGCGCATGCGCACTGCCAGATAGGCCATTTTGCCCTTAGTTTGTTGACTAAGGGCGAAATGGCCTAGCTGTGCTGTGTGCACGCGCACAGCACAGCTAGGCCATTTGGCCCTTACTTCCTGGTCGCGGCCGCCGATCGCCCGGGCGATCGGCGGCCGCGACCAGGAAGTAAGGGCCAAATGGCCTAGCTGCGCTGTGCGCGTGCACACAGCACAGCTAGGCCATTTCGCCCTTAGTCAACAAACTAAGGGCAAAATGGCCTATCTGGCAGTGCGCATGCGCACAGCCAGATAAGCCATTTTGCCCTTAGTTTGTTGACTAAGGGCAAAATGGCCTAGCTGTGCTGTGCGCATGCGCACAGCCAGATAGGCCTTTTTGCCCTTAGTTTGTAGACTAAGGGCCAAATGGCCTATCTGTGCTGTGCGCATACGCACAGCACAGATAGGCCATTTGGGCCTTACTTCCTGGTCGCGGCCGCCGATCGCCCGGGCGATCGGCGGCCGCGACCAGGAAGTAAGGGCAAAATGGCTTATCTGGCTGTGCGCATGCGCACAGCACAGATAGGCCATTTTGCCCTTACTTCCTGGTCGCGGCCAGGGCACGCTGGATGGGGGGCGGGGCCAACTCTGGCCCCGCCCCCAGCACTATTCGCCCTGGCCCCGCCTCCCATGCAGCGTGGGAGGCGGGGCCAGGGCATGCTGGGCGGGGCCAGGGCGTGGGAGGTGGGGCCGGTGGCGGGGGCGCTTTTTAGCACCCCCGCTTAACATTTAAAAATATCTCCGGCCGGCCCTGATAACTATGAATCATTTGTAAGTTGGATGTTTGTAACTCAGGGACTGCCTATATTGCAGTATAACAACTGAATTGGAAGCTTGTATGCTTCCAGTATTATTCAAGGTGTTACTGATTATCTGCAAGCCCTTCATGAACTGGGCTCTGTATACGGACACAATCTTTCCTCCTATCAGTTCATCCCCAATGGGGCTGCCCATGGATTTGTTATGTATGAAGAATGAACAGTTACAGCTAGGACAGAGGCCTTTCTTCAAACAATAGAATGATCTCTGCACAGAAATGCTAAGCTGTGATTGCTTTTGGGCTTTCAGGAGACGCTGCCAGGCACATGCAGAGGACAGGAGCAGGGGGAATGCACAAGACTGGTATTTTATTTATAAGGTGTGGTATGTTTCATTAATTAATATTTCTTCTTTGCTGCCACCTATTAACCATTCAGATTTCTTTTGTTGCCACCATTTAATTATACCTCAGGCACCTCTTTGTCAGGATTTTAAACCGACAGGCCATCTCTTTGTTAGAATTGTCAGGAAGACACACAAACTCTTTAGATGAAGTAAAACAAGAATATGATGTTTATTTATATCGGAACAGTAAAAATGCATAGTTGTTTCAATAAAAGATTAGGCATTCCTCTTACAAGAATGGTTTTATAACTTGAACTCTGTGGGGATATGTTCCTTCATACAGGAGTACAATTCAAGTCAATTAAAACCTTTAAATCCCCTTCTCCTGAGAGGTATCCTCTAATAATACAGTTCCCAAAATTATATCTATCGTCAGACTCCAAACACCTACTAACTCATGCCCTAACTAACTGAATAATTCTCTGGCTGCCTAACTCCAGTTGTCACTTTGTCTCTGCCCAACTCCAGTTGCTAAGCAACTCCCTCCATTTTCATCAGCCAATCAGACTGCACTTCCAGTAATGGCTACCTGATCACTCTTCCCCCTTGCTCTGCTTAGCTTTTGCAAGCAAGGCCTGAAGCTACCTGTACACCAACCTTGTAAGGTAGGCTAATCCGTTACAACACATCTCTTTCATCTGGCTTTTAGTACTCTTTGCAAGTCTGTTGGCTCTTTTATCACTGCCTGTCCTCATGGTTACTTTATGGTATTTTAATTTGCAGTTATGTCTTACACTAAGGCATGTATTTAAAGGTTGTGCTGTGATGGCTAGTCTGCTTAAAGAAAGCAGAATCAAGTAGCATATAAGTATTAGATTTTTTCCCCCTTCATTTATCACTTCGGTTTTTTAAATGCAACTAAAGCATTATTTTTTATGCTCTTATGGCAAAAATAAGAGAAGCATGAAAACTACTTCTACTACATGATTTTAATTAATCTATTTTAGCAAAGTGCAGTGCACCCAAATTGGACATAGTACACTAATTCTATTAGTAAACATAGGCTTTGTTGTTCACCTTCCTGATTACCTTTCCTGTCAAGTTTGCCTTTGTGCTTTCCCTTGATACTGAAATTCCTTTATCATATCCATTAAGGCTCATGTAAATGTCATACATTTTCTTCTTGTAACCATCATTGCAGCCTCTACTTAGTTTAGCACATGAAACTGTTAACTCTGATAAGCTATCACAGAATTCTTATCAGGTCAGGCAAAGACAAGCTAGAGATGATACGTGAATTCAAATGAGCAGCGGAAGTGGTAGGTAATATATGCTGCACTTACCGTCTTCCTAGTAGCTTCCTTGAATGGATTGAAGGATGAGATACTGGCATTCAAGTGGCCATCCTGACTACTCTCAGAAGTTCGAAATCCCAGTTGTTTTAGAGTGGGCTTGAGAAAGATTTTGTTGTTTGGACTACCTTTCAGAAGTCTCCCAGCTAGTAAGTATTGAATACTGGAAGCAGAGGTGGACATATGTATGAATCAGGCTATTCGCCATCTGTGTTGCTTTCACTCAAAAATAGTAATAGATCAGCGCTTGGAACATCAGGTTTGAAAATTAATGCTAGAAATTGGAAAAAAAATCCTAGCATAAATTAGTTAATTAATGATAAGGCAAATTATTTCCAATTATTTGGAGGAAGTTCATAGAAGGAAAACTCTTTCCCTAAAGCCCCTTTTGCATTCCTAAACATGTTGAATAATGAATGGGCTGGGGATGAGGGAGGAACACAGGGCACCTTTCCTCTTTGAACAACCTTAGAATCCAAGTTCAATTTTAGATATTTCACCCAGCAGTAGTGGCCCCCTACTCTCCATCTCCCATTGCTCAGGAGGTCTCCAAAGCCATGCACAAATACGGCTTGAAGGTCACAAGCAATTTCAGGAGAATGGAGAAACAACAAATCTTATTCCCTCTAGAATCCTATTCTTCTTTAGGGGCTAATGTCATTATTAGCATTCAGTGTGTCAGAGATTCATAATGTAAGACGGCATCTACACTGTGGAATTAATGCAGTGTAGATGCACCCTAAGAGGTCACTGAGATGCCTGTGAACTACCAATGCAACTCAATATGGATATGAACAAGAATATCTCAATAACGCAATCCATATTTCCCAGGAAAGATTGTGGCTATTGGCACATGAACTGCATCCTTATAAAATCACTCATGGCTCCACCCAAAAGTAACCCCAGACTATGAATCTGATATTTATGATGGGTGTTCAAAATTTTATCTAGTTTGGATAACACTGTCTGAATGATTGGAACTACAGTCCACAGTCAATCCTAGTTTTGAATTATCATGTCTTTCTCTTCGAAATATATACAAACCAGCCTGCAAAGAGTATCCAAAGAAATACGTGGACAATATTTATATTTCTTTGCCGATTCTTCGTGGGTTCATTCATGAAGCAAAGGAGTCCAGAAAAATAAAAACATTGTGAATCCATGTGCTGCATGGCTATAGAAGGAGGGAGACTCTAATGGAGACCGAATGGCTAAATAATTTCAAAAACTGCTGATCTCTATGAAGTAAGGGTGCACTATATCTAGATGTGTTTGCAAGACAGTTCTAAAGGTGTAATAGATGTAATTCATAATGTATATTTCAACCGCTTTTAATGTGAAGAATTTAATTCATTCTTCTACCTAGCTCTCAAGCTTTCAATATCTTATGCAGGTACTACATCTTCATTAGGAACAGAATTTGAAATCATATTGCTCCCTAGATTCCAACTCTCTACCATATGACCATTGACTTGGAATTTATTAACTGACAGAATCTTCATTACCTTTAAGTAAGACTTCCAGTAGATATTAAAATCAAAGCATATGCATACCTTTCAAAATACGTCAAACTTGTCTAATCCACAATGTATATCTGGTGTTTAAGAACAAATTGAGCTATCTTAAGGAAAACATATCAATAAATTGATTGAAAATAATGTGTCTATGTGAAAAATATCTATGCAAACATTCTTTGAAACACGTAACCATTGCAATGTACTATCTAAGAAGTGGGAGGAGAAGTAGACCTGGAACTTCTGGCAAATTTCTGGGTAATTTGCAGTACTTTGGCAATGTTTAAAAACATCAGCAAGTTTGTGCATTATAAAAAGTTCTCTTCAATACAATAACAATTAAAATTTTAATCATCTCAAGTAGCAAAATTGAATACATGCAACTATTTCCAGTTTGGGATTATCATGTATCTGCATGTAGGTATAGAAGATGAGGAGCTTGCCACAAAAGTGGGAAGTGTAAGAAAGGAATTTGCTACTTTAAAAACAGTTTACGGAGCATTGTTTTCTATTATAGAACCAATGGCTCTGTTGCAAATCTCCTCTGCATATTTCTTGATCTAGCTCCTATAATTTAAAGTGATGTCTTATGCAAAAATGTGTCCATAATTTATTTAGCCTATAATATTTGTTGTACAGCTTCAGTAACTCCAAAATATGTCCCTTATTAGATAACCCATAGTCTAAAACAAGAAGCCATCGATTTATTTAAAACACAATTACTAAATCAAAATCATAATCCAGATAATTTAGAATCTAATTTCACCAAATTGTTGCTATCTTCCCTCCAGGAAATATTGCAGTCTTGGGTAACTTGTTTTGAAATCAGTTTGCAAGTGAAGCAGTTTAAATTTGAGATGTCGAGTTGCAATTCTATGGACAAAACAAAGTTCTATGAAACTTAATCATGTAAATCTGAAAAGTTGAAGGGGCTTAAAGGAGTCATTTAACCAAGGGAGGACCCTAATATAACCTAGGGCTGAATGAGTTTCTTCAATGAATAAAGAGCTTGTACTTCAAATATAAATCAAACCACCAGATTTTGTGAGATCAAGATGCTGTTCTGCTTTTGCTAGACTTCAACTTGTGTAGCAAAGGGGCATTAAAGAGTCTAATTGCTTTGGAAAGTGGAAGTTGTCAATCTATAACACTCAGCACTACCAGTCAGCCCTGGGCACATCACTACCCTAATTACAGAAAGTCTGGCTCTTCACCAATGTTTTAACACTTGATTTATTTCCTGTTTGAGTTTGTTCAATAGAGCCAGAGTTAATTGGTTTTCCAAATGAGTGCTAAAATATAAAGATCCAGCTTCATTAAGTAGAGTCTGTACTTAATATGCATCACTGAGTTGTAAGTCCATGTAAAGGTTACTGGGGTGAGATTTCTGGGCTTTCTTTAACAAACCACAGCCTTCCACTCATCCACTTTGTTTACAAATAGCAGATAAAAACGTTAATTTCCTCTTGCTGGTGGGTTTCCCTTTTAAAGAGACCTGTTTGGATTATTTTCCCTCCCAAACTGAAAAATAAATAAATACAATTAATTTCTGGGTATGCATAGTACTAATTCTTAGCCAAAACATAGATGAGTTACTTTTTGGACTACAGTTCCCACATTCCGCCATCAACATGGTTACTGCCATTCCCCGAATTCCCCCAGTCAGAATAGAGTTCATGTTTGGGAAAGAATATTAAATATTTTCTTTTTTAAAAAAACAAACAGATCCAGGACCTGATCACATTAAAGAATACTCCATTTCTGACCTCGTTTGCATACAAATCTCAACAGATCCTATCAAATGGTATCATTATCCCATTGAAAACCATGTGCAAAAGGTGACAGAAATGGAGTATTTGGATACGGGTTTCATATTGTGTTTTTTTTAAAAAAAAAATCTCATGAAATCTACTGCTTTCATGTGCGATGGGCAAAAAAGTAAGTATCCTGTCTCTTGTGCTGTGATGTTTCCTGGGGGGGGGGGTATCTGTGGGTGGTCCCTGCGGACCCCGGGATTTGTCATGAAGGGAGGTCGCCATTTGTCTTTCACTATGTGATGAGAGAAGACCTCAGCTATTTTGAAGTCTTCAGTTCTTTTAAAAAATGTGTTTTCAAAAGAATTTGACAAGAGAATACCAAAGAATACCTCCATACAGAACAATAGTAATCACTATTTGCAGGTTCGAGTCAAATGACAGCTATAGCAGGTCTCTAATGCTCTCTACCGCATATGTGTGAGAATTGCAAATCTTGTGATACTGCAGCTGTGGGACTTCTCCCTAGCAATATTGTAACCCACCTCAAACCGTGAGGACAGGAGGGTAAGAAATATTATTATTATTATTATTATTATTATTATTATTATTATTATTATTGACACAATGACATAGTATGACACAGCAAACAAGATAGGTATGCTGGATTTCATATCACAAAATCACAAGTCAAACACTTCCCAAGTGTTTAGGACTGTGTGATGTATTTTCGGATGATGCGCGAAATCCCAGTAGGGTGGCCTTTTGCAGTTGGCAGATCGTAATTTTGCCAACGTCTATTGTTTCCAAATGCCGGCTGAGATCTTTTGGCACGGCACCCAATGTGCCGATCACCACCAGGACCACCTGTACTAGTTTCTGCCAGAGTCTTTGAAGTTCGATCTTGAGGTCCTGATAGCGGCTGAGTTTTTCCTGTTGTTTTTCATCAATGTGACTGTCACCTAGTATGGTGACATCAATAATCCAAACCTATTTCTTTTCCACAACCGTGAGATCTGGTGTGTTGTGTTCCAAAACTTTGTCAGTCTGGATTCGGAAGTCCCACAGTATCTTTGCGTGTTCATTTTCCATGACCTTTGCAGGTTTGTGATCCCACCAGTTCTTTACTGCTGGGAGGTGGTACTTGTGGCATAAGTTCCAATGAATCATTTGGGCCACATAGTTGTGCCTCTGTTTGTAGTCTGTCTGTGCGATTTTCTTGCAGCAGCTGAGGATATGATCAATGGTTTCGTCAGCTTCCTTGCACAGTCTGCATTTTGGGTCATCAGCTGATTTTTCGATCTTGGCCTTAATTGCATTTGTTCTGATGGCTTGCTCCTGGGCTGCAAGGATCAGGCCTTCTGTCTCCTTCTTCAGTGTCCCATTTGTGAGCCATAGCCAAGTTTTCTCCTTGTCAGCTTTTCCTTCAATTTTGTCAAGGAAGAAGAAGAACATTTTATTGATGAGCCCTTAGGCCATATCAAAGTACCAAGCCAAACAACCAGGCTTGAAAAGACCTGATTACATTCTATACAAAAATTAGATAAAACACTTGTAACAATACAATAAATAAATATGATAAAACTGAATGTATACATCATATTTCATTGTCACCCCTACAATTTACCCCAATCAGCCCCACATATGTGGATCTCAAACGTATTGTTTTGTTCAAATACAGAGCCGTTTTATATGTTATTTTTGGATCTTGACCACACATAAAATACGTTGTTCTGATGTGCGATTCCCAATGCAATGTTCCGTTTGATATATGGACCAAGGAACAAATCTCTCACCTTCTGATACAGTTTACAGTCAAATAATATATGTGCTAAATCTTCAATTTCAGATGTTCCACAGATACAGAATCGTTCATTATAAGGGATGTTATTAAATCTCCCATATATAACCATTGTATCAAGCTGATAAAATCTAGCTCAAGTAAATACCTCCCTAAAGTGTTTTGGCATTTGGATTTTTAAATAGTTGGCAATTTGGAAGGTACATTTATATACCATTTTAGGTTGGCAACCCCACTGAGAGTAGCTATATCTTTTTGAACTTCTATGTCCAAAATTCTTTGTCTGGCGCTCTTTTTTATTTGGTCACTTAAGGCGCAGGAGACAGGGAGGCCACCACTTCTTATATAATTTGTCAGTTGCGTAATCCATGTGGTCTGTAGTTGAGATTCTATCTGTTCTAATAGGCACAATTTTGGGAGTCTATTGGGCTCCATTACATTGATTTTACACCAGTAATTACATGCCCTGTATTTAGACTGTGCATGGATTGTATAAATTTCCAGTTCAGCTCTCACTGCAGTTGCTGAGGTTCTTTTATCCACTCCCAAAATGCTTCTCAGGTGCTGAGATTGTGCTTGTTCTATTACCCCATACTTCTGCTGCATATAATAGCATGGGTGTAATCTTAGCTTTATATACTTTAATGGGTGGCTAAAAGGTAAGGGTAAAGGTTTCCCCTGATGTTAAGTCCAGTCATGTCTGACTCTGGGGGTTGATGCTCATCTCCATTTCTAAGCCGAAGAGCCGGCGTTGTCCATAGACACCTCCAAGGTCATGGGGCCAGCATGACTGCATGGAGCACTGTTACCTTCCCACCGGAGCAGTAGCTATTGATCTACTCACATTGACATGTTTTCGAACTGCTAGGTTGGCAGAAGCTGGAGCTAACAGCGGGCGCTCACTCCGCTTGAACCTGGGACCTTTCAGTCTGCAAGTTCAGGATTTGAACCTGGGACCTTTCAGTCTGCAAGTTCAGCAGCTCAGTGCTTTAACACACTTCGCCACCAGGGCTCCCAACCTGGGTGGCTATGTGTTTTTAATTCAAGTATTAGATTCAGGTGAGCCTTTGCTCTGAGTGCACTCCTTTGATGATGGAAAGACCAACAGCCCGCTTCAGAGAAAGTTACTCCAAGATAAGGGAAGGTGTTCACTTGTTCTATTGCCTCACCATCTAATTGCCATCTGTGTCTCTGCTGTCTTTTCCCAAACACCATTATTTTTTACTTTAATTTGTTGATGATTACAGAGTTGTCCTGGCAATAGGAGCTGAGTCTTCTTAACAACCTACGAAGTCCAACTTGTGAATATGATGATAATATGTTAAGGTGTTACAGTATGTGTTTAGGACTTTAGGCATATGAACTACAGGGTCTTTCATTACTCCAGGCAGGTCATTGATGTAGAGATTAAATAGTATTGCAGCTAAGATGCACCCTTGTCTTACTCCTTTGTATGTATTTATCCTGGATGTCAGGGTTCCGTTTACCCTGAATCGTACTTTCAAACAGGTGCTTGTATATAAGGCTTTAATCAGTAGCAACAGTCTGGGTTCCATTTCGAGAGTGGACAACTTATTCCATAATAATTCTCTGTTCACTGTATCAAATGCTGCAGAGAAGTCAATAAAGGCAGCGTACAAGTGCCTCCCCTTACCGGCATATCTAGCAATCAGGTGATTCAAAATAAAACAGTTATCAATGGTAGATCTGTTTTGTCTAAAGCCTGCTTGTTCTTCCACAAGGATACCTTTTCCGTTTACCCAGCTTTCAACTCTACTTAATAGGAGTCTAGCATAAATTTTTGCAACAATATCCATTAGGCTAATGGGCCTATAGCTACTGGGATCCTTTTTATTCTCCTTTTTTATAAATGGGAACCACTATTGCCAACTTCCATCCAGCTGGGATTTGGCAGGTATTATTTATATGTGTGAACAATCCCGCCAAAAGAGGGGCCCACCAGTCGGGATCTTTTTTAAATAATTCAGCTGGTAGGAAATCTTCCCCAGGTGCTTTACCACTCTTTAAGCCTTTAATGATACAGTGTATCTCTTTTTCTGAGACTGGTGGCCGGGGGGGGGGGGGGGGGCTTCCATGCATAATGGGTCTCTGCTTGAGTGCTGTTCCTCTACAAATTCTGTTAAAGCAAACAAACCTTGATAGTACTTCTCCCAATCCTTGGCTGAGATTGGTATATCAAGAAAAAATCAAGAAAAAATCTCCGTTCCTTTAATATTCCTGCTACAGAGTGCCAAAATATATCTGAATTATCACTCTTTACTGCTATTTCAAGTCCCAACCAAGTTGTGGTGTTGTAATTTTTTCTCTTTAATCTTATAAGTTTTTTGTACTTCTTTCTGAGGGTCAGCTTGTATCAGAGTAGAGGAGGACCTCTGGGCTAGTCTCATGGCTGACTTCAGTTCCTTTCTTAACAGCCGGCATTCAGTGTCAAACCATGATGGTCTGCCAGACTGATGATTTTTTATAGCAGGTTTAGTTGTGACATGTTTCTTCAGCATGTGGTACAGATTTGTAAATGCACTGGAAACTAGTGGCCAGTCGGCTGTAGGTGACTGGATTGTAGTAGCCCAAATTTTTGCGCTCTCTGTTTTAATTTTGTCAAGGAACTTTCCATGCAATGTTTTGTTGTGCCAACTGTCAGCTCTAGTTTGTAGTGCGGTTTTCTTGTACTGGTTTTTTGTCTGCTGTGCTTTGAGGAGTTTTTGATTTTTGACTTCAATCAAAGCAGGTTCTTCACTTTGCTTTACATATTCTACCAGGGCATGTTCTTCTTCTTTGACTGCTTGTTGGAGTGAATGATGAATGGTCATGAGTTTTCTTGTTTTTCTGTCCAAATTGTCCAGTTCCACCTGTATCCAATTTATAATGCCAGCAGTATATCTTATGATAGGTATGGCCCAGGTGTTTATGGCCTTAATGGTGTTGCCGCCATTGAGCTTGCTTTTGAGAATTTTTCTGACCCTTTGTGTGTATTCTTTGCTGACCACAGTTTTCACATGTTCATGCTTGATGTTGTCCACCTGTAATATGCTCAGATATTTATAGGCCTCTGGCTGGTGGCACTTTATTGTTTGACCATTAGGCATATTTATGCCCTCACTTTCAATGATTTTTCCCTTCTTCAATGCCACTGTCAAACATTTCTCCAAACCAAACTCCATGCTAATATCAGTGCTAAATTATTATTATTATTATTATTATTATTATTATTATTGCAGAATTAGGATAAACTGGAAGGAGCAAAGCTTCCATACTGTAATGAGTCAAACCAGATTACTTTAAACAATAAGAAATTCATGTGATGGGAGTGTGCATCCTGTCAGGATCCTGTATGCATCCTGTTGTAAAAAAAATGTGGGATGCATACTGATTTACCATTTTAAACTTTAAATGTGATAAGCTTCTTACAGAACCCAAACATGGAATCAAATAAATCCATATACTTGTGAGCTTCTGGTGTGTTTTGCAATCAAAAAAGACATTAGACAATATGCTTGTATTTGAATGATGAGTGTATAAAACTGTATGTTCACACACTTCCGTAATTGGGTGCAAGCTTACAAAAATGCATACATTTGAAATGAGGGTATGTGAAACTAACCAAAAAATTCTTATGCATTCTTATGCAGTGGGGCGCTCATGACAAAATGGTAGAAGAGCTTTGCATTAAAAAAAATTGCAAACCTCAAAAAGATAAAAATAGCCAATGAATTTCAGCAATATTTTAAAATATTTCATGGCCTTATGCCTGGCAGTTGCTTACAGCTGTCAGTCTTTCTTGCACTTCATCTATTGATATTTCCAATAAACTTTATTTTTTGCTCAATTAACTACAGTGGCCATAGCTATTCAGTTTCCATTTTCCAGCTCTAATGTGGGAAGGCAAACTTACTGCTCCAAAGCAACCCGCCTGGGTTCCATCTACCCTGACCATTTAATATCATCCTTTTGTTTTTGTTTTTTGTAATTTAGAGCATATCACAAAGAACATTGGGTGACAAAGACCCAATATATTTATTTGCAACCTTGAAATGACTGAGGATACTACATGCCATAATCCCATCATGTCAGATAAGCTTTTATCAAAATTTTGTCACAGCATTTTACAACTGACATTCATGAAGTGTTCCACCTGGACATATACCTGTTTGTGAAGGATATAATAGATTTATCAACTTTATTAGTGTTAAGTATCAATAAAACACTCACTTCGGGCTTTGTTATTGATTAACAATAGTCTTGTCCAAAGCTCAGCCATCTTGTGAAGGTCACCTGAAATTACATTACCAAGACATATTTTAGAAAAGTGTCAAAGTGCTCACCTTGTCAGAGTCTTGTAAAAGTTCTTTGTCACATGCTACTTTTTGGCAGACTAAATGACAAAGTTTGCACTTGGGCAGCAAATTAATTGTGGTAACATATCTAATTAATGCTGAATTTGGCACGGGGTAGCTTTTCTTCAATTGCTATTGTGTTTAATGAGAAACAGCACAGCACAAGCCACGTTACCAGCCTGACAATTTGTTCTAGTGATTTATTATGCCTGTGCTCCTGTTGCCGACATGAAAAAAAAATGCAGAACATTTGTCTGATATGAGTGCATTTTGACTCCATCAAGGTAGCAATAAGAATAAACCTCACCACATGCTTGGTATTTATTCACCATGCTTTCTTTGAAAACAAACAGTAGCATCAGGTGAGCTGCTATTCTTTTTGGGAACTAGTTTGAAGGAATCCATCCTTTGACATACAGTTCATGGGGCAATACCAACATGGAAACTAGTAGGGATAAATGCATGCCGTACAAATAGTCTCTCCCTCTGCTCAACCTTCCGGTCTTTCCCAATCTTTCTGATACAATAATACTTTTTAATATTTTTGTTAATATTATTTATATTTATTTTGTTGTGAAATTTGAATTCTTTACATTCCAGTACCTGCTCTGGTTTTTTAACACTTGCCCCTTATTGTTTTAATGCACTAAATCAAATATAACCCTGCACTGCTGTTGTTAACGGCTGTTAAGTCATCTTATGGTGACCCTATGAATGAGACGCCTCCAACTCACCCTGTCATCAACAGCCTTGCTCAGGATTGTAGATTTGGAGATGTGGATTTGAATGAGTTTATCATCTGGAATGTGGTCTTCCTCTTTTCTTACTTCTCTCTACCTTGTTAAGCATTATTGCCTTTTCTACTGATTCATGTACTTTCACAATATGACCAAAATACATCATTGTCAGTTGACTAACTGCCCACAGCATCCATAGAACTCTTTTCCCGCATCAATTTCAAATAAATTGATTTTCTTCCTATAAGTGCTCTTCACTTAGATTTTCTTCTTAGACTTTCATTTGTTAGCAGGGCTGGTTCATCATGGAGGCTGTTGAAGCCGCCGCTTGGGGCACAGCCCTTGGGGGGTGCTCTCTAGGTAGCGGCAGCTGCGGCGGCGACCATTGGGTTGCTCGCTGTGGAACGAGGAAGTCCTCGCTTTTCTCGCGAGATTTCTGCAAGATCTCGCGAAATAACTCAAGATTTCTGTGAGATTTTGCGAAATCTCGTGAGAAAGCGAGGCCTTCCTGGAGGGCTTCGTAGTTCTGCGACTGGAGAGCATGCCGCCGCCAGTATGTTTGGGGGGGGCATAATTTCAGGGGGGGGCAGCCCTAGGTTTGCTTACATAGCGAAAAAACCTGGGGCCGCCTCTGGCCAGGACTGAAGTTTTTATGGATTTAACTTCTGACAATGTTCTTACTGCAAGTTTATTTTAAGCAATTCTATCTTTATTTGCAGTCAATTTGTTAGTAACCAATGTTTTTGTAGTCAATGTTTTCAGTACATGCCATATGTAGTAATTCCTACATAACATTACCATGTATTGAACTGCTTTTTCTGTCGATTTGTTGTAAAACATGTTTTGGTGCTTAATTTGTAAAATCATAATGTAATTTGATGTTTAATAGGCTTTTCTGTCAGCTCACCACAGCCGCTCCTGAATGAACACACGAGACTCTCTGTGTTATCACCAGAAACTTTTACTGTAGGAAACATGAACATCAAAAAAGCCAAGAATGGGAGGCTCCGGCCAACCATCCTTTATATACCCTCCCCCTCATTTGAAAAGTCTCTTCCCGCTCAGCAAAACCCCGCGCAAATTCCCCGCCAAGTCCAGCAGCCGTTTCTTCTCCGAGTCCTGAGCCGCAGGTGTCTTATCAATGTCAGTGACCCTGAAACTCAGAGCCACATCCAGGCTCTAGTAGCAGGGTTCTGACATGGCGTCCTCCTCCCCTTCGTCCTGGAAGGAAAAGATTAAACACAACTATTGTTCTCCGCTGTCCAGAGTTCCTTTATACTTTTTTAACAGGCTGCAATGGAATACCGGGTGTACCTTTCCTAGGTCCTTGGGTAGCCTCAGCTCATAGGTCACTTCGTTTATTCTTTTTGCTACCCTGAACGGCCCTATATAGCGTGGAGCCAATTTTTTAGATGGGAACCCCAATTTCAGGTTTTTTGTGCTCAGCCAAACCAGATCCCCTTCGCCCAATTTGTCCCCCTCTCGGCGCCTACGATCGGCAAAGAGCTTGTACTTCTTTTGTGTTTCCCGCAATGCCTCCACCACGGTCTGCCACCCTTGCTTAATTTTGGCCGGCCATTCCTCGTCGGTCTGGCCCTCTCCTTCCTTCCACTCGGGTAGCCTGGGGAAAGGTGCCACCTCCTGTCCGTATACTATTTCGAATGGGGCACGACCTGTGGCCGAATGTACGGCCCCGTTAAAAGCCATCTCAGCAAACGGTAGAAGGTCCGCCCAATCATCCTGTCTATAATTGGTGTACATCCTCAAGAATTGGCACAGTGTTTGTTGGGTGCGTTCGACTCCCCCGTTGGTTGCGGGATGAAAAGCCGAGCTCAGGTTCCTTTCTGCTCCTAACAGCTGTAAGAATTTTCCCCAAAATTTTGCAGTAAATTGGACTCCCCGGTCGCTAATTATTTTGTCGGGACGCCCATGTAGGCGATATACATGCTTCACATACAAATCAGCAAGTTTTTCAGCTGAGGGGAGTTTCGGCAGGGCCACAAAGTGTGCCTGTTTTGAGAATAGGTCCAATATTGTCCAAATGTATCTGTGGCCTCTGCTGGGGGGTAGTTCGCCTACAAAATCCATGGCCACGCATTCCCATGGCCTCATGGGCTCCACCACCTTCTGCAATAGCCCCTGGGGCTTCCCCGGTGGTGTTTTTCCCTCTGCACATAATTCACACTGCGTGACGTACCCCCTGGCGTCTTTCCTCATTCCGGGCCACCAGCATTGTTTGGCCAACAGTTTAATAGTCCTGGTGGGGCCTAGATGACCCGCACCCTTGTTATCGTGGCACTTCCTTAACATTTCTCGTCTTAAACATTCAGGAATATACAATTTCTTATTTACAAACACCAAATCCCCACACAATTCTCCCTTTTCCTTGTTCGTTTGTAACCATTTGTCCATTCCATACGCTCGCTTCAACTCTTCCTCCCATATTTCTCCTCCCCCCGTGGAAATGGCAGTACGTTTGTTTTCTTTGGCCGCTTGTGCTCGAGTTAGTACTGCCAGGCCCCACTGCTTATCTAGGAAAAGGCTCCCCTCAGATTCCTGAATTCCTCCCCCGTGCTGAGGCATCCGAGAGAGAGCGTCAGCGAGTATGTTATGTTTCCCCTGGAAGAATCTGAGTCTGAAATCAAAACGGCTGAAATATTGGGCCCATCTAATTTGCTTCGCTGATAGTTTACGAGGGGATCTTAGATACTGTAAATTTCTATGATCAGTCCACACCTCAAACGGTGTTCCACTTCCTTCCAGAAAGTGTCTCCAGCACTCTAGTGCTTTTAGAATCGCTAAGGCTTCTCTCTCCCAAATCGGCCAGTTTTTTTCTGTATCGCTAAACTTTTTTGACAGATAGCCACATGGCTTCAGGTTCCCCCCCTCGTCTTTCTGCAGCAGAACTGCCCCATATGCCCGGTCTGACGCATCGCAATGTAGTATAAAGGCCTTAGACATATCAGGGTGCTGTAGGACAGGTTCCTCAGTAAAACGCTTTTTAAGGGCTTCGAAAGCTTCCTGGCATTCTATTGTCCATGTCAGTTTGGCCCCTGGGGCCTTCACTTTGGCTGTTTCTCCCCTGCCTTTAGTTTTTAACAAATCCGTTAATGGCAAAGTGAGGCGCGCAAAGTCCTTGATAAATGTTCTATAGAAGTTTGCGAACCCTAGGAAGGATTGCAGCTGCTTCCGTGTTTTGGGGGCTTCCC
The DNA here is from genome assembly GCF_035594765.1 of Anolis carolinensis. NCBI lineage: Eukaryota > Metazoa > Chordata > Lepidosauria > Squamata > Anolidae > Anolis > Anolis carolinensis. The sequence continues at coordinate 130,078,763 of NC_085841.1, forward strand.
ACCCCCTCACGTCTTCCACCTTCGCAGGGTCCATCGCCACTCCCTGGGAGGAAATCCTATACCCCAGAAAGTCTATCTGGTCTTTATTGAACTCGCACTTGGCAAGCTTCGCATACAGTTTCGCTTCCCTCAACTTTTGTAGGACTTCCCTGACTAGTTCTACGTGTTGTTCCTTAGTTCGAGACATTATCAATATGTCATCTAAAAAAATAAAGACTCCCTTGTACAACAATGGATGCAATACTTCGTTGATTAATTGCATGAACGCGGCCCCTCCCCCGCACAAACCGAAGGGGAGCACACGATAATTGAATAATCCGAATGCGCAGGAGAAGGCCGTCTTCCACCTGTCCTCTGGTTTGATCTGCAATTTATGGTAGGCCTCAATTAAGTCCAATTTAGTGAATATCTGTCCTTCCGATAACTGGGCGATCAAGTCCTTCACTAAGGGTAGGGGGTATTTATTTACAGTACTGATTGCATTTAGGCCCCTGTAGTCAATGCAGAGCCTCAGCGTTTGGTCCTTTTTCCGCCTGAACAACACAGGCGCCCCTAGAGGGGAATTTGAAGGCTCTATGAAACCCCTCGCTAGGTTTTTATCAATGTATTTTCTCAGTTCCTCCTTTTCCCTAGCTGACATCGGGTATATTTTTGCCTTGGGAAGCTCTGCTCCTGGGACTAGCTCTATTTTCACTTCAACTCTCCGCTTCGGTGGGAAATTGTCTGCTTCCTTCTCATCAAACACGTCCACAAAATCCCGATACTCTGGGGGTAATTTATCTGCCAGTTCTGCTATTCTGATAGAGTCTTCCTCCCCCCTTTTCCCTGGCTCCCTCTCAACTTCCTGGCTCCCTTCTTCCAAATTCATCCTGAAGATCATGCTCTTATCCTCCCAGTTGATTTGCGGGTTGGCCTGCCCCAGCCACGGCATGCCTAGTATAACATTATAGCTGGCTATTTGTGATATCACAAATGACACCTTTCCTTCCCAACTCCCTATCTTACACTTTACATCTTCGGCACTGTACTTAGCTAACGATCCCGATGCTGTGGATCCGTCCAACTGCGAAAACGCTATTGGGGATTCTAGGTTCGTTCTTTCGCATCCCAATCCCTCGGCTAATTCAGGGGAGATGATGTTCCTGGAACATCCACAATCCACAAATGCTTTGCAGGTTGCTTGTTTGCTGCCATTTTCAAGCTGAATGGGGACCACTATCATAGCTTTGTCCTGACTTACCAACCCCCCCGAGTGGTGCCTCATCGGTGGTTCTTCCTCGGCGCGTTTTCCTGCCACGGCTCTGGGTTTGGGCTGGCCTCCGCCTTCCCCTTTTCTCTGCCAGCACTCGGCAGCCCTGTGGCCCAACCGGCCGCACACGAAGCAGCCACTCCTGCTGGCGCTCACGTTCCCTGTCGGCTCCGTTCTCCTCCCGGCTGGGGTTGATCCCTCCTTCCGGCTCCCCTCTTTCATCTGCGGCCGCTGCTGTAGCCCTCCTCGGTGCCTCCTCGCCTGGGCCAGCGATGTCTCGACGCGCCCCGCCAGCTGAATCCATCCGCGCAGTGTGTCAGGCTCATCACGATGCACCGCCCAGGAGAGGATCTCCCGCCTGAGACCCTCTTTGAAGAGTTCTATCTTTGTTACTGCAGACCATTCCGGCACCTTTTCGGCGAGGCATTGGAACTCCTCCGCATACTCAGATACCGACCTCTGCCCCTGGGAGACGGTCTTCAACTTCTCCCTCGCCCGGATCTGCTCCAGTGGATCTCGGAAACGGGTCTCCAGGGCCCCCATAAAGCGTCGGAGTGACCCCAGACATGGGTCGCGCCGCGCGTGCAGCTGAACGTACCAGCTGGCCGCTCCCCTCTTCAACACTGCACCAATGGCCCGTATCCAGCTGGATTCCGTTCTAAAAGTGTGAGCATTGTCCTCCATATAGCCCCTCACCGTGGTCAGGAAAAAATCCAGTTCAGAGGACTCTCCCCCAAACTCGATCCTTAGTTCCTCTCGTCTCGGTAGGGGTCCCTGTGGTGGCAATCCCCAATTCTCCGCCCGTCGCAAGCCCCCTTGCGGACCAGTGGGCCCCGCTGCTGCTTCTCTTGGCCCTGTGCCACGCCCGGCATTCGCCAGGGGCACCAGGGTCTCAGCTGGGAGCGTAGCTGGGATTCTCGGAGGTTTTTCCCCTTCGTCGTCACTCTCCTCCACCCGCGTCAGGCTTGTTTGGGTCTTGGGCCGGGCGCCGGGCTCCTTTCGCATTTCCCTTCCCTTCGGTGCTGGGAGGTCTGCAAAGCCCTGGCTGCTTCCCACGCTCACGTCCCACATTGAGCCAGCCCGAAGTTCCCTTCCTCTCTCTGGCTCCGCCAAAAACGCCAGGCGCTCCATCGCCCTCGACATCACTGCCAGGGTGGTCTCCATCGCCGACATCCTCTCCTCCAGAAACACCATCCTTTGTGGGCCTGGGGAAGGTGAACCTTCCTCTCCTCCGGTGCTGTCTCCCCGCACCACTCCACGCCTCTGGGTTACCCCATTTGGCTGGGCATAAGCGGTGGATGACGCCAGGGCCGCCAGCTGGTGGAACTCAGCGTCCGGCTCGGGAGTGGCCCTTTCCGACCTTCCTCCTCCTGCGCCCAAGAGCTCTTCATCCTCCACTTGCATGTTACACCTCACCGCTACAGCGGGATGGTGTCCGTATTCTTGGCTTAGTGTCAGCTCACCACAGCCGCTCCTGAATGAACACACGAGACTCTCTGTGTTATCACCAGAAACTTTTACTGTAGGAAACATGAACATCAAAAAAGCCAAGAATGGGAGGCTCCGGCCAACCATCCTTTATATACCCTCCCCCTCATTTGAAAAGTCTCTTCCCGCTCAGCAAAACCCCGCGCAAATTCCCCGCCAAGTCCAGCAGCCGTTTCTTCTCCGAGTCCTGAGCCGCAGGTGTCTTATCAATGTCAGTGACCCTGAAACTCAGAGCCACATCCAGGCTCTAGTAGCAGGGTTCTGACACTTTTCCTTAATCCCTCCTTATTATCCAACATTTTTGCTTATCCAATGCTTTTATTTTTCAGTGATTGGGGGGGAGGCGCCAAAATTCTGTTCGCTTACACTTGAAAATTACCTAGGGCTGGCCCTGTTTGTTACACAAAATGCCCCATTCCTGTCCACTTTAACTTGCTCACCCAATGTATTGTAATGTCTATCTGTTCCATTTCTTATTTTACTATATCTAGCTTCCTCAATTTATCTTCTCATATTCCTCATGTTCTGCAGCTTTAGAATTTCCTTTCATCTTTGAGCAGATCAACAGCTGAGTATTCCACTGTCAAACAGGAGGTTCTTCCTAAAGTTTACATGGAATCTTTTTTCCTATGGTTTCATTCTATTGTTCCATGTCCTAATCTCTGTGTTTTTGCCTATTTCAAATACATTTTTATTATTTACTTAAAATGAAATTAGCATCTACAATTTTAATCATTTCTATTAAGAAGCTTCTATAAAATGTCATCCAAAAGAAAATTTGCTTTCTGTCCTTCACCCTAAAGCTCCAAGTTTGCAATAGTCTCCTACCAGTCTCCTGCCACAACTTAGCAGTTGTGCGAGAGGGGGGCAAAAGGAAATGCTTAAATTAGTTCATAATGAATTTCCTTTCTGGTAGTATTTCTGCATCTATGTATAAAAGCTCAATTGAGATCAGTGGGTGTTCCGCATACTGAAGGACAGCAGACTAGGTGAACCGAGATCAATCAGTCGGAACTGAAATAAAAAATGTTCCCATTAATGTGGAACAGAATATAAAATGATGCAAGTTTCAGGAGGGGGCTTCCTTATACATTATAGATGGCCTCTTTTCTAGTTTTGAAAGCCATCTTACTAAATATTATATATGATGCTTTCATGTCTATGCATTCACTATCTGAGGTGAAATTTCCCTGTCTTTTATTTGTGCTGTGGATCTCTCCACCTCCCCTTGATTTTTGCTTTAGGTTTTAAGAGGGGGGGGTGTGCCGTCCGCCAGACAATAAAAAAAAAACTATAAAGCTGAAACGTGCCGTCCTTTATCCGGGCGAACTGCAAATCCCTATAAGCTGTCCTAAAATATTGAACGACTGAGTCTGGAGAACTTCAAAAAAGGATGTTTATTCATACAAGGTTGTAAACCTGGCACAGATCTTAAAGTTGCAGAAAATGAAACAAATTTCCATAGGTTTTAGTTGCAGAATTATCCCTGGTTCCAGAAGGCAAAGGTGATTATAAAACCACTATACCCTAATCACGCTGTCTATATTAGAAGGAGAAACTCTTTCCTTCCCTATCTTTACAGCAAAGATTAGTTCTAGAAGCGATGGAATAACCCTGCTCCTCTAACTAGATTTCCTATTCCAGATCAGTATAATTCAATACTTATCTAATTTGGATAGGCTTAGATTGGCCTGGTTTTGAGGATGATTTGTCCCAGTTAGCCTTGCACAGCTCCAGCACGTTGGAAGACTATAGCCAGAATGAAACTCTAAAATGGAGACTAGACCCTGGTAAAAAGGGCGGTCCTAAGATGTTGTACTCTTTGACCAATCATTGCAAAGAAAACTGCAGCCAGCTCTTGCAGACTTCAAGCCACCTTTCCTGGGCTTTTGCAGCCAGAGGCTGAAACAAAATGCAAAGGAGGGAAAACAAACAAACGACCAATAAGTAAGGCAAACCATCGTCCTGGGGGACGGAACACTCCCCGCTTAAATTCCCAGGATGTGGGAATTTACCACTCAAAAACATACAAACACCTTTGCACATATGACAATACAAACACTAGAACTTTAAACATCTCCAATAAGCAACACGAGGTCACTAATTGGTCTGTCCAAAATGGACACTTTGTCTCTGTTGCAAGTCTTTAATTGAACTTTCCTGACCTTACCATCCGGGCAAGGAAAGGTCTTTAATACAATGCCCATGGGCCATGCATGGCGGGGCAAGTCTTTGTCCTTTAACAACACAACGTTGTTAACCTCAATGTTGTCCTGTGGGCTTTGCCAGATTCTTCTAGCTTGAAGCTGGCTTAAGTACTCAGCTTTCCACCTTTTCCAAAAGTGGTTGGCCAAGGACTGCACCTGTTTCCACAGGGCACGGTGAGTTCCGTCCGGAACTGGCAACATGATGTCCTTCCATCCTGGCACCTTTTGTGTCAAAATAAGTGCAGGAGTCAGTGGTTGTAAGTTCTCAGGGTCACTGGTAAGGGGAACCAGCGGCCGGTTGTTGATAATTGCGGTAACTTCCGCCATAAGTGTCACCAAAACATCATGCGTCAATGACCTATGACTCAAAAGCATGGCATTAAGGATTTTGCGACTAATACCAATCATCCTCTCCCAAACACCACCCATGTGGGAGGCGTGAGGAACATTGAAAGTCCACATAATTTGTTCAGTATTCGTAAAGTTCTGAACCTTTGGGTCTCTCCCAAACCTAGACACACAATTGAGTTCTTTGGTCGCACCTACAAAATTGGTGCCACAGTCCGACCGAATTGACTTAATTGGCCCTCTGAGGGCTATGAACCTTTTTAATGCGTTTAAAAATGATGAAGTGTCCATCCCTTCTATGACTTCTATATGGACAGCTCGTATTACTAAACAAGTAAACAAAACTGCCCACCTCTTGTTATTTACAACACCACCCCTGGTTTTCCTAGTGACAACCTCCCAAGGACCAAACACATCGATTCCCACATGGGAAAAGGGTGGGTCTGTCAAAGTCCTATCCTGAGGTAGTTCTGCCATCAACTGACTTTGACAGTTTCGCCTAAGGCGCCTGCATTTAACACATTTGAAAATACAACTGTTGACCAACCTTTTGGCATTAACTACCCACAGACCTTCATTTCTAAGGGCTGCCTCAGTTAGAGTTCTACCCTGATGATGGATCCTTTCATGGTGATGCCGAACGAGCAGCAATGCAGTGTGACTATTAGGGGGTATGATGATGGGGTTTTTTATGCACGCCTTGAGTTTAGCTTTGGCTAACCTTCCTCCAACTCTCAAAATACCCTCCTTGTCTAGAAATGGGTTTAACTCATTTAGAAGACTTTGATTAGGGATGTTGAGCCCTTGCTCTAGCCTAGCTATTTCCTGCTTGAAAGCAGATCTCTGTACTGACTTGAATATGACGCTCTTAGCCTTTATCATATCCTGGACCTGTAAAGGCTCACTATCTTTGCAAGCTAAACGATGTATAAGCCTAGCAACTGCTCTAAGAAGACTGTGCCACTCCGAAAAACATTCAAAACGGTGTGGTTCCAGGCAAGATCTTTGGCCCATCTTGATTTCTGTGGTCATCTTGCAAACTTTCACCTCTGGAACGGACTCGGGCAATTCTGTATTTTCGGTGGGAGAAAAGGCTGATGGAAAATTGACTTCGGCGTAGTTACTTTGGAACATGTCTTCCATAAAGCCAACGATTTGCTCTTTTACCTTGGGGTCTTTCTGCATCTTCTTCTTCAGTGACCAGAGTCTATTTTCTGCCACATGCCTGTTGTTTGGCAAAGTGGGTTTTTCTGCTTTAAAAGGCAGAGGGGCTATCCAACTTCCCTCTGGACTCCGGGAAACTTGAGAGTTCATGATCTCTAAAAACCTCTGTTCATCTTTGGAAAGCGCTGTAGTTTCATCCCTTTCGGAGACTTCAAAGATGGAAGAATACTCTGGTGTTATCCCCTGACAATAGACCGAGACATGACTCAAACAGCTATGCATTAGTGTGGGGCGACTGCCTTGAAGCACGTGCGCTTGACGAGTGCCCACCGACGATGGAGGGTGCATCCTATTTATGCACACTGGGCCTGTAACTGTCCAGCCTAGTGGTAGCAGCTGAGCAATGGGCGCCCCTGGAGGTCCCTTAACTTGGTCGTTCACATAGAACAAGTTCGGACAGTCCGCACCAAGCAGAAGGGCAATGTCCACATCTGGACGGAAAGCAGGTAAGGCGTTCTTCAGCTTTCGCAAGTGAGGATGGGCTTCCACGACTTCTCTGGTGACAATCTGCCTTTTGTTCCGGGGAATAGAGGAACACTCAATGAGGTCTGGTAACTCGAACAGTCTCTTCTGGTCACAAGAGGAGACAACAAAGCCGGATGCTATGCGACCCTGCAACTTCTTCTTCCCTACACAGGTGGACATGGTGTAGTCGACCGTCTGGGTTTTTATGTCAAACAGTTGGAAAAACTCTGGAGTCGCCAGGGAGGCGTCGCTTTGTGAATCCAAAGCCACGTAAAGTCTCTTTTTAAGCCAAGGTCTTCTGGCTGGATATACATCTGCTAGGCAGATGGGATGGCAGACTCTGAACTGGTGCACGTCAGAGCATAGTTCAGTACAGGCGACCGATGGAGCATCCTCCTGCATCCGTGACGCGGTCTGCATGTTGGTGGCTTCAGTAGATGACCCTTCTTTGGAAGACGTGTCCCCTTTGGCGCGGGAGACAGCGTCAGAGTTGTGCATCGCGGTGCAATGCTTAAGGCTGTTACACCTTGCGCATTTGACGTCCTCTTTGCAGTTGGATGCAAAGTGAGGAGTTGCTCCACAGCACCTAAAACATATGCCCAGCTTCTGTACAATCTGTTGTCTTTCTTTATAAGGCTTCTTGCCAAATTCCCGGCAGTTGGCCAAACTGTGAGGCTTTTGGTGAATGGGGCAGAGCACCTCCTTCACCTCTGACTTGGATTCGTTGGCCCTGTGCTGAGTTTCAACAGCCTTAACACTAACCGGTCTTTTGGCCTCTCTGGATGGTTTTTTCTCCACTTTAGGTGCCTTCTCTGGCTGGGTCCCTTGGTATAAGGTGGGGAGGCCCGTCTGCGGATCATTCCTTTCTCTGGCCGCCCTGGTGATGAACTGGACCAAATGAGAAAATGGAGGGTATGCCTGGGAGTGGGCCTCCTTGTAGTTGAAGACCTCCTGTCCCCAGCGTTCTTGCAAAGTGAAGGGCAGCTTGGTCAAGATCTGCCTCTGGGACAGGTGCTGATCGAGGCACTTCAAACCGGGCAGTTCTGGATTCTCCTTGGCCGACTCTAATTCTGTAAGGAGATCGCTGAGGTCCCACAAGAGTTTGAAGTCTTTGAGTTTCAAAGCTGGGAACCTTTGGAGCTTGTCCATAAGAGATGCTTCAATCTCTGTGCTGGCCCCATACCTCTGCTGCAACCTGGCCCAGGCCTTTTCCAGGGCTTTGTCGGGATCGGCTACGTGGGCTGCGTAGATCTTCTTAACTTGTGAGGATGAGGCTGGGCCCAACCATGCAGCCAGAAGAGTCAGTTCTTCCTCAGGCAATAACTTTAAGTCTCTGATTGCTCTCTGGAAGGTGGCCTTCCAGAGAAGAAATTCCTCAGGCTTGTCCGAAAACTTTTCGACACCCTTGTCCTTAAGATCTCTTCTGGGGCTTCTGATGATGGAGACAAGCTGGGACTCTGGCGTCGAAGGGAACAATTGAGGAGTTTGCTGTTGTGGAGTGGACTCCCACCGTGCACCTTGCGTCAACCTTTGGCCTCTTGGAGGGATGACATCGACCACTGACGAATCGGTGGCTCCCTGTGCAGCTGTCTGTAAGGGCCAACTAGCACTTGGCCTTGAGGCCCTGATTGACTGACCTAGGGATTTAGCAGGAGGCACAGGTAGCTCGGGCAAGGGTGAGCTCCCCGCTATGACGCTCTGCTCTGCAGGAAACTCAAAAGTGACTTTGGGGCCCTGCTCTGGGTAAGGAGAGAAGTCTTCCTGTTCCTCATCCGAAAACTGGCTGTTTAAGCTATTAAGATGCACAAGCACCTTGGAAGAAGGGTCCTGCTTCGGCAACTGACTTACATTTTCTTCTGTGAGTGGCTCAATTAGGGCCTTGGCCAAAGTCTCAGCCCTTACCTTTTTGGCAGTAGCATCCATCCTTATTCTAAGCATTTCTATTTCACCTTGCCTTTGGGCCTGTTCCATTTGCATTTCGCTTTGTCTACGGGCCTGTTCTATTTGCATTTCGCTTTGTCTACGGGCCTGTTCTATTTGCAGTCGTTGCTCTTCTTCTTTAAAGGGAAGGGTGAGATCAGCTGCCTTAGCATCAGCCTCCGCCCCCGCTACCTTGCTCTTTAGCTCTAGACGTGCAGCCTCCTTAATGTGCAAGGCAGCTAGGGAAGAGATGGCACTCCCAGCAGCAGAAGACTTGCTAGAGTGGCTATGTTTAGATGATGCACACTCCCTTAGCTTAGATACCTGGCTAGAGCGGTTGGACTTAAGACTAAGTGCCACAGCAGGTGATTTTAAAAGATTGGTCTCATGGCTGCATAAGGAAGACTGATTTCCTTTTGGCTCAGACCTTAGATTAACAGATGGAGAACTAAATTCCAAGGCATCTAGAATTGCCCTCACCTTATTTTCTTTCTCATTAGTGTCAGCTAAGACACTCACTATTTCTAACTCTGAATCCTTGGCGTTAATGCGCTCGAGGACCTGGACTATCTTAGACACCAAACCCCTCCAAATACCGAAGGTCTCTTCAAGGTCTGTCTGTAATATGGATGGCACCCTTGTAATACCCAAGCTCTCAATTCTGTCCATTAATGTTACAATTCGCTCCCATGCCGAACCTAACCTCACATGGAGGAGCTCCTTTTCATCTATTAGATGGGCTAGCATCTTGGCTGAAGGGTGCTTTATCCTTTGGGGCCTTTCATTCCTACTTTCAGCCTCAGAAGGAGGTATACCATCTGCATCATCTTGAAATTGCATAGACATTATGTATTCTTAATAGCAAGTAAATTTACAACAAAGGCAAATGCAATATACCTGCAAGTAAATTTACAATAAAAGCAAATTCAATATATAATACAATTCACAGCACTTAACCATAGCAATATATATCACTAAGTAACTATACTTTACAAAGATTGTGACCTTTGGCGCCAAACTTTGGTAGGCAAGCTGCAAAATGCCAACTGACAGCAACTTGCCACTTGATACCTCCCTTGCCCGAGTGACGTAAACTGCCAAAATGGCAACTTCACCAAATTTTCAAGCACCTTGTGCTCCGCGGCTCGAGGCCTGCCGCCGAAGGAGCACCGAGGCTGGCTTTGGAAAGGAGGAGAGAAGAGACGCCTCCTCCCCGCTGTGAAGGGAGGTCACCACCGCAGGACGATGAGACAGGTCACCACCGCAGGTCAATGAGGCAGGTCACCACCGCAGGATGATGAGACAGGTCACCGCCGCAGGTCAATGAGGCAGGTCACCACCGCAGGATGATGAGGCAGGTCACCACCGCCGGACCATGAGGCAGGTCACCACCGCCGGGCGACTGTCCCGGCCGAGATCCTAGCCACTGTGAAGACTCAGCCAGAACTTTCTTTTGGAGTTGCCAGGCTTATCTGGGTCCCGGCCTGGTGCTTCTGGACTCACCACCTCTGTGTGAGCCCAAAGACTGCTGCTGGAGCTCCGCGGCTCGATACCTGCCACCGAAGGAGCTCGGGGTAGATTGCTGGGTTTTGCACAGCCGTGCAATTGCAGAAACAGCCGCAGCTGAAGAGCAGGATACTGCAGAGGCTGAAGGAATGGCAGCAAGCTTCACTGCAACAGACCAACAAAATCAAAGTCTCTATGGCCGTGCAGGCTAGCTCAAGCGGAAAACCGCTGATCGTCCTCAAAACTGTGCCGTCCGCCAGACAATAAAAAAAAAAACTATAAAGCTGAAACGTGCCGTCCTTTATCCGGGCGAACTGCAAATCCCTATAAGCTGTCCTAAAATATTGAACGACTGAGTCTGGAGAACTTCAAAAAAGGATGTTTATTCATACAAGGTTGTAAACCTGGCACAGATCTTAAAGTTGCAGAAAATGAAACAAATTTCCATAGGTTTTAGTTGCAGAATTATCCCTGGTTCCAGAAGGCAAAGGTGATTATAAAACCACTATACCCTAATCACGCTGTCTATATTAGAAGGAGAAACTCTTTCCTTCCCTATCTTTACAGCAAAGATTAGTTCTAGAAGCGATGGAATAACCCTGCTCCTCTAACTAGATTTCCTATTCCAGATCAGTATAATTCAATACTTATCTAATTTGGATAGGCTTAGATTGGCCTGGTTTTGAGGATGATTTGTCCCAGTTAGCCTTGCACAGCTCCAGCACGTTGGAAGACTATAGCCAGAATGAAACTCTAAAATGGGGACTAGACCCTGGTAAAAAGGGTGGTCCTAAGATGTTGTACTCTTTGACCAATCATTGCAAAGAAAACTGCAGCCAGCTCTTGCAGACTTCAAGCCACCTTTCCTGGGCTTTTGCAGCCAGAGGCTGAAACAAAATGCAAAGGAGGGAAAACAAACAAACGACCAATAAGTAAGGCAAACCATCGTCCTGGGGGACGGAACAGGGGGAGTTAATGAAAAACAACATTAGACTACAGTCTCTTTGAATAGGACACCTGACGAGGTGCTGATGAGGTGCCTGGTGTAGAATGTTTAGCATTGATTCATATTGGCTCAGAATGCTGGAGCTGTGATGGAAGGAAAGATAGCTAATTCTGTCAAAAGGATTTATACAAGTTTTACTAAAATGTTTTTTTTATCTGAAGGTAAAATGTTTATCCTTCACATATGGTTCCCAAGGAATTGATCTTCCCTTCAGGATCAATATAGATCAATTAGTGGAAACAAATGTCTAGAAAATTATGCATGAAATATTTAAATAAATTAATTTGTAGGACAGCATCATAAAAATAGGATAGAACAAGAGAAAACACCAATGTATACCAATCAATGCAAATGGAATTGATGAATTGCTTACTTTATTCATCTGTTTGTCTATGTATCCCATCCTATAATTTTACAATTACAGTACAGTCTCGCTTATCCAACATAAACGGGCCAGCAGAATGTTGGATAAGTGAAAATGTTGGATAATAAGGAGGGATTAAGGAAAAACCTATTAAACATCAAATTACATTATGATTTTACAAATTATGCACCAAAACATCATGATTGACAATAAATCGACAAAAAAGCAGTTTGATACACAGTAACGTTATGTAGTAATGACTGTACTTACGAACTTAGCACCAAAACATCACAATGTATGGAAAACATTGACTACAAAAACATTGACTACTTAAAGGCAGATTGTGTTGGATAATACAAAACGTTGGATGAGTGAAGGTTGGATAAGTGAGACTCTACTGTATATGTGTCATTCCTTTTAATTAAAACAATGTGGGATAGCCAAGAGAAAATAGCACTTCATGACCTACAGTAACTTAACATGACCCAGCACTACAAACACTTGAAAATTGCCCCTCATTTAGTAGGAACACTCAGAACTATAAATCAGACATTTACAGTAAGCCCTCAAAAGTAGTGAGGCTGTCCATTGCTAAGTTACATTTCTAATGTTGACCTGAATCCTCTTGACTAGTTCTGATTAAGTAGGCCCTTTGAATTTATGGCTGGCTGATAAATCAACTCAGGGCTCTTCTATACAGGCCTTAAAATCCGAGAGAAATCAAGATAAAAGCAGGGGTGGTGGCTAGATGATGCTTGCCGAAAATGTGCACTGAATCGCATCGGTGGAAAAATGCGGGTTAAAAGGGTGCACTTAAAATCAAAGATCGTCCAAAAATGCACATATTCACATCACTGTATATCCCTGCACTCAAGAAAAACATGGGACTTCATTGTGATACATTGGTGTGGACTGCTCCAGTGCATGTGTGCATTTTAAAATCCCAAAACACCTGACAGGATCTGTAAACAGAAGGAGCCACAGACATACAGGTGACTAAATAGAAGCACAATTGGAAAGCAATTCCCATAAGAACTTTCTGCAATCATTCCTTTGTTCTCATATTTATGAAATTAATCAGAGTTTGAATTTACACAGTGGGCACCAGCATGGCAAGCAAGTGACCCCAAAGGGAAATCAGGCTGAAGAAAGCAAATGTAAAGGCAACAGGAGGGTGGGGAGAAATAATGACAAGAAATCTGCTTGCGTGCACATTTATATATCAGCATCTGTGCTTATAAAATCCAGCACATCTCAGAACGTGCATTTAAAAATTAAAAGACAACTTCTAGCAAATGTCCCGCATCCATTTTGTGGATTTTAAAAGTCCGCTACAAGCAAACCTTTCAGGATGCCAGAGGACTATTTACCGGGAATGAGAGCTCCGTGTTTGGACTTGCTTTCAGGTACCGTGATTTTTTGCCTCACTTCTTTGTTTAAGATTATGAGGCTGTCTGGAAGGGCTCTCACACGTAAATCCCATTGATTCAATTAGCCTGCTCTAATTAGCTAAGAGGGGGCCATGAAGAGACTTCCATCTTGTCTTTTTACATCAGCTAGAGGCTCCTATCCGCAATAACATGCTATGCTAGTTTTATATCTGGAGCAGAATGAAGAAGGCGGGGCCGGGAAGACATCTTTCCACCATGTCTCCTGTATCAATTTAATGATATAATGATATATAATAATATTATACTACACTAATATTATAATACATTGTATATACATGTAATATTAATAATAATATTATGATGTAATACAATGTAATAATAATTATAATTGACTATTATAATTGTATATTTATATTACATGCAATATTACTAATAATATTGTGATATAGTTATATAATATAATGTATGTATATATACTTGTAAACCGCCCTGAGTCCCCTTCGGGGTGAGAAGGGCGGTATATAAATGTCGCAAATAAATAATAAATAAATAAATAATTGGGACTAAGAATAGGATTTAGGTTATAACATATTTTTGTTATTGGTAAAAAGGATTTTAAAGTACAGCAGAGTCTCACTTATCCAAGCTAAACGGGCCAGCAGAAGCTTGGATAAGCGAATATCTTGGATAATAAGGAGGGATTAAGGAAAAGCCTATTAAACATCAAATTAGGTTATGATTTTACAAATTAAGCACCAAAACTTCATGTTATACAACAAATTTGACAGTAAAAGTAGTTCAATACGCAGTAATGTTATGTTGTAATTACTGTATTTATGAATTTAGCACCAAAATATCACGATATATTGAAAACATTGACTACAAAAATGGCTTGGATTATCCAGAGGCATGGATAAGCGAGGCTTGGATAAGTGAGACTCTACTGTATTGTTATCTCCAAGTGGTGGAAGCACATCAGCTTGCTAAGAGAAATACTAGTTTTACTGCAAAATGGTTAAAAATGGTTATTAAAATATTATGGAGGTGGTATCTCTGTTGCAATACAAACCCCTCAAGACTAGAGCATTTAATAGTTGTGCCAGAAGGTATTGGTTGATTTGATGGTTGCTGCTAGGTTTTTTAAATGTATTGAATCTTAGGAGGCTAATTAGAAGAGGTGTGATTGCGTTGGTTTAAATTAACCTTTAAACATAGGATACAAGTCATATTTGTAATGACTGGAAGGAGCTGAATATTTTTGAACAGCAGCTTTAGATATTCTCAAGTGCATGATTCTCTTTGTAGAGAAAAAATGTTAACTAATTATTTATTTAGGGACTGCAGTGCACTTTCTCGTGCTGTACAACTGCTAATATTTTATTGAGGAGATTACATCATTTTCTGTAGAATCTGAATGAAACTTTTTTTTCTCACCTTTGGGAAGTAGTTATGTGGCTGTTTATGCTGTATGGAGGAGAATCTGGATCTACAGAGAAAAAATAATTTCAATAAATTTCATTCCAATGTCATTCATTCAAAAACATTGTATCACCCCTCACTTTTGTGTACTTTCATTGGAAATTGGTATCGGTCCATAGTTCTTATGTGTCATTACTGTGTCATCTACTGAAAGACAGAGAGAATCGTTCTGTTGAGTTAGCCTGGATAGCCAAATTCTGGAAAGTTTATTTTGTGAATTTCTTCTTCTTAAAATCTGGAAGATAAAAGAGATGTAAATGCATGAAAAAAATATGTCTTCGTTGTCCAACCAGCCTCATCTCAGAAACAAAAGTAGATATATTTACTTATTTATTTATATCCAAATTTCCTCCCAACAAGGGACCCAAAACAGCTTGTTACAAGATTATTATTTTTTAAGTACAGGTAAAATCCTGTTGGTACAAGAGTTTAAAAATTAGCTTTCATATCAAAGTCTATGTAATTTAAAATTACATAAAATAATTTAAAATTGGCCTATAAAGAAAAAATGTAACACACACACTATTACAAAACTCTTCTACAGAATTAAATCTCAATAAATTGTGATCTGAGTCTTAATGATATGTCAACATTATTGATGCTCTGCTCTCCCTTTATAAATATATAATTGCAACTGGAAAAATCAGTGAGGTTTTTTTTTTCATTTTTATCCCATTTAGGAATGCTGTATTCTCAAGGCCAGAGCAAACTCTCTCTGAGGGCTTTTCTACACCATTGATTCACTATCCCAATGCAGCCAGCCAATCATATATGGCAACTAACTAGGGTTCAAAAATCATAACCATTAATAAGGAGAGGGGGTCCCCACCACCATCCCTTGGAAGAGGTTACCATTTAGGCAATAGAGATAAATATATCCACAGTAGGGGCCATTTCATACTAATGTATCTGATTATAGCACTGTTAATCCACTGCCACATCAGAAATCCAAATCAGAATTTCATTGAACTTTATCAATACACTTAACCAAATAATATATATTTAGGACTCTATTTTCTTAATAGATCATGATAATAAAATATCTTTGTGCCCCTTTGAATACCAGATGCTCGGTTGTAGCTTGTGCAGATTGACAATTGGGAAGTCTCGGGTATTCAAAACGAGTGTAGCACCTACCCAGGCATCTCTGACTATTTTCTAAGTAACCACATACGAAATATTTTTATACTCCATCTCTGGTAGGTGCTGATATCAACATGCATACAGCTTAAGATATTTTGCTACTAGTATTTAATACTTGGGATCAACATGAAAACATGCAATTGCATTAAGACTGTAGAACTGCATGCATTTCACACATCATGCTAGCTGGTGCAGAGAGACATTTCTACTTACTCTTACCAACAAACACAAAGAAGCAGCAGGAGAGAGTTGTGTGCATAACCTGACACCACAGGTAGCTCACTACCTATGGCTTTTCACATTCAACAAGACTGTATTTTGTGGATGGATAAAGGTAGAAACAATCAGTGTAGCTTCTAGCTTTTGAATTCCTAACAAAATACATTTCAAAATATGAATATATTCGTTTTCCCATTTTGCATTGCATGTCTGTTTAAAACCCCTAAGGCCATTTTACTTCTAGATCATATTTTGTGAAACATAAAACCACAACTCCAACACATCTACTCTGTAAATAAGTTGTCAAAACAAGATTCTTCCTCTAAAAAACAGGTCGATGTTGAGTAAATAACATATGGGGAGAATTCTCATTTGTTCAGTGTTGTTCAATCTGTAATGATCCTAGAAATGAGAGGCCTCCAAGAGATCCTATCATTAACAGGTCTTGCAAACCCAGCACTGTGGTTTTCTAGAGTCTATGAATTGAGTCAAGTCACCTATAATGCAATCTTCCTCTTTTTCTACAGCCTTCCACTTTACCAAGAATTTGTAATCTCCATTGAGTCATGCCATCTTATATTTTGTATGTTTGCCTCGGGGCCTCTTTTAAAGAAAAATCTGCAAATCCAGTACAACAGTCTTACCATGCCTCACTTTTCTATTTTTAACATTTTAGAGAAGGCAAGAATGTTGCAAGCAGTCCTAACAATTCTGAACTTTTTGATTGGCCTAGTAACTAAGACCTAGTGATATATTGTACAAGCCGTAGTAGTTCTAGTTGGTATAATCTCTGCAAAAAGTCCTTTCGTGTTTTGGGAACTGCAACTCTGGTTTGTGTTCTATTGGTTCTTTAAGTTGTCATTATTTAATTTCCCTGCACTTCTGGCTGTAGGATTTGTAATTCTACACAGACATCACAGTATGTGCTGTGTGGGATATGTGCATGTGAAGTAAGCATTTACTCCCATATATTTAAGATCCCTATATCAGCAACAGAGGCCCCAGTGTTCTGGAATCAATGTTTTCCCCCCTGTTTATTATGAAGTCATGTCCTGAAGTAGAGGCCACATCTGGTTGCAAGTTCCAGATCTATAGTGCCAGTTTTTTTTTTTGGATGGGGAGAACTCTGAGAAGTGATGAATTTGAACTTTTTTGAATGTGTGTGTGTGTTTGCCAGCTGCATTTTCTCCTGAAATATTTTGGGTTGGGGGCTTTAGGATTTGGAGGTATGGACACAAAAAAAGAGTTTGGGAAGCAGTTTCTTCATCTCTGCTCAAGCCCTCTCTGGAATTGTGAAACTGGCTAGATTATATGCATATATGAAGAAAAGTAGTGAGCTACCCTTGTCCTTTTACCTCCAATTCATACAAGGTGACTTTCTAAAGAGAAAGATCTTCTCTATGCATGGAGCCTCTTATTATAATTCGAAACACTGAATTTTTTCACCATTCTGAATTACATGGAATGATTTGACAAATACAGGAGCCATTCCTTTTCAGAAAATTTTTCTCCACATGGGGTGAGAAATAAAAGCACAGAGATGGGGATGAAGCTACACATGTTCCTTCCTAATATGTTTAGGCTATCCAGTTTTATAATACATGAATGTGATGTTGATTCCTCTTATTTCAGTTCTACTACAATCACATTCTTTTCTTTTTAATAAGATCGTAGGGCTAGGAATCCCCAAGCAAATCACTTTTCCACATATTGTTATCACTATAGATAAATATGAGACTGCAGAAAGGGTCTGGTAAAGAAAGTACACTCAGCATGTTTTGTCCCTATTGATACACCTTATCGAGTCTGCAGGAAATAGTGAAAACCTGTTTTGTTCACAACATGCATCGTTAGTAGGGCTGTGCAAATTTTTCCTTAGTTGTTGTAAATCAGATCAAATTTGTTAAATTTGTACTTACAATGTTATATCTGACACATGGGCGTGGTCTGCGCCAAAAACTTAAGAATCGAAACTTACCCAATACTACTTCGATTGATTTTTTTAAATCTCAGGAGCCTCCCAAAGTCAGTTTCATTTTCAGTGCAAACAAGCAAACAAAGCCAAAAAGGCTGCCATTCCTCTTTAATTTAAGGCCTCTCACCATTAGGAGAGGGAAGCAGCAGTGAGAAAGCAGAGTTTTGAGAAAGAGACTGAGAAAGCACTGAATTCTGGGAAATGTAGTTTCGGAAGGTGAGGAGCCCTGTGGTAAAGAATTCAAAAGGCTCTGCCCTAAACTACATTTCCCAGAATTCTGCTTATTCCCCAAAGAGCCGTGGATAAGTGAAATATTCTGAAACTTGATGGGCTAACAGTGCAAATGTGTTCTATCATTGTACCAAGTTTCACCCAAATAGCTCTACAAATGAGGGAGAAAGGAACCCCGGGATTTTCCCCACTTGTGCAATTACTATAACAAAAAAGTAACAACATTCCATTACTCTTGTTATAGTAGTGAAATTTTTACTAGCTATACTTTAGAAACACTTTAGAAATGAAACGCCCCCTAATTTTGTAATGAGTTTTGAAACATTTATTTCATCGACCGTACAGCCCTAATGGTTAACTACTGATTCAAGGCACTAATTGATTGGCATTCTTTTTGATATACAAAGGCTTAATAACAATGAACTACAAAAGCCAACGTTGCTGAGGAAACATAACTCAAGGATGACTATGGCTATTTTTAAAACAAAGTTTCCTATTACCTTTCCCCAAACATACATACAACTATAATACAGTCAGACCAACTTCATTTTCCACTGAAAGAAGAAGAAAACAGTATTGGAATTTCCCTGTCTTCAAATCCTAGAGATGTTACTTATGGTATCCCTCTTGTTTTTAGCTTTTTCTGCACTTCCAGAGATCATTTAATCATAATATTATTGCTTTGGACAAACAACCACAATACATTCAACAAGTGAATTCATTGGCAGTATCATAAAAAATCAGGGGCACCATGTTTCTCACTTCTTTTCCATGTATACAGTAAATCAAGTCCTTTTCAAGCATTTACCTGGATGTGTAGAGACTATATAGGTCTTCATATAAACCCGATTCCCCAAACATTTGCATGGTAGCATTACAGACTTCCAGCAGAAAGCTTTGTGGCCATGTCACTTTGTAGCTGGATGCATTTCGAGAATACAATACAGCAGAATACATTCAGTTGAGCAGTTATAATTTCTTTTATGACCTCTTCAACTCATTGGGTGAAGACCTGGCATAGTGTTGGGTATGTGGGATTGTTCAAGGAATGGACTTAAATGTATTCCTTCATCACTACTCTCTATTTCTCCTTACATGAACATCTGAACAGGGTTTCAATTACACTCTCAGGACATCTATCCATTCTTTGTCAGGAAAATATTCAATGTGGGTATCAAAAAGGAGAAATGTAGAATTTTTCTCTTAAAAGACTGGAAACTTCCTTCCTCCAGTGGCATTCTCATCAAGAAAGCAGCTTGTATACACTAATGGAAAATTATCTCATTTCATTAAATGAGAGCATCTAGCTTAATTAGATCTTTAGCTGTCTATCTTCAAAAACAAGAGCGCATTATATTAGCATAAAATATGCAAGACCCATTTTTTAGATTCAAACTAGAGGAAATCCTGACACATTATATAAATATCACCCAATTAGATGTCAGGTGCATACAAACAAACACAAAATGTGTATATTTTGCTTAGGTTTATTACATGTACTTTTGAGAATTTGTCCAGGAGAAGATAATCTCATGCACAACAGTATTATTTAGCAATGTCAATTCCTTCTTTTAAATAGCTGCTCATCAGGAGAACCCAGGCTGAAAGTGATTACTCTAAAACAAGGGTGGACATCTGCAGAGAAAGCAGCCCATTTTTCACCCCTGCACATCCCTGGGGTTGCACTGGCAGAACCAATGCAGCCAGAAATGACACAATCTCATTTCTAGTTTAGGTTTTAGGTACATTTCAACTGAAGGAAGAGCATTTTGAAAAGTGCTTGGCGTTTTGAGGGAGTGGTGATTTTGTCTTGTCATCTTTGATTTTTAAAAAATCTATTTTAATTTTGTATTAAACAAATGGGAACTTTGGATTTGAGGATCTAGGTTTCTCATCACACTAGCACATGAATCCACTTTAAATCCGGTTTCAGCCTCCTGCGGAATTCTGGGGTCTGGAGTTTGGTGAGGCCAGGACCTGTCTAGCTGAGCTGTTTAAATCCCCCTCCCTAAAGTGGATTTAAAGTGGATCCAAGCTCTAGTGTGATGAGGTCCTAAGGGTCATAAAAGTTTGCAGGCTACAAAATGGCATTCCTCATTTCATGCAGCCCATGAGATGCACTTTCCCATCCCAGTTCTAACAAATGAGAGGTTTATTTATTTATTTATTTATTTATTTATTTATTTACAGCATTTATATTCCGCCCTTCTCACCCCGAAGAGGACTCAGGGCGGATCACATTGCACACATAAAGGCAAACATTCAATGCCATAACATAGAACAGAGACAGAGACAAGATGCAGGCACGGGCTGGCCTCAAACTTATGACCTCTTGGTCAGAGTGATTTGTTGCAGCTGGCTTGCTTTCCACCCTACGCCACAGCCCGGCTCATTGCATAAGATCATCGTCATGGCTAATCAAATTCTCTGTGGTGGTCTCCACAGTTGCGGGGACACACTTTTAAATTTACCACTGTTCCTCTCTCATCTGCTTTAACCTGAATGGAAACTTGTTCCAGCATCAAGAGAGCACATTTAACTCAGAGAAGCTTCAGAAGAAGCAGAGGTAAAATCAAGACTATATTTACTGCCTCTAGATGGCAGGTCCACCAGCTAACACTTAATCCAGGAGAACATGTCAGTAGTAATATGCTGAATTTTTATAAGAGACTGCATCACTTCTGACTATAATGTGGGAGTTCATATTAATACTCTATACCAAAGACTCCACACACACTATATTTTAACTACCATAACACACAACGTTAAAGCATTTCCTTTACTAAAGTTGTTCCCCTAGTTTCACTGGTGTTGAACTTGTTTTGCTCTGTTTTGCTTAAAGTCAAATTAAAGAGCATTCAAAAATTGTATATTTTGTTTGTAGTCGGTCATTTCTTCATGTCAGAATTCTTTTAGTTCATTCTCAGTTCCCTCTCCTTCCAGTGCAGTCCCAGCCTTGGGATGGTCAGATGAATGGCATCAATAGTATGAAAAATTACCTGACCTAAAGTGAAATAAAAATATAGGTTGAGCCTTCTTTCTTCAAAATAAGATAACATACATTTCTAAGATATTTGTAATTATGAGTAACCATTTGTAAATATGTGCATGAATTTTTAAAAGTATGACAGGAATAAAATATCTACTTAACATTTTAATTAGATATGTATATATGTTCAGCAGGGTTTCATTTTTCAGATTTTAGAATACAAGTACATACTGTATTTGGAATACAAGTACAAGGCTGCAGAAAGAGAGGGAGGCTGGAGAAGTGTTCATTCAAGCTAAGCACCATGCATGGATTTCCACAATTTGACAGATCCTAAGTCTCTCTCCAGCCTTATGTCTCATACACAATACAAGTAGCAAGTGAAAAATGCATGAGCTGCATTGAATTTGAAATTTTGTAGTGCTCCAAGTGAATCCATGCCTCCCACCATTTCATGGATCCTCAGTCTGTCTCCAGCTTCATGTTTCAGGACCTCATCACATGGAGGTGCTTAAGCTGAGGGACAGCGGGGACATCTGTGGGGCAGTATGGTGAATCCATGGGGCAGTGTGGTGAATCCGTCGGACAGCAGGATAAATCGTTGAACAGCACTCCACATTGTTCTCTTACCATTCCATGCTAAAATCTGTCAGGCCCCAGCTTTCTTGAGCTGTCCCTGGCTTTCTCTATGAGAATGCAGGTAGTCATCCATGTTTTAAGGACTGCCGCTTAGCATGCTGCTGAGACACAGCACGCACAGAGCCCCACCGGAAATAGCCCTGCATCATGTGAGGGGTTCCAGTGAGCTCCATGCTGGCTGTGTCTTGGTAGTGTTCTAGGATGAGGCTGAAAGGCCATGTGATGAGGCCATCATACGCAACACAAGTAGTAAATGACTAATACAGGCAGTCCTCAAGTTCCAAACATTAAACTTACAAATGATTCATGTTAAGAATTGGGCTGAGAAAACAGGAAGTGAGAGAAATCTATCCATAAGAAGGGAAATTCACTCCTGAAAGAGTTATCATGGAGAAAAGTGTCTCCACTGAAGCTTTCTCACTAATCCTTGTTTCCACAACAAGCCACATTTTTAAAAATCCAATGATCATAGAGATGGAAAGTGAGATGAAATCCTCTGAACATGGGCGTAGACAGCAAAACAAACACCACAGAGATGTTAACCTTTCTCTAATGGAGTTGCACTTTAAAATTGTACTGTTCCAACTTACAAACAAATTCAACTTAAGAACAAATCTACAGAACCTATCTTGTTAATAATTTGGGGACTGCCTCTACATGAAACTGCAGAGAGATTGAGGATCTGTAATGTTGGGAATCCAAGTGCAGAACTCAATGCGAATCCACACCTCCCACTGTTTCACAGATCCTTGCCTCTCTCTAGTCCCATGTTTCATTTGTTTGATACATGCCCCAGTTACCTCCTGTCTGAATTACTGTAATGCTCTCTATGTGAGGCTGCCTCTGAAGAGCGCTCAGAAACTTCAGCTGGTCCAAGGAGCTGCAGCCAGGTGGCCAGAACTCCCTTCTTCCCAAGGAAGCCAGAATGGCCCCATCCCTGCTCCCCTTCCAGCAGCAGGCTAAAACCTTTTTATTCAGACAGGCTTTTAAAGAAGAAGGTTTTTATGACCAAGGGCCTCATCATTCTGAACCTTTAAGTAGCTGTCTAAAATGTTCAACTCCTTTGGGGAAAAGTTGTTACAAATGGCCCCTCTAAAGATTGGACTAAACCCCACACACAAAATCACACACACACACTAATATCACAAAACCTCAGCTACCCTGTGTACTTGTTTGATGGCCACCAATGTGAAAAAGCAATAACCCAATTCTTCAACGTCAGTGCTGTAATGTTACTATGAATATTCTTGGTATAAAAGGAGAGCTGTGCAGCTGCAGCAATATATTAGCTATTATAAATTTGAGTTTAATTGTATCCTTCAGGACAAAATATATTTTGTGGTGGCTGGACAGTAGACCTCTTAAAAATGTCACAATTATTAAGGGGCACCTAGACCTTTGGAAAATCATCACTCATCAGTAATACTGCTAAAAGCTGTTAGGAATTTGCAAAGTATAAGAGGTAAAGCTGATAACACACAATGCTGTGCATAGGCTAACAGTGCTATAAGCGTTTCTTTTGGCTTGTTTTTGCTCTCTAGCATATCTGTGAGTATTATTCAGAAGTGTAGAAAAGAACTGGATACACAGGATCAATTGTTTTGACCTGTCCAATTTTTATGGACCATTGAACTCCTGTATCATAAGATATCTGCCACTTAACTTTACTATGTAGGCAGTTATGGAAACTGGCAATATCCTCATTTAGCAATCAAAAGAAGAAGATTCCTCTCCCTCCACAGAGTGTATGTTGGGGCCGTCATGCTGTCTAATTTTATACAACAATTTTGGTAATCCTGTGCAGGAATCTTCAGATCAAGCATTCCTGAGTGCCACTGTTAAACTGCTCTCACCATTAAATATGTTCCCCTCATGTTTCAGTCAAATTGTTTTTTCCTTGTAATTTTAATCCATTGGTTCATGTCCTAGTCTCTGGAGCAGCGGAAAACAAGCTCACTCCATCTTCTACATGACATCCTTTCAAATATTTAAAGATGGCTATCATATCACCTCTTCATCTTCTCTTCTCCATGTTAAACAAACCCAGTTCTCTTATTCCTCATAGGTCTTTGTTAGATGCAGATCCATATAACAATGACTATGCCTGAATCTTGTTCATGTGTATGTGTGTGTGTGTGTGTGTGTGTGTGTGTGTGTGTAGAATGAAAAGCAGCTTCAGAAGAGCAGCACTAAGAGTAGAGTGGTAGCAGAAGGCAAGTTTAATTTTTTCCCTTCCCACCTTTGTATGGTCCAAATTGCCCTCTAACCAAACAACATACTCCACCCCTATTTATCCTTTCAGATCTTTGCTAACATGGTCCTTTGGGTGGAGGAAAAGTCTCTTCCATTTCCAAGCTCATTTTTCTTGCATGCATTTTATAAGTCTATCCTGAGAACATGGAAAATTTCATGGGCTGCTTCATGCCATTTTATAAGCTACTTGCACATAACCCCATCAATCTTTTTCATTTAAGTGAGGACCATCATTTTCATTGAGGTAGTTCTCAAATGGGTAACATTCATACATGATTCAGCAATATCATTAAGAAAAGTAACAAGTATTGAACTAAATTTGTAGAAAATATTTGAAATTCTCCCTAAATAAAACATACTTAAGTGTAATTATTTCAGTTGATTTATTGCCATGCAGTATTTAGTGATCCATAATATTCAAACATACAATCAGCAACGTTTTTTAAAAAAAATCCAAAAATGAAAGCATAGCAACCATTAATATTTCCCAGCTCCAGACCAGCATCAGTCAGTCAATTAAAAGCAGTTTCACTTAGTAGTTTCAAACAAGTAATCCAGGCCTGATTTCAAATTGTAGTGAAGCCAGATGTGGATTAGAACTAGACATTTGAATTTGTGCTCAGAATGCACTATGGGTATACATTTTGCATGATAAGAACCAATTGCTAGAGACTAGAACATAATTTTTGACTATTAGTTGTTCTTTTTTGGAGGAGGAGCTTCTTATAAATTTCGCTTATTATTTTAACAGTAAGATATTACTTTCTCCATTTGAGGCTGTTTCATTTTGTTTTAGAAATTCAATCAAAAACACCAAGACAATCCCAAACCTCTCAAAATGAACCACTGGAACATGTTTGTGGAAATGAGCAAATGTGGCTGGTTACAGATGGGGGCACAGATCATTTATCAAGTGTTAAATATATTGTAGTGACATAAAATTGATGCACAGAATATTAAGAAAACATAAGTAGCCCAAGGTGGCATATATACTGAAACACACGCACATTTCGAGTCCACAATCTATTCTTTATACAAAGAGAAGGTAGTGTTAAAGTTGTGGTGCAGGGGTGCCAGTGGTAAATGCAAAATCCATGAGTGAAATTATGAATGGTTGCTCAAATTCACCCTACAGCTGATCAAATATAGGGATGGAATTCTTCACTAAGTTTCATATTGAAGCTAGCCTTGAATAAGGCTAGCTATTATCTTCCTACACCAAGAACATCTTCAAGAAACAAAGAATTTCAAAAGTCTCTATTCACAATTTGGAATCTTTTTCTGTCAAAAAAATTTCAAATGCGGTTGTTTTGCATTTTTATATCGCATTTCTGTGTGCAAAAAAAAATCAATGCACAGAAAATTCTGTCTTCTTTGGAAAAATGCTTCATTGCCAGTTTATAATGTGAAAAAAATTGCATATGTTACATTTGCATAGAACACAGCATTTTCTGAATAAAAACAACATTTTTGTAGAGGAATAATATTTCTGCATTGAATTATTACTTTCTATGTAGAAGTAGCTGTTTCCTGTGGAGAAAATGCTGGTGCAAAATATCCATGTGCAAGATTTTGCACAGATTAAGTCCTGAACTGCAAAGATTTTTTTTAATATCAAATCCAGAATCCTCCTCATCACAGTCTCTCATCACCTGAAAAATAATATTTTGGGAATTTTTGAATGTATTTGAATATTCCTTCCGTCCTGATCAAATGCCCTTTCTGATGAAAGGCTACTATTCTTTGCAGGGCAAATGGATTTTAAACTGCTGTAAGTGTTTTACATTCCAAAAATATAAGCATCCTATAATTTTCACACAGTTTAACTCCCTCTCTTTTCCCTATTACATCTATGCTAATGCCAAGAAAATACAATGTCAGGTAATTCGTTTGGTGAGTAAATTTCATTACAGTAGTTGCTTTGAGTCTCCTTGTGGAGAGAAAAAGTGGGGTATAAATAGTAATAATAGTAGTGATGGTGGGAAGAAGAAGAAGAAGAAGAAGAAGAAGAAGAAGAAGAAGAAGAAGAAGAGGAGGAGGAGGAGGAAGAAGAAGAAGAAGAAGAAGAAGAAGAAAGGCCAAAATATTTCTGAAAAAATTCCACACCGCAACTCCCAGAATCTAGTTATCATTTTGGCCCTTGGCAGTTTATATCAAACATTTCCCCAAGATCTGGGGAGAATCTCTGTCTAAGCACATTTAATAAGAAGCAAACAGCATTGCTCAGTTTGCTCTGATTAAATATGTATGGACTGTGCTACAAAACTGCACTCCTATGCAGATATACTTTGGAGTAACCCAAACAGTCCGTGGGGTTTATTTCTGCATCAGTGTTCATATAATTATGCAGTAATAATTCCATCATACATTTTGCTTTATTAGTGTACATTCTAGAAATTTAAAAATACAATCAACTGATATCATGATCTTCAAGTGCAAATAAGATATAGAGCTATAATGACAATGAAGAAAAAGGTTATCAGCAGCTACTAGCCACAATTTCTTCAGTATGAGAACAAATGTACCTCTGGTGAATATCTTGTTGCTGAGGAAGATGAACATCAACAGTATTGTTGTGCCTATGCCTTCCTTATGGATTTCTCAAAGACTACTATGGGAGTAAAATGCTATCTTTAGTCTACCCCAATAGGGCTCCACTTGTGTTCTAGTGACTGAAAAGACGTGCCTCATATAAATATATTCACAAACAAAATTAGGACTTGTGGCAACTCCCCATTGAGTATTCACTCATTATTAAATCTGATGTTACTGTTTGCATGCAACACATCTTAAGAGTTTGTTTCTCTCAAGGACACATCACATCAAAATTTGCCAAATGCAGCATTTTTGGGTCTGCAAGAGATTGGTGTGTATCTGTGTGTGCCATTTAGTCTCTTTTAACAATTTTTACCCTTCCTTTATTCATTCCCATTCATTCTAGTTATGAAATTGGCAATAATTTATTAAGCCTCTTTGGGCCTTGCCCAATATGGAAAAGCTCCACTTGAACAATGCATTGAGAAATGAAAAGGCAAAATTGCAGGATTAAAGGAGGATTCTGCTGTCATTGAGAGCCTTGATCTCCCCACCCCAATAATGATTTGAGAAGAACAAGAATGCTAAGAGTAAATTGGTGCCAAGGACAAGCAGGTGACAGAAACACAAACCATGGGTTCAGTAAAGGAGCTATACAAAAAAGAAAGGAAATGATGTTGATCCATTTAATCATTGTGTCCAGAGAAGGGCAAACAAAATAGTAAAAGGTCTGGAAGCTAAGCCAACTTAGGGAGCTGGGTATGTTCATTAAGAGATGACATGATAGTAATAAAGGTTACCATACAAAGGGGGACCAAGCTCGTTTTCCACTGCTTTAGAGATTAGGGAGCTGTCTACATGTGTCATACAACCTGAGTTTGTCCAGACATCACTTGTGGGCACCCAGATAATGTCTTGGGATTTCTGGTCCCTAAGATGGGGTAAAACCTAGTGTTAGGAAAAAATTGGGGATATGCTACAGAGCATCGCTGGTATATGTGAAGTGGTGCTGCTGTAGACATGAACCAGTGCCACCAACACACTTTCTGTGTGATCTGTAGCACATGGGAAGGTAATAGCATTTACCTGTATCCGCTTATGGCACAGCAATAGTAGCCACAGAGCTTTGGTGAGCTTTTGGCCATCATTTCACATCTTGGCCTATGTCAGCAAAGGCACCCGTAAGACTTGGAGAATGTAGAGGGATCATCCCCCCCCCCCTTTCCCCATACCCTCTCAAAGTCGTGCTGGCCCCCTTTGCTGACATCAGCAAAGTGCTGGCTGACAGTCAGGAGGTTTCTGGAGTTCAATAGCTACATATGTAGTGACAAAAAAATACACATGTAAGGGTGACCATCCAGCAGGGTTGAACTTAGTTCAGCCTGACTGGATGATCAGGACTTCACTTCCACCACTCCCACAGTTAAAAACCATGACAGAATCTGAGGCTAGTTCAAAGCAATGAATTCAAATTGCTAAGAGATTCCATGTAAACATTAGGAAAAACTGCCCAATGTCAAGAGCTGTTCAACAGTGGAATATGCTGCTTTGGAGTGTGATGGAGACTCTTCTTTAGAGGTTTTTAAACATATGTTGATTGGGTATCTGTCAGGGGTTCCTGAATGGCAGGGAGTTTGACTTGATGGCCCTTGCAGTCTCTTTAACTATGATGCTATGGTCTCTTAAGCTAAACTTGCTGCTGCTGTTCTGTGTCTTCAAGTCATTTTCAGGGTTTTCTGGGCCTGAGAGCATTTGACTCACCCAGATCACTCAGGCCAATTCTACACTGCTACATAAAATCCAGATTATCTGCTTTGCACTGGATTATATGGCAGTGTAGACTCATATAAATTTTATATATTGTATTTTACTATGTTATTTAACTATTTTAACTGTTTTATTCTTATTTTATTGTATTATGATGTACTGGTAGTGATCCTACCAGTTGTGTAAGCCGCCCTGAGTCCCCTCGGGGAGAAGGGTGGGGTAGAAATACTGGAAATAATAATCCGGTTCAAAGTAGATAGTATGGATTATCTGATTTGATAATCTGGATTATATGGCAGTGTAGAAGAAGCCTCAGTGGGTTTACTGTGCCAAGCAGGGAATTAAATTGTAGTCTCCATAGTCATAATCCTGTGCTCAAAACACTACACCATACTGGTTCCTAAATACCTGTGCTAAACTGTTGCTCTAAAGGATCATTAAGTGGGGGGTTGGGGGGCCAATTTTCTATATTTATCCTTTTTTTTTTGTAAAATAACAGGAATGGTGTAACTAAGAAGTTACCTTTTCATAACATATTATAGCATTATACCCATAAAGGAATGAGTGTCAGGCAACATGTTATTCTTTAAATAAATTAAGCTTTAACATGTTACTTTTAAAATAATAATGTTCTGTGCTCTTATTTTAAAATTTCAATTATTCAGTTTTAATTAAAATCTCCAATCTCACACAAAGCAAAGGTTACTCTTTTATACCATGCTTTTGCTTATTTTAATTGTGCTATTAATAATTATTTTAACACCGTATGAAAAGCAATAAACAATGGATTTTAGAGCTAACACATTTTGAGCACATGAGTTGATTGGTGCTCCTAAGTTTAGTCATTTTCTTCAGTTTAAGAGGAAAAGAAAGGAGTTGTTGCTATGACTCTTTCATACTAGTGCTACACAGCTGCAATTCCTCCTAATTTTGCTAAAGTGTTATTTTGAAGCCTAACCTTTAAAATAAGAAGACATTCATGAAATAAACTCTACTGCAGGGCATTTCTTGGATTAAGACAAGTTTTCACATACATTTTGACTATTACCAGTGGGAGGGAAGTTTGCTTTTTTAAAAAATACATTACTAAAATTACTTCTCTGTTCATTTCGAGAGCCTGAAAGCAATTGGCCAATTAAGTAGATATGTTATTAATTTGCTAGATTTTTCTACAGTGTGTTTGAACTCACTGAATTGTTTGATTATTGCAGAAATTGCTTTAACTTGATTCATTGTAGAATGTTGAGATGCATTAATGTGAGCGACTCTTCCTATAGTAGATTCAGTAAGACAAGGCCCAAGGAGAAGAGGGATTAGAACGGGGAAATGTCTTATATGAGTCTGTTGCTAGGCAGTAGAACCCAGCAAAGTAATAACTGAAGAGCAATTGAAAAAGGAAGTCATGAAATTGAACGGAATGGGCTGGAAGACTGTTTTGTTTGTTTAGCCCCCAAGCGGCCATGACCTTTACAGATTTATGGGCCCTTTGGGTAAGAAAGACTGGTGCTTTTTCACACCAGCCTGTTGGCCTATGTTTCTTTCTGTGGGTAGGTAGGATTCGTGGTTAATCTCTTCATTTCTCATCTTCTATTTATCCTTCTTCTGGTTTATGCTTTATAGTATCCTATTATTTATTTATTTATATTCCACCACCATCTCCCAGAGGGACTTGGGGCGGCTCAAGAACATTCAAGGTGTGACATAAAATACAAGTGAAAAACAAAACATAGATAATAAACAATCAAACACAACATCAAACATTAAGCCAACCTTAAATTAAAATGACCCTTTAGTGTGTTTAGTATTGCTCACACAATGTCAGGCATTTGAATAATGAAATGAAAAGTTTTTCTAAACCCATCCATTTCCAAATCCTCCTGTTGTGGCTTTTCCTCCTTCTCCCTTACCCATTGTGCTTTCAGTTCATCCCTAATCAGTGGGTTACATGCTTTGAGGGGCTTTGTAAGTTGTAACTATTTGACTCGAGCCATCCATCTCTACTCAGAAGTAAATCCTATCAAATTTATTTGTAATCCTTTGATGTGTTCACTATTCCTCATCCAGTGCTGGGCTGTTGTATGAGAAAAGGAAAGGAAAAGTTTTCCCCTTCCCCCCCACCATTACCTTCTTTCTTGGATTCTCTTTCTCTCTGCCTGTGTCCACTTCCCCATCCCTGCCAAATTTTTTACACTCATCTCTTTCTTCAATGGGTCATACACTTTGAGAGGCTTGGTAAGCTTGGAGCTTAGAACCAAAGGATACAGATTTTAAAAATGAGTGTGTGCCCAGTGCCTTTCTTTTAAAAAGATAAGTAAGATACATTGAGTTAAACCTGGTTCTGCCAGTTATATTTGCAGAAGTTACCTTCTATTTCAGTTTGGTAAAGTTAAATGAGGTTATCCAGCATGCCTAGAAGTATCCAAGATGAAAATATATCAATTTGGATTTTATTTTATTTTTTGTAATTGTTGCTTGAAAAAAATTCTTATGGACACAAGGGCTTGGGGGAATCAGTAGAACCACAAGGTGTTGGGGGGGGGGGGGGGTAGTAGACGTTTTTAAGGATTGCTGAACCTCTAATATTTGTTTTGTTATGGTTTTTAATTATTTGTATGTGTTTTGAATATGATGTGAGCTGCTTTGGGTCCATCCTGAAGAAAGGCGGCATAGAAGTCTCCGTAATAAATAAATAATACATATGTGTTGTCGAAGGCTTTCATGGCCAGAATCACAGGGTTGTTGTATGTCTTTCGGGCTGTGTGGCCATGTTCCAGAAGCATTCTCTCCTGACGTTTCGCCCACATCTATGGCAGGCATCCTCAGAGGTTGTGAGGTACCTCACAACCTCTGAGGATGCCTGCCATAGATGTGGGCGAAACGTCAGGAGAGAATGCTTCTGGAACATGGCCACACAGCCCGAAAGACATACAACAACCCAAATAATACATAAATAAATAAATAGGATTTGGACTCCTGAAATCCAATAATACAAAACAAGACCCACACCCTTAGGCCAGGGTGCTTAAATATTCAGACACATAGATCCAAGGAAATTAGTTTCTATAAATATTCTCAGGCATTTTCCAGCTCTTCATCCCCAATGTTTTCCTCATAATTATGTGGATACAGTACAGGGATGAGACCCTAAGAACCTACTGAACTCCAACCTGGACCTTTGGGTCTTGCTAAAGTATATTTTTCCACCCCTCCACAGGGGCTCAGCTTTTCATGCATTTATGTAAAATAGATGGTGATATAGTTTTAACACCATGAGGCATATTTGTTCTTACAAAATATAAATTTTATATATATGGATGTCACCACTTCAGAATAAAGGACTTTGTTTTAAATATCTTCTGAATAAATAAGTTCTTAATTTTCTATGTAACTTTTTCAAAGGAATCACATTCATTACTCTGAATAATTGTTCTGTGCTGAAATAATTTCACCCTGAAGCACATGTTGTGCTTAAGCTAGTTACCTAAAAATTTGAATGTTTTACATCCCATGCAAATACCCTCTTGGAAGGAGAAACATAATAAACTGTATTCCTTCCAGAATACCTGTTCATACTACAAGATGCATGCAGATTAAAAAGAAGAAATATCCTTGGAAACTGTTGGTACTCAGCACCCAGATTAAGATACAAGATAATAAATGGAATTGACAGGGTAGCAAGTTTACTAGTGTAATTTATGTTACCATCACTTGATTTATCAATATAACACGATACAACATAGATACCTTTGAAATTATGCCTAGAACAGCTAAATTATAGGTCAATTGTTTTGTTTTGTTTAATTATTTATTTATTCGGGGTATTTCTACCCTGCATTTTTCCACAATGCGGACCCAAAGTGGCTTACAGTATAACAGCATATAAAATCCATTAAACAGAAATACATGAACATGTTAAACCATAATCAAATTTTATGTCAAGATGAAATCCTAAATCTTGTTTAGTAATCAAGTGGCTCATGGGTTATTTTTGCTTGTTCCCCACTCCACTAAGTAGTGTAAAGCTTCTAGGCTCTGTAGAGTATTCACAGCTTGAGACTTGCTTTGTGCAAAATTTGCACATTTTTCTGCACATAGAATAATATTGTCTGCACAGACATAAACAATTTGGTAACTGAGGTGTGCCTGTGTAATGATATTTGCCCACTAACACCCTACCTCACTCCCTCATATCTCTCTATGCAACTAGAGAAAATTGACTGGTGGAAGGATTCCTGCAAAACTAATAACAAATAGCTCCAGTGTGATTATGCCGAGAGAAATCTCAAGTCTGTCAATAAAATCAGTGCTGTAGATTGCATTGCACATCAGCATCTATTATGAAGTCTGGGGGCTTTTAAAAATAAATACATTATTTGCTTTGAAAGGGTTCTCAGGCTGTCAGCTTTGACAATATTTATCTAATACAGCTGTTGAACAGGAGAGCTATACAGGATGTCTCACCAGAGATGTGAATTATGATGAACATCCCTATCCAGTGCCTACCCTTTTGTTGAGAGCATTGTTGTCAACAGCCTCAAAATTATCTGCATTCAGACAGCATGGCTATCTAAAGAAATGAAAGCTTGACAATTACACAAGCACAAGATAGGAACTTCTTAAAAGGAGACACTCAGATGTGAGGATGCAAGAAATCTGTTTTATATAGAAATACAACTCATTATTTCTCTATAGAGTTTCTGGCTTTCAGGTAAGCATGTTTCCATGATAACAGAGGCAGACTATGTGGAAACACACTTTTGACATTCTCTCACAAAAATATACAATGCAGTCCATTTATTCAGTATCTCCTTGGCAGGAATAATAGTGCCAGCCATGTCTAAATGCTGGTAAGAGC
The DNA here is from genome assembly GCF_035594765.1 of Anolis carolinensis. Lineage (NCBI taxonomy): Eukaryota > Metazoa > Chordata > Lepidosauria > Squamata > Anolidae > Anolis > Anolis carolinensis. Next base: position 130,112,016 of record NC_085841.1, read on the forward strand.
AAAACAAACATAAGTTACAAAATGCACAAATTAGATGGCTGTGACTTGACCCTCAATTCCCTGTTGTAAAGCTAAATACCAAAGATTCAGGCAAAGGGAGGCTTTAAGTGCCCACGTATTGTTTCCCTATCACCAGAGCATGCAAAAATTATTTTTTTTCAATGCCAGCTTCCAGGAATCCCCAGCTAGAGTCTCTGGCTTGAAGAATATGAAAAGTGTTGACCAAAAAAGTAACTTTTGAAAGCTGTTCCTGCAAACTAAACTTACACAGGAAACTGACACATGGCTAAACTTACACAGAACATTGATATATGGCTAACTGGTAGTCAACATCATGTATGCAATTGCTTGGCATAAATCTATACTGACTGAGTTATGCTAGGGTTGTGGTACACCATCTTTCTTCTGAGTATAGATGTTGTGGAACCAACTGCATGTCTGTCAATGTATTTACTAAGGTTGTCCAAATATTCGTTATGTTTCTCATTTTGTAATTATTTCGGATTGTTCTCGTTTTTTGAAACGAGTATTGAAACGTTTTCCCTGGGTGCAACTGGCAATGTAATTCGAACCATCATTGGCCCATTCTCTAATTGTTTCTTAAAATTTTTGTTAATTTTTTTCCTTCCAAATTTTTTTTTTAATATTTTTAAAAAATTATTTATTATTTATTTTTTTTGTTTCTGCAACCTAACATGAATAGGAGCCTAGCGCAGCCTAACATGGCCGCTCCCTGGCCAATCAGAGTCTTCCACGATGGCTGCCAAAGGTGGGGGCTAGCGTCCTCCGTGTCTACGTGGAGGATCTCTATGAAAATTCCCAACCGCAGCCGACCCAAGCCATTCTGGGTTGGGATACCGAGGAGATAAGGTGTTTGGCGCGCGCTGGGAAGCTGCTGCTTGCTTGTTTGGGGGAGAGAGGGCTAACTGGGGGTAGAGTGTTTCTGTTGTTGCTGGTTTGATATTGTGTTTTTTGGGGGGGGAATTGGCTGGGGGCTTGGGGCAGAGTCCTTGCTGTGGCTGGCTTTAGGGAACTTTTTTTTTCCAAAGGACGTCTGCGTTCCTGCAAGTGCATTGCTTCCCTCCCGCTCCGTTTGTAATCCCAAGCCCCCGGGCTGAGTGTTATTGCAGCAATCACAAAGACACACATTGTTTTCAAACCTAAAGGGTACATTGGAAGAAATAGTTTCCAAAGGATGTGGGGCACCCGCCAAGGCATTGCTTCCCTCACGCTCCATTTCTATTCCCAAGCCTTGGGCTGAGTTTTATTTCTGCAATCACAAAGTCAGACATTGATTTAATTCAATAGAGGGTCCACAGCAATTTATAGTTTCCAAAGGACGTTGCCAATCCTGTCAAGGCATTGCTTGGCGTGTGCTGCATTTCTAATCCAAAGTCCTCAGCCAGAGTTTCATTTTTGCAATCACAAGGTCAGCCAGTGGCACCATTGATCAAAAGGTTCAAAGGCAATTTATAGTTTCCAAAGGACAGTGGTACTCCTGCCAAGGCATTGCTTGGCGTGTGCTGCATTTCTATTCCAAAGTCCTCAGCCAGAGTTTCATTTTTGCAATCACAAGGTCAGCCAGTGGCACCATTGATCAAAAGGTTCAAAGGCAATTTATAGTTTCCAAAGGACAGTGGTACTCCTGCCAAGGCATTGCTTGGCATGTGCTGCATTTCTATTCCAAAGTCCTCAGCCAGAGTTTCATTTTTGCAATCACAAGGTCAGCCAGTGGCACCATTGATCAAAAGGTTCAAAGGCAATTTATAGTTTCCAAAGGACGTTGCCAATCCTGTCAAGGCATTGCTTGGCGTGTGCTGCATTTCTAATCCAAAGTCTACACAAGTAGAAGAGGGACTTTTACAGTGATAAGAACCCAATTGAACAGGAAATAAGACTTTCAAACCAGGAACAGGTTTCTTCAAATATTGAAAAATAGTGTATTATAAAAAGTTATGAAAATTCGCCAAAAATCATAGGAGACAGGAAACATTCTGCAATTTGTTGAGCAAAGAGTGTGGAATGTGTTCTCCCACTGTACCAAATTTGATGAGAATAGCTCAAGAAATGAGGGCAAGAGACCCCCAGAAAAGTCCCCCCCAGTTTCCTGTTTTTTGGCGATTGCGCATGCGCGTCCGCCATTTTAGAAACATTTTAGAAACATTACAAATTTTCGGAAATATCCGAAAATTTTGGGTGAAACATTTAGAAATAATTTCTACATCGAAGAGCCGGCACCCCCTACTTTAGAAACGAGAATTGTAACATTTTTTCCATCGATCGGACAAGCCTAGTATTTACTTATTGTCCTTTTGTCCTGAATGTCCGATAGCTTTCTCTACAATCTCAATAAATCAAAGCACCATCTACAGTGGTTACATTCATGGAACACTGCTTATGCATCCATGAATGTAATAAAGCGATGGTTCAAAGGCTATAAAAATACAATCACATACATTAGGACATTTGTGCAGGCATATAATACCAGCAGGATTTTAGCCACTGTTTGTGTTTTCTCACTGCAGCTGAGATGCATCATACACTAAGGCTCTCTTCTTATTCAAGTCAGCCTCCCACACATCTCTGTCCTAGTTTTTATATCTCCCACTCAGGAGAATATGTATCAACTGTTGGGTTGCAGAAAATGCCAATAAGTATAGTTCTGAAGGAGATTGGGGTTGGATGAGGATCCTAGGAATTGTTACTTTTATCATGGGAATTGAAAATGTGGGGGAGATTAAAGAGAAGAAAGGTTTGAACCATCCTGTGAATCTGATGGACTAACACACTTTGTCCTAGTGTACATTTGTATAAATGTATTCACTGGTTTTAAAAATGAAACCCAAAACTGAGTTTTAAGGTTGAATTGAGGTCCACATCCACAATTACCTTAATACAATCCTGCTACTTAATACATGCAATGGGTTTGAAATGCAAATTTAATTCTGACTTTTTGTATCTGTTTTCTAACAGCAACAATAGCTATGCAGCAGCCACTATTTTATCAGACTAATGCTCCAGTTCTAGAATGTAATTTGAGCAAAACAAACTGTGAACATGCTCAGGGACATGAATTCCACAAGCAATGTAAATCCAAGAACAATGCATCATAATGTATGCATTGGCTAATGCAGGGGTCTCCAAACTTTTTAAACAGGGGGCCAGTTCACAGTCCCACAGACCATTGGAGGGCCGGACTACAGTTGAAAAAAAAACTAGAAACAAATACCTATGCACATTGCCATCTCTTATTTTGAAGTAAAAAAACCCCAACGGGAACAAATACAGCCTCAATGTTAATAATGATAATGATCATCATCATAATAAAAATAATAAAGAGGGTTGGAAGAAACCCCTTGGGCCATTTAGTCCAACCCCCTTCTATCTTCGTGCACCAAAAGCACAAGTAAAGCACCCCTGACAGATGACCACCCAGCCTCAATGTTGTTAATCATTATCATCATCATCATCATCATACATCATACAGTCCTAAACGCTGAGGAAGTATTCAACTTGTGATTTTGTGATACGAAATCCAGCATGTGTGTGTGTGTGTGTGTGTGTGTGTGTGTGTGTGTGTATATATATATATATATATATATATATATATATATATATATATATATATATTGCTGTGTTATACTGTATCTTTGTGTCAATAATAATAATAATAATAATAATAATAATAATAATAAGGATTGGAAAAGACCCCTTGGGAAATTTAGTCTAACCCCCTTCTGCCTTTATGCACCAAAAGCACTGGCAAAGCACCCCTTAATAATTATTTATTTATTTAATAATAATTAAAATACCATTATAAACAAACAAAGTTTTGGAAGGCGCGCACCAGGTGAGGGAGGAGGTGGGAAAGGTGCGCGCCTTTCCCTCCTCCCCCGCGCCTCATGTGCCTTCCTCAGTGGAGGAGGTAGCTGCCGCTGCTACGGGGGCCGGATAAATGGCTTCGATGGGCCGCATTGGCCCCCGGGCCTTAGTTTGAGGACCCCTGGGCTAATGGATCCCATTGCTTCTGTCAGAATTGGCAATGTCTACTTCCTCATGAAACCCCCACAACCTCTAAACATCTATGCTAATACGGAAAACCCTGTGACATAAATTCTTGGTGTGCCTTTGGGGGCTGCAGTGAGAGGATGATTGGGATGAAAGTCCTGATATTGGATACACCAACTGATTGTATCTATTTGATGACAGTGTTGTTGAAGGCTTTCATGGCCAGAATCACAGGGTTGTTGTGTGTTTTTCGGGCTGTATGGCCATGTTCCAGAAGTATTCTCTCCCCAATTTTCGCCCACATCTATGACAGGCATCACAACCTCTGAGGATACAGCCCTAAAAACACACAACAACCCTATTTGATTATTGTGCATTGATCCTTGGGTGTATCTACACTGTATAATTAATGCAGTCTGACACCATTTTAACTGTCATGTGCCATAAACTCAACCACAATAACAGGAGCTTAGGATAGGAGGATAAACTAAAGTGAGGAGTCTGCTAACAATGAAGCCCAAATTCTTGAGTCCTTCAAAGTCCAGCCGGAATAACAGAAGTAAAAACCGCAAACATAGAAGGATGATCCAATGCTGAGTTCCAGAATACAATTAGCCAAAGTCTAGTCAGAGAAGCAACATAGTCAAGTCAGGAACAAACAAAAGCCAAGGTCACAATCCAGGATCAGAAATGCTGGTAGTCCAAAAGCAGCAGAGTCAGGTTCCAAGCCAAGAAACAGTGACATTGTCTGCTACAACAAGACTCCATACTGAGGCTGAGAAGAGACATGATAGCCATGTATAAATATGTGAGGGGAAGTCATAGGGAGGAGGGAGCAAGCTTGTTTTCTACTGCCCTGGAGACTAGGATGCGGAACAATGGCTTCAAACTACAGGAAAGGAGATTCCACCTGTACATTAGGAAGAACTTTCTCACTGTGAGAGCTGTTCAGTATTGGAGTCTCTGCCCCGGAGCGCGGTGGAGGCTCCTTCTTTGAAGATTTCTAAGCAGAGGCTGGATGTCCAATCAATTGGGGGTGCTCTGAATGTGATTTTCCTGCTTCCTGGCAAGGGGCTTGACTGGATGGCCCATGAGGTTTCTTCCAACTCTATGATTCTATGATTCTATAAGAAGGAGTTTCCCAGGTGCAATGGCAGGCACAAGGATGACTGCCATCACAACATCCCTGCCCAGTAAGTGCAGGGCATTTTTGAACAAATTGGGATTTCCCTGCTTTGTTCCAAATTAATAAAACATCTGATAAAATCTGGATCTTATGTAAGATCTGGGTCTTAGGAGATGTGGACCCTGTGTGGATTGGACCTGGGAACTATGTCATGATCCCCAGGCCCAATCCAGACAGCCTTCTTGATTTTTTTGGGCTCTAGGAGCCCAAAAAACCAAAAGGGCACCCATCCTTCCCTCAAACCCCAAATTTAGGCCCTAAAATTTACCTAAAGCTGCTGCCAGGCACGAAGCCTTCTTATAAGTTCTTCTGGCACACACACACACACACACACACAAAGATTGCCTGCCTTTGAATTGGCTGCATTTTATAATCTGAACTATTCTGGAATCTTAATGTGGACAATAGCTTTTATATAATTGCATGGTGTAAATCTTACACCCCAATATAAAAAGCATTGCTTGTTAAAAATAAAATCTCATTAATTTAAGGCTGTTCGTCTAAGTAATGTAGTTTAAACCAGGTTTTATGTACCATGTTTAAATATTAGTAAAGCAAAAGCATCAAAGAACAAAAAGGTGATTTAATGGCATAGAGCAGAACTAGGGCCTGGATAAATCCAGCTAAAATTAAGCATTTTTATTACAAAATACAATGGGATTTATAATATAAGCACATGCCCTAGGGTAAAGTATTGTGCTAGAAATGGAGTAAGTAAGTGCTGAGCATTTTCATCTGAAGAACAGAGGACATGCTTTAAATAAATAAAGTAAAATTAATTATGTAGAACGTATTTACAACTAGATTCAAAAGAACAACTAAAAATATTCTGAAGGAAACAGTTTTGCCTTCCCAAGATAATAGAGTAGATGCCTTGGGGTTTTTTTTAGTTGCTATGACTCTTTACAGTGCCCAAAATCAAGGCAAGAATTATTGCCTATATACTTTATTTTGTTAATAAAATTATCGCCTTTTCCTTAGTCTTTTGACTGTCACACTATTTTAGGCCCAACCCCAAGCATTCCCCCCCTTGATTCCATGTGTAACATTTAATTATACATGACCTTTTGGCAATAGCTTCTGTACAAGAATGAAAAATCTTTATCTCTAAACTCATTATTCATGCATATCTTCTAAAACCTAGACAAAATTTCTGTATTGGGCCTAATACCTGGCCATTCCTTAAATAAAGAACCATGTATCAAACCCAAAATACCTTTTCTAATTATCGCTTGTCTGTGTCTGTTCGAATATAATTTGTGGGGCATATTCTTTTTCTTCTGAATTGGAGATAGAGACAGCAGTGCTTTGAAAAGTACTTTTAATGTGTGTGGAGCAAGTATTAACTTTCAGCTTTGGCATATTGATGAGGGCAATTGGAAATGGAGACATGATGAAGATTTTGTATGTGAGCCAATATAACAGAGTGGGCCAAAAGCCACAAAGGGGTCCTATATATACAGTATACTATATATGATTCTATTGTATTGGGCACCATTTATGAGATTTGATTTTTCGTATGTAATATCAATTTATTCCCTATCTATACTATATGTGATGCTATAGTATTGTAAATCAAAAACAAAAAGTCTTTAAGCCAGAGATATTTAGTGCTTTACCAAAGAATAAGACCCAGGATTACACAGGATTTGGCCATGGCAGTGAGAGTAGAAGCATGCTGCTATAATTTTATTAGGTGAAAGGGCCCTGTCTGGACTGTTTTTACACTGATTCTAGGCCCACTTGTCTGTATTCTCCTATTTTGCCAACCAGCTGACCAAGATGTACTTCCATTCCTCCTCCCAATCCTTGCCTGCCTCAAGTGGCTCCTAATGACATTGCAACATTGCACATGTATCAGTCTTGGGTTTTGGTCCAGGAATGTCAGTGAATGGGATCGTGCTGACCTAGAAACTCTTGATGGCTCTACATTGTAGAATTAATGTGGTTTTATACCATGGATCAATGGTATGGAATCCTTAAGTTTTTCATTTGGCAGAGCACTTTAGTGTATACTTGGTACATCGGTAAAGCAATGAGAAACTTCAAATGTGATAATGTACGTTGACAAAAAGACTGACACACCCTCTTCTCTTGGTGCAAGAAAGCTATATAAGTTTGCTTTTTCTCATATGGAAGATAAGACATTTATTTACGTATTTGCTTAGTATCCTGTCGTTTTCCAAGCAAGTGAGCCAAAACTGCAAAAGATAAAAGAAAACCCATACAATTGTGTTAAAACCACAACAGTTTAAAACAGTTTAAAACAGGTAATTCACTCATGTCACATCTTTTGCTTTTTGTTCCTTGTACAAAGTTACCCTGTGATTATGGAACAAATGTATTTTGTGAAACACACAGCATTATAAAAGTTTGTGTGGGTAAAGAGAGACAAGAAAATGTAGAGATGCACTGAGGAGTACCTGAACGACTTCTGGATGACTGCAAATATGGAATGGCTTTCCCACAGTGACTGTGTAAAGTTCATCCGAGATTATGGAACAGAGATAAAATGTCTAGACAACATGATAACTTTCTGGAACATTTAATTCTTCAATCCATAAAAAAGGCAATTCTTAATTTTAGTGAAATTAACTTGAGGAAACATACTGAGATGCTAAGAAACCGTGCTCATAAAAGAGTTTGAAATTTAAATCTCTGTAGAAGAATATGTCAAGAAAAAGGAGCTTTTAACTTTGGAAAGGGCAACCACATTGAAAGGGCACTAGTGGGGGAAGGAAGTAGGCAAAATGGAAAAGGTTGCAAAGAATCTTAGCCATTTCAGGAATATGATGACTACGCAGACTAAAACATCAACCATATTTTAAGAGCTGCTTTAATACCAGTAAGACTATGGACCCCCTTACATTGGTCTTGGGAACAGTAGTTTATCAAGGCCCAGAGTTAACAGTCAAAAGGCTAAAGAGAGGGTTGGACAAACACAACAAGTACCAAGCATGAGGGGACAAAAATCTCAAATAAACAGCTAAGGGGAATGCCCCACAGGCTTAGATGCCTTTTCACTAATGCCCAGAACATGGGAAATAACAAGATGAGCTGGAACTTCTAGCACAACAAAACAGTTATGATGTAATAAGCATAACTGAAACCTGGTGGAATGAATCCTATGATTGGAATGTAGCAGTGGACAGGAATGTAGCAGTGGAATGTCTCAATTTCAGAGAAATTGACCAAACAGGAGAGGGGGTGAAGTAGCATTATATGTCAAAAATATTTACACCTGTGAAGAGATGCAAGACTTTAATCCTGCAAACCAGTTTGAAAGCATCTGGGTAAGAATTAAGGGAACAAGGACCAAAAAAGATATAGTTGTGGAGGTTTACTACCAACCCCCAAGTCAGATGGAAGAACTGGATAAAGCCTTTCTTGACTGGATGACCAAACATGCAGAAAGAAGAGATATAGTAGTAATGGGAGACTTCAACTAATCTTATATTGTTGGAAAACAAACTTTGACAAGAGTACAAAGCAACAAATTCCCCACTTGCCAATTTTATTGTCCAGAAGGTAGAAGAGGCAACAAGGGGATCAGTTATTCTGGATCAGATCCTAACCAACACTGAAGATCTGATCAATGGAGTAGAAGTGGTGGGATCCTTAGGTGGGAGTAACCATGTGCTCCTAGAGTTTGTGATACAAAGGAAGGGTGAAACTAAGAGAAGTCAAACACACATTCTAGATTTTAGGAGATCTGACTTCAGGCAATTTAAGGAAATAATGAGCTGGATTTCATGGACAGGAATAATAAAAGAGAAGGGGATATGCATGATGAATGGCAATTTCTAAAAAGTAAAATATTGAAAGCACAATTTCAAACAGTGTTAGCAAGGAGAAAAAATAGGAGAAGTGTAAAACAAACAGAATGGATGTCCAAAGAACTAAGATTTGAAAGATGCACAAGAAATGGAAAGTCCCCCATGACCTTCTTGCAAGCAAACTAATCAAATGTGGGCTAGGCAATACTATTATTAGGTGAATCTGCAATCGGTTAAGCAACCAAACTCAAAGGGTGCTCAACAATGGTTCCTCTTTATCCTGGAAAGAAGTGACTAGTGGAGTGACAGAAGGTTCGATTCTTGGCCCAGTACTGTTCAACATCTTTATTAATTACTTGGATGAAGGTTTAGAGGGCATGCTTCTCAAATTTGCAGATGACACCAAATTAGGAGGGATAGTTAATACTCCAGGGGACAGAGTCAGAATTCAAAATGACCTCAACAGAATAGAGAGCTGGGTCAAAACTAACAAAATGAATTTCAACAAGGACAAATGTAAGATACTACATTTAGACAGAAAAAATGAAATGCAAAGATACAAAATGGGTGGTGCCTGGCTTGACATCAGTCTATGTCAGAAAGATCTTGTAGTCTTTGTGGACAACAAGTTGGACATGAGCCAACAGTGTGATGCAGCAGCTAAAAAAACCAATGGGATTTTGGGCTGCATCAAAAGAAGTATAGTGTCTAGATCGAGGGAAGTCATGGTGCCTTTGTATTCTGCTTTGGTTAATCCTTACCTGGAATATTGTGCCCAATTCTGGGCACCACAGTTCAAAACAAATATTGACAAGCTGGAAGGTATCCCAAGGAGGGTGACTAAAATGATCAAAGGCCTGGAGGCCATGCCCTTTGAGAAGCGACTTAAAGAACTGGGTATTGTTTAGCCTGCAGAAGAGAAGGTTGAGAGGAGACACGATAGCCATGTATAAATATGTGAAAGGGTGTCATAAGGAAGAGGAAGCAGGCTTGTTTTCTGCTGCCCTTGAAACTAGGACTAGCAGCAATGGGTTCAAATTACAGGTAAAAGATTCAGAATGTTGTGGAAGCTCCTTTCTTGTAAACTTGGGGTCTCTTCCAACTCTATTATTCTATTCTATTCTTGGTCTCTGTCCTAGGACACTTCCAGGACGGAGCCCAATTGAGTCCTTCACATGCCACAAAGCTATTTCTTGTGGAGCTCCATCCTGTTTCCGTCCTGAAAGCATCCTAGAACGGAGCCCTGAGAACAACGGGGCAAGCATGAGGGAAGCCAGGGAGCGACGCTTTTCCCATGTGATGGGGAAAGTGGTGATTTGGGTTATGCAGGGCACCAGTTTCCACCACTGCCTAGCAAATCCCCCTGCTGTCACCCGCTTTTTGGACCTTAATGCACTGCAGTCAATGAGACTGGAAGACGGGGAATTATGTCATTTCTCAGAACTGTGCTGACAGCAGAAGATGCCAAAAATGTGGGACTGCCCTCTTTAAAGAGCTAGTCTGATAAAGCCCTTTAAGATATATGTGTTGATGCACTAATGTATAAAAGGGGATCAATATTTACAGAGATGTTATTCTGAAAAGTGAACTGAATGCTTTTCAAACAATTATACAGACGATGTGCTCTATCTGAAATGTTCATTGCAAATGATACAGAAGTCAGGAGGAATGCTTAAACTTTTGTTAAAATTTGCAGTGATAGGTAATATAATATACTTGTTTACCAGAGAACTAGGGCAACGCCTAGATTTAGGAATCATGCAAAGTTCCAGATATTTGTTGGACTGCAAGTTCCAATGATAAGAAATGCTGAGAATTGTTGTCCAACAATATTGGGAGGGCCGCACAATGCTCATCCTTGGCCTAGAGGCATGCTTCATATTCATTAATTTTAAGGGAACATCTGAAATGTTACATCAAACTCACTTTTCCCAATTTGTAGTTTTATTAAGACTCTTAATGCACTTTCAAAGGAGAATCCTTCTAAGAAAGGGTATAAAAATAATAAGAACATTTAAACCATCAAATTTGAGATAATAAAACAAAAAGAGCACCATAAACCTTTCATTTCAAGCCACCTATCCCAATAAAAACCCCAGCTGCAGGAGTTGAAAGCAAGACAAAGGGCAGCAGTGGTGGTGGGGAGATCAACTATTCAACTATCAACAGACTATCAATTTTCCTAGTGTTCCTAAAAGAAAACCAGGAGAGATTGAATCAAACCTCTTAGGAAAAAGAAATCTATAATTACAGAGCCACCTCAAAAAAAAAAAAAACCTTTTTCTCCTGTCCATCATAAAAGCTCCACCTAATTCATTCTTGTAACCTTTCTGCAGTAGACTCTGCCTGGGGCAACAGTTTGAGGAGTCAAAGTAATATATTTGCTTGGTGGAATTTCATTCCGTTATAACTTAGCAGGTAGTATGTAATTGTTAATGAATCTATGGCCCCTTCCATGCAGCTGAATAAAATCCCACATGGGGCCAGGCTGTGGTGCAGGCTGGTGAGCAGCCTGCTGCAATAAATCACTCTGACCATGAGGTCATGAGTTTGAGGCCAGCCCGTGGTGGGTTAAGCACCCGTCAATTAAAAAATAAAAAATAGCCGCTGCTCGTTGTTGACCTAGCAACCCGAAAGTTGCGTCTATCAAGTAGGAAATAAGGTACCACTTATAAAGTGGGGAAGCAAATTTAACTAATTTATGACATTGGAATGAGGAAATGCCATCACAGTGGATGATGAAGCAGCTGCTCCCCCCTGTGGCCAGAATTGAATATCCCCTCAGGAGAAGGTTAAATTACCTCTGCATCTGTCTGTCTCTGTCTCAGTTCTATGTGTATATGGGCATTGAATGTTTGCCCTATATGTATATAATGTGATCCGCCCTGAGTCCCCTTCGGGGTGAGAAGGGCGGAATATAAATACTTTAAATAAATAAATAAACAAATTATCTGCTTTGAACTGGAATATATGGCAGTTTGGACTCAGATAACCCAGTTCAAAATAGATATTGTGAGAATTTCTGCCTTAATATTCTGGGTTATTTGACTATGTGGAAGGGCCCTAAGAATCCAAAATAAGTGGGGGGGGGGGGGGGGTTGGGAAAAAGATTTTTATTATGTTTGGAGAAAGTGAAGATGGTGCACATGAAAATTAACCAGGGTTGGAGCTGACACCATATTTTTTGTGAGCTGCCTTAAACAGTTTGATATATATGGAATAGTTTCTGTTGGAAGCAATGTAAAACAGACTGTGCAATTGCTGATTTTTTGCATCTTTCCTTAGTTATGCTGGAGAAGTTGGGAGGTGGGAATACATTTTAAGAGTCTGCTGTTGATATCCAGCAGTTACGGTTGATCTTTAGGTGGTTAGCAATGACAAATTGCTTCATGCCTCAGGTTTTTCCGATACTACTGCTTGCAACATTTCTACATTAGGGTTATGTGGCTCTACATGATATCTAGATGCTCTGCTTATACCCTCCCAGGTTTTGACAGCAATAACATCAACATTCTATATTTATTTATTTAACGAATTCTTACCTTGCTCTTCGGCCCAACAAACTCCCACAGCAGCTTACATAAGATCAATACCAAACGAGATAGTCCCTGCCTGCAGCCTTATAATCTCAGAGATATGACAGCAAAGCATAAAAGTGGGGTGAAGAAGAAAAATAAGAAAGTACGGATATCAAATTTTAAACTGGGGGGGAGGCTTTCATACACATCCTCCATCCTATACCACATTTTTAGCCTTTCTCTGTATAGATTGAATACCTGAAAATGAGCATGAGATTATTTGTTTTCTTTTGTCATTCCTTTCCCCTTCTTTTTTGTCGTATCAATTAAGCACGTACAGCTCTTATAACAACCTTGACTGGACACAGTGCACCCAGTAGAGTTGGTGTCTCAACAGAGTTGATGGAAATAAGACTCGTCGGAGTGTCAGCTTGCCCAATGACAAGTGGGCCTCCTTAACCATTAGACAATATTTTTTAAAATGTTAATGGCCTTTTAATAGCTTGAAAATATAATAGAAGTTCCAGTATTATTGCTGAATGCAACTAAAATGTATGTTTTGCTATTTTAATTAAAACATTACATTTTTTAGTTCTTATAAAAATAAAATAACAGCCTTATAGGTGTAGGTGAGCCCCCTGTGTCCCCTGTTTTCTAGCTGGGTACATCTACACTATTGAAATAATGACGTTTGACACCACTTTTAACTGCCAAGACTCAATGCTATGGTATCTGGGAAACTGCTGTTTTAACAAGTATTTATTCTTTTCCACCTAAGAATTAACTTCATTAATTTCACAACGTATATGCACTTGTTGTCCTACTATTGTAAAATGATGTAATGACTCCTAACAGACCATGGAGGGAAAGGACAAACCCTCTTCAAAAGGATAAATCTAATATTATAGATGTGCTTCACTTTGTTTATAGGTTGCCTGCAATCTTTTACACAGACTCAGACTGCAATCTTATACACTATTTTTGGAAAGCATTCATGCAAATATTCTTATGCATTTTGTGTGCTTTGCCCCTAAATTACATACTGTTTCTGCAAGCAGTTTTCCCTGTGTGCAAACATTTAAATGTGGCTTGAAGGAAAGAAATGTTTGTACTGCTTATTTATTACAAATATTTCTAACTCTGAAAATGGCATATAGGGATTATACATTCTACGGGTAGAAACAGAATGTAAATGAAAATGTAATATAGATTATTTAGTTCCCATGACCTTGGTGCGAGAGATGTCCATACTCACAAGAATAAACAAAATAGATTACATTGATACAGCCGCACATATCTATAGTCTGTTTCTCACATGGAGAGAGCCCTATGCAATTATTTTCTGTCAGCTGCAATCCTATTATAACAGACTGTTGCCAAATAGAACTGACTCTGTGGAAGATGAAATGTCTTTGAGATGATGTGAAGGTTGACTTGTTTCTGTTGATGTCTCATGACAACCCAGACCACAAAATTCAGTGCAATATAACTGCCTTTACTAGAGGTTATTTATTTTTATTTATTTTTTCAAAATCTAATATTGCATTATTTCACAATATAGACGCAGCATACAAAGAGACACAATCACACATCTCATAACATCAGACAGGCACTTTACTAAATCCTATAGATACTTAAAAATTGTACAGTCCTCACTTCCAGGCAACCAAATTTCTTTCTTAGATTGTTTAGAAATACTGGAAATATTACTTGGAGGTACTAAAACAAAATCTCCAGTAGATATGTTGGCTAGAGTAATTGTGGTCCAAGACACAATTTCTCTAAACATGTAATGTGTAGATTTGAACACATTATTTTCCAATTTTGCACATTTTCTAATACTCAAGCTATCAGCTCAAAATGGTAGGAAAACATATTTTAGGATTAAGTCTATTAAGAAATGCCTACTTTGAGAGAAAATATGTTTCAGAGTGCATTTTTTCTAATTGAAATATGCATTTAAATACCCTTTCTGGTCAGGATGAAATGGACTTATGAGTTAATACATTTGTTGGAATGCCCTTCCCAAGGAAATTAGATTGGCTCCCTCCTTGTTGATTTTTAGAAAGTAACTTAAAACTTGGCTCTGGAAGCAGGTTTTTGGAGACAATCAGTCTTAAATGGAAGTATTTCAGCAAGATCGATGGTTTTAACATTTTAATGCTTTCATTCCAATAAGAGCAGATATTTTTGATGTTGTTATGTTCTTATATGTTTTCAGTAATTGCAGTGGTTCTATTTTAAGTTATGTTAATTTGACCTATGTACTATTTTTTGTATGTTTTAACTGTTACTTGCTGTAAGCAGCCCGGAGTCCCTTCCAGGAGAGGAGGCGGGATATAAATAAAACTTATTATTATTATTATTATTATTATTATTATTATTATTGACACAACAACATTGTATGACATAGCAAACAAGATAGATATGCTGGATTTTGTTTCACAAAATCACAAGTCAAACACTTCCCAAGTGTTTAGGACTGTATGATGTATTTTCGGATGATGCGTGCAAATCCCATTAGGGTGGCCTTTTGCAGTTGACAGATTGTAATTTTGTCAATGTCTATTGTTTCCAAATGCCGGCTGAGATCTTTTGGCACAGCACCCAATGTGCCAATCACCACTGGAAACACCTGTACTGGTTTCTGCTAGAGTCTTTGAAGTTCAATCTTGAGGCCCTGATAGCAGCTGAGTTTTTTCCTGTTGTTTTTTGTCAACGCGACTGTCACCTGGTATGGCAACATCAATGATCCAAACCTTTTTCTTTTCCACAACCGTGAGGTCTGGTATGTTGTGTTCCAGAACTTTGTCAGTCTGGATTCGGAAGTCCCACAGTATCTTTGCGTGTTCATTTTCCATTACCTTTGCAGGTTTGTGATCCCACCAGTTCTTTGCTCCTGACAGGTGGTACTTGAGGCACCAATGAATCATTTGGGCCACATAGTTGTGCCTCTGTTTGTAGTCTGTCTGTGCGATTTTCTTATAGCAGCTGAGGATATGATCAATGGTTTCGTCGGTTTCCTTGCACAGTCTGCATTTTGGGTCATCAGCTGATTTTTCGATCTTGGCCTTAATTGCATTTGTTCTGATGGCTTGCTCCTGGGCTGCAAGGATCAGGACTTCTGTCTCCTTCTTCAGTTATTATTATTATTATTATTATTATTATTATTATTATTGTGTTAAAAGAACAAGGCAATTTATATGGAACAAGGGCATGAAGAAACTACTTTTATGTGATGTTATTTTGTTATTTGCTCTCTGGTGGGAATGTCAGCTGGTATTAACACAGCTACAGAAATCAAATGGTTATTCTTAAGTATATGCAGACTTAGGACCTCATCAGATGGGTGGCTTCAGACAGCACTTTAAACACTCTGACACTACATCTGCCCTGTTGGTTTGTTGCAAATTGCCTTTTTACATTTAATGTTTTAACTGTTTACTAATATTAGATATATTAGTAAACATGTCCTAAATGTTTGATTTATATATTTAAATTTCTATATTTGTTATTTTTGAGTTGTTCAATAAGCACACCTGATTTTTATTCATTTTATTGTTTATGATTTGATCAGTCTTATGTTTTCTAATGTATGGTTGGCATTTTGCCATTATGTTGTAAACCTCTTTGAGTCCCCCCAGGGGTGAGAAAAGTGGTATATAAATGCAGTAAATAAATAAATAATAAATAATTGTGTACATATTTTCAATACAGTGTACTCTTTCAATGAACTCGCCATTTGACCAAAGCAGGTTTAAATGTCATTTTGAAAGCATTGTAATTGTGTTCATTTCAATTTGTGTACTTTTCAAATGTCTATTTTGGACATCCATAAGTGTTAAGATTCCAGAGTGCATGGGGGCTAAGAAAAGACCCTCAAATCTTGTACTTAATTCAGATTTTTCACAAATCTTTCATTAGCCATGACCTCTTGGTATACTCACTGTTCTGGTTCACTATTGCACTATCTCTTCCGGCAGGCCTAACTAGACAACTTTAACGATGAATGTTAAACTTCCACTTTTCGTTTGTGTATTTCAATTTGTATTTTGTGAAAATATGTTTTAATATTAATATGTATATTCTTCTGAGTATTTTAAAATGATAATGTGTTTTAATTATGTGTTTTAGCAATGTTGTAACCTGCCTTGAGCCAAGAAGAGAGGTGGGGAAGCAATATAATAACAATACTACTACTACTACTACTAATAATAATAATTATTATTATTATTATTATTATTATTATTATTATTATTATTCAACTAGAATATTATTCTTATCCATGGGGCCTTCTGAAAGCACAGCAGTTTAAAGAAGCAGACACTTAACATTCAAGGTGTTCTGAATAAGAGTTTAATTTTTCTGACCTTTTTAGCATTCTTCTCCTGCAGTGCTTTCCACAAAAATCACGAAGTGCACATGTCCTCCCAAATGTCACAATTTTCTCTTTCTTATATGAGTTATTTAAAAGACCCGTTAGAATTGGAACTTTGTGTGCCTGTTTTAGTTGTATCATGTCTAATCATACAAAATATATTCTCCTTCCTCCCCACCAGCCACATATCTCTTTAACATGCAAATAATCCTAGTACATGTCTCAGGCATTGTAATGTATAAACCTAATGATTAGAGATAGACATTTTTGAGATTGTAATAGGATGGAAAACTAAAATTGAAGGAACCCTTATGGGAACAACATTTCCCATAATTTCTTCCACTTTCAAACACTGTTACCTAGCCAGATGGAAGACAAAGAAAAGACAGATGACAAAACTTACCCCCAGTTCTCAGAAAGATCAGGTCCAGATAGTGAGACTACAGGCCCTTTGCTGGACTTACTCAGTCAAATCAAGATGTATATTACCCAAAGCTATCCTAGTCATTTTGGTATATACCTTACTTTCTCACCTTCACCCTTATAACTCAATAATATTAAAATAAATGTTATTAATTGCTACCCTTTAATGATACTCAAAATCTGATGCCACAATCTGATGCTATCTAATAGTAGAGCTGACCTGAAGGGAAGGGAAAGGAGAAAGTTTGAGTGGTGTACAAGGTGGCTACTCGGGAGAGATTTCTTCTTTCCTTCTGATCGGTGTAGGAAATTGGAAAATTCCTAAATTGATTGGAACAAAAATTTGGAGAGCTTGATCATTTTAAAATTTTAACCAGTATTCACTTCTAAAATGTAGTACAGTAGAGTCTCACTTATCCAACATAAATGGGCCGGCAGAATGTTGGATAAGCGAATATGTTGGATAATAAGGAGGCATTAAGGAAAAGCCTATTAAACATCAAATTAGGTTATGATTTTACAAATGAAGCACCAAAACATCATGTTAGACAACAAATTTGGCAGAAAAAGTAGTTCAATACGCAGTAATGCTATGTAGTAATTACTGTATTTATGAATTTAGCACCAAAATATCACAATATATTGAAAACATTGACTACAAAAATGTGTTGGATAATCCAGAACATTGGATAAGCGAGTGTTGGATAAGTGAGACTCTACTGTAATTACTACATAGCATTACTGCGCATGGAACTACTTTTTCTGTCAAATTTGTTGTATAATATGATGTTTTGGTACTTAATTTGTATAATCATTACCTAATTTGATGTTTAATTGGCTTTTCCTGAATCCCTTCTTATTATCCAACATATTCACTTATCCTGCCGGCCTGTTTATGTTGGATAAGTGAGACTCTACTGTATATTGATAATCTTATATTATCTGCTTAAAACTGGATTATATGAGGCCCCTTCTTCACAGCTGTATAAAATGCACACTGAAGTGGATTATATAGAATCATAGAATAGTAGAGTTGGAAGAGACCTCATGGGCCATCCAGTCCAACCCCCTGCTAAGAAGCAGGAAATCGCATTCAAAGCACCCCCGATAGATGGCTATCCAGCCTCTGCTTAAAAGCCTCCAAAGAAGGAGCCTCCACCACGGCCCGGGGGAGAGAGTTCCACTGCCGAACAGCTCTCACAGTGAGGAAGTTCTTCCTGATGTTCAGGTGGAATCTCCTTTCCTGTAGTTTGAAGCCATTGTTCCGTGTCCTAGTCTGCAGGGCAGCAGAAAACAAGCTTGCTCCCTCATCCCTATGACTACCCTTCACATATTTGTACATGGCTATCATGTCTCCTCTCAGCCTTCTCTTCTGCAGCCTCTGAGCCTTCTCTTCTGCAGTATATGGTAGTGTGGAGTCAAGATAATCCAATGCAAAGCAAATAATATAAGATTATAAATGGGTTATATAGCTGTGTGTAAGGGCCTTGAGTCTACACTGCCATATAATCCAGTGCAAATTAGATAATCTGTGGAAGAAGCCTAAGTGAGGCCTAAATCTGCCTGTCCCCTAACTGAAACCTGGCTGTCCCTTAGCTGAGTCGGTTGCTAGGAGACCAAGTGGGCAGAGATTAGCCCTCTAAACTGGCAGCAATTGGATAAAAACAATTATTGCTCTCCCTCTAATTAGCACTTTATTTTTCTTTTCTTTTTGTTGTATCAACCTAGAGGCGTGGATTATGGGTTGTGTTGTCAAATTTCAAGGTTGGGGGGCCAGTAGTTTTGCTGTTTTGTCCGGTGCCCTGATTCCATCACTCTTTTATATATATAGATTGCAGACAAAACAATGGAATTCATTCAAACCTTCTTGAAATATTATTCCTTTAAATATTATTCCTTTCATTACTGTAGTAAATAAAAATGAGATCCAAAAATAATCATTTTGAGATTCATGCTTCTGCAAATAGTTTGGATTCAGGGTATTTCCTTCTATGAATAGAAAAGTCTGTTACATCTAACCATCCATCCCATTATGAATTATCTAAGATCTACTGTCAGAGATGTTGTTGTTAGTGATGATGATGATGATGATATTCTATTTCAGCATAATGCTTTTCATAATGTACATTGTTGTTGTTTTTGTAGGGATATGATGATGGATATGGCGGTGAATATGATGAATCAAGTTATGAGGCTTACGATAACAGCTATGCCACACAAACACAAAGGTAAGTTGTAACTGAGCATTAATTACCTTACAGATAAACTACTGCAGTATAATTCTGATCTACTGAATTGCTTTTAACATCAATCCTAAATGCTCTATTAGAGGGTATTGCTGAAATCACTTCTTAGAGTGTCTCAGTTCTTCTTAACTATACAATAAAAAGTTTCAAGTGATGTAATATTAGCTGTGAGTTTACAGGTATAAAGGCGTCATTTTCCAAGACCACACTGGAGGAAATACCATTTTTCAAAATGGGCCATCACTTGTGTCTCACTTGATACTTATCAGAGAATAATAATAATAATGCATTTTATTTATTACCTGCCTCTCCTGATGGCTTGAGGTAGGGTACAACTAATTAAAAAAAAAGCCTCATGGTTTAAAATTGACTGAATGGGCCTACCAGAAGAGATGGTAGATTTACATTTTAAATTCTGACAGCTCATTGAGCTGTCAGATTTCTTCTAACAGTTTATTTCATTTTATTCATTTAGTGACCTAATAGTAACAGCCACTATCAAAAAAAGAACATCAGGAATAGCAAGGAACCACAAATCTGTGGGTTTACACAGATCAACTACTAATGATAGTGAACTTCTATCCCAGGAATACCATACAGTCACATTAGAAGACTTAGAAAATGCCTAGAGAGAACATAATTTGTTGGATTTGGATGAAGGAAACAATGAATATCCTGTGGATATTGGGGTCATAATGTATATAATTATCATCATGATGTGTTCCAATCTACCAATTTAAGCCATGAGATCTTCATAGTATCATGTTCTGGACTCCATTTTCGGATATGAAAAACAAAACAGGGGCTCAGGAGCAGAATCAGGATACAGAATGCAAGGAGAATAAGTATTAACAGTTTCAGTCTTACTCAAAAAACATGCTCCAGAGTCAGGATACAGGATTGGACAACACATAACAAGGCAAGCAAGAGTCCAGACCTGATGGTGTCAGTTATAATTAAGACGACTCAGAAAGACGGACACTGAGTGGAATTTAGGAGATCACAAACAAGGTGTAATCCAAAACTGCAAACTTTTCAAGTTAAAGCATGTAAAAAGGCTCCCAAAAAGAGAAGGTTAAAATATTTTTACACATATTCGACTGACCTCTTCAAGAGTGAAACTCTCTGGTCCCATTTATAAAAATATGCCAAAACATAATGAAAAGGACACATACCCAGATGTTGCTCTGCCCTACAAAGTCTGCTCCATGGAGATCTGAAATATACTTCTTCATAAACTATGAGTCTATAAAAATTAGATGAGAATCAGGTGGAGACTAAAACCAGAACCGAAATTATAAAAAAGCATAGGTGATGTCCCTGTGGCCTAACAGGCATTGGTTTAAAACAGAATCAGACAATTATTTAACTATTCAAAATCCCCCCAGCCAGCTCCCTAAAGATAGGAAGACTTTCCAGATCACACTTCTCATTATCTGTTACCATTAGACATTCCCTATATTTGAGCCAAAATCTAGTGATTTATTTATTTATCCTGCCTTTCTTCCAATATGTGACCCAAGGTCTCAGACAATCTGAGTTAAAGAAAAAAAACACACAGTTAAACATAGTTCAAATGCTACAGTAGCCAGAGTGTGCAATCCCTGCAGAACAGATGTGAGTTATTCTATTTAACTTTAGTCTATTCAGCCTATTTAACTTCTAAATTAGATTGCTGTTGTTTTTGTAAGGAAATTATTATGGATATGGGGGTGAATATGATGAGCCAAGTTACAGTGCTTGTTTGTACAATAAGTACACAAAAGTTTTAATGCTTGATAATGGAGAAGAGCTGAATGAACTGGTGAAATGAAGATTTGATCACTTACATTTTTGAAATGTTTTGGAGAACTAATACTGACTATACTTACTAAAGCAACAATGGAGCTTTCACAGTTTGTTGCTGGTAAACTATCTGCTGTGCTCAAAGAATGGCTTGGGAAAGAGAAAGACACATTGGGTTCTATTTCTAGAATAATCTCATCAGCATAGCTACTTTTCATCATTGCCCATGGCCCCTCACTAACTACATGTTAGATGAGATTGCAGAAAAGCACTCAGATAAACATTTGAGCTCCTCCACATAACTGAGAATCCCAAGCAAATCAGCTCTCTGCCCTCCCTTGAATGGAACAACTCTAAACACATACCTCTTGACCAGTGGTTTTCAACCTGTGGGTCCCCAGATGTTTTCGCCTTCAACTCCCAGAAATCCTAACAGCTGGGATTTCTGGGAGTTGTAGGCCAAAACATTTGGGGACCCACAGGTTCAGAACCACTGCTCTTTTTTTTTACTTTTTATTTATAAGTTTTTGTGATACATAAAATACAGTAAAAAAATAAATGTGAAAAAAAAACTTCTAGATTGCCTGCAAACTTCATCTTTCCCAAACTAATGTCCGCTAAGCTTGCATTCTTAATAGAGGAATGCAAAGCAATCCGTATGCAAAAAAAAAAAAAAAACAACTCCCCCCCCCCCCCCCATTTTCCTTCCAGATCTTTTACATGACAACAAGTTTTCACTCCGAGTATTGTCCATTTTTTGCGGCACCCTTGGGAACATTTGAGTCCTAAGGTATTTTCTTGTAGTAATTTGTATTCAGTTCATTTTTTCTTTGTTCATATATTCTCTCAATAAAGTCCAATTTGTCTCTCGCGTAATTGCATTGTCCTGTTTTAAAATTTGAGTTAATGAGTCCATATTTTGAATGTCCAAAAGTCTCAGAAACCAGTTTTCTTTTGATGGTATTTCTTGTGTCTTCCACATTTTTGCCAGACATATCCTGCCTGCAGTCACCATATATGTAAATAGCTTTTCTGTATTATAGTCCATTTGAAAGTCCTAGTAGAAAATACTCCGGCTTAAAACCAAATTTCTTTTTGATTATTTTCTCCATTTCTTTGTGTATTGTCTGCCGATATCTTTTGACCTTCTTACACCTCCACCACATATGCATGAAATCACCTATATGTTTCCCACATTTCCAACATTTGTCATCCCCTTTCCCTTTGTTCATTTTAGCGAGCTTGTCTGGAGTGAGATACCACCTGTAGAATACCTTATACCAGTTTTCCTTTAGTTCTATCACGTATGTATATTTAATATTTGTTTTCCATATTTTTTCCCATTCCGACATGTTTATCGTATGGCCTATCTCTCTAGCCCATTTCGTCATCACCTCTTTGACCTGCACTTCTTCCGTTTCCCAAGTTAGCAACTGTTGATATAATATTTTTATTATTTTCTTTTCTGATTTTAACACTTTATCCCAATAGGTTTCATTCTTTTCAAATCCTATCTTGCAGTCTTCTTTAAAACTTTCATTTATTTGCCAAAAGTTTGACCATGTCATTTTTGGCTCCAGCTGTCTTATTTCTTCGTATCTTTTCAATCTAATTTCTTGATTTCCTACCTTTAGCATCTGTCTATATGTTAACCAGTTCTCCCTTGGTATTTCCCTTCTATGCTCTGCTTCTAATGGTGAGTACCACATCGGGGTCTTCGTATAAAATCTTCTTTTATACCTATTCCATGCTCCTATCAGGGCTGCTCTTAAATAATGATTTCTAAAGTTTTTTTCCTTTTTGTCTTTCTCTTTCCATAGATAGCTATGCCATCCCTTGTTTAGATCATATCCTTCCAAGTCTAGTGTTCTTTTATCTTTTAGATTAGCCCAATCTCTGACCCAACTCAATGCCGCTGCGTCATAGTATAATTGTAGATCTGGTAAACCCAGTCCTCCTCTTTTCACGTCATCCTTCAGATATTTTAAAGCAATTCTGGCCTTTCTACCTTTCCACAGAAATTTACTTATTTCTTTGTGCCAGTTTTTAATCATTTTTTTATTTTTCAAAATCGGTATATTCTGAAAGAGAAATAAAACCTCCGGCAAGATTTTCATTTTGACTACTGCTATTTTTCCTAGTAGCGAGAGTTTGAGAAACTCCAATTTTTTCATTTTTTCCCTTATCTCCCTCCATTTCTTTTCATAGTTATTTTTTTGCAACTGAGCATTACTTGCCGTCAGTTCTATCCCTAAATATTTTATCTTTTTAACTATCTCTATTCCTGTTTTCTTTTGTAGATTTTCCTTATTCTTCTGCGACATGTTTTTTGTCAATATTTTTGTTTTTCCCCGGTTGATCTTCAATCCCGCTACCTCCTCAAAATTTCCAATTGTCTCCCACCAACAATTAAACTGTTCTAGTGGGTTCTCTATTAAACATACTAAATCATCAGCAAAGGCACGGGTTTTATAGCTATGATTTCTTACTCTTAAACCTTGAAGATCTTTATTTTTCCTGATTGCTTCCAGTAGGACTTCCAAGGTCATAATAAATAGTAGCGGGGAAAGTGGGCACCCCTGCCTTGTTCCTTTATTTATCTTTATATTATTTGATCGTTTCCCGTTTAGTATTATTTTTGCCATTTGATGAGAATAAATCGCCTTTACTCCATTTATAAAGAAGTAACCTGCGTCCATCTCTCTAACCACTGCTCTTGACAAATGTGTTGATCAGTGATTGGGGAACAAGGTTAGTTGGCATTATTCAGCAAACTCCTCATGCACACTATCAAGATGGAAAAGGAGTTTATTCACTTTCTGTGGACCCACTCTTCAAGGTGTTTTGGATTGACTCAGTGAGAAAGCATGTGCTCAAAAGAATTGGAAAATTGAAATCTAGATTTACACCTTCCTGAAAATACATTGGTCTGAATCATATTGTTAGTTCCATCTTTGAATAAAATCGTTGATTCAACAGATTTCCCTGTGTAGATCTCAAAAATTATCAATTTCTTCTATCTAACAATTTCCTCAATTTACCAACCAATACAATTTCATTAATAAAAGGTTTCTTAAATAATGTTTACCCGAAAAAGAAATAGGGTAACATGAATCAAATTACTTCAAATCTGCAACCTCAGCTCAACTGCTTTTGCCTTACTAATTCAAACCAGAACTGTTTCATACTACATAATTATAGTGCTATGATTAACTACCATAAATCCTGAGTCCTGAGCTTTCAATTGAGAAAGTGACATTTAAATCTCTAAGTCACAGAACTCTAGTGTCTCAACAAACTACAGACTTCAGAATCCTTTAAGTATTAGCCATTACAGTTAAAAGTGAAATCATATACAGTAATTGTGTAGTGCAAAAGGAACCTTGAGTACTATCTATTGCTTAGCCTAAGAAATCTTTTTGTAAAAAAAACAGATCAAGATTAAGGAATGTAGCTGCCAAAATTATTCCTTAACTAACTTGATGACCCTCTCCTCAATATCTCTGGTATACCCGTAACTATTTATTTCATGAAATTTCAGCCTCAGGGTTCCGCTCAGAATAGTCTCTCTTCAGCAGTTCTTGAAACCACCTATTAATAACTATATAGTAACTTACTGTATAGAACTTGCACTAATATTCTTTGCAAAACCAGATAACACTAATTTAATATTTTACCTTTATTGGAAAGCTCAAGAAAGCAGCCAACCACTGAGATTGAATTTACAATCGGTTATTGCATTTGAGGGATTTTCTCCCTAGTTATAGCATTTTCATTCTGTCATTATTTTCCTGCTGTCTGCTAGATTGTTACATGGCGTGTCTTTGTTTCCAAAGCCTTTATTGAGGCAACAGGAATCTTTCTTTCATTTCCCATTTTTTTCTTCTGGTATTAAAAAAATTCCTTCCATTAAATCAACAACAAAATTACTCCTGGAATTAATAAGATTGGCAGATTTGGTATAAATAAAACACGGGCTGTTGGCATTGTTGAGAAAGGGAGAATATTAGCGGGTGAAGGTTTCTTCTTGCTTACCTACAGTGTGGCAGGATTTATTTGAAATTGGGATAGGCCAACCTTTTTAAAGATCAGTTTCCAAGCTGGTGTAAAAATATACAAAACCAATTAAAGCATCCATCATCACAGTGACAGATATTTATTCATTAAACAAAATATGACAAAATCTAACACTTAAAATACATGGGTTTTTCAATATAAAACTCATGTAAAAGATTACAGTGTTTATCCAGATGGCCCAGAAGGTGAACTTCTGGACCATCACAGCTGACAAAGCATTCACTCTAGTTGGTATTCATTCTCTCTTCTGCAGGTGGTACATTGAAAGGGCTTCATTGAAAGTCCTGAAAGGACTTTTAGGTTGTTGATATGGGAATAGGTTCTCCATTGGGGGCTTAAATCCCTAGACTGATGATCTAATTCAGTTGATAAGATAAAGAGGAATTTTCAGCAAAACAAAAATATCTTTATTACTGCTACCACTTCTGATAATACATAAGAACATATGAATCATCATCATCTTCTTCTTCATTCACATAGTCGTTTCCGAGCTCCCTGTCGGCTGTCGCTGTCCCCAGTTCCTTCAAGTTCATGCCAGTCACTTCAATGATACTATCCATCCATCTTGCCCTTGGTCGGCCTCTCTTCTTTTTTCCTTCCATTTCCCCCAGCATCATGATCTTTTCCAAGTTTTCCTGTCTTCTCATGATGTGGCCAAAATACTTCATCTTTGCCTCTAGTATCCTTCCCTCCAGTGAGCAGTTGGGCATTATTTCCTGCAGTATGGACTGGTTGGATCTTCTTGCGGTCCAAGGCACTCTCAGGATTTTCCTCCAGCACCAAAGTTCAAAAGCATCTATCTTCCTTCACTCAGCCTTCCTTATGTTCCAGCTCTCGCATCCATAGGTTACTGTGGGGAATACCATTGCTTTCACATGCAGACCTTCGTTGCCAGTGTGATGTCTCTGCTCTTCACTATTTTATCAAGGTTGGCCATTGCTCTCCTCCCAAGAGGTAAACATCTTCTGATTTCCTGGCTGCAGTCTGCATCTGCAGTGATCTTCACACCTAGAATATGAATAATAATGTTTAATAAATATACAGTAAACTTCAGCTGTATGAATTGCTTCATAAATGTCTCTAGGTAATCCTTTCATCAGACTTTCAAAATAGAGCAGAATATATCAACCACACAGATAGCTCAATGCAGATATAATCATGCTTAAAGCAGACTCACTTACATGTAACAAGTTAGTCATGATCAATGGTAACTCCTGATGGTTTCAAGAGGTCTCCTCTAAGGTTAAAGCTGGTTCTACTCCAGGATATTGAATCTCATGAAAAATATTCATCTGAAAACATTGATAATAAGATGTTACTCTCAAATTGTAAAGTCAGAAATAGATTATCTCACATTCACAACAGATGAGCAATACACCTTCAAGTAATTTTACATTTGGCCACACTCAGTTCCTAGAGCATCCTGTATTTAAACTTGTTCAGAAACTCCCTCCACTCCCTCTGCTCTCTACTCACATATATGTACTGAAAAAAAAGCAAGAGTTATGGGTCATGTTGACTGGCCTCCTATCTGCTGGCCATATGCACATAGGCCATGAGCCTTCATTAAATACATTTTTGGTGGGTTTGGAAAAAAGCCCCATAAGCATACATAAGTAAATATCTTGGGCACCTCCACATGACAGGGACAATCAGGAAACTCCTTGCATGGAATAAATGAGCATGAGCATATACTGCCTTGAGTCCCCTTAGGGGTAGAGAAAGGTGGGGTATAAATAGGGTAAATACATAAATAAATATACCTCTTTCAGTGGTGAGATAAAAAAAAGTTAGGTAGCATTACACAACAGTCTCCTCAAGATGTAACATGAGTTTATTAACTTCCTATAGGCCTTCTCTTAAGTAAGAGAAGGCTCACCAGAATGATGTATGCTCAAAGAAAGACCAACCATAGTTTTGTATTTTTATGTTTTTATTTGTCATTCTAAAGTTAATAAAAGTTCTAACCAACTGTAGCATTATTTTACAAGAAACCCGCAGAATTTCTGAGCCAATGTGGTCAGGGGATTCTGGGAATTAGGATGCTAAGTAGTTCAAGCTTTGAAAAAGATAGTACATCCAATGCCGTTCTGGATTCTCCTCAAAGGTTTCCATTTATCAGCAACAGTGAATATCAAATTCATTTTTATTATTTGAAATGATCATTATTGAATTTTGAAGATGTAAAATGACTGCTATAGAAATATGCAGTATCCTTGATAGTAAAGGATGGATAGACTTCATTAGTCAGCTACACATTAGCCAGCTTTTTGTAATTTTTAAAAAATGTCAACTTCAATTAGATATATTTTTCTTTCTGGAAACGTTAGGGTCCTGATTGTTGTAATTCTTAGACAGGAATCCAAGTTTATTAGATGGCCTAAAAGACTAATAGGAATTTAATTTCCTAGCACAACTTCTCCTGAACAATGTAAAAGACTCTATGTGTTTGTGTGTGTGTGTGTGTGTGTATGAACAAATATTCTTACAGTAGTCACTTTACACCTTCCAATTCCAGTGATTTCTAATAATAAAAATGAATTTGATATTCACTGTCACTGCTAAACAGATTTTCACTGTTGCTGATAAATATCTATAGAGATACAGTGTTTCCTCACTACTTCGCAGTTCACTTTTTGCGGATTCGCTGTTTCGCCATTTTTCATTAAACTCTAAAATAATATTATAAATCATAAAAAATTACAATTTACAGCCAAAGTAAGGGGGGAAGGAGAAGCCGAGGGGAGAGGAAAGGAGCCCAAGTGGCAACGGGAGGAGAAGAAGACGATTTATCAACACACAAATGGTTCATAAAGACTTAAAATAGTGTATAACTACTAAAATAATCTATAAATATATAGCGTCCCTACTTCGCGGATTTTCACTTATTGTGGGTGGTCCTGGAACCTAACCCCTGTGATAAGTGAGGGAACACTGTATATACATATATACAGTATATTCCTTAATTTATTTGCCAATATGTAATTTCAAGTGAACATTCCAGATCCTAAGGACTTAACCATGACTTGCATAGTAACGTTACAACAATTTCTCCCCTCCATTAAGCTCTATAGAGATAAGATTCCTTGAATATATTTAAACAAATATGGAGCGTAAAAGTCAGATGTACTATTAATTTATTTTTTAAAAAATATGTTGTTCCATCCATATATGCAATTAAATATGGAGAGTGAAGGTCAGACGCTCTGTTAATCTCCTTTTTAAATTAGCTTCCAAGAATAAATAAGCATAAAAAGTGACCTTGTATGTACCAAAAGATAATAATAAAATAACATAGAAGACAAATATTTGCCATCAATATAAATAAGCAAAATATTTGTTTGAAGATATAAAGATACAAGTTAGACAAACAACAAAGTGCTACAGGATATTATTGTGCTTTTATGTAAGTATTGCTGATCAGGATTCAGTGTTAGCTATGCTTTCTTTCAAAATGCTGCAAACAATTAAGTGTTCAAGTAATTAAATTTAGTCTCAACCCCCTTTGTCAGTGATACTCAACTTCCTATGATACTTGGAGATCATTGAGTGCATAGTCCTCATGTGCTTTTTTAAAAATGTGCCATTGGGGTTTAATCCATTTGTTTTGGAGAATATTTAGCACTTTGACAAACCCTGGTGTTCCCCTGAACATGCTAAAACCTTTCTCTTATTTCTCAGACTAATTCTGTTTTGGCAGTTTTTGCTGTTGAATGAGCATGGAAAAGGTTACAGATGAATTTAAAATTTTCACCTGTGAAATGCTAGAGAATATGATACTTTGATCTCAGCAAAACATTTGGCAACATTTCCCATAGTAAGCTGATAAAATGTAAGCAAGTTTCTTCTGATTTAGGTGGGTCCAAGGGCCCATCCAGAAAGGCCCATATCCCAGAACCTGTCTCTGGTAAAACTGAATTAATTCAGAAAAAAACAAGGGTTGCTTGGTTTGTTCTGACATAATTAAATACCTGATACGATCCAGATCTTAAGGTAAGATCTGGATCTTAACAGGTGTGGACCCTGTGGAGATTTGACCCGAGGACCACATCACACGATTCTCAGACCCAATCTACACAGCCATCTCAGTTTTTCGGCCTCCTGGAACCTGAAAGACAGAGATAGCACCCACCCCATCCCCCAAGCCCCAAATTTCCGCCTAAAAGTAGTTAAAAGTACCTGGTCGCCATAAGTTCCCTCCTCACACCTTCCTGGCATGAGGAAATGATGCACCAGGAGATGGGGGGGGGGTTTCCTCCTCTTCCTCCTCTCCTGGCATGTCATTTCCTGGCATGAGGAGGAAACTTGAGGTGACCCGGTACTTTTTACTTTACTTTTAGGGGGAAATTTTAATCAGGATGGCATGTAGCCGCCACCACCCCTCCCGGGAAAGCCTGGGGGGGGGGGGAGTGTGGGGACTGAAATCCTCACCAAACCGAGTTTTTAAAGCCCACTTTGGAGCTGATTTTAGTCCTATCTGGAAATGCCCCAAAAGCTGACTGAGCAGCTATACCCAATGTTACTAAATAAGTGTCAGCTTTTGATGACAGCTGTAAGCTCTCTAGTGTTTATGACTTGGATAAGAATTTACTTGAATATTTACAAATCTGCAGATGGCACAAAGCTAAGAGGGGTGGACCATATAACAGATAATAAAGATTTGAAATGAGTATGCAAATGCCCACATGGCCCCCGCATCCATTTCTCCCAAAATTGATAAAGTTTTGCCCTAAAATCCCCTGGGACCATGGGGTGAAATGTTATTTTGTTTTAGCACCTCTCTGAGGCATTTTAGGTCAATGAAAGATCATTTCCTCCCAACAGAATGTATACTAGTAATCAACTTACATGTGATTTCCAGTTGGGAAAAAGTTCTGCCACTTCTATTCTGTGTCCAGTTTTGGTCACTAAATTTTAAGAAGAATAGTGACAAACTAAAACAGCCAAAATGTCCACATTTCCTCATAAATTAGAAAACTGGAAAGCGAATGAACTACATACTGAATATGGAAGTGACCAAAGATGACATGTTTGTTCATTTCAGTTGAAGACTTTTAGAGCTTAGCCCTTTAAAATCTAACTTTCACTCTGAGTATTCAACCAAAGAAATAGGGCTGAATTGGGATTGCTGCCAATTTTTCTGACAAGCGCCTTACCTTTAAAATTTAAATAACAGACAAGGATGGCTTGATATTTTCATTGTGGGGAAAAGGTATACCAAATAAAATTGGCTCAATGCAGATGGAGTTGAATTGAAATGCTTTGAATGTTTTAGAAACATTAGATACATGCCATGTATTCAATCTGTTAGTGGACACCATAGTACTCTCAAGCTGGTCTGTGACCACAATAATAACATTCATTCATCATAGTATCCTGTCTTCACTTTTGCAACCTGGTGTCCTGAAGATTTTTTAAATACAAAACTATAATTCCCAACCAGCATTGGCCATAAATGAAAGAACTTGTAGACCAAAATATCCAGGGGACAGTAGTCTGGGTCGAGCTATGATCCTTGCCTATGCTTTTGCTAATGCTCAGGCAGAGATAAGACAGGTTGGCTTCATGATGGATGACAACTTAATTTTTAGCCTGTGATATCGTATCAGTATCTGTATGAAGCCAACAGATAGATAAAGGATTATATTGTTTTGATAATACTTCCTGTTTTTCTGCTGCACTATTCCCAAAGTTTTAGTAGCTTGTGCTGTATTATGAATTGCTATATTTCATTTTGGCTTTCGTGCTTATATCTAAGTTTTCATAAATAAAGATTTCCACATACTTTATTTTGAGGCTATGGAATGAATCAAGTTAGCAGGTCTAAAAGATGACATTTTATGAGTCTTCACAGCAATCCACTTATGGAATTCATCATCTAAAACTGTTTTGAAATGCCACCTTTCGTTTATTTGATTCAATGAGCACAACTGTATTGAATATATTTGAAGTAGATATATGTATTTTTCCTCTTATCAATCATTTATGGTCTTTTTGGTTCTTGATGTTCTCCTTTCCATTTTAGATCTGAAATATTATACCTGATAGTCTCACAAAGTATGTTGAGTTCATTCTCCAGGTGTGGTACTCTTAACTCCAGTCTGTTTTTCCCCATCTTTGTTCAGGTCAACTGACTACATATTGGTGTTGTTTTGTGCCTTCATATCATTTCTGATTTATGAAAACCCTAACGTGAACCTATTATGTGATTTTTCTCAGCAATCTTTATTCAGAGAGGACTCAGCATTGTTTTCATTTGAATAGAGAGAGCATGACTTGCCCAAGGATACTCAGACCCTTTCCACACTACCCTATATCCTAGGATCTGATACCAGATTATCTGCTTATCCCAGATTATCTGGCAGTGCAGACTCATGTAATCCAATTTAAGGCAGATAATATGGGATCAGATCCTGAGATATAGGGCAGTGTAGAAGGGCCCTTGGTGGATTTCCATAGCTGAGCAGAGATTCAAGTCTTGGTCTCTAGTCAACACCCAAACCACACAGGCCAGATATGACTGCATATATTAAAATAGTTTTAATGTATTTTATTTTAATTCTAGTTTTGTGTCAGCATATCCCTTTGTTGTAATGTTCAAACATTTCAGCAGCTCTGCTGGGTTCCTGCTGACAGATTCGGAAAAAAACATCAAAACTATCTCTCTTCTATTGAGAAGGAAATGTCTAGATCAACATTGTGTCTGGTCAACCTTTCGGTGTGTAGGAGTATGTGCTGGGAGTGAGAGGCTTTAATTAAATGATAATTTAGAACTTTTCACACCCAACCCATGCCACATTCTCTATCTAACAAGTGTTCTTCCTTCCTCAACATCAGAACTCTGGTGTCAAAGTGGGAAAGGCCATAGAAAGATCCATGGGGGAGCTGAAGAATGTATCTAAAAGTAATTAATTTAGTTACTTTTGAGAAACTGGAAAGAAAGAAGCTATTTTAAGGTGTATTACCATAGCCAATTACTTTTGGGAATATTCAAATTATAATTACTTTTTAAAATAACATTACAAGATTTCTCTCTTCTTAGTCAATTGTACCTGCTTCTTCTCTTTCCCCAATATTGCTAATCAGAAACAAGTTAAAGATATTTAAAGAAGAGAGAGCAAATTAGGCAGACACTCTGGCACCTTTTATACTGCCATATAACATCAAAATTATCTGTTTTGAACTGGATTATATGGCAGTGTAGACTCATATAATCCATTCAGAGCAGATAATGTGGATTATCTGATATGAAAATCTGGATTATATGGCAGTATAGAAGGAGCCTCAGTAGACCTCATCAGCATTTTTCTCACCACCGGTACAGATGACCTTCCAATGTATTATTTATTATTTATTTATTTCAATCGATGTCACTGGGGAGGGAGTTCCTCCCGAATGTCACTGGGGAGGGAGTTCCACAGCCGGGGAGCCACCACCGAGAAGGCCCTGTCTCTCGTCCCCACCAGCCGTGCCTGTGAGGCAGGTGGGACCGAGAGCAGGGCCTCTCCAGATGATCTTAAGGTTCTCGTGGGCTCATAGGGGAAGATACGTTCGGACAGGTAAATTAGACAAGAACCGTTTAGGGCTTTGTAGGCCAAGACCAGCACTTTGAATTGGGCTCGGTAGCATATCGGCAACCAGTGGAGCTGGCTTAACAAGGGAGTAGTACGCTCCCTGTATGTCGCCCCAGTTAACAATCTGGCTGCCGCCCATTGTACTAGTTGGAGCTTCCAGGCCATCTTCAAAGGCAGCCCCACGTAGAGCACGTTGCAGTAATCCAACTGGGATGTGACCAGAGCGTGGACCACCGTGGCCAAGTCAGACTTCCCAAGGTACGGGCGCAGCTGGCGCACAAGTCTGAGTTGTGTGAAGGCTCCCCTGGCCACCGCTGAGACCTAGGGTTCCAAACTCAGTGATGAATCCAGGAGAACCCCCAGACTGCGAACCTGTGTCTTCAGGGGGAGTGCGACCCATCCAACACAGGCTGTAACCCTATACCCTGTTCAGCCTTACAACTGACCAGGAGGACCTCTGTCTTGTCTGGATTCAATTTCAATTTGTTAGCCCTCATCCAGTCCGACACAGCGGCCAGACACCGGTTCAGGACCTGAACAGCCTCCTTAGTGACAGGTGGAAAGGAGTGACAGAGCTGGACATCATCTGCGTACAGATGACACCGGACCTCGAAACTCCGGATGATCTCTCCCAGAGGCTTCATGTATATGTTGAACAACATGGGGGACAGTATTGAACCCTGCGGGGACCCCACAAGTCAATGGTTGTGGGGCCGAGCAGGTGTCCCCCAATGACACCATCTGGGATCGACCCTCCAGGAAGGACCGGAGCCACTGCAGAACAGTACCTCCAAGCCCCATCCTGGCAAGGCGCCCCAGAAGGATACCGTGATCGACGCTATCGAAGGCCGCTGAGAGGTCCAGCAGAACCAATAGGGACACACTCCCCCTGTCCAGCTCGCAGCGTAGATCATTGACTAAGGCGACCAAGGCTGTCTCGGTACCATGCCCCGGCCTGAAACCAGACTGTGCCAGATCTAGAAAATCAGTGTCAACCAAGAATGCCTGGAGTTGCGCGGCCACCACACATTCCACAATCTTGCCCAGAAAGGGAAGATTGGAAATAGGCCGATAGCTATCCAATTGAGTGGGGTCCAGTGATGGCTTCTTCAACAGCGGTTTGATCACAGCCAATTTAAGGCTCGCTGGAAATATGCCATCCCGAAGGGAGGCATTCACCACCACCTTCACCCACTCGGCCAATCCCCCTCTGGCTTCTCTCACCAGCCAGGATGGGCAGGGGTCTAGGATGCATGTGGTAGCCCTCATCTCTCCAAGCACCTTGTCCACATCCTCG
The DNA here is from genome assembly GCF_035594765.1 of Anolis carolinensis. NCBI lineage: Eukaryota > Metazoa > Chordata > Lepidosauria > Squamata > Anolidae > Anolis > Anolis carolinensis. The sequence continues at coordinate 130,146,284 of NC_085841.1, forward strand.
AGCTCAACCAATGGAAAAGAATCCATCAAAATGGGACAAGCAGATGCTCGTGTTACATCCCCGGAGACTGCCGTTAATATGATGTCAAAGCCAGAGCGGATCAGAGCAACTTTGTCAGCAAAAAAACGAGCAAATGCTTCACAGCGGGCTGCCGAGCTGTCAGGGATCCCATCTTGTGAGATGGGATTTAACAAACCTCTGACAACTCGAAACAGCTCCGCCGGATGGTTTTTTGCAGACGCAATATTAGCTGCGAAGAAAGCATTCTTTGCAGCATCTATTGCCGCGGCATATGTCCTTAGGTAGGAACACAGCCGTGTTTGGTCTGATTCATTCCGCTTCAAATGCCACACACACTCTAGTTCCCTCTTCTTTCGCTTCATCGCTGCCAACTCCTCGGTGAACCAAGGAGATGGTTTAGCTCGGGTACTCGAGAGGGGACGTTCCGCAGTGATCATGTCTATTGCCCTGGCCACCTCCCCATTCCAGAGAGAGAGACCAGAGCATCGACAGGATCACCAACCGAGGCAGCGGGAAACTCCCCAAGAGCCATCAGGAATCCATCTGGATCCATAAGCCTCCTGGGGCGGACCATTTTAATAGGTCCTCCACCCCTGCGGAGGTTAGGTGGCGCAGTCAGCCTAAAACTGATCAGGTGATGGTCGGTCCATGGCAAAGGAGCGATGGTAAGCTCCTCCACACCGCCACCTTCCTCCCATCCCTGACAGAAAACCAAGTCTAATGCGTGTCCCGCTCTATGGGTGGGACTAGATACCAATTGGGACAGCCCCATGGTTGCCATGGTGGCCATGAAGTCCTGAGCTGCGCCAGATAGGATGGTCTCAGCATGGACATTGAAGTCCCCCAGCACAATAAGCCGTTGGGACTCCAATGTCAGGCCTGAGACCACCCTCGCTAGCTCAGGCAGGGAGACTGTAGCGCAGCGGGGTGGTCGGTAAACTAACAGAATCCCTATTCTGTCCCGGTCACCCACTCTCAGACGGACACATTCGAACAAGGTTGACTGCGGGATGGGGCATCTGGTCAGGGGGATGGAATCCTTGTAGACCACTGCGACACCGCCTCCCCATCCTCCGGATCTTGGTTGGTGCTGCACGGAGTACCCGGGAGGACAGAGTTGGGTGAGATTGACGCCACCCACCTCATCCAACCAGGTCTCCGTTATGCACGCCAGGTCTGCTCGCTCCTCCAATATAAGATCTTGGATGATTGCAGTTTTTCCGTTTGTAGACCTGGCGTTCAGCAGCACCACCTTTAGTCCGGAGGAACTGCTAACCTGGGTATCCAAATTTACCGTATCAGGAGGCCGTTTTAAATCTACGAGACATCTCGTTCTCTCCCTATTCCGAATTAATTTTGGCCTCCCTTTCCCGTATCTCCCCCTCCCCTGAATTACTTCGATGGGGGCCCCCCGGCCAGTGGACTCCCACCCTCCCCTTACAAGGCCCCACTCCCTTTCCTCTAACATCTGGCTAGTACTGGCTGTAGATGTAAACAAAACCACAAGAACCCTGTTATTAGACTGAATCCTGCTTCACCCTCCCTTGGAGGCTGCTCCTATCTCTCCCCCCCCCACCCTTTTGGGAGTTACTAAGCTAAGCGCACTAAGAGCTTTATAACTAACTCCTTCCTCAATCTATATCCAAAGTGCACAATGCTAGGGGCGGGGTGGGGTCCAGTTAAAAGGTTACTCTCAACTCCTGGGGATAGGGAACTGACAAAAAGCTTAAGAAGCAGTAAGAGTTCACAGTTCTAAGGTGCCAGTGGCTATAGCAGCCTCAAACAGTTTATGAGTAATAAAGTGCCTAAGTGCTTCAACAGAAATTCAGCTCGGTTTATGGCTATACACTGGGTTAGTACCAAGGCCTACCCTTCCCAAGCCCCATAGGTAACCCTCCCTAGCCCTCAACTAGTCGCTCCACTTTACAGAACTAAACACAATTCATACCATTAAGGTGGAATTTCATAGCAAGATGTTAAAAACAGTAGCAATAAAGCAAGATATTATAACAGTAAAATAAAGTGCTTAGGTCAAGAGTTGGTCCAAGAGGTAGCTACTACACGTCGCCAAGTGGGACGACGCTGGGGCAACCCGGAGGAAGGTTGAATGAGGTAGGCACTGCTCAGGCCCAGTCAATGTAGAAAGTAAGTGGGCTAACACACTGCAACAGGGCCCCAAGAGATGGTATTTTGTGTATGACTTGCACGTGACTACTTTTCATGGGATGAGTGTAGCACATGGTTAGACTCCCAGTTTTATACCTGTAGGACAGTTTTCTCTGCTCTGAAATATATAGCTCAGGAGTCTTTGTCCCATGATGACTTGTGTAAGAGCAAATTCTTTCTAAATCTGGATATATTTAAGGACGTATTGTAATTTTACATTGTGTAAATTATTCTGGCATAATTGAATCTGTGTACATTGTCCACAAACTTTCCACAAATGGTTATAAAGTACCCATTTGATTTATCATGGTAGCAGTCACACCACCCAGAAAACTTAAATTAAACCTGACAATAAAATTGTTGTTGTAGGAGGAAGAGAAGGTAATTGTAAGAAGCTCCATAGCAATTAAATAATATACATCTTCTATCAAATCAGCTTAACCATGTTGCCATGAAGCATGCTTTCCTGCAAGATCATGGTTTCTAAACTGTCAACCAGAGCTTCTTTATTTTAGCTTGAAATTTAAATATTCTAAACAAGAATATTTGACTGTCAAACAGTTATCATTATTATTTATATATCATTTCAAAATGTGAAAGTTAGTCAAATACATTTATCTCAATTGGGTGGTATTTATGTCTCCAAGCATTCAAATCCCTTGAGGCAACACTTCCACGAAAAGTTAATTAACAAGTTCTCGCTAGAGGATTACCTGTGGGCACTACAGCCTATTCACATTTACATACAAATCCCCCCATTATACTGTAGGTATGTAATACTTTCTTTTTTAAAAAAATTAGTGGGAGCTTATGTTTTGCTTAGATAAAGCAAGACTGTTAGCAGCTCAAATAGCTTTCTCTTTCATGATGAATATTGATTCTAAAAGTCTAGGAAGATACCATTCCAGGTTGAGGAAGCGGTGAATGCAACCAGAAGTAACAAGGGTAGGTATTTCTTGAATCCAAAGATATTATAGGTAAATATTAAGAGCAAGAGGTGCACTAAGCAACAAATTGGTCTTCACCTTCAGCTCTCTCTGCCAAAATTCATTGTTTCAGTATAGTACAAGAATTTGGCCTCTAGGTTTAAAGCTGATATTCTTGTAATAATGAAAAAGTGTTTGAAACTCCTGTGCCAAACATTTTTGCTAATCATAAAGCCATTCTTCATAAACCATTGTGCTTTGCCTTTTGGATGGCCCTTATCTGAAATGCATCTGAAAAGGTAAAGCATGGATTGAAGCTTGGTTTCAAGATCCCAGTTTTTCTCCCTAGCTTGCCTAAAGGCCATCGGTTTTTCACTAAACAAATTTATTTTAGTGAATTAGAATTGAATGTAATGTGTAATATATAGCAATATTTATAGCAGTAATAAAGTTTCCAGAAAAAAATGTGTGGCACATGGAATCACCTCCCCGCTCGTTCTTTTTCTACATCTATCCCATCTGGTCACTGCACTCAAGAGTGCTGCTTTGTTTCTCACAGATAGTTTTATGTGTCACCACTACTATTGTCACCCAATTAGTCAAAATCCCATCACATTTCATAAGTGATCAGGAGAGGAGATGGAGAATTCAAATTTTCACCTGTTCCAATAACCTACCTCTGTTGAACCTGACTTTGCTTCTGATCCTCCACTGAACTGTATTTCCAGACTGTAGAGGAATGCCAGTTCTAATGGTGCCGTATGTGCAGTCAAGGGAAGATCAAGCATTGTATCTTTCCCTTCTTGTGGCTTTGGAAGAATGAGGTGAATTAGGCAGTTGCCTGTGGCGCAGACCATGCGGGGACACTGTTGAGCCGGCGGAAGGCTCAGCCACCCATCTGCGCGGCCGCCCTCCTGCTCTCCCTCGCTGTCCGAGGACTCCTCGCCCGCCCGTCGATGGGCCTGTGCGTGTGCGCAGGCCTTCCAATCGACCACGCAGTCCATTGGAAGGCCTGCACGCACACACAGGCCCATCGGCCAAAACGCATGTATTTATCAGCAATTTGTTTGGGGGCCGCCAAAATTCAGGAGGGGAGCCTAAATTCGGGTCGCCTACTCCAGAAATATACCTCGCAACGGCTCTGGAGGCACATCAATGTACTGTCTTTCCCATCAATCCTGGATTTTACTTCAAAAATGGGTGATGTTTCATTGCTCCTCTTCATGGATTCCTTGTTTGTTTGTCATGGTTTTATTAACTTATCGACAGGTCTAAACTTCTGGGATACTCATCAGATGTGCCCAAGATCACCCAGTGGACTTTTATGGCTCAGCAGGGACTTGAAATTCTAGAGCAATGACCTTATCACAAAGGACTAAAATCAGCAACATGCGCCAATTTAGCCCAAGTCACCAACGGAGCCTGCCAGCTCCCCTCAAATTATGTTGCTGTGACTCTGTGGGTGAAAGAGACTGGAGTCAGCACATGCTACCACCACGACAACATGGGAGGTTCCTGTTTGTCATTACAATCCGTGGGGGAAGCCGCTTTTCCACGCTTCCCCCCATGTGATCACCCTCAGCTGGAGATGGGTGATGCAGGTTGTGGGCACCGGATGCCCCCCCCCCAATGATGCAAGACAGCCATGTGACAAGGTTGCAAGTTAGATAAAATGAATATAAAATCCTTGAAAACAGAAAAAACAGCCAGTGGAAGCCCATAGTCAGAGCAGAGGTACATATTATTCTTCAATTGCCAGATAAGATTCCCCCCCCCCCCCATCCCCTCTTGGATCAAGAGCTTCTGATAGCATAAAAACTAATTCATCTATAAAATGCCTGATGGAATAAAAAGGTCCCTGCATTAAAAGAAGGAAGACAGGGGCAATTGCACTGGTCAAATGTATAGTTTTTACAGTAGCGGGTTCCCTGCCAGGAGGCAAAATCATGTAGCTCTGCTTTTTCTCCCAGTGATGGGATGTCATAGTTAACTTTTGGAGTCACTCACACTTTACAGTGCAGGACTCTGCTAACCAAAAGTTAAGAGGGAAACAGAATGAAAATTCACATTTTGGAAAATAGATCACGTTGAAATGTGTTGATCTAATGTGTCTGGCAAAATGTGCTTTCCACTATATGCATATTTTTGAGAAAATTGCATTTTGCTTTGCTTTCAGAATAATGGATGTTAATTGCAGAGAGTAGTGCCTTCCTTCCTATTAACACTGCCAAGGAAACCTAGTTTTTTTGGGAGCAAGAACAATCTACTCAACAAAAGACAGGGCAGACTAAGTTTAAATGGCATAGCCAAGTTTTGTTTATATTCCATAATTATTTATTCAGGTTTTCTTGCTTATATTTACATATATTTTGCTCTAATTTCTTAGTAAAAGTTAATCTCATTTAATGCAGGTTTTGCAGAAGCATAGCAGTTCTTTGTAAAGTTTACTAAAATCTGTTCCCTTGATGCACAATCTGAATTAGATTAGATTTCTCTTTTAATAGTGCTTTAAAATAGTCAAGGAAAGCCATCTGTGCTGCCTCACATGTTTGAAATATAATTCAGTTATCATAGGTTAATAAAATGTTAGAGGACAATATTATTCTAATAAATGTAAGTAGCATGACTATGTGCGTTTAGGAAGGCTAACAGTAGCGTAAGTTAATAAACCAAGTAGAGTTGCCTCCACATTCTGGAAAGATTTTGGAAGATGATTTGTGAGTTACTAGAATGCTCTGAGGATTTTGGTATTTGCCGTTGGGCCCTCTAATCTGCTTGTGCTAAGATCAATACACTGACACAAGCTGATAGTCCATGTTCTTGGCATCCCATGCCCAGATATCTAATATTTTTGTCACACTGGCCATCCTTGCTGCCTGTCAGAAGTAGCAGTGGACTCAGTTGTTTATTCGTTCAGTCACTTCCGACTCTTTGTGACCTCATGGACCAGCCCATAAATATAAATAAACATAAATAACAGTAACGTTAAAGAGAAGTTATCTTGGTTGCCCATCAGCATTTAATGTCTGGGAAACAGACTAAGTAGGTACACAGGCCCTTGATTATGGTCTATCCTATTATGTAATCTATTCAAATTATATTGCTAAATTTCCATTATTAACATTGTGCAGACTTGTATGCTGCTCAGTATTCTTTTTCATCATTTTCTTTGGTGATAATGTATTCCGCCCTCGTTCTTGTTTTAATTATGTGATTTTAAAGTATTTGTTGTTTTTCTATACTATGTATGTTTGGCATCAAATTGTACCTGTTGTGAGCCGCCCTGAGTCCTCTAAGAAGGGCGGGATATAAATGAAGTAAATAAATAAATAATAAATTATTATTCTTCCTCCAATTGATGAAGATACATAGCCACCTTGAAAAAGAACTAGATCTAGCAAAATCTTCTCAGAAAGCCATGCATGAATAGGAGGACCTTCAGTGCTCTGCCCTACCCAGTCTAGGGGTACATCTACACTGTAGAATTAATAAGGTTTGGAACCACTTTCAGTATGTTACAATGCTATGGAATCCTGGGATTTGTAGTTTAGTGAAGTACCTGCACTCTTTGGCCGAAAAGGCTAAAGACCTTGTAAAACTACAGTTCCTGGGATTCCATAGCATTGAGCCATGGCAGTTAAACTCTTTTGTCAATTCTTTTGTAATTCTACAGTATAGATGTACCCTAGGAGAGGGTAAAATAGCATGTACTGAGTCCATGGCATTGTAACCAAAATAAATAGATCATTGTGCATAAAGACAATCTGAGATGTTCTGGTTTCCAGTTGGAAAAGGTGTTCATTTGCTCCCATGGCCTTTATAGAGCAACTAGCTGTGCCCGGCCACGCGTTGCTGTGGTGTTGTCTGGTGGTGTTGGTGAGAACTTGTTGAGGTAGTGGTGGTATTGAATGTCTGTTGTATGGTTGTCTTTATGTTTAGTATGCATTTGGTTGTTTGTGTACTGTGAAAGTGGTGAGGGTAGAGGAGGGTCTATGTCCCTGTGTAGTGTTGTATAGTATTTATACGTTGTCCATGTGTTGTGAATGCTTGGATTGTGTCCTGCTGCATAGTAGAAAGGGTTGGGCTGGATGGCCCTTAGGGGTCTCTCCAAACTCTTGGATTCTATGCTTCTATCATCATCATCATCATCTTCATCTTCATCATTATTATGTAGAGGCTGGATGGCCATCTGTCAGGAGTGCTTGGATTGTGACCTCTTGCATGGCAGAAGGAAATTGAGCTGGATGATCCTTAGGGGTCACTCCAAACCTTAGGATTGTATGATGATGTTATTATTATTAGTAGTAGTAGTAGTAGTAGTAGTAGTATTAGTATTAGTATTGAGAGGCTGGGTGGCCATCTGTTCGGAGTGCTTGGATTGCGTCCTGCATGGCAGAATTGGGTTGGACTGGATGGCCTTTAGGGGTGTCTTCTAACTGTCTGATGCTATGATTCGATGTGTATTATTATTATGCAGAGATTGGATGGCCATCTGTCAGGAGTGGTTGGATTGTGTCCTCCTGCATGATATAAGGAAGTTGAACTGGATGATCCTTAGGGGTATCTGCTAACCTTAGGATTGTATGATATTCTTATTATTATTATTATTATTATTGAGAGGCTGGCTGGCCATCTGTTGGGAGTGCTTGGATTGTATCGTCCAATGGCAGAGTTAGGTTGGACTGGATGGCGTTTAGGGGTATCTCCTAACTGTCTGATTGTATGATTCAATTTGTATTATTACTGTGCAGATCTTGGATGGCCATCTGTTAGGAGTGCTTGGTTTGTGTCGTCCTGCATGGTAGAAGGAAGTTGAACTGGATGATCCTTAGGGGTGTCTCCTAACCTTATGATTGTATGATGTTCTTCTTCTTATTATTATTATTATTATTATTATTATTATTATTATTATTACAGTAGAGTCTCACTTATCCAACATAAACGGGCCGGCAGAATGTTGGATAAGTGAATATGTTGGATAATAAGGAGAGATTAAGAAAAAGCCTATTAAACATCAAAATGGGTTATGATTTTACAAATTAAGCATCAAAACATCATGTTATACAACAAATTTGACAGAAAAAGTAGTTCATTACATATTAATGCTATGTAGTAATTACTGTATTTACGAATTTAGCACCAAAATATCATGAAATATTGAAAACATTAACTACAAAAATGTGTTGGATAATCCAGAACATTGGAGAAGTGAGTGTTGGATAAGTGAGACTCTACTGTATTATTATTGAGAGGCTGGGTGGCCATCTGTTGGGCATGCTTGGATTGTGTCCTGCATGGCAGAATTGGGTTGGACTGGAATACCACAGTAATTATTTCCTATTGCAGTAGAATCTCACTTATTCAACATTCGCTTATACAGTGTTCTGGATTATCCAACGCAGTCTGCCTGTGACGGCGCGAGTGGCGCCATCTATATGTTGAACTATAAGTTTCAAGATCTGAATTGTTGTATCATGCCTGATTTTGCCCTTACCCTGTAAATGTAGTTGGATTGGTTATTTATATCTGTCAATCAATGTTGTTTGTACCTGTTATATTGCTCACTCAGCAAAACTGTTTGGCTCCACCTCTTCCCTGAGTAGGACAGTGTTTCCTCTTTTCATTCCACCAGCAAGCTCTCTATCGGATGGATGTGAGAGAGAGACTTGGCACTAAAAGCCCTTCAAAAGTTACCTCTCAGCACCAATTCTGAGGTTCTTACCCTTGGGACTCACACTTCATGTTCAGGGCCAACCTGAATAACGTTGAGGAGTCTCAAGCGCCTTCACATCAGTCCTTTGGCAACAGAGGAAGACTCTTGTCTTCAGATATAGGTCATTGGACTGAGGCTGAGTTTGCTCCGGCATTCACAGCCAGAGAAAGAGGGATCTGGACAAGCTTCATGGACTTAAACAATCAAAGACTGTAATGTATATTTTCTTTTACCCCCTTTGTGAACAATAAACCCAGTTTTTGAGTTATCTACAGTGTTTTGGTCCTTGGGAGTTCCAGTTTCCCTAAAGGAGGGCAAGAAGCAATCCCCTGGGGAAAGATGTCACGTCCATGCCTCTTTCACTAAGAGTACAGCCCCAGGCGCGACGGCACACTGCCTTTTAATAGTCAATGTTTTTGTAGACAATGTTTTAAATTCATTGTGATATTTTGGTGCTAAATTTGTAAATACAGTAATTACAACATAGCATTACTGAGCATTGAACTACTTTTTCTGTCAAATTTGTTGTATAACATGATGTTTGGTGCTTAATTTGTATAATCATTACCTAATTTGATGTTTAATCGGCTTTTCCTAAATTCCTTCTTATTATCCAACTTATCCAATGTTCTGCCAGCCTGTTTATGTTGGATAAGTGAAACTCTACTGTATATTTATAATCTTATATTATCTGCTTAGAACTGGATTATATGAGGTCCCTTCTACACAGCTGTATAAAATGCACACTGAAGTGAATTATCTGGCAGCGTGGACTCAAGATAATCCAGTTCAAAGCAGATAATATAAGATTATAAATGGGTAATATAGCTGTGTGGAAGGGCCTTGAGTCTACACTGCCATATAATCCAGTTAAAATCAGATAATCTGTATTTTATAGGCAGTGGGGAAGAGGCCTGAGGCCTAACTGTGCCTGTCCCCTGGGCTGAGTAGGTTGCTAGGAAATCAAGTGGGCAGAGTTCTAACTGGCAGCAATTGGATAAAAAACAATTATTCCTTTCCCTCTAATTAGGATTTTATTTTTATTTTATTTTTGTTGTATGAACGTAGAGGCATGGATGAGGGGTTGTGCTGCCAAGTTTAGTGTTTCTGGGATGTGTAGTTTTGTTGTTTTGTCCTAGGCCGAATTTTTTTATATCCTTTTATATATATAGATTTGAGTAAATTGTTACGTCTTGCCAACTTCTCTTATTCAGATCGAAATAGAAAGCATGGGAGGGGGTAATAAGCCTTCCAAAACAAAGCAGATAGATGTCAAAGCCCAGAACACAATGCTATTGTGATTGCCGTAACACAGCAAATTATAGTTCCCAAGAAGGAAAGATTGAACTTTCAGATTCAGTTTAAAGGTGGGGCATTTGTTTTACAACTTAGGAAAATGAAATTAAATTTAATGAGATAAATATTAAAAGTTGCTCATCTTGCCTTTGTTTGCATATGTGGATTTTTTTTGGAAGAGGTATTGAAATTAATAATGGCTAACTAAAAGAGTGGCAAAGGAAATTATTTTTACAGACTTTGCTTTGCAGAAAACAACAAGGCATCCAACTGTGAAAACTGTATTCAGCTGCTATTTTGTTCCCTATTTGTTGCCTTTGATGATGGTGATCGCATTTTCAGGTCTAGCTTATGAGAGGTTTTCATTTTATTTGCAGACACATCTACAACTCATGCTACACATTCTTATCTCTTTATACAGATCTAGTCTGTTTACTTGGGCAAATTGTTCAGATATTATTATTAAATCACAGGGAGAAAGAGACAATTACTCTCATCCAGTTTTAAGATCTAAAGTGTCTGTCCCCAGTTATGACTCATATCTTGAAAGGAAGCATGGCAGAAACATTGCAGGTCAAGGGAGAATTCATTCCAAACAATCAAGAGTCCTAATAAGTTTTAAAATTGTAACTAATGTGATCAAATTGTTTCAGGTCCAAATTGGAATAATTCATTCAAATTAGGAATTGGGAAAAATGGAAAATGTGTTGTAGAAAATTATAGAATCATAGAATCATAGAGTTGGAAGAGACCTCATGGGCCATCCAGTCCAACCCCCTGCCAAGAAGCAGGAAAATCTCATTCAAAGCACCCTTGACAGATGGCCATCCAGCCTCTGCTTAAAAGCCTCCAAAGAAGGAGCCTCCACCACAGTCTGGGGCAGAGAGTTCCACTGCCGAACAGCCCTCACTGTGAGGAAGTTCTTCCTGATGTTCAGGCGGAATCTCCTTTCCTGTAGTTTGAAGCCATTGTTCCATGTCCTGGTCTGCAGGACGCGGAAAAGCTCATCAGAAAAAAACTAAAACATTCTGTTATTTTCATGCTATTTTCTGTACAGATAATGCTGTCATTCCTTCACAAAAATTGTGCAATTTTGTTTTACATATTATTCCAAAATGAATAATTTTCAAAAATGATGCAATTTTGATAGCTTTCTCATTGTGAAGAAAAAAATGACAAAATTATCCTTTGACTTTTAAAATGTAATATATGAAATATATATCTCTAGATTAAGTTAACAGGGAACAAAACTCATTGGGTGTTTTAAGAACAATCTATAGTGGGAGTATTCCTCTCATGGTTTGACAGTCCACTGCTAGCTAAAATTGTTTTTATTAAAGGGAAAATAAGAGGATCAATGCAGTTTAGAATATACGTATTTTATTTTTCATTCCAGGTTTTCCTTTTAAAGATTTAGTCAAATGACTTGCTACTGCATCTTTTGGAGTTGTTGGAAGAAAATAACAAGCTTTGATTTTCATGTGTTGTTTTGATTTAGGAATTTTAAGCTTTCTTTTTGCAATAACTTTTCTTGCTGTCTGAATTCTATTGCAGTCTGCCTGAATATTATGACTATGGCCACGGAGCAAGTGAAGATGCTTATGACAGCTACGGTAAGACATGTTCTATTTTTGGTAAAAGTGTGAAGTTAGCACACCAATCACTCAGTGACATCCCTGAATTACTTGTACATTCTTCCTCCTCTGTTTTTGTAGTGACCAAGATTAAGCTGATTTATGTCATTCTGAAGTTAAATGTGACTTGCTGCTGAGGCCAGAAAACTTAACAAATTCATTTTAATCAGAATTTCTTAAAGGTATCAATCCTTGGTTGTATGTGAGCTGGAAAGGTAATGGTGAAAATACTGATTAGTACCAAAATCCATTTCATGGTGACAGGTTTCAGTCTTACAGATGTGATAACACAGATTCAAGATTTAAGAATAAGTGAAAATTGAAACACATAGCATAATATACCCAAATGGCTTTATTTCTTTTGGAAAGCAGATATTTACTCAATTAAAATGCATTTTAAAAAATTAAATGAATGGCTTTATTTTTTTCCCATGAGCACATGACAATGAACTGATTGTGTTGTGAGGTGATATATATATTCTCCCCAGCCCTTGCAAATTGGTTAATGGCATTTTCACCACTGTAAACTGGAGGAGTCAACTGACTATGGGAGGGAGAGGACAGCCAGGAAAGAATTGTTGGTGTTGTTCTTGTTGTATGAGCAACCTCAAAAGTACGGCCATTTTTAATAGAGGGACAAGGCTATGATGCCATCTCCTTTAAAAACTAACACCTGGAGTAGGTTCACTGGCTATAGGACCACAGGCATCGACTGCCATTTCCCCAACTCAGCTGAGTTTTATGTAGCTGTATACAGGCCCCAATTTTTATGGGCTCCATCTAACATTCATTAAAAACAACAACTCAAGACTCTACTCTTCCCTGAAAGCAGAAACTCTTTTCAACTTATGGTAACTATTATGTGGTATAAATACTGCCTTGATTATACTTTCCAGAGCATTATTCACATGTCCAGGGAGCACAGCCATGCCTCTGGTGCATCATGTATCTTACTTTCTCTGTGTTGCCATTGCCACAGAGTTCTGTGCGAGCTCCTGGCTGTCGCAGAAGTTTCTGCTGACATCAAAACATGGCACCCACACAATCAGCATGAAGGATCCTCCTCATTCTTCCTGGTTATATAGGCATCTCATTCTGACATTGACAGAGGTACCCACACAATCAGAAAGAGGGAAGTGATGCCACCTGGTTGTTTAAATGCCACTGCCACCAAGAAGAACAGGAGAACTGGCTGTTATGGACACCCTTTTCTGATATCAGCAGAAGTTCTTGTGATGCTCACATGAAGCTCCATGGCCAGATAGGAGAGGCAGCAACATGGGCATAATCCATCCCCTCTCCCTACACTAATGAGAGTAAAGAAAAGGTGACAGTTCTGGTGTTCCGTGTCTGGATGCAGACTCACTATCTAGGCTGCCTCAAAGCCATGGGATATTCTGGAATTCCCAGCCAATGGCTATCCCCAAACTTTGCCAATGTGTAGCAAAGTCAGTTTAAAAAAAACTCCTAGGATACTCATCAGAAGTAACTTTGAATCATGGATAGGCATCCTTTCATTCTAGGAGAGTCTGTGGTTTTGGGCTCGTATAGACAAGCCCTGAGGCTGATTTCCAAATACATGTTTACTATATTGATGTTTTGAATTCAGATAATTTTTTAGCCTTTAGCTATGAATGTTTCCTTAAATCACCATGAGGTGAAACTTCAGCTTTATTTTAATGAAGCTACTCCCACAGGCCACAATAGGAGCAGTTCTTCTCTATGCCTGCCCCAAATATCAATTCACGAAATGTAATTTCTCATGTCTCAGAAGATTTGGGCTCCAAGATCTTACAAAATGATTACCTATCCTTCTGCATTGTAACAAGCCATCAGTCAGGGGCAGTAAATTGCTTTCTTCCTCTACCCCAACAAACTTTCTGACTTCTGATATGAACTTTTACTCCAATTTAAAACATGTTAGAAATAGTTCAGATAATACAGGGGCATAAAGTGCCAATTCAAATAAACACAATTTGTAGGAATAATTTAAGTATACGCAAGCTGAGCGTTTCAAAAATAATTATATTTATTTTCTTGTTAAGCATATATCAGTCCAAGACAACAATTGAGTTCCTTCATCGTAGATTTAAAATAATTATTTCCTGAAAAAACAATGCTAGTAAATGATGTTTTGGGTGGGAAATGACATTTTCCCATGGTTAGTTTTCATTACATGTGTAAAGACATCGGATTGATAGAGGTGAGGTACAGCTAAATGGATGGACACATGCCAATCTCATACATTCTTTAACCTTTTCTTGTGGGCTTATTAAGCCTGGTAGACTTTGTAAACTGCTAGGCATGAACGCAATTACAAAATTGGAGTATGAATTATTATGAAGATTCTCAACATCGGGAGTTAATGATGGCAGGTGAAAGTTATGATATTTCCCTATCTTGGTCCTAGGCAGCTATGGTATTTGAGAGAATTTTTATCTTGGCTTTAATATCATAGTATGCCTAACTAAGGACCTCATCACATTGATATCCAAAAAGTGGGCAATACCAGGGGGGATTCACTAGGCAGCATGGCGAATCCAGAGGGGAACAGGGGAAACCATAGCACCCCCCATCACCCACATTGGCGCTTCCCACACCCCACTGGGGAAAGTGTTGCTGCCAGAATTACCTCTGCACTAACCCTATTCTTGTCAATGAGAACACCGGAAGCCACTCGTGTTATCTGAGCAACATCCTGGGATGCTTTCAGGATGCAGGGAGGATGGAAAGCTGCCGGAAGTAGCCTGCATCATATGACGGGCTCCATCTGACTCCATCATCCCAGGATCCTGAAAGCATCCTACAGCACTGAAAAACATCAGTGTGGTGAGGTCCACAGTCTTCTTCATTCTCTTAGCTTTCAAGTGTTAAATACATCTTTTGTCCATTATAGCAAAGGAGTTCATAATGAAGAAGACAACTAGAATTATGTATTTGTGATACATAAGTATATATACTGAGAAATATACTATGTGCCATCATACATATAGTTAGTATTAAATTAATAATGATGTTGCGAATATATGTATCTGATCTTTTCTGTGTTTGTTGTATTTCAATGGAGCCAAGACAGAAAACCCATCTAATCTAAGTCTCACTTTTGCACAATTTTTTGGAATCCCTGGTACACTTATTTGGAAGTAAGTACCAATGAACTCCAGGGTTAACATGCTTAGCTCCACATGTCTGTTCCACTTCTGCCCTGGAGAGTTGGGTCCCATCTACATTTGATATATAATGCTATTATATGGTCAGCTTAGACTCATATAATGCAGTTCAATGCAATTAAACTGCATTATAAGAGACTACACTGACTGTATAATGCAGTTTCAAACTACATTATATGACAGTTGAGATGGGGCCTTGGGTTCCCCCACAGAGATTATTTGAAGGAGTTCTATAAAGGAAAGAGAGGAAAATAAAACCCCATTACCCAAGTGGAAATCTTTTTGTATGACACTAAATAGAGCAGTAAAAAGATTTACTTCTAAGAAAATGTGCTTAAGACAAGGTTTTACTGACATAATATATATTTCTTTCACCTCATTTGCACTAGAAAGATGGAAGGAATGTTTAAAAGGACAGTTGACCTATTCTTTCCTTACTGCATGCAATATACTGTATGATCAAAGACCAGACAAGCTCCACTTTCCTGCTCATGGACATGCAATTTGGCCATTTAATCAATCTGTACTATAATTGTCATCACATACAAAGTTCTTCAATGTTAATTGCATCTTCTATCTATCTATCTATCTATCTATCTATCTATCTATCTATCTATCTATCTATCCCTACAGTCTTTTATTTAATATTTAATTATGTGAGCAAAAGGTATTTCAATCTGAATTAATAAAATAAAAATGAAAGCGGGTTCCTGACTTACATGGTTAGATTTTTATGATCAGGGTATATTTTTCTACCAAATTCTATAGGGAGGAAATGCCAAGTCATTCCTGAACTGTGCTAGTAGCTCAGCTCGTTTAATAAGCACAATGAATAATTGGGTGCAGTTCTTAGTGATATGGCTAAAGTTTTCATTTGATCTTGGGTTTTACATAACACCCCATGGAATATTTGTCCTCTTTTTCACTCCTGTCCTCTCTCCTATTCTTTCTTCAGCTTTTCTTAGTCTTCTTAAGAAATGAATCCTCTCCTTTGGAGTCTGAGAGAGCAGCCTCCCTATAGGCCAATTAAAACTCCTTTCTCCATAGACAGACCTAAAGGGTGGTTTAGTAAATCCTTTGGTGCCTCCCCTTTGACAAATGGTTGCAGTGCATGAGTGTAGATACTTTCTACAGAGAAGAACCTGTTCCTATATACAACTTGATAATTATCTCTTATCAGATAAGGATTTATTCTTGTATGTTCTCCGAAAATTTGAAAGAATTCAGGACCTTGATTACATACTCAATTTTAAGATCACTTGTGACACCTATAACAGTTTTTAGGGCTTTGTGATCATTATCAAATTTACAGTTAATTACATCTAATTGGATTAAAGATCACACCATGTTTCTTGGTGTTTATGAGTTATCTCCATTTTCTGATTCAGCTCTTTTGCTTTTTAGGAACTTGGTGATTTCATGTTAATGTCACAGTATTGAAGAACTGTGAGGTTTGTCAATAACTTTTGTATAATGTGTTGTCGAAGGCTTTCATGGCCAGAATTACAGGGTTGTGTGTTTATCGAGCTGTATAGCCATGTTCCAGAAGTATTCTCTCCTGACGTTTCGCCCACATCTATGAGGATGCCTGCCATAGATGTGGGCGAAACGTCAGGAGAGAATATTTCTAGAACATGGCCATACAGCCCAGAAAACACACAACAACCCTATTGTATAATGTTTAAAATACAGAAAAATAAAAGGACATGGCAGAAGGTTTGGTGTGAGAGTGGGCACCCTATGGCTCTCCAAATATTGTTAAACACAGTTCCCTTCACTCTACTTCATTAAATGGAGCTAATGGGATCCCACCTGGAGTCATAAATTGCCTACTACTGCTCATCTAGGCAACTTGTTGGTGGGATCTACATTGCCATATAATGCAATTTCAGAGTACAGATTAACTGCATTGAACTAAATTAGATGAGTCTACACTGCCATCTAATCCAGTTCAATACAGTCAATCTGCATTCTGAAACTGCATTATGTGGCAGTGTAGATCCAGCCACAACCCCATTTGTAAAGACAGTTACTAATCATGTCAGGATGGAGACTGCCGGATAATGTCCAAAGACACTTGAAGCATTGGATCTTATACTGTGTGTCCTGCTTTTTGGGTAAGTCTCATAGAAACCATACATTTTTTGTTGGCTACTACAATCCATCAAAATTTGCTAACCCTTGTTGAGTGTGAACTTGACAAATCAAACTATGCTTCTACTATATTTGTATCCCCATTAATTATCTTAAAGAATTAAAGCCAACTAAATTAAAGATATCAGCATCAAATGATTCAACACTAGAAAATGTATGTCTTTCATACTTAACACATTACTGTGGCATCTGAATATCTTCTTTATTTCCATGCCACAGACAATGCATCAATAAAGTCATACTCCTAGCAACTACAGGAAATTTACAAAAGCTTAGTAAATGTAATGACAAACCACCAATGTGAATGTTAAGTAATACAGCTGAAATAATAATAAGCAACTGTCAATTGATCACAAACCAAGGAGCTGGCAGCTAGTGATAATAGCAATTAACTTCCTATTCCCAATTTAATGGTGGGTTATAGTATTGATCCAGTGAAAACACAACAAATTGGAAGTATCCACATTAATACAGTAAAAGGTTCCTGCTTGTGCATTTAATATTTGTGGCTTTGGAACTAACTCCCATATTTCTTAATTAATTTGTCACTATCTTTACTCATGTCTTTATTTCTTTCTTGGACCTTTCCTGTATTCCTTCCAGTTTTCAGTAACACCTAGTCTCTTGCAATGTGTTGTTTCCTCCTCCCATCCACTTTCACAATTCAAATGTACTTTGGGCTGTGATCCAGTCAGGCACCAATTTATAACTCTCATGGCTCAATTGTAGCCTTTTCTGACAAAGGGTGCTGGGGTGGCTTGCACCAAACTACAAATCCCAGAATTCCATAGCATTGAGACAATGCATTTTAAGTGGTGCTAAACTGCATTAATTCAACAGTGTAGATGCACCCAGACTCCTGTGCTTAGAAGAAATTTTAATCCTATTAAGATTAGAAGGAATAAACTATCATGCCTTCTTCACACCGGCTTCAGGAGTGCAGATAGTCGACTGGGTTAACAAAAACTGATGAACGCAGGTATTTTGAACAGTCTCATTCAAGTGTCCATGGAAGCAAAACATTCTAGTTGAGAAGGAAAAGTAGGAACTCTGCTGTAATGGTGATTTATTTATGGCTCTCCAGATATTGGTAAAACCTCAATCTCTATCATCCATAATGAGGGATTGAACAGAGATGCATCTGTAATAAATGACAAACAAAAGAAAATGCCAGAAAATCCAGTCCAAATATCATTACCAGAATATTTTGTATGGACAGAACAGAAAGGACAGTGGTGCTGTAGAGGTAAAAGCATATGGCTCATAAAACTAGATGGAATGCATGGACCAGGTAGAGTTACTGTACAGAGTTATTATTGTTTAGTTGTGGACCAGCTGGCATGGATACCATTTTAGTACAATTGTAAAGTTACACTGTTTCGTGATCAGTAGAGGGAGAGAAGGACTGGGGCATGAGTTGCTTGATCAAGAAGGGACATTTTTAAAAAAACGCTGAAATTTCCTGGGAAGAAAAAGCACCATGACACAGAAAGTTACTGTGAAAGAAAATCAAATATGGAAACAGGAAGCAGGAAGAAATTGTTCACATATCATTACATTCAGTATGAATGGAGGGGCTCCTTTACCTTCTTTAAAAGGAAATGCTAGTGTTATCCTGCAACATGGCTGTTAAAGGAATTCCAGGCTTTACATATAAACAGCCTGTCAATATGAACAACCTGTCAATACAATCAATAACATCTATGGGCCAAAGGTTGCTTATACTGGAAAATGCTATATTCAAAATGATTTAGTACCTTATCACACAGTCCCCGCCCCAAATGCAATTTTGCCAGCAAGCATGGAGAAACGGCAGTCACTCAGGGTGACTCCGAGGGAGGCGTCGCCAACCGGAGCAAAAGTGTATAGAGCCAACACAATATGGGAGCCTTCCATGCCGGCTGGGGATAGAGCCTCCCCCAGAAGTTGAAGGACATTGTATGATGGGCTGTGTGCTCATCTGTCCCTCAACTGGTTGACATGCATCCTAGGATGCATGAATTGGTAACTGTGATTAGGTCCTTATTTGCTTTTTTTTAGGCTCATGTCAGTTTGTTTGACTTGAAGGTTATCACTCCTGCTTTTTGCTATCTTGTTTGTGACTGTCATGGAAATGGTTCTGCTGGCCATGGAAGGGGGTTCAAACAGGTAAAGGTGGATTTCAAAGGGAATTTGGTTATTGTGAGAATTTGGTAGAGAAGAGTTGTTCTTATATCTAGTTAAGTCACTAACAGAATGTCAGATTATGTTTATTTCATCTTTGCACATAGGAATGAAGATTTTCAAGTCTTCACATTTTGAGTAGAGTTATGAATGTTTTTAATGGGTTTTAATTGGGGTTTTTTGACATTTTTCACCTCTTTGGAAAAAAATCATTGATACAAGTCATTTCATTATACACCATTATAATATTTTCACATGCCATATGAGGGTAATTATTTTTGGTACAAGTTGAACTTTCACCCCACAAAGGTCTCCCAGTGCAAAAAAAAAAAAAGCACACATTTGAAGAAAAAGTGTTGCCTCAAAAAGAAGCATGCAGCTGTGAGCTATCTACTTTTTCTCCAACATGGATGAAAAATTGCAAACATGTTTACATCCCTTTTGTAGGCATTGCTATAGTTAGAATAAGAAAAATAGAAGTACACCATGGTATGTCAGTGATAAAGTACAGTTTTAATCAACTTGAAAAACTGATGAAACTTTATCATGATGGAGGATAACTAATCGGTCTTATCTGCCCTTACATTTATACATGACCTACCCAATCTGCTGTGTTTTCCAAGCAGAACCTGGCCCGTCTGTTATTTGCCACTGACCCATATGAAGAGACATCACATACTCTAGTTGTCTAATTGGTGTCTCGACCGTAGGCTGCTTGCTAGTTTGCTCATGCAGGTGCACAAGTTAGATCATTGATTTCATTCGTTTGGGAATGCGACTGCAGGTATAATTGTGCATATTTTGCTTTCATTTACTAATCACAGGCTGTCTTCTCTCTACCAAGTTCTTACAGCAGAAGCAGTTCCCCCCATCCATTAAAATGTTAAACAACTGGTCATAGATGGAACTGGTCACAGTGACTGAAATACTGAGCAAAATGAGGGAGGGGAATGAAACTGCACACAATCTTCTTATTCCACCAATTGCTAATTGTAAAAGGGATCATTCAGGCAGGGGAGATCTTTTTCTTTATATCCCACCACTGCCACCATTAAATATGAAACGCACACACACACACACAAGAGGCACAAAACCTTTCTGACAGAGAGGGAATTTTAATACCCTTCCTCTGCCAACGTTTTATATGTAACACACTAGGCACCCGTGAACTTTTCAATAAGACAGGGGGAATTTTATTATCCCACCGCTGCCACCATTTAAATATGTAGCAAGGGAGCAATTAAGGAACTATTAAGAAACTTCTCACAAAGGCAGGGGGCAATCCTTATTTCAAGATCCCAACCACTACCAACAATAAACACATGAGCGAGCGTGTGCAAAGAGGCTTTGAGGGGAGAGCGATGGAAGAATCCTTGCAGACTCTGTCAATGAGGTTCACAACTCGAAAACACTATCTTTACTGAAATAAAGAAATGTTTATTAATTCTTTGGCACATAAACGTATCTTGTTACAACATTCTTTTTACTTCAGTTCCACTTGGTTATAATAAATATTCTCTTGCACTCACTTGGTTAAACAAAGCTGTTGATACATAACTTTCCAAACACTTCAACTTGTTAATGCTCTATTTTTCCTTTCAAAAACCATGTATTTCTCCACAGTTAATCTTCACTCTAGTCAACCCAACTGAATCCTACTCTCAAAACTCTATTCCTTTCAGTTTTCCTAACTGAGGATCCAGACTTAAATCAGTCTCCTTTTACATTAACATACATTGGAAGCTACAAACATGAAACATCTAGCTCACCAGCTAGAAACTGAAACACAGATGTCTTCCATCTAGCTCCCTAGCTAGCAACTCAAATGCAGACGTCTTCCTTCTAGCTCCCTAGCTAGCAACTGAGATGACTTTTAAAATGTTCCCTCCTTTTTCCTTTCAGCTAGCTCCGCCCCCTTCTTGCTAGCATTTCCAAATACAGTAGAGTCTCACTTATCCAACATAACTGGGCCGGCAGAACATGGGACAAGCAAATATGTTGGATAATAAGGAGGGATTAAGGAAAAGCCTTTTAAACATCAAATTAGGTTATAATTGTACGAATTAAGTACCAAAACATCATGTTATACAACAAGTTTGACAGAAAAAGTAGTTCAATATGCAGTAATGCTATGTAGCAATTACTGTGTTTATGAATTTAGCACCAAAATATCACAATGTTTTGAAAACATTGACTACAAAAATGTGTTGGATAATCCAGAACGTTGGATAAGCGAGTGTTGGATAAGTGAGACTCTACTGTAGTTACATTTCTACAGCAGTAGTTATGTTACCATGGCAACGCACAACCATCAGAATTAACTAACTCCTGCCTACCTTTGCCATAAACCAACATTAATAACATACACAAAATTCCCCATTAAAATAAAGTTTCCCGTTACACTAATCAACTAATTGCTCCTCATATATAACTCATGGGAAAATATATCTCTGGAATATTTCAAAATATTAGAAATTATGATTTCAAGCACACAGTTCAAAACTGAAAGGACCCAATCAGGAGCTCCTTAAGTAACTGAAAGTTGTTTCCCAAAAAGAAGAAAAAAAAAGAATATTCTCTGGTAATATTATATCTCCCATACTAATCTCCAGGCATTTTGAATGACAATTTCTATTCATGATTTGCATAGGCCAACATAGGAAGATGTCCTTCTGTTAAAACAGAACAATGGTAAATGATCACACCTTTTAATGCAACCAAACCCTAGCTGCATGAGGCAGCTGCTTCAATGTGCCTGATTATAAGGTTGGTCTTGTTGGAGCTCTCCTACCTGGAGGAAAGAGGCATATCCTTGCTAACAGTGGGTTCTGGGGTCAAGATGCACGATTGGTGCTCTTAAATCTATATTCAAATGTACAGTACAGTTTAAGAGCATTTATTATATTTCATAATATGTAATGTTTAATATAAGTATATGCTTATATCTGGAATAATATCTGGAATTCTTCATGGCCTATGTAACTAATATCTCTTGATCCAGTCCCCTCAGCCTACTTTACCAGGCATCAGCTGCATTGAGAAAAGGAGGCCCATCTGCTGGCAGTTGGATCATGGGTGTTTCCACCTTCTCCAGCCAACAAGTGAATCTGCAAGACAGAAGTGCAAAAAAGGTTGTGCTTCTGACTGTCTCACCGTCGAGGTAGAATCACCACCCCCATGACCTGAATTGTAGCAGAATGGACCTCCTCCTCTTGGTGCAGCTGATGCCCAGTAAAGTAGGCAGGGCAAGGGCAATTAGCATCATATCAATGCCAAATTGTGACTATGTCATGGTTGTGAATATGGTTGCAAAATTCCAAGTTTCACATCTGTAAATGTTATACTGAATTCCTACCATAATTAATTGTATTTTATTATTATACCTTCCCTGGCTGAACAGTTCTCCCCCTCCTCTCTCTATGCACAGCTATTGCATAGTCCATTCAGACTATATTCTTTTATACTCACCTGGGAGAAAATAGAATTCGGGGAGATTTCAGCATACTTCCTTAGAATTAGACTTTAGACTTTAAAGTATTTGAGTGTAGCAATACATATGGCTATCTAAGTCCCCGATTTTAGTGACACTTCTTTGTAAGTGAATATAGCAATAGAATCTCTGCTTATAAATCAGCAAGTTGGGGAGAGACATAGTTGGACAAATGTGCCACTTTTGACAAGTACCGTATATATGCCGAAGCACCTAATTTTACCACCAAAAAACTGGGAAAACGTTGACTCAAGTATAAGCCGAGAGTAGTAAATTTCAGAAATAAAAATAGATACCAATAAAATTACATTAATTGAGGCATCAGTAGGTTAAATGTTTTTGAATATTTACATAAAGCTCAAATTTAAGATAAGACTGTCCAACTCTGATTAAATCTTCTTCAATGTAAATGTGCTTATGTATCATTTTAATAATAATAGAGTAAAATAATACATGTAATAATAATAATAATAATAATAATAAATAATGCAGGAAAATAATACATGTAATAATAAATAGAGTAAAATAATAAATGTAATAATAATAATAAGATCAGAGTGAAATAATAAATGTATTAATAATAATAATAATAATAATAATATAAACTAGAGTAAAATAAATGTAATAGTAGCAACAATAATAGAGAAAAATAATAAATGTAATAATATCAATAATAATAGAGGAAAATAATAAATGTACCATATATTCTCGAGTATAAGCTGACCCAAATATAAGCCAACCAAGACCCTCACCTGAGTATAAGCAGAGGGGGGCTTTTTCAGTCTTAAAAAAGGTGCCGAAAAACTAGACTTATACTCGAGTATATACAGTAAATGCTAATAAGAAAGTTGTGATTTCTCATGCAGTTAAGCACACACATACACAGGCTTGCTTGGTTGTCATGATATGCCAAATTTCCACAGGGACCCTGGTTTATAAGTGACAAGCAAAATGTAAGCGTATACTGCCCAAGTTCTTGTGCTCATAGCACTTTGGCTAAACAACAACAACAACAAAAACAACAACAACAACAACAACAACAACAACAACGGATCTTGTTTTTTTGGTTTGTTTGCCATGATGTTCAGCAGGACATGATCAACAAGTCAAAGAAGTAACCAAAGAACAAACCACTGGATATTTTTCTGATTTGGAAGGGAAGAGACAAGCTAGAATTTCAACTCATGCCTACTTCAGACGTCATGCCGAACAAACCATAATCAGAAGTTTCATGGAGTTTTTAGCTATTCCCACTGCTGGTGGGAGCAGTCAGCCAACATGTTCCCACTGTCTCACTCACAAACTGAGAGTGCTTTGAAAATACAAGAAAGTAATTGTACTATACTTTCCTTTTCATTTTTAAAAGGACTCACACTTTTCAAGAAGAGTGTTATGTTAATATTGTTAACATACTTCATAATTTCCCAGACTTGTTTTTTCAGGAGATTTTTTCTTTATCATTCTCTTTGGCAAGATGCTGTTTTCAATTTAAATTAATGTTCCAAGATAATTATTGTTTATTTTACATTGACTAGAGTAATCTAATCACATGTTTTTCCTACAAAAGTAGTCAACACTGGTTAAGAAAAACATGATCATTAATTTAAAATCTTGGTTAGATCAAATTAAAAAAGTTTAGTGACTCAATTTCTTTTGGAGTTTTTGTGCTATAAATTATTCATCTTTTGCCAAATTAAAAGTAATACCTTTTTCTAGGAGTGTTCATAATATTAAAATCATGGCTCAAATGATGCTTTTGTTAATCCATATAAAATATCAGTAACATTTTCTCATGTTTCTGGATGAAGATAGTAGGCAACATGCCAGTCATCTTTTGTGCCCTAAATTTTGCTTCCTCCTGCTAATTTAATTAAAAATTAAATTCATGCAGTGTTTGAACTACATAGCCTAGAAACTGGGACCAGATAGATGGGAAAAATATTGATAATTTATTTTAGAATCCAAACCAGTAGGCATCCTATCCAAGAAAGGAACTCACTGGAATTGTGTCATTGCTTAAAGAAAAAACACTTTTTCACATCCATAAATGCATTTGTGTTTTATTATCCAGGTAGGTCATGGTTGGGGAACATCCATACTTGCAACCTTCAAACACCTTTGTGCAAACTCTCTCTTTGGGAAAAAGAATGGCATTACAGTTTGCTCGCTCATACAGGCTCACTCAATTAGAAATATACTTTGTCCTTCCTGTGCCCTTCTCCAAATTTTCTTTCTGGAATGCTCATATATAAAGTGGTAAATATAGCCACAACCCACTAAATGTGCTTATCTATATGAAACATACCAATTAATTACTATATGTCCTGATCTGTAGAAGTTTGAGATGAATGTGTAAAAGCTGTACAAATAAGGAGACTGAGAAATAACAGAGCCTATAAAGATTATATGAGTTATTATTAAGAATTCCCCCAGAAACTTTCCCTTCAAAAAGTGATCATGACGATCTGAATATTTTATGAGATGATATTTCAGATCTTAGTCTTTGTAGAAAGTCTTCTTTTACCATTTTTCCAAACTGCGCCTTACAATTTTTTTAACTGGTGAGAGCTATTTTTTATTTCTTATATAAAAAGCAGTCTACATGATAGTTACTAATTACAGCATGTTAGAATGTTTTGACCTTAATCTGATTGGTAGTTCCCACCCATTAAATAAATGCAATCTGTGTACGTTTTGACTAACCATTCAATGGTTGATTCAAAGGGCTTATTGTTGATAGGACTAAGCAATAGGGTTTAAGCCATTGAATGGTTTGTATTTTCCAAAGCTGCTATTCAGACCAATTAGAAACAGCCTTGATTAGAGCTATAAGATCTACTCTTAAAAAAATGAAATGCAAAAATGAAATTCTAATACTTTTTCCATATATGCTTTCAATATTAATTCAAAGCCCATTTTAATTGGCTCACTCTGGAAACCAGGGAATATTTTAGTGACAGTTCTGTACCTTGATTTCATCCAAAACACCTTAGTGAGGGGAAGAATAGAGCTGAGCTTTGGCTGCCAATCCAAAGGCCACCATCTACATGTTGGAGTAATGTCTTCCTGCATATTGGTTGTCCATGTGATCTGAAATGGTATGTAGCCAGGCCCAAGATTATAAACTGTACACATTTCCCATGATTCCTTGTTGCAGACATATTGCTGCCAGAAGGATGAGGCTGGCATGGGCAAGACAGCAACTGCAGGACTGGCACGAGTTGTGCAACCATCTGAAGGGGACACCTGTTTTTTTTCACATCTAGAGATTCTCTTTCGTGGTTAGGGTCCACTAAACATTTTGAACAAATGGAAACCCTCAGATATCCCCTCTGTCTACAGTCCTCTGCCTTATACCTCATGCCATCTAAAAGGGCCCTTCAACATTTAGGCATCACTTTGGTAGGAGGTTAAAGGGGGCTATGAGTGGAGGGATGAAACAGATGAATCCCATTGCATCAGCTTGCATCATTGCTCTTTGGTTCCAGATCTTTTTAAATGCCTTGCACATTTGATTCTAATGTGATCACTCTTGAAACCAATATAAGCAAATATTTAATACCACAAAAATCTGGACATTTTTCATTGACTGTGTTTGGATCTCTATGTCATTGAAATCTTACCAGCCACTGGCAGCATGTGCTCAGGAACAAGCTCAAGAGGAGGTTACTGTATTACAGAGTTTAGTATTCAATAGCTTCAAAGTGGCTGCTAACTGAATGCGTAACATCAGAACTCTGAAAGCATCCCTTACATTCCATCTTAGTGCTCTGTTTATTCAAAAGACTAATGGCTAGATCAACAGGAAAACATAGTTTGGACATCCAGTTCTGTTTCCAAAATCAATTAAGCAAATGAGACCTACTCATGCAGCATAAAACATGGCAACATTGCATTTATCACATGCTGGAAAAATTTGCATCAGTGACATTAAATCAACTAAAAATCATTATAGCTCTAATTACCACATGAAATCAATCAATTACTGCTCTTGGAATCACTGTATGCATAATTCTAATTAACATATTGTCATGTTCACACAGACTTATTTATATGTGTGAAAAAAAACTCTCTTGTAATGGTAGTGGTTCCCACTCTCCTGTTTTGTTTTGTTTTATTTTTTCATTGAAATTGAAAGCAGAAAATTATAAGCATTTCAATTATTCACTTCTGACTCGAGTCCTGATCCAGTTAATGTACCAGCTGTAGAAAATGATATCCACTTTGGTGCTTTAGCATAGCATGTTAGAAACTCAGTTATGGAATAGATTTGGAGCCTGCAGACTTAAAGCAATGTTTTTTTTCCAGAACTGATTGTGTTACCAGGAAATTGGATATTCATACCTTGTGTCAAATGAAGGAAAGAGATTTGTTGGTTTTTACTGATAGCTGCCTAGGCAGGCAATTGAATTTTATAAATAAGGTGTCAGGGAGGATACCAAATATGGATCATGAAACCAACTTTGTATTTTGTTTGCTAAATGCACCATGGGGGGACCATTTGACACACGCTTACCAAAATAAAGCCATCTCTTTCTTCTCATTTTGTCTGTTTTAGCACAAGAAGAGTGGGCCATAAGCCGTCCAAGCCTAAAGGCGCCACCTCCCAGATCAACCAGAGGGGGTTACAGGGAACACCCCTATGGTAGATATTGAAGGTCCTCCTCATCTGTGACCTCACCTTAAAGACAATTAATAACCCGTGGTCTCTGCATAAACGGCAACAAGACAAGTAATAGCCCATTTCTTTTCTATCCTAGGAATTACTGCTTATGATTACCCTATATACTTCTTGTGTTTCCACATTGGAGTGACACTGGCACTAGTATTCTTTTATAACATGGACTTTAAAAGACAGTTGGCAAGCATTGACTAAACCATTCAACAAGATGATGTTCTCTCTCAGTTGTTCCTCACTGTTGTGTGTACTTTCAAAGCAAAATAGGAAACAAAACAAAAGCATGATGCTGCATTGATCTCCTTACACTCTTACCCCATACTATTGAGGCTGAGTTTTTATTTAGGGTTGCTAAGAAAATGTAACATGACCTTTTTGAACCAGATGATAATCAAGATGTAGATAAGATGTTTTAATCTGTCTTTTTAATATATGTTAGTTAGATTTAAGATGTTTAATATTAAGTTTGTGAAGTTCATTTTAAATGCTGTTTTAATGGGGTTGACAACAAGCAGCTACTGTATGTATGTAGCTAACTGAATTTGTCCAGTGTTTTAACCTGTATTTGTTTTGGGTTTTTCTTTATTTTTTTTTAAAAAGTCACATAAAGTTCCATGTGTAAGCTTCTCTAAATAGGAAACATAATTTTGTCAAATATGTTTGCCATAATTTGTCAATAAAGCTGAAATCTTTTGTAAGAAACTAAATTTGGAATTACGTGTGTTTAGCTTTAAATGCCTGCTTGATTTCTTCTTCAAGAGATGCCTAAAATGTTTTCTATATAAAATCTTTTTTTCAAAATCAAAATATTTAAATGAACCCAAGTTTGTTTTAAGAATATGTGCAAGACTTTTAAAATTGTATTAATAACTCATGGTTGTTAAATAATTTAAAAGCTAACAAACTAAACTGTGAAATGAATCATGGATAGCAGACACTAATGTATAACATGTCAATGGGAAAAAAGACGTGGCTTTAGAACAATAAATGGATTTTTAAACTATCCTCTAAGCTTGATCTTGCTAAACACACACTCTGATTGACTTGTTTGTATTAGCATGTCTCTCGTGAGAATGTAATGGAGTTTAAAGAGGTAAGATTACGACTTACCAGTGTTAGACTGTCTAAATGCTAGTTCTTCAACCTTTGAATTTCCCCGCACATTAAATATCCCATTCAACATGTAAGCATTGCATAGATTCACCTTATTGTTTTCACTCTGAGGAGTGTGTTGGCTGCATTTGCGTAGTTATCTAATAATTTGTCTTGACAAACCAATCATCAGTGTCACTGCCCAGTTGTTGCTATTCAACTTCAAAAACTTTATTTGTAATTTTCAGTGCTAATTATCACCTCCCTTGAAGGCAGTTTAGAGGGCTGTTATTTCTTTTGAGAATATCAGACTTGATGGCTGATGATTGTTAAGGAAATATGTCGCAGGACTCAAAGGATGACTAAACGTTAAACAGGTAACATTAATAGTAACTCTGTAATTTTGAGTATGCAACAGCAATGTTAAATATTCCAAGTGATTAAGTTACTGATAGTTAAAAAAGTAAACCTGCCAAAGCATAACAAATAGGTATTATAGGCTATTAAAACAACTAATTAACATTAACTAGTGGCAACAAAATTATTTTACAATATATAACCCTTGAGGCAATAAACAGAACTAAAATTAACAATAATAGTAATGCAACTCTTGCTAACAATGAATATATAACCTAAATTTTTATGACAAAAAAGGAAGCCTTTATAGTAGGGATATCAAAACTATGGAATCTTTTAAATATAATTTTTTGTTTCTGGTGGCTTTTTGTCAATGTGATTGGTTTACTTTTTTGATGAGAACAGAACATAGGCCGGCTGCTGTATAGTCTGTGATCAAACAAGCAAAGAACAAAAAGATCTCTTGCAGCTGGAGTTGCATGTTAACTTTCTTGACTTAGTTTTTTGCAACATATGTCCTGTCTTATTGTTTCTGCTATGTTTTTTGAAGTGGGCTTAGTCAGCTTTACATCTGTCACACTGAATCTCCTGTCTCGCTATTTCAGGCTTCCAAATACAATGGACAGCAAATCAGGAGACAGTTACATAACATTCAGGTAAGCAAAAATATTACCTTTATGACACAAGTGAGGGAGTTAGTGGCATAATTTAGTTACTAAGGACCTCATCAGATAAAGGTCCAGAAGCCGGTGGACAGTGGAGGACAGTGGAGGAAACTGTACAGCAGAAACCAACTTCATCCCCTTACCATGGTTGGTCAAGTGTTGCCATCCCACAACTTTTCCTGACTGTCCCCGGCTTCCTCCGATGCTGCCCCCGGCTTCTTCAATGAAGATTTGAGTAGTCACCCATATCCTTAGGGCTTCCTCATAGCATGCTGCTGGCACGCTGCCGGGACTGAGCTGCACCAGAAGTAGCCTTAATTCATATGATGGGTTCCAGCAGACTCCATCCCAGCAGCGAGCTAGGAAGGGGGGGGGACCCATCTGATGAAGTATCTCCTCCTCCTCCTCCTCTTCCTCTTCTTCATCATCTCCACTATCCATGGAAACCTTGTCCATGAAGAACCATTTATATTAATTTGGATCCTCAAATTACATTCTTATTTCCAATAACACTGAAAAAAAGCTTTGCTGAACACAGTGGGATTTATTTCCAAGTAAAGATTATTGGGACCTTGCTGCACATGTGACATCACATTTGAAATATCAGTGGTATATGAAATGTGATGCAATACTTCTGGGTTGTTTTTTTTTTAATGGATTGTATAAAGGAAGAAAAGAGCTGAAATCAATGGTGTCTGTCAAGGTATGCTTACATCTGACTTCCACTTAAACAATGTCTAGTATCCAAGCTTTTTTCAGTAGATCTAAAATATTGAGTCATTTTTTTTCTTTTAAAGCCAAGAATACTCTTTTGAAAATCAACATTTAAAAAAAACTTACTATCTGTTGGGAGCCCAAATGCATTAAATGTGCAATTTGTTTCTCAGAATATAGATTTGTACATTTTATTATTGCTTGTGTTAGTACATCTTAGTGTTAGATGTGACAGATTGTTGACAATAATTTTTCATCTTGTTGATTCTTTTTTATTCCACTTTACAGGTAAAGCCTCAAATTGGCATGTCAGCAGATTATATCAAGGTTGTGCCGGGAGAACTGATTAATTCCAGAGTCTGACAGATTTTGCATACCAATATAAGTTTTCACACATGTGTTACTCCACAGGTATTCCTCCCTGTAGGAAAAATGTTGAATTGGAGTTGTCCTAGGGAAAGTGTCCAAGCTTGTGGTGCTTTCAGTCTCTCATCTTCCTACTTCTCATGCCATTCCTCAGACCATGGATTGTCAAAGCCATATGGGACTGAAACTTCAGTACATGTTTGTAAACTAAAAATATTAATTTAGTTCAAGAAAAAGATTTGTGCATGAATATTTCTGAATTGATTATGGATTGTTCCACGATGACAGATGTTATTCTTGTTTTCTCTTCAGTAAGTATTTTCTCCCATATGGTAGTTCAGCACATTCATGTTTTTGGCACTAGGCTAGGATATGAGACAGATGCAACAACTATGTGAAGTTTAAGAAATATGGTCCTAGCATTGGTTTTCAAACATTTCCCCTTTATACTAGGAATGTGAGAACTTCATACATCTTTTTGACTTCAATGAAAAAACATATATGTCAAAAATAATCTGTCCAAAACATCTGGGTGGCACTATGTTGGGAGGATTGATTACGAACTTTGACTAGCTGATGAAAAGGATACCCTGGGCATTTTTAGTCTCCCGGCACAAGATATGAGAAATCGTTCTGTGTTTTATTTATTTATTTATTTATTTACAGTATTTATATTCCGCCCTTCTCACCCCAAAGGGGACTCAGGGCGGATTACAATGAACACATATATGGCAAACATTCAATGCCAACAGACAAACAACATTCAGTTTTAGACAGACACAGAGGCATTTTTTAACATCTTTCCAGCTTCACGATTCCGGCCACAGGGGGAGCTGTTGCTTCACCGTCCATTGGTGGCTGTTCTTCCTCTTCTTTTCCTCGTGAGCAGTTTTATGGTGTTGTAGATTAGTTAAATTAGCCTCCCGCATAAAGCGTCCCTAAATTTTCCCTACTTGACAGATGCAGCTGTCTTTCGGGGCTGCTAGGTCAACAGCAAGCTGGGGCTATTTTTTTTTTATGGTCGGAGGCTTAACCCGACCCGGGCTTCGAACTCATGACCTCTCAGTCATTAGTGATTTATAGCAGCTGGTTACTAGCCAGCTGCGCCACAGCCCGGCCCCATATCTTCATATCGTGTATCATATCTTCCAGCAGAATTTCATTGAATTCAGTGCCTCTCTGCCACTGTAAATCTTGAAGTCAGTGGGTCAAAACAATTATTTCTTCTTGAACTACAGGAAAATAAGAAAACCTGTGGTCCCAAAGCATTAAATGAAACCTACCACTTTAACTAAGCTAGTATAAAGTTCTTTAATGGGGTACCTTCATAAAAGCATATTGAAACTACTCTTAGGAAAACCAGGACACAGAATAGATTTTTCAAGAGGATCAAAGTCAGCAATGATTACTATGAGAACTTCTTTATGTTACAAAAAACAGTATAACAGATATTTTAAAGGTAATCTCTTTCACAGCTGAATGTTCTCTGAGTTACTATTTCATTCCATTCATAGGACCATTGCTGTTTCCAGCAATTTACAGCTGCATTGAAATGGATTATGTGTGTACTACAAAAAGCAGACATGTAACCCAATATGGCAAGTGAAACAAGGTAGGACAACCTTCCTACCTAGAAAAATATGGTATATCAGTCATTTGTATTTTATGAGAAGATGTATTTTGGAGTTAGGACTCAAATCATGTATTCGTTGATCTGTGTTGATGGCATCATTACATGCAAGGAGGATAATATCAAAGATTCCATTTATTTATTTACATATGAACATGCATGTACAAACTAGAACTGCATTGCCTCTGTATATCATAAATATCCACATGTGAAGATACGCTATGCCAGCAGTACGTAGCACCCAGGCAGAATAACATTGTGCAATTCATGTAAGTGACTTGGTGCTGCTGTGCAGTGCACACCAACAACATGAAGCTGCAATACACAATATGCAACTGCAATTTGCAGCCAAAATTATTACTATTACTCATATTTATACCCCACTTTATTTCCCCAAAGGGGACTCAAAGTGACTATTTATGCTATGCACAACTTCAATACACAATGTTGCTGCATGCAGAACTTAACCTTCTGCTGTCAAAAGCAGAATACAACTGTTCCTCTGGGGCAAATAATTCACCCTGCCTACATAGTGTCCCTTACCTATGCATACAGTATGTCACTAACAGTATGCTAGCCTAGGAGTAGACAAAATGCCTGGGCCACATTGAGACCTTGTCACCTTTTTGATCCTCTGTCTTCCAAATAAACAATAACAAAAAAAATGTCAAATTTTCTCCTAGAAGCTTTCAAAACACTGTGAGGTTTTCACTTTAAATAAGTTGCATACACCCCCTGCATACACACAGCCCTTCCTCATTGCCCCAGCTCCCATCCCTCAAAACATCATAGCATGCCCCTTGAGAGAAAATTCCATAACTAAGGTTTCAGAGTGATTCTTCTTCACAAATTGTTTTGCTGTGCTTTTGAGATATGAGAATTTTTCCTCGGTGGCTATCATTCTTCTGCTTGTATGCTTTTGAGTCATTTCCAACTTATGGCAAACCTACAATGATTTCAGTGCTCTCCCGGACATGGAGTACACTGAGAGAAGCAGTTGTGGCCAGATTTTGGGAACAGTGTCTCTTTAGCTGCCTGCTCTCAATGCACCTGCCATTGGGAGGGTATTGCAGCTGTCATTTCCTGGCACTCAACTCTCCAACACCCCAGGACCACTCCAGTTGGCAGGTTTTGGGGAAGTGGCATTGCTATGATAATGGAGCTCTACTATTGTATCTATGGCTATCATTTGAGAAAAAGAAGAAGCAAACATATGTTTATATGACTCACAGTCCTTTCATATGTAGAAATTCTAAGCAAGATCAATCAATAAAAGGTTTGTGAACAAATTTTGTGCCAAAAAGGCCATCAGCAAGCTAGCTAGACCTGAAAATAAATGAATAAATAAATATGTTAAAAGCATGGAATGACCAGAGGTCTACTTTGATTTTGATGCAGGAGGCTGAAAACTACTATGATGTGGGGAGCAACTGAGCTCACTGTGTTTCCTTCATATGAGCAATG
This sequence comes from Anolis carolinensis, assembly GCF_035594765.1. Lineage (NCBI taxonomy): Eukaryota > Metazoa > Chordata > Lepidosauria > Squamata > Anolidae > Anolis > Anolis carolinensis. The sequence continues at coordinate 130,179,983 of NC_085841.1, forward strand.
GTGATCTGTTTTATTGGTGATCAGCTCATTTCCAAAAGTTATAAAAATGGTGGCTAAGATCCCACTTCATAGGCAGTTATCAATGCTAAAATAATTGCAGCTAAACAATATTTCAATCTCCCTACCATCAGTGATCTACAGTGCAGCAATTAGAAGCAGAATCTCTGCTTCAGCCCTTTGTTGCACCACAGATCATTGATAGGGCTGGAAATAGCATCCCGATGCACTCTGATCACCATGCTTTCTCACTGCAGCTGGAGGTAGTGCCAAAATTATACACATGAATACTGAACAATTACAGATATTTAAATCTAGCTTAAACATTCATAACCACTCAACAGGGTGCCAGCAAACCACCTTTCAGTTCAGAATTGACGCATAATGCAGTATGCATTTAAATATACAGGCTTTTATGGAGACATCCCCCTTTTTTGTAAAACAATACAGTTGCAAATTAGCTATTGAAATCAATAATGCCCTTTGTATTACAATACATAGACAAATGGGATTTTTTAAAAAACAAGTTGTGCTAGTGACAAACATATAATTCAGCATCATGCAAATATACTAGTGCAGTAATCATGCTTTATGAATTATAGGGAAAATATCAAGAATAAGTTTCAGAGGTCTTTCAACCATAGTACATGCTACCAGAACATCCTATGCAAGATAACTCTGATGCACGAGTAGAACAAACAAAATGATTGCATGAAGTACAATGCCACAACAATATTCTGTCACTGCATTGGCCACTTGCCACTTCTTTTCATTTGAGCAATGTTAATTCAATATTGGGACAGTATTGAGAATGTTCTCTCAATGCCAAAAAGATGGGGGATGAAGGCACATAGCAGCTGAAAGCCCCCTGGAGCACTCTCAGTCACCGTGTGTCTCGACCTCCTTCCGGCATAAGAACGGTGCAAGTGGCCCTATCTTTATGCCAGGAGGACGGCTCAAAGAAGGCATGCGGCAGTTGAGAGACCTCTGAAGCATTCTCAACCACTGCCTGTCTCGCCCTCCTCCCAGCATAATGCCAATAGGACAGCCCGAGGATCTGAGGAGGAGGATGGGGGGATCTGGGAGGGGAGGATTGGGGCAGTTGCCGCATGTCCTGCCCTCCTCCTGCATAAGGATTGGGAGAGAAGCCCCATCCTTATGCTGGGAAGACAACCTGAGGATGACCCAGGCCCTGCCCTCCCCCCTCCTCTCCCAGGTCCTCCCTCTTCCAGGCCCACCCCATCCAGCATGTGCCTGCCCCCCGCTCCTGGCCCAGCCCTTCCAGCCAGGGCCACAATGTGGCCCCAAGACAAAAAAGTTTGCCCATGCCTGGTCTAGATTCTACATGGATGAGACATATTTTGGGATGTTCACACCAATGTGGTTTGTTCACTATCCAAATAATGTAGGCATTTAAACAGGCAGTCCCTGTTATATTGTGAAGGCCTTTGTTTCAGGGTTCACATTAAGCTATCCTCAGTGCAATCATAATCCTTTCTACCCAGAATAAAGCCTCACTGAGTTCAATAGGATCTATTTCCATGTAAGTGTATATGAATTTTAGCCTAAGAGAACTTTCTGACATGGAATATCACGCATATATTTGTACTAAAAAGTAAATAAATGCATTTGTAAGTATATGTAGAGACCATCTTGGTTTTTGCCAAGTTATATGGAAATGGATATGGAGAAAATGTTAAAATTCTGTTTTGCAATGTTTTTATAAACCTATTTGCACGCTACTTACCTCTGATACCGTTGATGACAGTGTTCATCTATGTTATTCCAAGTGATTGTTTACCCTTGAAAGCATGTATTTGGATCCCTACATAATGAAAACACCTTGGCAATAATTTGGAATATGCAAGTACTGGTAGTGAAAAGATTAAACATTACACATTACACATGGGAACACTCAAAACTTTAAATGTTTTTGTATATTGCATTCTTAACCCCACATGAGAACATACTCACAAAGTAAATATTCATGATCATCAGAGGTTTTTTAAAGTGTGTTTTAGCTTGATGCAGTTGACAGTAGGATTTCAGTTTGTATCCAGTGTTTGAAGATTTCAATTCATTAAGACAATTTGTGCCCAGAGAATGACATAGTCTTAGATATTTTAATACCTGGTTGGACCTCTAGATCAAGCACTTCTGAAAGTTATTAAGGTAAAATTCATGGCACAGGTCAACATGGGCTGGACACTATTAGCTCATGGTTTCAGTGTGGGGAGGTGGGCCTCACTTTATCCTTTTGTCTGGATTCTTCCTGATACTTGGATCACAGCTCTGAACATGAGATACAAAATATGACATGGATATTGTTTCTACCTGCCTCTGCCCCATTTTTCATGTTACAGCAATAGCATAAGAAGAAGAGCACTCAAAATGCCACAGTCTGTTGTTTTGTCGGGGATACATTTCCTGGATTTTGCGAGATAACGAGTGCTTCCAAACAGAGAGCTCCTAATGTTCATAATTAAAAGGCACTGCACAGCTGGTCTACCGTTTTATTTCCTTAACATTTTTTGAGGAGAAAAAAGTGGAATGGGAAGGAGTGGGGGTACAAGAAAATGGAAATTGAAAATAGCAGAGTAAGGAACTTGATATTGAAAATGACATTGCTAGAATCTCCCATAAATTTCTATGACTGAAGCTGGTGATTATATAGTAAAAGTCTCATCCAGAAGGATCCTTGCTCCTTTTTCTAATATTTTATAGTCAAACTACTTTACATCAGCACTAGCCTGTGGTCTGAACATATCCTAACTCATCCAAGAGAGACAAAGGCGACTTTGTCTCAAATCCACCTGTGTGTTTCACTATTGTACTCTTTTGCATATTGAGCTGTTTTTAAAAGTGCTCCAAAAGTGGCATGTAGTCCAGAACAGATCCATACGACCAAGGATTTTGACCCCACGTTACATCTATGTTTTTAGCTGAACTGACTTCTAGCCTATCTCTGGGCACAATTTAAATGATAACTTTAACTATTAGTGCCTTGAGAAAGTCTGTACATCTTCCAACATTTACCAGATGAAAGCTGGAATGCAGGCAACCAAACAACATCAGAATGTGGTCAAAACAGAAAAGATTATTCATGATAAAGAACACACAAGCTAGGAAAAGCTGCAGGAGTTTGCTTTTCTCTAGGTCTATAGGGAAGAGTAGGATGCCACACTCTCTCCTTCCTCCTTCCACTGAGTTGTGTGCAAACTACTTCTGTTTTTGGAATTCAGGATACACCTACACTGTTGAATTAATACTGTTCAACACCACTTTAACTGACTTGGCTCAGGGCTATGAATTCAAAGGTGTTGCATTTTGAAGAAGCAGCTGTACTTTTTGGTATAGGAGGCTAAAAACCTTGTAAAACTATAACTTTCCTGATTTCACTGAATTAAAGCACTGGCAATAGCATTCTGCCTGCTATTGCCAGTGCTTAGTAGTGTGTATCCATCAGGATTAAGATATTTCCTGTTTTAGCTCAGTTTCTGCTTTAGAAACTAGGTCTGCCCTTTTTAATTATTGGATGGATGAGCACGAATGAATACCAAATGCAGCAGGCTGCATTGCTTAAGAAAACCCTATGAAATTCATAGAGTTGACATAAGTCAACAGACAATGTGAAGGTGCATACAAGTATCAAGTAGAAAGAAACATGTCGCCTTTACTCATATAGCATTGAAATAAAACTGGTGCTTGTACTCAGTTCTGCTCCAAATCTTATCTAGTCGAGGACTCAATTATGAGCCTCCAAAAACATTGTCATGAGTCTTTATTATATGCAAGGTAGGTCAAGTAGACCTATTTCATGTTTCTACCTTTCACTCCACCCAAGCCATACTCCACAACTCTCATCATAATGCTAAAAGGATATCTGCTTATTTGGGAATTGTACATTTTTAACGGATAGTAATAACTCATGAATACAGGAGCCATGCAAATGCTTGCTCAATGAATCAGGGAGGTGTGAGGAAAGCCAATTTTCTAGCTTGAGCACTAACCAAAGAAGATCTATGTTGGCAGCTCCAAAAGGAGTTTCTTACTAGATAGCATTTCTGTTTCTAATACAGACAAAAGTATTGGTAAAACTACCAGTCAACAAAACAAAGCAATAATATTATAAAATACGTCAGGCTTTTGAAAGTTCTGTTCAGATATTGCTGCTATTTGTACATTGTTGTCATTGAAATTGCTGTCTGTTACTATCGTTGAAATGTTATTGGAGTGGTTGACCTGCAGCAATAATCTATTGTATGGTGAGTCATTACTGATCAGTGTTCAGCCCATCACATAATAATTAATCTGTACCTCTATGCTCTGTGTACTGCAGTCAAGAATTATACTATCAATGAAAAACAGTAATGCATGTACTATAAGTGTTTGGCTAGATGAACCAGGGTGGCATCATGCCAATATAGGGCCTCATCCCAAAGTGAACGTCACACAATGTCCAGAAGATGGGGTGAAAGTGTCCTAGGATGCTAAATTCTCCCCATCTGATGAGGTCGATAGTCAGCAGTGAATAAAACTTAACTGGCTTCCTTCACATTTTACATCTATCCTTCTGAGCAATGGTGTTTCAGTTTTACACTTGAGAATTATGTGGAGCAAGTCAGTTATAGAACTTCATACTCAAACTCCTAGTGTCAGTCCTCCTATGGACAGACAACAAAGATCTTCCATCCTTATTCACCACATATATTTTGTTAAACCAGAATGAATTTGGAGATCTTACAAGTCAGAAATGATGGGGATGCTGAATCTAATAGTTCCACCTAATTCTCCTCTAGAACTTGTAGTTCTCACATGGAAGTCCTGTTGAAATTTTAAAATGTGATTTGAACAAAGATTATTCAGAGGTAAGGAGAACCCAGTGGCACATGTGATCAGAGACACCTTTTAAAACTATTTTGGAGCCTTTACTTATTTTGAGGCTGAGTTCAGAATAAAACATGTAGAACACTTGGTTACCACAGCACGAGAACCAGTTTCAACAATATTTTAACTTTGATATCAGTTATGTCTAGTGTTCTTTTCTACCAAGAACAAAGTGCACTTCAGTAGATCCTGGCAACAGTTATATAGAAATCTAATTAAAAAGGACACAGTGAATATCAAAAAATATGGTACGGAGACCTCAGCAACCATGATATTTATGACTGAGGGTGCATCTACAATGTAGAATCCATGCAATTTGAAGCAGCTTTAACTGCTTCAACGGTATGGAATCATGGGTGTTATAATCTGGAGAGGCACCTCTACTCTTTGATAAAGACAGCTAAAGATTTTGTAATACTAAAATTCCCATAATTCCATAGCATAGAATCATGGCAGTCAAAGTGATATCAAACTGCATTATTTTGACAGTGTAGGTGCACCTTTAGTTATTAATGCAATTAAATATAATTTCCTGGCCTGACCCCAATCCCTTACCCCCAGCTTCACTAAAGAAACCTAGCTTTACAGCCAGGAACCGCACTAGGTGAATGTGGTTTTGTCTGCTAGCAATTAGAATTCAACAGGATTAAATGTTCAGCCCCCTCCCAGCAGTGAGCTGCAATGCAATGAGAAACTACAGCCAGGGTTGTATTGTCACAGCATCACTTGCTGGCCAGATGGGGGACAGGAAATGTAAACCTGCAATGTCCTGATTCCCAGAAGAACAGGTCTCCATTTATTAGAATGGCTCCCTGCAGTTTAAAGCAGATTTGCAGAGGCATTTGTGATTATAGCAATATCCTATGGTGATGAATATGTGGTTTGACTAATGACAGATCAATTACAGATCTCTATTTCTAGGGCTTGGTATATGTATGCTGTAGAGATAATGCAGTTTGACACCAGTTTAATTCCCATGGCTCAATGCTATGGAACTCTGGGGGCAGTAATTTGGTAAGTTACCTGCAACCTTAGGCAGAGAAAGCTAAAGATTTACAACCTCATCATATGGGGCTAGATTCGGCGGCTAGCCTGTCACGCACAGAGCCAGCTGGCTCCAATCACACAACGTTGTGCTGGCTCCATGTGTGAAGAAGGGCAGAACCAGTGTGCTGCCGCCACCCTGGCAACATGGGAGCCTTCCTGTGTTGCCACTCCTTCAATGGGGGAAGCCGTGCAGTCCATGCTTCCCCATGTGAAGAGCTGCCAGGGGAGCCCATGAAACGGGGCGTGTAACGGTGGCTTCCCAATGTCCGGCAGTGAACCAGAGCACCACCAAGATCCACCGCCGAAGGTATGATGAGATGGTTTGTCTCACTCCAGTGCCCGCTGTTCTTTAACATGGAGCCATAGCAGCTGAAATCATGTCAAACTGCATTAATTCTACAGTGTAGACGCACCCTAGCATGCAAATCTGTAACTACAACACAGGATTTTCAAGAATATCATAATTGAGGATATTTGGGATTCTCATTTGCTCAGATGTCTTTTGGCAGAAAACTAAATAATTGTGTTAGGCCTTAAAGGAAAAGAGGAAGTTACTACAGGGTGGAATTAGTCATTAAGAAAAAAAGACCAATCAATAGTCCTATTCCTATCATAATTTCAAGAAGTTAAACATATATTGCAGTGTGATAGTTGTTGCCCTATAAGTCTGGCTGCCTCCAGATTCTCCGCATTATCAGTTGATTCTTTGGGAGCCTGGAAAACTTAGGACATCACTCAAACATTTGTTATTACTAGACATTACCAGAGAAGATGGATGGAAGTTGTAAAACCACTATTTTCAGTGTTCACCATGTATCTCTCAAACCACATTATAATCCAAGAGGCAAAGCATTCTCAAGTATAAAACTGTTGAGATGCATTTTTAAAAAAAGAATGCTGGAAGCACTTTTCCATTTATTTTTTACCCTCAATCCCTTATTAAAACAGAATAAGCTGAGAGATAGTTCATGTGTTGTATTAATTTTGTGGTCTGTCAAATCATGAGTACCACTTGATTCAGACTCCAGTGCAATTAAACTAACATGCTAATTGAAATGAATTTTGGTACATAAGGTATTTAATCTTCGGCATGGTTTTTGCAGGTAAATCATGACATGTGCTAGCCCTCAGGAGGATGAATTTGAGATTTAAATTGAGCTTTTTAACTGCATGGCTTTTCACCACTTTCCTTACTAAAAAAGGATTATTGTTCCAGAGAAAACATCGTGTTTTCAACCCTTGTGCCCTTGCTGTCACACCATTCATTTTCTTAGCATGCAACATTTTTATATATTTTTTAAAAAACATAAGCTTCCAAAGGTATGCAAGCAGATCATCTCCCATGATCAACTCTTTCTACCTGCACAATTATTGTATTTTGATGCCATTTTTACTGCCATGGCTGTCCACTAAGGAATCTTGAGGTTTGTAGTTTGCCGAGGCACTACAGGAATTCTCTGGCAGAGAATTCTAGATACTTCTCCCAAAACTACACCTCCCAGGATCAAATGAGGTGTAAACATGACTGTTAACATACAGTCACATTTGTAAAGCATGGAATCAACTTTTTTTTTTTTTTAAAAAAAGAGACTTTGGACTGTGGAATTTCCCCCCTCCTGATTGACATTGTGCTACTGTTAATAGAAAAGCTTGGATCCAAGTTAATGGTAATGTACATTATCTTATTGAAAGTAGTTTCTTTGGAATGAACATGTAAATGGCTAGATCTATTTCTCTCAATCTTCTTCTCCCAATGCAACACTATTACTGTTTGGGGCCGAATCTTATTTTTTTTACTTGATTACAATCACATTTTTAAAAAGATAGCATCTGAAATAATCAATATTGTATACAAAAACTAAGTTTCTAAAATCTGATCTCTCAGCAATTTTGCTTCCCAATTAAAGTAGAAATTTGCTTCCCGCTGAGCTCAGGGACAATTCAATAACTGACTCATGCTCAGATATGTCCAGCTCTGTCAGGTGCTGACTATACTAGCAGTTTCTGCAAAAAGCATTGCAAGCTTCACTTATTCTCATGGATTGCCATTTGTACTTTAATGGGATAAAGTGAGCAATTAGTCACAGCTTCAAGTGAGCACTGAAGTTCTTGTCCTCTTCAAGAACGATTATGCCCCAGGAGTAAGAGATCCCATATTATAGAAACAATATATACTTGTGACTTTCATATATTTTTGTATGATTTTGTGTTCCATGGCATAACTTATTAGCTTTCAAAAGACTTCTTAATAGTATAGAATAGAATATAACACAAGCATGTACAAAATTGTGTTGGTTCTCTGTTGCTGGTTTGACAACAGACATCAAAATTAACAGAAAATGCAAGCAACTTGAAATTTAAGTCAATGTTATCTTCACATTAAGAGTCTCCAACAGGGCTGTGCAAAGAATCATAAGAGTTTTGTTAAATCTGTACTTACAACCCGCATTACAAAGAAAAGCACCGCCGCCACCACCCTCCCCCCATATAAACAAATGAAAACATCCAGTTACGCAGTTTTTGTAAAAAGTGCATAACTCTCGTAAGTCCCAGTGAGTCAACTTATTCTTTCAGCGCAAGCAAACTCTACTGGGCAGCACAGGAAAACATGTTAGGTCATATGCTCTCCTCAGCCTATCAGGGCTGAGGGTGGAGGAAAAGGGAGGAGTTGCTCCTGGCATTTCCAATAAATACAGTAGCCACAAGGGATTGGTTGCTATTGTGAAAGCGGTGGGAGAGAGGGTAGCAGACAGGCAGCAGCAAACAAATACCTTAAGCTCAGCGTTAGTATAGCACTCGACTAGCTGAAGTTGTCCATTCAGGAAGGCTTTTGTTGCAAGGGATGGGATTCCTTTTAGGATTGACATAACCAGGCTTAGAATTCTTTTTGATACTTCTCTTTTTTACATGTGCACGTGGGGGGAGAGCATTCATCTAGAATTCATTTGGGGGGGTTCCTTTTTTATTGGTTATTATTATTATTATTATTATTATTATTATTATTATTATTATTTTATTATGACACAGCAAACAAGATAGATATGCTGGATTTCGTATCACAAAATCACAAGTCGAACACTTCCCAAGTGTCTAGGACTGTGTGATGTATTTTTGGATGATGCGTGCAGATCCCAGTAGGGTGGCCTTTTGCAGTTGGCAGATCGTAATGTTGTCAATGCCTATTGTTTCCAAATGCCAGCTGAGATCTTTTGGCACAGCACCCAATGTGCTGATCACCACCTGCACTGGTTTCTGCCAGAGTCTTTGAAGTTCAATCTTGAGGTCCTGATAGCGGCTGAGTTTTTCCTGTTTTTTTTTTGGTCAATGTGACTGTCACCTGGGATGGCGACATCAATGATCCAAACCTTTTTCTTTTCCACAACTGTGGTGTCTGGTGTGTTGTGTTCCAGAACTTTGTCAGTCTGGATTCGGAAGTCTCAAAGTATCTTTGCATGCTCATTTTCCAATACTTTTGCAGGTTTGTGATCTCTTTACTGCTGGGAGGTGGTACTTGAGGCATAAGTTCCAATGAATCATTTGGGCCACATAGTTGTGTCTCTGTTTGTAGTCTGTCTATGCGATTTTCTTACAGCATCTGAGGATATGATCAATGGTTTCATCAGCTTCCTTGCACAAATAATAAATGTTTTTATTTGTAAAACTTAAAAAAAAATCTTAAAAATTGGTGGATGAGTGGATTTTTCTGAAAGATGGCAGGAATTATGCCCTTGTCCTCTTCTATTGCTGAGGAGAAATTCCAGTGGGTACCTCTTTTGGTTTTTTGGTTTTTAAATGGGTAAAACTTTAAAAACTTCCCTAAAAATCAAAGGATGTGCAAATCTTTCTGAAACTTTGGAGGAAGGATCCCCTGGTTATGTTGTGTCATAGTAGAGAAATTCAGGGGGATAGCTCATGTAGTTTTTTAAGGCATGCATTTCACAAGGAACCCTTTGCCCCATAATGATCATGGGAGTAAGAATATGGGTTGTCAACATTATTTGAATATTCACATCACTTATAATTGGAAGTTATAATTGGAAGTTAGCGATTTAGTATTAGGGACATGGCTATCATTATAGTGGGCAAAATGAGACTGTTATCCCCTTCAATTGAAATTTTCTTTCAGTACTCAAATTTCTAGCATTCCAATAATGTAAAACTGTAGGCATCCCAAAAAAAGGGAAGGCAAAGCAACTGAGGAATGTGAACACAGCAAATGCAAGTTCTGAATGGAGACAATTTTCAATACTGCACACTAAATGACATTACAAATTTAGGGAAGAAGGAAAATAGAGCTGGGGAGAAATCTTCTTGAAGGGGAAATACCTGCATCCCCCACTTCATGCCTCACAGCACCACATACAAAGAAGAATCTGTGGTCAGTGATCACTTTAATTTCCATGAATATTTTACAACTGCTCATTAATTAGGATGAAAGCACATGTTCCAATCTATATATATAAAAAGCTTCTGACCATTTTTACCTGGAGGTTAACAACAAAACTAAACAACCCAGAACCACAAAACTTGGCAATACAACCCAGGGTCCTCCCATTAGGTCCCGACAACAAAACCAAACATCTGTTCGAAATCCATGTCCCTCAAAATTCCCAAAAAAGAAAAAACCAACTGCACATGCCCGGAGCAGGCCACAGCCCCCACCCTTGCAAGACAAATGGGTATTACAGACAGCAGCGCGCGAGCAGCCCAACCGCCAAGGCAGAGGGCTAACCTCAGGCTGGGAGCAGCGACACGGCTGAGGGGAAAATGGGGAAAGCTTTCCCCACCTAAGGCATCCAGAAAAAAGGGGGGAGGGAGAACCGGACATATGAGAGATCATGCCGGGGGGGGGGGGTGAACTACAACTCCCACAATCCCAAACTAACTATTGGAAAAAATGAGAGTGGATTGGGATTGTGGCAGGCCTCCTGGGGAGAAAACTGCTGGAGTACATAGGCAATAATAGCGCCGTTTCTTCACACTCCACTCTTCACCCGTCCAACCCTCCTCCGTAATCCTAAACAAGTCCCACAACTACCGCCACAGCATCTAACAAGCAGGCCCATTTAGGCCGTTATGGTGGCGTACCTTCTATAAACCCCTCTCATCACAAACCTCCAACTCACCAATTCTATAGAAATCACAGCTCATGAAAATGCAAAAATACCTAAGGATTACTGTGTTGCTCTGAACCGTGAAAATGAACACCGACACTCTGAATTAGCCGACGTGCAAGGCCCCTTGGGAGGCGCCCGTGCATGTTGCTACGTAGATACCAAGCTACCTACCAACCCGCAAGGGCCCTTCCCTAACGTGAGTACTAACTACCTCGCCCCTTGGGAAGGAGCAGCCAGGCCTGTAAGGAGCCCCCTGCCACCGCCACCACCCCCCGGTGAGGCCTGGCCAGGAGCGGGACCAGGGGAGGCAGTGAGGAGAGGGCCTGGCAAGCAAACCTCCTCCCCGGCCACCCTCCTCCAGGGCCTCCTCCGCCTCCTCTGTCCTGGCGTGAAGAAAAAGAAAACGGCATCACCATGCTCCTCCTCCTCCTTCTCCTCCTCCTCCTCCTCCTCGTCGTGAGGGAAACAAAGTGAGGAAAGAGGGAGGGGCCTGTCCCATGTCGCCCTGCGAAACAGAGGCACGCGTGATAAATTCGTCAATACTGTACTACATAATATTACTTAAGTACTACATAACATTACTGTGTATTCAACTACTTTTCCAGGAGTTCCACTGCTATTCCACTTCACCCACAGCGAAGCATGGCCGGGGACAGCTAGTTTCTTTATAAATTCCTGAGTCCAAAATGTGAAGCAAAATGTGTCAAGGTTAACCTTCTATTAAACAGAGTAGAGTGACTAGGGCCATATTGCAGTCCTGGGATGGCCAAACACCACACAGAAGTGATCTGGGTAACAGGGGCCAAGACATCTCAATGCAGCCTTTTCCATCATCAGCCAAAGTTGGGGGAAAGTCCAAATTCTGCCACAGAATTCAGACTTTTAGTTATACCTCCCAATGCTGACATCAATCAAAACTGGTGCATTTTTTCATTTCTCCTACAGTACCCCCTACACTAGACACACATATTGCCATGTTCTTCACATGAAATGTTACAGTATTAAGCCTGCTGTGGCTAAACTAATATATATGGACACTCCATCTTAGTTCAAAACTGGCATTTTTGTAGGTAGACATTTGAAATATTAAAGTACTTAACTGTTTTTATAAACAACATTTTTAAAAAAAAAACAACAAGAGCTATCTCCTTGAATTTTCTATACAATGTCACAAGATAACTGGGGATCATTCCCCCAACTTTCAGAAATATTCATACATCACTGATTTTAGGGATTTTTTAAAATTTTTGACAAAAATGTTTTTTAAAAGCCACAACAGCTATTTCATTGAATGTCTTTCATATTAACAAATAGAACTTCCATTTAAGGATTTCTTCCCAGCCAAGCACAAAGATTTACTTACTTAGATGTATCAGTCAGTCCTACTCTTTACTGCTTCAACAATTTATTGGAACTCTGGCTGGCTCCTGCTGCAGAGGCAAAATCTCTCCCCTCTCCTGATTGGGGCTTTCTAATCCTGGGCAGAATTCTTGGAAATGTAGTTTAAGGCAGGGCCTTTTGAATTCTCTGCCACAGGCTCCTCATCTCCCCAAACTACATTTCCCAGAATTCTGTACTTTCTTTCTCAGCAAACTCTGCTTTCTCCCTGCTTTCCTTCTCCTCATGGCAAGAGGCCATTAATTTGAAGAAGAAAGGCCGCCTTTTTGACTTTGCTTTGCTTCCTTGCTCTGAAAATGAAACTGATATTGGGAGGCTTCTGAGATTTACAAAATACAAATGAAAAAGTATTGGATAAGTTTCAGTTCTAAAGTTTTTGGTGCGTGCTACGTCCAGGTGTCAGATATTGCCTTGTAAGTGTAAATTTAGCAAATTTGATCCATCTTATGAGAACTAACAGAAAAAATGCATATCCCTAATTGTCACCATAAGTCAAAGTTGACTATGGCAGTCAACAAGAACAAATACTGTTGTTTTAAATAAATAAATAAATAATAACTTAATTTTCAGGAACCTAGGACTTTATCGCATGGAGCTGCTATTCTACAGCAGTTCCACAATATTGTCATGAGCACCCTTACTATTGCATATCTCTCTATTCACACAATAGTACAAGTTCACCAGTCCGTAGTGCTTTGAATGCGATTTCCTGCTTCTTGGCAGGGGGTTGGACTGGATGGCCCATGAGGTCTCTATACTATTCTATACTATACTATTCTATGATTCTATGATTCTATGAACTATACTATTCTATGATTCTATGATTCATAGGTGTGCTTCCACCTACCCTCATGACTCCCCCTTTGTCGCACTTCCCCTACTTTGCTATTTTTAAAATTATTTTAAAGCAACAGTTCCAGAAGTGGTTAATTTTTCAAAAACAAATTACTGTAAAGTTGTTTTTTTAAAAAATAGCTCTGGAATAGCAAAGAGAATTCCATCTTGATGTCACTTCAGTGTCAGTATGCTGGCATAGAGGCAGAATGACTTCATCACACAAAGCAGGTGACGGGAATGTTGAAGGATTGGCAGCTGTTGATAGGATATACATTAAAGTAGGGCCCGGTATTTGTTTCATATGTTTCATTCGTGCTTTTGTACCGTACCGTTCGTTCATATTGCATGGTACGGCAGACCCTTCCCCACATGGATGAAGCAGTGAAACAAAAGTGAAAGCAAAAAACTGTTTCCTGCTGTTCATTCCATGTGGCATTCCCTGAGTGGCTCTAGGAGCTCATGTCGGGCACATCTGCAGGCTGTGCTTGTTGCCTCTTGCCTGCCTCAGTGCCTGCCTTGCCACCTGCTTATTTTTTAAACCTCAGGTCTCCTCTTCATATTGAGAGAGAGTGTCACGACCCAGGCTGCAGAGCACCAATAACCATACACAGAGGCCAGAATCTATCTAATATCTTTATTAAGGAAATATATAAAGTTAATAAAAACAAGTATAGGAAATAGTCCAGAAGTAGACCTTTCAGGAAAGGTCAAAATTAGTCCAAAAAAGCAATGTCCAATATGAAATATTAAGGTCCAAAGTTGTAATCCAATAACCGAAACACTCACTTGCCAAGCAAGTGAGGGGAGATGACAAGGTCCTTTAGTCCATGAACTTGAGCAAGGCTAGGAAATAACTTGATTCTTGGCACACAAAGCTTGATTCAAGGCAACAAGGAAACGAGGAGCAAGAACAAGATCCGTGGTAATTACTTGGCGAGGTCCGGAAAACAAGGCAAGATCCGGGGAGAAAACAAGGCTGAGAACGAAGGCTTGGAACAGGAACAAAGGCTTGAAAGCAGGAGTAGCTGTCCACACACGCTGCTCCGGTAGCTGACGAATTGACTCCGCAAGATTCCTTCGGGAGCAAGGAACCTAAATAGGCCTCGTTTTCCCACCAGAGAACACTTCTCTGGGGAATCAGAAACGAAAGTCAATCTCTGTGTCCAGATGTATGACTCCCTAAAATTTCTCATGGCAGCAGGCTTAATCATCTGAATGCTTTGCTGCAATTCTCAAGCTCCTGCGATTAGCTTGTTGCACTCCTTTTTGCTGGAGATAATAATTACGGTGCGAAAAAGGGGGAGAACTCGACTCAGGGCTTGTTTGGCAGATTTCTGGAAGACAAGCCTCCTGCAGGTGCAAAGGCTCAATTTCTGGCTGGGATAGTTCCTTTTCTGGCTGAAATGGTGGAAAACCCAAGTTTTCCTCTTCATCATTCACAACAGCACTAGGAACGGGACTACATGGCCCATGAGTCATCACACTATCCCCCTCCTCAAGCCCCCTCTCAAACTGGGACTCTCTCCCCGAGGCGCGAGGCCGCGGCTTGGCGGGATAGGTCAGATGGAAGCGGCGGGTTAAATCGGGGGCATGGACTGTGGAAGCGTCTTCCCAAGAACGTTCCTCGGGACCAAAACCCACCCAGTCAATGAGATATTGTAGGCGGCGGCGGTGAAAGCGAGAATCCAAAATGTCCTGAACCTCGAATTCCTCCTCCCCATCCACCAAAACAGGAGTGGGGGCCGGCCGGTCTGCATCAGGGCGCACACCTTCCGCCGGAAGGAGCAGAGAGCGATGAAACACTGGATGAATGCGCATAGAGCACGGAAGTTGGAGTTTGAAAGTCACGGGGTTAAGTTGCGCCACCACTGGGTAGGGCCCAATGAAACGGGCATCTAATTTCCGGCAAGGGCGATGGGAGGGCAAAAAGCGAGTGGACAGAAGAACCCGGTCTCCTACCTTGATTTCGGGGCCCGGCTGGCGATGTTTGTCAGCGTGGCGTTTATAGTCCTCCTTGGCTTGGTCCAGTTGCTGGAGCAAAAGTTGTTGCACCGCTGTGAGTTCCTGCAGCCAGTCCTCTGCTGCGGGAACTTCTGAGGTTTCAATGACAGGAGGAAAGAAACGTGGATGGAAGCCGTAGTTTGCAAAGAACGGGGTTTCTTTAGTTGAAGCCTGGACCCCATTGTTGTAGGCAAACTCTGACAGCGGTAATAGGGAAACCCAATTGTCCTGCTGGTAGTTCACATAACAGCGAAGGTATTGTTCCAAAGTGGCATTGGTGCGCTCAGTTTGCCCATCTGTTTGGGGATGGTGAGCCGAAGATAAACGAGAGTCTATGCCCAATAGTTTTTGTAGTGCTTTCCAGAACCGAGAGGTGAATTGGGACCCACGGTCTGTGACCAAACTCTTGGGTAATCCATGTAATCTGAAAACATGTTGAAGGAATAGATCTGCAGTCTCTTTGGCCGTGGGAAGGCCATCACAGGGAATGAAATGGGCTAACTTGGTAAAAAGGTCCACCACCACTAGGATCGTGGTGAATCCACAGGAAGGTGGTAGATCAGTGATAAAATCCGCAGAGATTATTTCCCATGGGTGGGATGGGGTAGGGAGGGGATGCAGAAGCCCTGAGGGTCTTTCCCTTCTTGTCTTGGAGCGCTGGCATACTGGGCAGGTGTTGACATATTTCTCCACATCCTTGCGGATCTTGGGCCACCAGAAGTCTCTTAGGATCAAATGCATGGTTTTGAATAGTCCGAAATGCCCTGCTGGCTTGCAGTCATGACACAGACGAAGTGCTTTTTCCCTGCCCGGTCCTGGGGGGATGTAAACATGATTTCTATAGCAAAGTAGCCCATCCTTGAGCGAAAAGGGAAAACGTAGCCCTTGGCGAAGTTGGTCTTGTGCCCAAGCATCTGCTTGCTGACTAGCCCTGATTTCCTGAGCACAAAGGGGCCCTGGAGTAGAGGGAGTTGATTCAATGGGAGTGGATTTGGTGTTTCCCACTGTGAGCGTGGCAAAGTTCTCGGGTTGTAGCAGCTGGGACTCAAAGGTCTCCTTGCGCCCTGCAGCGTATTCCGGTTTCCGTGACAGGGCATCTGCTTGCTTGGTCTGGGCTGGGGTTACATAATGAATTTGGAAGTTAAAACGTTCAAAGAATAAAGCCCAGCGTTGTTGCCTCTGATTTAGCTTGCGGGCAGTTCTTAGATGCTCTAGATTCCGATGATCAGTATGGACTTCAATGGGATATTTGGCCCCTTCTAACCAATGTCTCCAAGTTTCAAAGGCTGCCTTTATGGCCAAAAGTTCTTTTTCCCAAATAGTGTAATTTCTCTCTGGTGCAGTCAATTGACGGGAATAAAAGGCACAAGGATGGAGATGATCTCCCACTGGTTGTAGGAGTACAGCCCCAATTGCCACATCGGAGGCGTCCGCCTGCACAACAAAAGGGGTTTCAGGATCTGGATGCTGAAGGATTGGCTGGGACGTGAATAATTTCTTTAGTTGCTGGAAACCTTTCTCTGCTTGATCTGTCCAGCGGAAAGGCTGTTTCCCACGGATGCAGCTGGTGATTGGGTCAGACCAGCGGGCAAAGTCTGGAATGAACTTGCGGTAGTAGTTCGCGAACCCCAAGAATCGTTGCACCTCTTTCTTGTTGGTTGGCGCCCGCCATTCCAATACTGCTGTGACCTTTGCCGGGTCCATGGTGAGCCCTAGTGGCGAGACACGATATCCCAGGAAATCTACCTCTTGTAGATCAAAAGCGCATTTTTCCAACTTGGCATAAAGTCCGTGGTCCCGCAATCGTTGTAACACCATTCTGACGTGATTCTCATGTTCTGATTGTGATCTAGAAAACACCAAAAAATCGTCCAGGTAGATAATCAGGAACCGATCTAGATAATCCTGAAATATATCGTTGACAAAATGCTGGAACGTTGCGGGAGCTCCACATAAACCGAAATTCATAACCAGGGTTTCGAATAAACCGAATTTTGTCTGGAAGGCAGTCTTCCACTCGTCCCCTTCCCTGATGCGAACTAGATTATAAGCTCCTCGAAGATCCAGTTTGGTGTAAACTTTAGCCCCTCGAAGCCGGTCTAAGAGGTCTGAGATCAAAGGCAGGGGATACCGGTTTCGTTTAGTGATATTGTTCAATGCTCTATAGTTGTCACGACCCAGGCGGCAGAGGCACCAATAACCATACACAGAGGCCAGAATCTAACTAATATCTTTATTGAAGGAATATATAAAGTTAATAAAAACAAGTATAGAAAATAGTCCAGAATTAGACCCTTCAGGAAAGGTCAGAATTAGTCCAAAAAAGCAATGTCCAATAAGAAATATTAAGGTCCAAAGTTGTAATCCAATAACCGAAACACTCACTTTGCCAAGCAAAGTGAGGGGAGATGACAAGGTCCTTTAGTCCATAAAACTTGAGCGTGGCTAGGAAATAACTTGATACTTGAAACAAGGCTTGAACGTGGAACAAGGTAACTAAGAACAAGAACAAGGTCCGTGGAATAACTTGGTAAAATCCGTGAAACAAGGCAAGGATTAGTCCTGGGAAACAAGGCAAAGTCCGTAGGTAAACAAGGCTGGGAAGCAAGGCGAAGGCTGGATAGCAAGGCAAGGCTTGAGCTGAAGCGAGGCTTGAATCGGAGCGCGCTGTCCAGACACAACTCGCTCCGCAGGCTGACGAATTGACTCCGCGAAGTTGCTACGCGGGCAAAACACCTATATAGAGTCCAACTTTCTCACCAAAGCGGTTCTCTGGGAATCAGAAACGAAAGCTAAACTCTGAGACCAGATGTTAAACTCCTTAAAGATTCTCACGAGAACCAATGTTAATTGGCAACATTCTTAGCTGCTATCCTCGCACTCCTGCGCGAAGCTGAATCCAAACTTCTCTGTTGTTTACAAAACTCCCGGCGCAAGAACACGGGAGAAGTAGGCTCTGGGGTTGTTTGACATACTTCTGGGGCACAACTTTCTTGCAGGTGCAAGGTTTCCAGATCTGCCTGGGAAGGATCTGGCTGAGAAGAATCCAGTTCAGACTGGGAAGGTAAAAAACCCAAGTTTTCATCTTCATCAGGGATTACAATGTCCTGAGCAGGACTACAAGGCCCATGGTTCATCACACTATCCCCCTCCTCAGGGCCCCTCCCAAACTGGGGTCCTCTCCCCGAGGCGCGAGGTCGCGGTTTGGTGGGATAGGTCAGATGGAAGCGACGGGTTAGATCAGGAGCATGGACTGTGGAGGCGTCTTCCCAAGAGCGTTCCTCAGGCCCAAAACCCACCCAGTCAATGAGATATTGTAGGCGGCGGCGATGAAAGCGAGAATCCAAAATGTCCTCAACCTCGAACTCCTCCTCCCCATTCATCAAAACAGGAGGGGGGGCCGGTTGGTCTGTATCAGGACGCACACCATCCGCCGGAAGGAGCAGGGAACGGTGAAACACTGGGTGAATGCGCATTGAACGCGGAAGTTGGAGTTTGAAAGTCACGGGGTTTAATTGCGCCACCACTGGATAGGGGCCAATGAAGCGGGCATCTAACTTCCGGCATGGGCGGTGGGAGGGCAGAAAGCGAGTGGACAGAAAAACCCGATCTCCTACCTTGATTTCGGGGCCCGGCTGGCGGTGTTTGTCAGCGTGGCGTTTATAGTCCTCCTTGGCTTGGTCCAGTTGCTGGAGCAAAAGTTGTTGCACCGCTGTGAGTTCCTGCAGCCAATCCTCTGCTGCGGGAACTTCTGAAGTTTCAATGACAGGGGGAAAGAAACGTGGATGGAAACCGTAGTTTGCAAAGAACGGCGTCTCTTTTGTAGAAGCTTGAACTCCATTATTGTAGGCAAACTCAGACAGTGGTAACAGAGAAGCCCAATTGTCCTGTTGGTAGTTTACATAACAGCGAAGATACTGCTCCAGAGTGGCATTGGTGCGCTCCGTTTGCCCATCTGTTTGGGGATGATGAGCTGAAGATAAGCGAAAGTCTATGCCCAGTAGTTTTTGTAGTGCCTTCCAAAAACGAGAGGTGAATTGAGATCCACGGTCTGTGACTAAACTCTTGGGCAATCCATGTAGTCTGAAAACATGCTGAAGAAATAGATCCGCAGTTTCTTTGGCCGTGGGGAGGCCTTCGCAGGGAATGAAATGGGCTAACTTGGTGAATAGGTCCACCACCACTAAGATCGTGGTGAATCCACAGGAAGGTGGTAGGTCAGTGATGAAATCCGCGGAAATTATTTCCCATGGGCGAGATGGGGTAGGAAGGGGGTGTAAAAGCCCTGAGGGCTTCTCCCTTCGTATCTTGGAGCGCTGGCATACTGGGCAGGTGTTGACATATTTTTCCACATCCTTGCGGATCTTGGGCCACCAAAAATCTCTTAGGATCAAATGCATGGTTTTAAATAGTCCGAAGTGTCCTGCTGGTTTGCAGTCATGACACAGACGAAGCGCTTTTTCCCTGCCCGGTCCGGGTGGGATATAAACATGATTTCTATAGCAGAGCAGCCCATCTTTAAGCGAAAAGGGAAAATGCAGACCTTGGCGAAGTTGGTCCTGCGCCCAGGCATCTGCTTGCTGACTAGCCCTGATTTCTTGAGCACAGATGGGTCCTGGAGTAGGGGAAGTTGAACCAATGGGACTGGATTTGGTGTTCCCCACTGTGAGCGTGGCAAAGTTCTCAGGTTGTAGCAGTTGGGATTCAAAGGTCTCCTTGCGTCCTGCAGCGTATTCCGGTTTACGTGACAGGGCGTCCGCTTGCTTGGTTTGAGCTGGGGTCACATAATGGATCTGGAAGTTGAAACGTTCAAAGAATAAAGCCCAACGTTGCTGCCTCTGATTTAGTTTGCGGGCAGTTCTTAGATGTTCTAGATTACGATGATCAGTGTGGACTTCAATGGGGAATTTGGCCCCTTCTAGCCAATGTCTCCAAGTTTCAAAGGCTGCCTTTATGGCCAGTAGTTCTTTTTCCCAAATGGTGTAATTCCTCTCTGGTGTGGTTAGTTGACGAGAATAAAAGGCACAGGGATGGAGGTGATCTCCCACCGGTTGTAAGAGTACAGCCCCAATTGCCACATCAGAGGCGTCCGCTTGCACCACAAAAGGGGTTCCAGGATTTGGGTGCTGTAGAATTGGCTGGGAGGTGAATAGTTTCTTCAGTTGCTGGAACCCTTTCTCTGCTTGATCAGTCCAGCGGAAAGGCTGCTTTCCACGGATGCAGCTAGTGATGGGGTCGGACCAGCGGGCAAAATCTGGAATGAACTTGCGGTAGTAGTTCGCGAACCCCAAGAAACGCTGCACCTCTTTCTTGTTAGTTGGCGCCCGCCATTCCAATACTGCTGAAACTTTGGCTGGATCCATGGAAAGCCCTAGAGGCGAGATGCGGTAGCCAAGGAAATCTACCTCTTGTAGATCAAAAGCGCATTTTTCTAGCTTGGCATAAAGTCCATGATCCCGCAATCGTTGCAACACCATTTTGACGTGGTTCTCATGTTCTGATTGTGATCTGGAAAACACCAAAAAATCGTCCAGGTAGATTATCAAGAATCTGTCTAGATAGTCCTGAAAAATATCGTTGACAAAATGCTGGAACGTTGCGGGAGCTCCGCATAAACCGAAATTCATAACTCGGGACTCGAATAATCCGAATTTAGTCTGGAAGGCGGTCTTCCACTCGTCCCCTTCTCTGATGCGAACTAGATTATAAGCCCCCCGAAGATCCAGCTTGGTGTAGACCTTGGCTCCTCGAAGTCGGTCCAGTAGATCCGAGATTAAGGGCAGGGGATAGCTGTTCCGCTTGGTGATATTGTTCAATGCTCTGTAGTCCACCACCAAGCGTAATTCCCCTGACTTCTTCTTCACAAACATCACTGGGGAGGCGGCTGGGGATTGAGAGGGTCTGATGAACCCCTTGCGAAGGTTTGTCTCTAAGAATTCCCTGAGAGCTTCTTGCTCTGGTTCAGTCAGGGAGTAGAGATGCCCTCGCGGGATCGGGGCCCCCTCCACCAAGTCAATGGCACAGTCATAAGGTCTATGTGGGGGTAATTTTTCGGCTTCTTTCT
The DNA here is from genome assembly GCF_035594765.1 of Anolis carolinensis. NCBI lineage: Eukaryota > Metazoa > Chordata > Lepidosauria > Squamata > Anolidae > Anolis > Anolis carolinensis. The sequence continues at coordinate 130,201,331 of NC_085841.1, forward strand.
CATTGAATACATCCCAATACTCGGAGTACTTCTTTGGCAAGGTGATGATGGGCTCGGAGTCTGTGGCATGGCATACCTTGGCTACGAGGCAATGGTTTTGGCAGTACGGTGAAGCAAACTGCAGTTCTCTGTTGGACCAGGAGATGTTAGGGTCGTGGAGTGTCAGCCATGGAATTCCCAAAATCACAGGGAAATGGGGAACCTCGGTAACAAAGAAGGAAATCTCTTCCATATGTTCCCTTATCCACATCCTGGTGGGTTCCGACCACTGGCTTACGGGGCCCGTCTTGAGGGGACGGCCGTCTATGGCTTGCACCACACGGGCATTCTTGAAATCATGATATTGTAATCCCAGAGAGTCGGCATACTCTCTATCGATGAAATTATTGGTAGCTCCAGAGTCTATCATGGCGTGGATCATGACGGGTCCCCTTTTTGCTGACCATAATGTGACCACGAGAAGGAACAGGACCCCGGTTGGCGGCTCTTGGATGGATTTTTTGACCGGGTTGGCGAGCCTCTCTACACCCGGTCGTTGGCTTCCCCCGCCGGCTGTGTGCCAGTCGGCTCAGACGCCTTCGACTCCGTGGAGGACGCCGCCGCAAGACGGGCGGCAGGCTTCCCTTTGGCTGGGCACTCTCTGGCGAAGTGGCCCCCGTTCCCGCAGTACCAGCAGAGGTTCAAGCGTTGACGACGGGCCTTCTCGGCGGCATCTAGTCTGGGACGCACATTGCCCAACTGCATCGGCACCTCCTCGCCTCCTCTGGGGTATGGGGTTGGCGGCGGGGGTCTCCACACCGGACGTGGCTGAACACTGGCGGGAGCGGGGGGTTTTGCCCCGGCTCTACCGCCCTGGCCTCGAACCCATTGTTTCCTGTTGGCAATCATGACTTCAGCCCGTAAACATTGATCAATGAGTGCCTCGAGGGTCTGGGGAGGATCCACCTTGGAGATTTCTTCCAGCATTTCAATGTTGAGACCCTCCCGAAATTGTCCTCTGAGGGCTACATCGTTCCAGCCGGTGTTGTGGGCCAGCACGCGGAACTCGGCTATGTACTGAGACATGGGTCTGTCTCCTTGAAGGAGGCGCCGGAGTTTGTGGCCGGCTGCCTCCAAATTGTCCTCGATTCCCCAGGTCTCCTTAAGGTGATCCAAGAAGCGTTGTGCTGAATTTAGGTGGGGGGAGGCTTGGTCAAACAGGGCCGTCGCCCAGCTAGCCGCTGGTCCATCTAGAAGACTGTAGACCCACGCCACCTTGATGTCTTCTTGGGGAAACTCGGCATCACGGGCCTCTAGATAAGCTTGACATTGGCGGCGGAAAACATGAACCTTAGCAGCTTCTCCAGAAAACTTGGTAGGCAACGCCATGGCCGGGAGGCGAACTCCGCGCTCCCTCAACCCTTTTATTTCTCCATCCTGCGCGTTGAGTCTGTCACGGATGCGGTCCACTTCGTCCTTGCTGATGGTGTAGCTGAGCGGCTGTCCAGCCGGCGCGGCTCCGGTAGACATCCTGGCCTCGGTTAGTTGGTGCTTATGGGTCGCGGAGTCAAACTGTCACGACCCAGGCGGCAGAGGCACCAATAACCATACACAGAGGCCAGAATCTAACTAATATCTTTATTGAAGGAATATATAAAGTTAATAAAAACAAGTATAGAAAATAGTCCAGAATTAGACCCTTCAGGAAAGGTCAGAATTAGTCCAAAAAAGCAATGTCCAATAAGAAATATTAAGGTCCAAAGTTGTAATCCAATAACCGAAACACTCACTTTGCCAAGCAAAGTGAGGGGAGATGACAAGGTCCTTTAGTCCATAAAACTTGAGCGTGGCTAGGAAATAACTTGATACTTGAAACAAGGCTTGAACGTGGAACAAGGTAACTAAGAACAAGAACAAGGTCCGTGGAATAACTTGGTAAAATCCGTGAAACAAGGCAAGGATTAGTCCTGGGAAACAAGGCAAAGTCCGTAGGTAAACAAGGCTGGGAAGCAAGGCGAAGGCTGGATAGCAAGGCAAGGCTTGAGCTGAAGCGAGGCTTGAATCGGAGCGCGCTGTCCAGACACAACTCGCTCCGCAGGCTGACGAATTGACTCCGCGAAGTTGCTACGCGGGCAAAACACCTATATAGAGTCCAACTTTCTCACCAAAGCGGTTCTCTGGGAATCAGAAACGAAAGCTAAACTCTGAGACCAGATGTTAAACTCCTTAAAGATTCTCACGAGAACCAATGTTAATTGGCAACATTCTTCGCTGCTATCCTCGCACTCCTACGCGAAGCTGAATCCAAACTTCTCTGTTGTTTACAAAACTCCCGGCGCAAGAACACGGGAGAAGTAGGCTCTGGGGTTGTTTGACATACTTCTGGGGCACAACTTTCTTGCAGGTGCAAGGTTTCCAGATCTGCCTGGGAAGGATCTGGCTGAGAAGAATCCAGTTCAGACTGGGAAGGTAAAAAACCCAAGTTTTCATCTTCATCAGGGATTACAATGTCCTGAGCAGGACTACAAGGCCCATGGTTCATCACAATAGTCCACCACCAAGCGTAGGTCCCCTGACTTCTTTTTCACAAACATCACTGGGGAAGCGGCTGGGGATTGAGAGGGTCTGATAAACCCCTTGCGGAGGTTTGTCTCTAAGAACTCCCTGAGAGCTTCTTGCTCTGGTTCAGTCAGGGAGTAGAGGTGTCCTCGCGGAATCGGGGCCCCCTCCACCAAGTCAATGGCACAGTCATAAGGTCTATGTGGGGGTAGTCTCTCAGCTTCTTTTTCATTGAATACATCCCAATATTCTGAGTACTTCTTGGGCAAGGTGATGATGGGTTCAGCGTCTGTGGCATGGCATACCTTGGCTACAAGGCAATGGTTTTGGCAATATTTTGAAGCAAACTGCAGTTCTCTGTTGGACCAGGAGATGCTTGGGTCGTGGAGTGTCAGCCATGGAATTCCCAAAATCACAGGGAAGTGGGGAACCTCGGTAACAAAGAAGGAAATCTCTTCCATGTGTTCCCTTATCCACATTCTGGTGGGTTCCGACCACTGGCTTACTGGACCTGTCTTGAGGGGGCGGCCATCGATGGCTTGCACCACACGGGCGTTCTTGAAGTCGTGATATTGTAATCCCAGAGAGTCGGCATACTCTCTGTCAATGAAGTTGTTTGTGGCTCCTGAGTCTATCATGGCATGGACCATGACGGGTCCTTTTTTTACTGACCACAAGGTGACCACTAGAAGAAATAGGACCCCGGTTGGCGGCTCTTGAGTGGGTTTTTTGACCGGGTTGGCGAGCCTCTCTACGCCCGGTCGCTGGCTTCCCCCGCCGGCTGTGCGCCAGCCGCCTCAGACGTCTTCGTCTCCGTGGAGGACGCCGCCGCCAGACGAGCGGCGGGCTTCCCTTTGGCTGGACACTCTCTGGCAAAGTGGCCCCCGTTTCCGCAGTACCAACAGAGATTTAGGCGTTGGCGACGGGCCTTCTCGGCGGCATCTAATCTGGGACGCACATTGCCCAACTGCATCGGCACCTCCTCGCTTCCTCTGGGGTATGGGGCTGGTGGCGGGGGTCTCCACACTGGGCGCGGCTGGACGCCGGTGGGAGCGGGAGGTCTCGCTCCGGTCCTACCGCTCTGGCCTCGGATCCATTGTCTTCTGTTGGCAATCATGACTTCAGCTCGTAAACATTGATCAATGAGTGCTTCAAGAGAGTGTGGAGGATCCACCTTGGAGATTTCCTCCAGCATCTCGATGTTGAGACCCTCCCGAAATTGTCCTCTGAGGGCTATATCGTTCCATCCGGTGTTATGGGCCAGCACTCGGAACTCGGCTATGTACTGGGACAAGGGTCTGTCCCCTTGGGAGAGGCGCCGGAGTTTGTGGCCGGCTGCCTCCAAATTGTCCTCAATCCCCCAAGTCGCCTTAATGTGATCCAAGAATTGTTGCGCTGATCTTAGATGTGGGGAGTCTTGGTCGAACAGTGCCGTCGCCCAGTTGGCCGCTGGCCCGTCTAGGAGACTGTAGATCCACGCCACCTTGATGTCTTCTTGGGGAAACTCGGCATTACGGGCCTCTAGATAAGCCTGGCATTGGCGACGGAAAACATGAACCTTAGAAGCTTCTCCAGTAAACTTGGTTGGCAGCGCCAGGGCCGGGAGACGGATTCCGCGTTCCTTCAATCCCCTTATTTCTCCCTCCTGCGCATTGAGCTTATCAAGGATGCGGTCCACTTCATCCTTGTCGATGGTGTAACTGAGTGGTTGGGCCCCCGGTCCGGCTCCGGTAGACATTCTGGCCTAGGTTAATTGGTGCTTAGGGTGGCGGAGTCAAACTGTCACGACCCAGGCTGCAGAGCACCAATAACCATACACAGAGGCCAGAATCTATCTAATATCTTTATTAAGGAAATATATAAAGTTAATAAAAACAAGTATAGGAAATAGTCCAGAAGTAGACCTTTCAGGAAAGGTCAAAATTAGTCCAAAAAAGCAATGTCCAATATGAAATATTAAGGTCCAAAGTTGTAATCCAATAACCGAAACACTCACTTGCCAAGCAAGTGAGGGGAGATGACAAGGTCCTTTAGTCCATGAACTTGAGCAAGGCTAGGAAATAACTTGATTCTTGGCACACAAAGCTTGATTCAAGGCAACAAGGAAACGAGGAGCAAGAACAAGATCCGTGGTAATTACTTGGCGAGGTCCGGAAAACAAGGCAAGATCCGGGGAGAAAACAAGGCTGAGAATGAAGGCTTGGAACAGGAACAAAGGCTTGAAAGCAGGAGTAGCTGCCCACACACGCTGCTCCGGTAGCTGACGAATTGACTCCACAAGATTCCTTCGGGAGCAAGGAACCTAAATAGGCCTCGTTTTCCCACCAGAGAACACTTCTCTGGGGAATCAGAAACGAAAGTCAATCTCTGTGTCCAGATGTATGACTCCCTAAAATTTCTCATGGCAGCAGGCTTAATCATCTGAATGCTTTGCTGCAATTCTCAAGCTCCTGCGATTAGCTTGTTGCACTCCTTTTTGCTGGAGATAATAATTACGGCGCGAAAAAGGGGGAGAACTCGACTCAGGGCTTGTTTGGCAGATTTCTGGAAGACAAGCCTCCTGCAGGTGCAAAGGCTCAATTTCTGGCTGGGATAGTTCCTTTTCTGGCTGAAATGGTGGAAAACCCAAGTTTTCCTCTTCATCATTCACAACAGCACTAGGAACGGGACTACATGGCCCATGAGTCATCACAGAGAGACCTTTCATAATCAGTGTTACCTTAAGCCCAATCTTTAAGCTCAGTTCTCCTCCGCATATCGAGAGGGAGACCTCTCAAAATCAGTGGTACTTTAAGCCCTTGGCTTAGAGGGCAGGACCAGCAGGGAAAGAGGGAATGTTTTTAAGGAGATTTAATTTATAGAAAGAAAAAAATCTCTAAAATTTGGGGGATGACCCAAATCTTGTAAGAGTTGGAGGGCTAAAAGTGGTAGATATACCCTCCATGTGTGGTGATTTTCACCCCTCTAGCCCTAAAACTGAGCAAAAGTGGAGCCTGGGCAATCCACCCATTGCTGCCAATGGGATCAATGCATTTGTATATTCAGATGGTGAAACAAAAGAGCTCATTCAGAAGGGCGCCGGTTTTGGAAGCAACGGACTGACATGGAAATAGGGCCATACGAATGGAACAAACAGAAAAGGATAGTGATTTTATACGAAAGTACAAGACTAATATACATGGCAATGTGCAACAGGAACTGACATCAAAGGTGACCGTCCTGATTCATGCAATAAAGTTCTTAAGAAAAGGCAGCCAAATGCCTTAGTCACACCCAGATTAAATGATGAGACTGTGCTTTGCATGAAACTTCCTTTGAATTGCCTCTGGAAGCTTCATTTATTCCAGAATGCTAGGGTGTGATTAGGCCAGTAGGTCCACATCTGTACTATCCCACAGTAGCAGCTCCAGTTGCTAATATGGTTCTGAGCATAATTTAACATTTTGGTAACTATCTTCAAAGTCCTAGATGACTTACGTCCAGGTATTCCTCTATCCATGTGCTCCCTTCTTAAGTTCAGGGGGATATATTATTGTTTATTGGTTTAGTTTAAACAATATAATAGTTAAACAGAATGAGAAGTAGACGGGATTACTAAAGTGAGCTAACTCATACTGTCCAACTCTTCACACACAGAGCTGGCCCTAGGTATTTTTCAAGTGTAGGCGAACAGAATTTTGCCCCCCCCCCCACACCAATCACTGAAAAATAAAAGCGTTGGATAAGTGAAAATGTTGGATAATAAGGAAAGATAAAGGAAAAGCCTATTAAACATCAAATTACATTATGATTTTACAAATTAAGCACCAAAACATCATGTTTTACAGCAAATCAATAGAAAAAGCAGTTCAATACATGGTAATGTTATGTAGGAATTACTATATTTGCGAATTTAGCACTAAACATTGAACTGGGATATAGGGCAGTGTGGACTTAGATAACCCAGATAGCCCTCAGTATTAAAAAAAACTCTAAAATCAGGAAAATAAATAAAGAACAACACTCTGAAAATAGAAGAAATCCAGACAGTAAACAATCAGGGACAGCTAACTCCTCCCAAAAAAAGATTCTCCCAGGCAAGAAGAAGCCAGGCCTTGAAGCCACAGGGCCATTAAATGCTAATCAAGGTGATTAATTACAACATTCACACCTGCTTCAAAGATAAGTTCTTTCTCCCACCCTGGACGTTCTACAGATATATAAACCCCACATACCTAGCTTCCAAGTTCCCACAGACCTCACAATCTCTGAAGGTGGGCTCCCGTGGTGCGAAGGTGGGTCTGCGCCGGCCGGAAAGCCCAGCACGGGCACCGGGAGGCCCAGCGTGGCCGCTGGAAGGCCCAAAAGAGAAGGAGATGGAGAGTGGTGCCCTCCTCCCAGGACGATGGCGCCCCTGGGACGATGGCGCCACAGGCAAGTGCCTAGTTCGCCTTATGGTTGGACCGCCTCTGTTCACACATGAAAACAAGACATATATGGGCAAACAATATCAGGGCATAGTCAAGATGGAAAAAATTATTTAAAAGAACATATAAACTGGGAGAAGCTGTAGAAGTTTGCTTTTGCCTGCCTATATTGGCAAGGACAAGATTCTACCATTTCCTCTTTCCCCCTGATGACTGAATGTATGCTACTTTTTCACTTTGAATTCAGTCTGCAGTATTTGATAAAGCTGAGGACAAATGGTGTGGGAAAAGGAGAGAGAAACTGGGACATTTTAGAAACAGCTGAAAAAGAGAGGTGGCCAAGGATTAATCAGGACTGTCAATATCAAGCTGGGATAGTTGGAGGGTATGCTTACATCTGTTGGTGACTTGTGGCTCAAGCAATGCTGTGCACCATTTCAGACTGAGTTCTTTCTCCATTTAATTCAGCTCTACCCTGCTTCCATATTCCCTAAATAAGGGTGAATTTCATATATAGGAAGGGCATTGCTGTCTCCATGGCTCATGCTTACAAGTAGCCTCCTTTCTAGAATGGATGTTAGCATATAAAAGCATCCACTGTTTTAATCTACAAATAGTATATGTTCTCTACATTCCAGACTTCACAAGACTGTCTAGTCATTATAATGGGCTTGTGAACTTTCATACTAAATGTAATAGACCATATATGCAAGTCCAGTCCATTGGAAGGGGTCCCTCAATCTATCATCTATCTAAGTAAATTTAGACTTGAGTAGTCCAGGATGATTTCCCAACATCTATAAACCATATTTCAATTATCTGTCTATGATTAAAAATAACAGGGGGATAGGGGCTTCCCAGCACCCACCAGTCAGGCCAAAGTATATGGGAAGTCAGCTGTGTTTGATTTTGTGAGCTACAAAATCTTGAAAGCTCTGTTTTAGGATGTATGCAACAATATGGTTTCAATAGGTTGATAGGTATAAAGCGAGAAGGGAGGACAACAGGTATTATTGCTTAAGTTTGGTGTGCCTATCAGGTGGATTTTTAAAAAAACATCAGAAACACAGGAAATAAAAATATGTTTTGTACCTTCCTCAGTGGTTCCTTTTAATGTGCATCAATGCCATAAAGATCTGACTTTATTACACATAATAAAACCGTGATGTTAAACTAATCAAATACAGATCAGTCAAACTGCATAATTTTTGATGAAGAGGTGCTTAGAAGCAGCAAAATGAACTTTAAAATGGCTCGTTGACTCTTAATCAAAGGCAGTCAGCATCAAGCATCAACCAGTCAGGTGACAACTTTGTCACTGCTACTGTTTGCTACTGTTTTGGGGAGGAGGAGGGGGGGGGGAGACAACCTGACAACCTTTAGAATATTCCAAGTTGAGGGACAGATTCAATTATCTATTGGTGCCTTTGGAAGATAAGGGGAAAAAGGGACTATGCAATTATTGTAGTTCCATTAAAATAGATTAGCAGTGGGCCCATAAAGGAACATTAAAGATATAAAAATACATGTAATTTCTGTTAAGGTTTTTTCTTCTCTCATTTTTCACAGCTGGTTCTTCTCTTGTCAAAATTTGCCCAGTTACTTTGGGGGACACAGAAATATTAATGATTGATTGCCTTGAAGCTGAAGAAGCACGGACTTGTAATATATCATTAGAAACCAATGATCACAGCGACCAAATGAAACTATTCTGGATAAATATATTACTGCTGCATGCCTTTAACAACAGTTAGAAATCATTTGCATCCAGGATCTGCTGTGGCACTCTTCATTAAAACATATTATTTATGGTAATTTTACACAGCATACTAAGACTTCATAAAGAAAGGAAGGTGCTTAATTAATAGGCATCAAAGCTAGTGCAGGGAAGCTTTCTTTGAACTCTCAGTTTTAATCAGCTTAACCACTTTTGCAAAGAAGACAGAATTATGAAGAAGTATCGATCATACATGTTATAAATGCAACTTGTTGTCACAAGACGAATCCTCAGCCCTCATGAACTTAGCATCACCTTTATGTGACTTGGGATGCACAAGTCATCCCTATTTTACTTAACAATTGTTCCAAGCAAGCTATAAGGAAGACAGACAGATGCTATTTGTCTCTCTCTCACTTTCATTAACTTTTCACTTTGACAGTAAAATTATGTAGGGAGGTGGACAAACTAATCTCATATAGTTTTTTACAGATAAGAGATTTTGATTTGTTCTTCTCTTTAATATCAGTTGGGTTGTCATCAAGCTTCAGAGATTCTTAAATTGCTTCTTGGAGTTTATTTGTCAAATAACTCAGGGTATAAAAGTAGCTCTATAAACATTAATTGAGCAGCCATTAAGCAGGCTGGCTGTTTGTTTTGGTTGATAGAGAACATAAAGCTTCATACCCTGTGGTGGAAAACAATTAGATGAGATGATGAACGTGCTATTAAGTACCCCTCTTACCACCCTTCTGATATCAGTTTAGGGCTATAAAATAGCAACCAGCTGTAGTCAAAAAGCATACACAAGTGATGGGGAGTCATATTTTCACTGGCAAGTCATAGTCTGTTATGAATGGCAGAGAGTTTCTCATGCCTTATGCTAATGTCAGTGACTAATGATAGTCATTATCTCTACTTATACTCATAACAATCTTTCTCTTGGGAGACCAGTCATAACTAGAACACTTTTTAAAATGAAAGCATCTCCCCCACCCAAAATAATGACACAGTAAAATACAAGAATTTGGTGGCCCAATTTATTTGGTTTATTTTTATTTGTTATTTTTTAACAACTTCAGCTGTTATGTTTGTCACCTTCTGCCTCTGCTTATAGAGGTACATTGGGTACATTCATATGTATTCATGGACATCCTGTACCAGAAAACTCTGTCCGGAAGCCAATATAAGTGAAATGCTGCACAGAGAGCCAACATGAGTTATAAATTTGACATTGCCATGTCTGAGGTTTCATTTTTTTAACAAGGACAGTGAATTTTCTCATCCATTTCTGATTTCAGTTATGAATTCTGCTTACTTGACAGGTACAGAGCCCTTCATTATATGCACACTCAGAAACCCTTAAATGGATGAGGCAGCTATTTGCATCTGATCGGAGCTAAGTGGGACATTAAATTAATGCCAAACATGTGAGTGCTCATTTTGGTTTCATTATAAATGGCTGCAGTACAGCAGTAATGTGTTGACTCCTATGTGCTGACAACTTCTATATTTCTTCAAAACTTCCCTGAGAGCTAGACATGGAGGAATAAATTGCCACTCTAAGATGATAAAATTAGCAGAAGATATATTCATAACAATTTCTCATTGGTCTCCAAAAATATATTAGGGTGTTCAGTGAAATGCTGGTTTCATGAAGGTTAACTGTCATGGATGTGTATTTCCATTTATTTAGCTTGGAGGAAAGATTCTTATCAAATCATCCATGAAAATTTACCTATGATAAATATTGAAAAAGCTAGAACTATGAATAATTTGATAAAATAATTGAATACAAAGCTACTCTTTAAAAGAGATCAGCTTGAAATGTGTTCCATTTTTGCAAATGAATCGTTTTTCAAAATGGCACAATACCAGCAGACAGAATGCAACTGTGCAACTTTTCTTATGAATTAGCTGGGGAAAATGGGGGTGGGAGGCAGAATCTTGTCTATTGGATAAATCTATTGAATTTTTGAGAAATTTGTTTAGTGGAAATGTTAATATATATTTCACAGTCTTAATGAAGGAGGCCTTTTTGAGAAATTCCTAGATAAAATCCTAAATACATTCTAAAATTCCTAGATAATTCCCACCAAAACCTCATTTTCACTAATATGCTTTTATTGGGATTCAGTAGTTCTAAGAATGGGAAGATATTATCTATTCACCTTTTTAAAAAAATCCTGCCTAAACTTAACTTCTCAACAAATGAACTCTCTGTAATTATTTTGGCATCACCATTAGTGGACCACAGCATATTCAAGTATCAGTCTGCATCTAGCTGGAATAAAATAGCCGGATCCTTCTCTGCCCACAATGGAATGGCCATAGGGTGGTGGCTATCATGGCAGAACTCTGAGTCTTCACAAATGCTGGATGTTGCAGAATGTGATAGAGAATTCCAGCCTCCACAATTACAACAAAAATGCATGTGCAGGTGTAAGAAGGATTTCTTACTAAAGGCATCCCAGCCCATTAGAGTAACTGGGTGATGCTAGGGCTCAGTCTCCTACACACTGATTGATAGCATTAATTTCATCATCTGCCATTCAGACAAAGAAAGCAGACTCTAAACAATGGAAGCAGTAGTGGAAGACAGACTTTTAAAATAGAAGCATATAACCAGAAAAAATGTTTCAGTCCCCTACACTACCTTTTAATGCAGTTTCAGACTGATATTTAAGAAAGTTGTTTTTCTGTGTGAACAATAATATAGGAAATTCTGGAACCCATTTGAGGCTTGGATGATAGTTACACAAACCACAGAGCACTGATGCGCATTAAGGGCTTTCTTTGTTGCACTTTGAAGCTAATTTCTAACTGCATTAAATTGCCAGTTTAGATGGGGCACCAGTCTCCACTAACTCTTTCCAACCTGTGTATAAACACAGGCCAAAAATTAAACAGTTGGAAACAGAAGCGCAAAATAATTAAGGTAATTGGAACTGTATATCCATCCCCTAGGATAGACTTTTACTTGGGTAAGGCCTTCTATATCCTCAAACAGATACAGGGCTTGTTGCTTACAATCAAGCAGGCTAAATTATGTTGGGAATTAAAGGTACCTTTGCTGTTATCTGCACATCTTGTATTCTTTCACTTCCTCCACACAAAACATTGAAACAATGTCTTATAATACAATATTGAGTGTGACAATTTTTCAGTATCAGAAATCCTTGAACAGGTTTTGTTAGATCACACACAGAGACCCTTATTCACAAACAATGAAATCAGATTCACATCATGTAAATTTAGAACTCTTTCCTTTATCAGAAATCCTTGAAATACCCTCTATGTGAGTGACTCAGCTCAAGAAATTACAGGGATTCTTCATTTTGTCATGTCATGTTTTGACAAACATTCAGAATGCCTGGGCTGGATCCAGGATTAGTAATACTGAGAGCAGATTAGTTAGGTCAGTTAATTATGACTAATGGCAGGGCTCCGATGTGATATTTTGTGATATACTCCTGGATTGTTTTACTACTAGCTACAGAAGATCCATACTACTTACCAGTGCATCTTAGTATGGAATTCATTATGGATAGAACAGAAATAACATATCCATTTCCCTCAAATGTCCCTCATTAATTCAGCAGTTCTGTAGGCATTGATTCTCACACAGTATGATAAAGTTGGTTCACAAAATACAATGCAGTCAGGATATGTATTGCCTCTTTTCTCCATTAAAATACTAAAAATACTATTGGGTGAAATACAGAGGCTTCACAGCAGTGGAGAAAAAGAGACTGTAGCAGGGATTCACCTGCTATCTGTTCAGATAACACTGTGTTTTCCCCAGGACAATTGAATTATTGTTATTTAAGTATATATTTTTATACTTGACCCTCCATATCTGTCCTTCCAAGTCCTTCCCTTTTTTAAATTTCTTGATTGCAGTCCACATTTGAGCCAAAACATAGAATATTTTTCACTATCTCAGTGTCTCGATTATATACAGACATTTATATAATCGTTGGGGTGCTTCTGGCAAACCTGGTCCATTTGAATATTCAGAATTATCTATTCAAATGGCCATCTACAAGGTATTGCTTAGATAAGACATCTCAAATGGGTAGATTTATGCCTTTTGTTCATCTTGCTTCCTACTTTTCAGATTTTATGTCCCTTTGTAGATGATCTCTAAGACAGAAAATTCTCACTTTGGGTGGATTTTAAGAAATGTGGATGATTTGAAGATCAACCAGACATCTTTCTATCTATGATGGATCCCATGATGAACTTAGCTTTATATTATACTAACTTGGGGACTCGGTGGTGCCTGGGTCATTTGAGAAGTGTAGTCTAGATGCAATGTCAGCTGGGTTCAGTGGGTGTGGATGAACTACAACTCCCATATGCAAGTCCCATCATCCATGATCCATTCCCCTCCAAATAGTGCCAGGATGGTGGAGTGGGTCATAGCGACTCTGTGTGCCAAGTTTGGTCTTGATCAGTCATTGGTGGAGGTCTCAGTGGTCTCAGGAAGTGAGTGAAGATATTGCAAGTCCCATCATCCATGGTTTGCCATCCCACAATCCACACCAGGATGTGGAGTGGGTCATGGGAGCTCTGTGTGTCAAGTTTGAATTTGTTCAGTCATTTGTGTGGGTCGCAATGGTATCAGGAAGTGAGTGAATATACTGCAAGTCCCATCATCCATGGTCCAAACTCTTCCAAGCAACACCATGGTGTTGAGTGGTTCATGGGGGCTCTGTGTGCCAAGTTTGGTAGTGATTCGTCATTGGTGGGAGTCCCAGTGGTCTCAGAAAGTGAGTGAAGGCATTGAAAATCCCATCACCCCTGGTACATCATCCCTCAATCTGCACCAGGGCATAAAGGAGGTTATGGGGGTTCTGTGTGCCAAGTTTGGTCCAGTTCTGTCACTGTTGGGTGTGGCAGTGGTCTATGGGCCTGGGTTATTTGAAAAAGGCATTGTTTATTTTTGGATATTAGGTAGGTAATATCAGTTTGGTTATACATCCAAGTCCCTAGAACTCCTATAAATTATGGTGAATTCTCCCCAAACCTCTCCAGCATGTTCAGTTGCTGATCAATCCCTCTGTTTGCTGTGTGCCATAGAAAAGGACAGGAAAGTGTTAAGGGAGAGGCAGTGGGTGGGGTCATGCAAATGAAGAGAGAAAGGAACACTGGGATGTGCTCGCTGTAATCTGTAATGTTCTGGGAGGGAGAGACTTGCTGGCTCCTCAGCACTGTGAACTATAGCCTGTTTGTGAAGGCCAGAGGTTGTCTGTGTGAACAAACACCCGTGCCACATACATATATACAAATTTTCATTTTTGTTATGGTTATAGATATCTATAGATATATAGAATATAGATATAGATATATAGAAAGAGATGGAGATCAAGATAGATACAAGCTTAAACCTATGTTATGGAATACAGTAAAGTTCATACTAGAGTTGTGCGTGGATCCTGTTTCCTTTAGTACCTTCAGGAGGGCCCTTGGTATCTAACAGGAAGGGCCCTTGGTACAAAAACCCACTCAACATGAAAGCAGGTGGGAGCCGATCAGCAGCTCTCCCTCTGCTTTTCGGGAGCACATGATGCTCCAGTCACAGACTCTTCACGGGGTTTCCCGCAGAGCCCTGCCTGTTGGGCCAATTTGAGAAGAACGCAGCAACTTGGCTCATACAAACTGAGTCTATTTATTAGAGCGACCGCCTCCATTAGCTCAGATGTGTCATGCCTTGCCTGCTGACCACCTCACCCACTACTGCTCACTCTAACTCTAATGCTGCGCTGCTCTCAGATTGATTGATTTTTATTTTTGGCTTGGTTTGGCCTCCTTTTCATTTTATTCTTTTTATTTAAAGGGACTAGTAGGAGAGAATTGGGAACAGGTGGGTGGAGTTGTGGGCACACGTGTTTGGGATGATCTCTTTGCTCTCTGCTTCTTTGCTTTCTTTGCTTTGCTTTTCTTTAAAACATTTAAAAATATTTGGGTGTCTCTGAGAGTCTTGTGTCATCCTTATTTTTCTCTTCTCCTCTCCTTCTGAAAACCCTTTATTAATAAGAGGAAACAAAAAGGAAAACTCTCAAAACATACTACCTACCTCTAATTTAATTCCTTTACTTCTACTTTTCTCATATTTCTGGCTATTCAGTGTGTTTTGTTAATAATTATTATTAAAATGAAAGTATTTGTGCATTTCTGTGAAGAAACTTGCCCTGTGAAAACTAGATCTCTCTAGTCTATCTGTCTGGCATTTTCCCTCTTTCTCTCTCTGTGCTGCATTTAGTGAAATTGTGGGGCTGGGCATTGGGCTTTATGTGTGGTGTGGTGGTGCATCTTTGACATTTGGCAGGAAGGAATGATGCCCTCCATGTTGCTGCTCGTGGAGAAGTTAGAGGGCGGAGCCAGCGGGGGGATGGGGAGGGAATATTTTTAAGGACATATTAAAGAAGAGAAAAACATTCCTAAAAATCAGGAGAGGGATGACCCAAATGTTATAAAACTGGGTGGGCTAACAGTGGTGGGCTAACAGTGGTAAATCTGCACTCCGAGTGTGGCGATTTTCACCACTCTAGCCCTAAAACTGAGGGGATGGGGAGCCTGGGGAGCCCACTCATTGGCACCTATGGGTTTTAAATATTCATATTTTCCTACGCAGAACAAAAATTCCCATTTGGGAACTCGGCCATTTTCAAGAGGTGTGTGAAGACTGATACAACGGCTTCCAGAAGAGGCAAGCAGAAACTTGGTTTTGAGTGAATTCCTCTTTTTTTATATGCTAATCCCCAAAGAGCTCATCTCTGGAGTGCAAAAGAGTGCTAAAGTAAATATGATGTAGTGGTTTCAGTGTCAGACTAGGACTCTGAAAATCCAGGGTTCAAATCCTCTCTCAGCCATGAAACTTGGGCAAGTCCCACTCTTTCAGCCTCAGAAGAAGGCAATGACAAACATCCTTTGAACAAATCCTGCTAAGAAAACTCAATGATAGCTCACCTTAGGATGGCCATTGGTCAGAAAAAGCACAGCAAAACAACTTGAGGACACAAGCACAACAAACAAGAGAATGCAGAGAGGGTGGAGGGAAAAGGGAAAAAAAATAATTCCTGCTCATGCAATACTGGATAGCACACATGGGATTTACCATGTATACCGTATATACTTGAGTATAAGCCGACCTGAATATAAGCCGAGGCACCTAATTTTACTACAAAAAACTGGGAAAACTTATTGACTTGAGTATAAGCCGAGGGTGGGAAATGCAGTATTTTTTTAAAAAAATATGGTCTCTGCCTCTTTCTTTTCTTCCTTCCTGAGTGTGTGTTTTGCTTCCTTTTTATCTGCCCTGGGCCCGGTTCTGTACAACATCTTTTTTTTTCTTTACTTACATGAAGAGTTAGAAGACATGATCATCAAGTTTGCATATGTCGCCAAATTGGGAGGGATAGCTAATACTCCAGAAGACAGGATCAGAATTAAAAATTATCTTAACAGATTAGAGAGATGATTGGCCAAAACCAACAAAAGGAAGTTCAATAGGGACAAATGTAAGATACTCCACTTAGGCAGAAAAAATGAAGTGCATTATTAGAGGCTGGGCTGCCACTTTTTGGGGCTTTTATTGTGGTGTTTCTGCATGAAAGTAGGAGTGGGTTGGACTACATGGCCTTTGGGGGCCTCTTCCTACATCATCATTATTATTATTATTATTATTATTATTATTATTATTATTATTATTATTATAGGCTGGGTTGCCACTTTTGGGAGCTTTTATTGTGTTTTTCCTGCATGGGAGCAGGAGGGGGTTGGACTACATGGCCTTTGGGGGTCTCTTCCTATTCTATTCTTACCTCCATGGAGCATGCCTCCTCTTGAAATCCTGAAGCATGTGGACAATTTCAAGAGAAAGGAGGAAACCATGAAAATGAACAAAATCTGGCTACCAGTATTTTAAAAAACTCTAAAATCAGAACAGTAAATAAAGAGTAAGACTCAAAGCAGGGAATTCCAGGCAAGCATCAATCAGTAAGTGGAGTTTATATATCTGTGGAATGTTCAAGGTGGGGAAAGAACTCTTGTCTGCTTGAGGTACCTGTGAATGTTGCAATTGGCCACCTTGATTAACATTGAATGGGCTTACAGCATCAAGGCCTGGCTTTTTTCTGCCTGGGGGAATCCTTTGTTGGCAGGTGTTAGCTTGAACGGAGGGGGGAAGCAAGGGGGGGGAGGAGGAGGAGGAGGAGGAGGAGGGAGCAAACGCAGCCTCCCTGGAGCATGCCTTCACTCCCCTCGCTCCCCACCCCTTCCCTTCTGACTCTCACCCACTATGGCAGGGACAACACGGGAGAACGGAGGGGAAGGGAAGTGGGGAGGAGGAGGGAGCAAACTCAGCCTCCCTGGAGCATGCCTTGGTCCAGGGACAACACAGGAGAGGAAGAGAAGGAGGAAAAGTGAAGATGAAGTGAAGAGGAAAAGGAAGGAGGAAGGACAAAAAAGGCAGTGAAAAAGTTCAGTAGACTTGCCTCAGATTTCTATTTGGCAGGCAGGCAAGGAAGGCAAGCAGCAGAGTAGCCATGGAGGGGAAGGGAAGGGGGGGGGAGTTGAAGGGAGCAAACACAACCTCCATGGAGCATGCCTTCGCTCCCCTTGCTCCACAGAGGGGAAGAAGGGAAGGGTGAGGGAGGAGGAGAAGGGCGGTGCGCGAGGGAGGAGGAGGAGAAGGGCAGCACGCGACTGTTGTGCCGAGATGAAAAAAGAGGCCTTCCTCTCCTCCTTGAGGTGAGGGTCCTGGTCTTTAAGCCCCACACTTTCCTGCCAGGACCCTCACCTGAGTATAAGCCAAGGGGCACTTTTCCAGCTTTAAAAAGGGGCTGAAAAACTCGGTCTATACTCGGGTATATACGATAACCATTCCAGTGAATCTGTTTGCTGATCAGAAGCAGGTAGCTGTCTGAGTGCCATCCTTTAGTTTAATATTGTAATTGACTTGAGTCTTCAAATGAAAGTTTAAAGCCTGATGATTCCACTCAGCTACCGTCTCTGAAAACTGGCAGGTTGGCTGAGAGACTAACACATGCACACTCTCTTGCCAAATGTTCCTTGTAGATTGATGCCAGATATCTTCCCAATGCTACAACATTAACACCATGTACATTTTTATTCACAGCATGAGGCATTCACAGTGCTTCTCCTATGTAGAATTTCACAGACTCACAGTGTTATGATTATTTGTGTGTGTGTTTCCTGCTTCCTCCTGATAGCTGTGCTCCTGTGCAGAAAGTCCATCAGCTAAAATATCTGTTCTTTCCTCCCAGGTGTAGAGCTACAATCAAATGCTTTCTAGCTATCTTCACTCTTCTTGGGCTACCAAATAGCCAAAGTGGGATGTGCCAATGCTGAAAAAGTCTTATGCACTGCAGAACAGGATTGCTGTGTGAGGAGGTACTAAATATCTCTTTGCGCAATAACCAGAAAGTAGGATTCTGGTATAAATGAGAGGTTATGACACTACATGTCACCAACAGGGTGCTAAGTATTAAATACTGATGCTCTTGAATATTCAATACACAAATATTTTTGATGCTGATGACAAACATTATGAGACATTAGATGATGATTTAACAGACATTTTCATTCTTCTGCAATGGATAGCTCCATTGTAACAGTGTTTTTAAAGTGCATACAAAGAGAGATCTTGAAATCTTTAATCATTCACTTTGAAGAGTCTCCATCTCTATTGAATTGCCTGAACAAGATCCACTTCTTCCAAAAACTTGTAATATGCAAAGTAAAATAATTTCAGAATTACCTCTTTTGTATGTTCCAGTCATTAAAACTTTTGAGCTATTGCCTTCAGCAGAGCCGTAATTCCCCTATTTAGCATCAAAAAATAAGAAACAAAAGAATTTGGGTAATAAATAAAATAGAAAAAACAGAAAAGCTAGTCATTTGTAGTTGACCTTTAGAACTCAATTCTGTAAGTGATATATTACTTTTTCTAAATTAGATTTCCAACGAGGATGCTGAAAGTATTAAGCACCATGCAGGCCTGTGTGGTATTAGATTCCAGTCATCCTCAACAATTTGAAGTACTATATGACGATCAATTTGAAATTGAGATGCAGATGATAAATGATCACATCATAAACCAACAGAAAATGTTATATTTTTTTATTACATTTTCTTCTCATTTTAAAAAGAGTCTATTCTTATTGCTTCCAAAGTAACTTAAGCGGTGACACTTCAACCTCTTACATCATACATCAGACATATCTGCATAATCGCTATCTATTAGGGTTTCTCTGTTATTTGTAATCACTTCCCAAAAGTTGTTTTGAAAGATATTATGTTTATTTTTGTTTTTAAAGACAAAATTACCATCTACAATTGTCTTGTAGAAGTTAGTTTTGTACAACTGATCTCTCTTAAGCAAAAGCCTGTATTGGTTGACATTCAGTTGTGTATCTTTTGTTGTTGTTTTTGTCATGCAATCAATTTTCCATCCATTTGGTTTTTTTTCCTTTCCCTCATGCAGAAAATAAAACTAACCAAATACACATGCACACATAAATGAATGAGCTTAAGCAGCAGGTGGTGGGGTGCTAACTAGGTCTGTTGTTAATCAGCCTTTCCCCCATATCTCACATGTAACATTTTGCTTTACTAAGTGGCTGCAATTTTATTCCAGTCAGACAGGCAGAGTTCTATACTTCCATCATATGACTGCCTGCTTTTGTTGCTGTTTATTTGTTTAGTCGCTTTCGATTCTTTGTGACCTCAGGGACCAGCCCACACCAGAGTTCCCTGTCGGCTGTGGCCACTTCCAGCTCCTTCAAGGACAAGCCAGTCCCTTCAAGGATACCATCCATCCATCTTGCCCTTGGTCGGCCCCTCTTCCTTTTTCCTTCCATTTTCCCCAGCATCATGATCTTCTCCAAGCTTTCCTGTCTTCTCATTATGTGGCCAAAATACTTCATCTTTGCCTTTAATATCCTTCTCTCCAGTGAGCAGTTATTTCCGGGAGCATGGACTGGTTGGATCTTCTTGCAGTCCAAAGCACTCTCAGAATTTTCCTCCAACACCACAGTTCAAAAGCATCTATCTTCCTTCACTCAGCCTTCCTTAAGGTCCAGCTCTCACATCCATAGGTTACTACAGTGTTCCCTCACTTATTGCGGGGGTTAAGTTCCAGGACCACCTGCAATAAGTGAATATCTGCAAAGTAGGGATACTATAGTTATTTTAATATTTATACATTCTTTTAGTAGTTATACACTATTTTAAGTCTTTATCAACCAATCGTGTGTTGATAAATCCCCTCCTTCTCCTCCTTTTGCTGCTTGGGCTCCTTTTCTCTCCCTTCCTTAGGCTGTAAATTGTAATTTTTATGATTTATAATAGTCTTTTAGAGTTTATGGAAAAACCGTAAAACAGCGAATCCGCGAAAAGTGAAGCGCGAAGTAGTGAGGGAACACTGTACAGGGAATACCATTGCTTTAACTATGCAAACCTTTGTTGCCAGTGTGATGTCTCTACTCTTCACTATTTTATCCAGATTGGTCATTGCTCTCATCCCAAGAAGTAAACATCTTCTGATTTCCTGGCTGCAGTCTGCATCCCAATATCTTTTTTAACTTGAACTTTTCAAAATAAACTTTGCATAAAACTAGAGGACGGGGGGGGGGGGGGAATGGAGGGAATACTTAAGTACTCATAAAGATGACTTAAAATTTTCATTCTGTAGAATTAGGAGGTGGCCGCATTTATTGCTTTTTTCTGGCTCGTGAATTGAAGCCTCCATTGTGATCTTGAATTCAAGAATCCCTTATAACAATAAGGATGATATAAAGACATAAGAGTCATTGTGTATCACATAAACAGGCATTCTGTTAGTTTGTCCTGACTAGAGTAGACCTATTTAGTCAGTTGATCAATGGTGAGTCAACAGAGACAGTAAATCCAATTGATTCAATGGTTCTGCTTTAGTCATGATTAACCACAAACCTTAGGCCATTTTAGCCAAAAGCTTCTTGGGAGACCATAGCCAATTCCTAAAGGGGAGACCATCTGCTGTTGCTCCTCAGCAATTAGTATTCAGTGACATATTACCTCTAATCCTGGTAGTGCCATCATATATAGTAGCTCATTTTTTAAAGGAAAAAAGGTTAACAGTTATATAGACATATATGAAACATAAGTTTGGTTGTGCATTTAAGTAATTCAGATCTAATTTGCCAAATAGTCACTGTTGAATGTTTTTATGTTGAAAGTTTTTATATTGTGGAATGATATTTTAAATTGTAAGTCGCTTGGAGCACTCTGGTGGAGAGCGACTAATTAAGAAATAAAGTGAAGTGAAGTGAAGTTCACCATTCTTATGACTATACATTTTTCACCTCTTTTATTTTCTTTCATGTACTCCCTGTGCTCCCCTTCTCCAGAGCCATCTCTCAAAAATCCCACCAAAAGTTCAGTTCTTCATGTGGAGGTAAAATCTTGTCTTCTTTTTCAAATACTTTTTCTAAAGGTCTTCTACAGATACTTTCAAAGTCATTTTTCCATGGTCCCTTCTTTACTTTTTAATTTGATGTTAATTTATCATTTAACACCATTCTCCAGACTTCTTTATACCATTCATCAATTTGTATTATTATTTCCCCTTTTCCAACATTTTACTATTAATAATCCAGCTGTTGTTAATAGCATATCTGTTAATTTTCCCTCTTATCTTTCCCTTCATCTCTTTTAATTAAAAACAATAATTCTGCCAGATACCTTCTAATTACTATATTCATAATATTTTCTATTTCTCTATAATCATTTCCCAAAAATTGTATAAATTTACAATCTCACCACATATGCATATAAGTTCCAGTTTCCTGACATCCTCTCCAGCATTTTTCATTATAGATTCTATTCATAAAGTTTAGCCTTCTCAGTGTTAAATACCTCTTCCAAATTAATTTATAGCTCCTGATGACCTGAGTTTTTAAATCTATCTCCTTTGGCAAACATGCTCCCAGAAATCTTTCTTTCCTAGTAAATAAAAAAGAAACACAGAAACAGAAATGGGAAAAAAATGGATTGCAATGTTTGCAATTGACAACAGAAAGAGCAGAGAGAAAGAGCACAAAAATGGAGCAGATAAATGAAAAGAACAGAGAGAATCTGGTAAACAAGAGGAAAGAGTGCTAAAGGAAGTGTATGGGAGAACAAGGGCAGTGGAACAAAAGTGTGTCATCCATGCCCTGAGTGTGTGTGAATCTGCTTTAAGTTTACTCTGAACTTTATAGGAAGTAACAAAAGGACTTAAGTTATGTTTTCTATCTTGGAGCTGAGACTGACCTCATCACATTGAGGCCCTCAAGACGGGGGACAGTGGGGGCATCCTCAGGGCATTGGGGCAAATCCAGTGGGCAGCGGGGAAAACAGCTGTCCAGTGCCCCACATCGCCCATTTCCCCATCTCATGGGGAAACTGTCACTGCATAGCTTACACCAGCACTTACCTCTGTGCTTACCCTGGCATGCCTAATGAGAACAGAGGTAGCCACTAGTCTTGTGCATTTGTAAGATATCGCTATCTGTTTTGTTTTGTTTCATTCATTTTGCCCCATTTTCATTTTCATTTGCTGCTTCCAAAAACAGGGTGCTTATCTGAATGGGAGTTTTGTCCCGCATCTGAAAGAACAAAAATTTGTGGGCCATTGGCGGCACTGGGAAGGCTTCCAAGGCTCACCCTCCCCTCAGTTTTAGGGCTATGGGGTGAAAATTGACCCCTTTTAGCCCACCAACTTTTAAAAAGCTTTCTAAATGGAGAAGGTAGAAGCCCAACAATTTATTTCCTTTGAAAAATATATGTTGTTGTTTTTTTAAAAAAAAATACTATCTAGGGGAGGAAAAAGGGGGGTTTAAAACAAAAATTAAAAATAAAAGATTTAAAGATTTAAAAAATATTACAGTATAGGAAATAGAAGCTACAGAGATCCCCTTCTTTCCCCCCACCCCGAAGCCCCGCGCACACTCCCCAGCCAAACCCACCTCACCCTACCCCTTCAAAATTCCCAGCCCCCTTCCCTTCAAAGACAGAATAATTTTATTTTATTTTTCGTGTCAGGAGCAACCGGAGTTGCTTCTGGAGTGAGAGAATTGGCCGTCTGCAAGAATAAAAATAGAAGCCAAGCAGCCAAACTTGGGGGAAAAAATACAAACAAATCTCTTTTCCCTGGCAGCAAGGCAAGGACGGAAGGCAAAGCGACTGCCATGGCCCAATGCTATGAAATCATAGAAACTCTTTTCCTTCTCTATCAAAGAGCATAGAATTCCCTAGCATTGAGCCATAGCAGTTGATGTGGGTCAAACTGCATTAATTCCACAGTGTATATATACTCTTAGTTGCAGGAGTGGTAGCATGCCTACCACCTTATGCAACTAGGCGTACCAATGAAATCCCACTAACCCATTGTTTTCCTCTTCTAATACTATGTTAAATTTAAGCCTTTTCCTGTTAAGATAATTGCACAATTGTTTGAAACCAAATGCCATCTTTGTAACATTTGTTGACATCTTCCCAGCTCTCCAATTTTCATTTTCTTCTTTAACTTTGTGTGGCACAGTGGGGGGAAAAACCTACATGAAAATGAGTTCTGTTTTTGCTACAGGAACATGCACCAGGAAGCATATGAACCATATTTGCCTGCTAGGTCTTATATCAAAATAAAAAGACATGTTCACACTACCAGTCAAGCATCAGAAATGGCAGTTTTAATATGTGTGTTAAGAAGAGGTATAAATAATATGCAGAACTAAATATTAATATTTGTATGGGAGACAGTCACATTTGAACCTGCTATAGGAGGAATATAGATTGATTCTTGGTTTTTCTTTCTCCTGAAACCCCTCCCTAGGATACACAGGAACAAACTTTAAATTGATAGAGATAAAAGGAGCAACCTGGTTTCCCAGCCATTTCTGCATTCATTATTGGATGTCAAGGTGGATTCAAGATACTCATTCTGAAAAACAAGTTGGTTGTTGGGGTATATGAAATACTTTGTAAAATAGCAGGACTCTAAAGATTAAAAAAAATGAAGAAATCCTAGGAGTCCCCTTCTACTCTGAAAAGTGAAAGTGTCCGGTACAAGGGGAGAAATAATGCAATAGTATTGCTGCTCGGAGACCCACTAGTATGTCACTGGTGCAATCTTCTGCTGCTCTTAGTGGTAGTGTGCCAAGAGGTCATTCTGTAGATGTACTGTGTACATTTTTGGATACAAAAGAGCCAAAGCCTCCTCAATCACCCAACGTAGCCTAGAATCAATTCCAGATCTAAACCAGACCATCACTCTTTATCCTGCAGATACTGGTGGAGAATTTTGCGAACCCATTAAGTAAGATCTCCTTAAAATTTTTGGAGTATTTTTGACAGCACGAGGTAGGAGACTATCTTTCTCTTGATTTCAGAGATCATTGTGTTCTACTTCAGTGTCATGCCAAAGACTCTTTCCTACTCAGCAAGGTGTCCTTGCCTCTTGTGGAGTATTTTCAAGGTGTGGAAAGAGGTACCATGGAGAGGAAGAAGCAGGGAAATCATTGTCTACCATTCCCTTTACAAGCATTTAACTCTGGATCCAAGTGGTTGTGTTGAGTCTTTTACATTTTGAGAGCAGCACAAGCACAAACTAAAATATATAGCCAATTTTATTGAGCAGACTTGTTACATAACATATGACCACGCATGGTCTCTCCCCATGGCTTCACTCATTGTTGGAAGGAAGTTTAGAATATTGTTGGTATTGTGGGTGATTAAAAATTTTACTTACATTTTAAAAGTGCCAAGGTTAGCAACTACTGTTATGAGAAAACCTGCCTTAATCCCTTTATTTAGGAATATTATAGTGCTTACTCAAAAAAGTGACATTATGAAATATCTACAAGATTAGTAGAACAGGCGATTCAAGCAAGTGGGCAACTCTCACACAGCATCAAAAGAGCTGAGGCAGTCATCTTTTCTTATGTAATCGGCAATAATATACAGCCTTTAGCAATTCACAGATAAAGTGCTATGTGTATCTGCTAGTTTCAGTACATTTTATTGTACCAAAGCCCACAATATGGGTAAACCTTCAGAAGAAAATCTCCCAGAGTTGTTATTTCAATCATTATGAGTCATCTCTTTAAAAATGATGCACATAATGGCAAATGTGTGTGCGCGCGCACACACATAAATATTTAGTAATTCAAATGCTGGATTTCCCCTTAGCTGCAATAGCAGCTAATGAGGTGAAGAAGCAGTGCTATTAATAAACCTGTTGATATCCTCCACACTTAAAGAAATATTCATAAGCACCATGTTGATGCACTAGCAAATCATTCATTCTGAAGACCCAGAGTTAAACAAAATGTCAGTGCTGGGAGACATTTCAACACTGATCAAGATGTAATTTAGTGGGCAATCTCTTCCTCCCCTATCAGTTGCCTTCCTTTTTTCAGTCTGCAATAATATACATAGGAGTAAGACCAATTAAATTTAGTAGTACTTTCTTCACAGCAGACACATTATCTGGTTGTTGAGAACCATATGTGTGCCTCTGAATCAAAGAGAAGTTCATTGTGTGAACGTTCCTTAGTTATGTTGGATGAAAATAGTCCTTACAGCTTTCTCAAGTTCAGTCTTATATTCTTCATGTTATGTTGACCCAAAACCCCCTTACAACTTATATTAAAGACAACAGGGTTGCTCCAACATACATAGCTGAGGAAGCCCTCCTGGATGAAGGATATTACTGTAATAATAGTGTATAATACAGGTGGAATATACCTTATTCAAAATGCTTGATGCCAAAATCCAAGATTTTGGAATATCTATATTTGCATATATGTGCATCATGAGACATCTTGGAGATGGGGCCCAAAACAATGTCATATACACCTTATATGCATAGCCTGGAGGTAGTTTTATACACAATACTTTAAATAATGCATGAAACAAAGTTTGCATGTATCTTATGAACCATCAGAAAGCAAATGTATTATTATCTCAGCCAGATATATGGACAATTTTTGATTTTAGAATATTTCTGATTTTGATATTCTGGACAATGGATACTCAACTTGTACTGTGAAGACATTTTCAGCATTCATTTTCTGACAGCTTGTTCCAAATGTTGTTCCAAATATTACAGGAAACTTTAAAATGCCTGAGATATTCTAACTGCCCTAGCTCTTGCCATACAATGATTTCATGTTTTGTTACCCAATTTATGGGTGTTTTTATTTGTAGTACATTATGAACTGTAAATTTGAATGTATGGAGTGTTTTGTCTACTTAGGCTGTGGCAATGAAATAATAATGAACCATCTAAAATGTTTTTCTGTCTTATTTGTATTGAATCACACAGGTATGCTGTAGTTTTCTCCATGACTGACTGAATCTAATTCCACTGTTTCTACAGGCCAGCGACAAATAGAAAACCAAACAGAAATGCAATACCCAGCAAATCAACACATTATGTTTGAAAAGGTCAAGATGATATTTATCTCCTTAGCATTCCAATGAGGGCTGACTGGGAACATTTTGTCATCATTCTGTCAATCAAAAAGAAGCAGGAGGATGGGGAAGATTGAGTGACAAAGACTGTAACAAAATGGGGAAAGAAATATGACAAATAAAGTTTTGGGAAATACTCATGAATGAGGTCTGTGTGATTCACTCTTAGTGAGGTTGGCTTCCAAATAAACATGGCTACACAAGGTACATTACAGAAATGCTAACATCCCATGTCCTACATTTCAGTAATATTCAACCTGGATTAATACTAATTCCTTCTTAATTGAGCTCATGTTATTGGTCATACAGATTAAAGATTTTATTTATATTGCATTGTTTTAGTTTAATAACTCAAGGTAAGAATATGGGTTCTTTATTGCATTTTCATATTGAGATGATCTGTGTATGTATGCATACATTACGCATCTCCAAATCAAATGTTCATGAAGAACATCTTTATACCTGCTTATGAACTTTCTGAGTCATCTCACTAGATAATCCTAGATAGAGGTTCTCACTTGGACAGTAGGAATTGCTTATGTTCTTAGGAGAATCATCTAATCCCTGCTCCATTTGGCAGTGTAAATGTTGCATGTGTATGCCCAAATACTAGATGTAATGTAAAATGGACAGCTTTGTCATTTCTGTTAGCAACATTGATAAATGGCATATGGGACCATTGGTTGGTGACTTTAGGCTGTATTCTTTGACAAACATGGTGTTGAACTACTTTTTTGAAGTCAAAAGCTCAGTCTCTGGTTGTTTCGCACATACAAGTCATTCCATAAAATTATTGCAGCAAGAACTGACCTTAAAAGCAATGTTGGAACTCAGAAGACCATTCAGGATTGGGTAAAGTTTCATATATTCTTCAACTCCTTTCTAGCATTCTCAAGTTCCCAGGGTCCTTAAACTCGCCCCAGGCCTTAAAAAAAAAAAGAAATTAGAGAGAAAGAATCTTGGTGATCAAAACTGCATCAAAAGTTACCCCAAACATGGTAGTTCTAGTTTCTTCCCGGTTTTTGGACCCCAAAACAGGAAAAATAGAAGTGAGATCATTTTACTTCCAGTTCTGGGAAAATGTGACAGTGAGGACTACCAGAAGAGGAATTGGTGGAGTGTGCGAGACTGGCATCTGCAGGTGACTCACTCCTTAGATTATTAATATTACTTCATTGTACCAAAGATACCATACTGCAGGTGGCTAATAAGAACAATGTGATTCTGGCAAAACATTTCAACCATGTTCAACCCACATGGACCATCATCCCATGGGGAGGTACCACTGAACTCAGTGAGACATTTGTGAATAGTGACTATGGGATTGAACTGAAAAAAAATCTTTCTTATGATCATTCATTGCATCATGGTTACAATATTTGTGTTCGCTTTGTAAAAGAGGTTTAGTCTCTTATTCCCCTATAGGTTTCATCTGAGAATTGTATAGCACATGTAATACCTGAAGACATGACAACTTAGTAGTGCACACTATCTCACACTGTATAGATTTCAGGAAATCAAAATAACTGAATACTGCCCCAGGCTGTGGCACAGGCTGGTTAGCAGCCAGCTGCAACAAATCACTCTGACCAAGAGGTCATGAGTTCGAGGCCCGCCTGTGCCTGTGTGTGTGTCTGTCTCTGTTCTATGTTATGGCATTGAATGTTTGCCTTATATGTGCAATGTGATCCGCCCTGAGTCCCCTTCGGGGTGAGAAGGGTGGAATATAAATACTGTAAATAAATAAATAAAATATTCAAAATGCTAGTATATTCAAAGAATATTGCAATTATATTTATTACATACAAGTGTATGCTTGCCAGGGATAGCTGCCAGAGTAAAATTAACTGCAACTTTGAAACTTAAACTCCATTATATGACACAGACCTGGGTTAAAAATACTTTTTCTAATACAGTTTTAATGTATTTTTGGGATGCTGATTTTTTTAAAAAACACAATAAAATGCCATGGCCAGCACAGTTTTTTGACATTTTTTTTATCAATACACTTGTTACTCATCTTTGGTTAAGTGCTGACACTGATGTTCCAGTGCAATTTCTTTTAGTGCTTTTGAATGGATTTTTGTATTTCATATCACTGAAGTAAACCATTTTAAAAGTCTATTAGAAGACTTTAACCTCTTTCTTATTTTTTAGTTCCCACTCTCCAAAGAAATTTTAGTCACATGTTAGAAATAATAACAAAGCAAGTTGTTGGGGAGAAGCTGTATACGATGGAACAAATCTAAGGTCAGCATTTGAATTTAGAATACCAATTCCTGTAAAACCAGCATACCATTTTTAAAAGTTTTTAGCACCCTCCATTTTGGAGACTTGCATTATTGAACTGGTATAACAATGGGTTGAATCATACAGTATGACTCCCATATTTCCAGGGTATCTGATCCCAGACGTTGCGTGGATATGCAAAACCACAGATAATAGTGAGCAGTATTAAAATTAAGAACTTCTGGGCCAAGAATAACTTGAGATCACATTGGAGGATCTAGAAAATGCCTAGAGATAACACGCTTTGTCAGATTTGGATAAATGAAACCACAGATACATTTCTGAAGATATGGGAGTTATATTATAACAATGGAAGAAGCTGTCTTATACTGAATTAGATCATGGTGTTGGGTAGTCCAGTTCTGTTCACACCATCTGCTATGGCTTTCCAGAATTTCAGGCTGCATTCTTTCTCCATCCCTGCCAAGAGATGCTGTTGGGTAAGCCTGTGTCTCTTGCATAAAAACCATGTGCAGCACCACAAAGCTATGGCTCTTCCCCAAAATGTCTGTCTCAGCAGACTACATCTTCCCCAAAACTACTCCTGAAGCCTGGGTAATCTCTGTATCAAGAGGCAGTAGATGCAAGAAAAATACCATCATTTGCATGGTATTGTCTGGAGCTCAGTGACCCTCAGTGTTGAGGGAATGTGATGATTTAGATAAATGTTTCATTGTACAGGTTATTACCCGGGGGAAATTCTAAACAGGTGAAAACCAAGTTGTTTTTTAAATGATGTATACTGAGCAATATTCTAATCTGACCATTAACCACCCATAAACATTTCCAACTTCTGTGTATGGTTATGAAAATGAACAATGAAGAAATCAGATAGGAAGAAAATCCACACATTCGAAATGTCATGCTGGAGAAGAGTTCTACCAATACCGTGAGCAATAAATGATCCTAAAGCAAATCAAGCCTGAATTGTCTGTAGAAGTCAAGACATCTAAATTGAAACTGTTGTACTTTGGACATATTAGATGATATAACTCACTAGAAAAGACAATAATGCTAGGAAAGCCAGAAGGCAGTAGGAAAAGAGGAATACGCTACTATTGATGGATAAATTAAATCACTAAAGTCATATTGTAGTGATTTCAACTAGGGCTGTAGTTAAAAGGATCTGTGCCCAGCAAGCATAAGCTAAATCAGATAGGGCAGGACTGAGAAAAAAACTCACTAGGTTGAAGACAAACCACAGAGGTTTATTACGATTCAGCCAAAAAGGCTGCAAGTTCAAGCAATTTACTTCAAAATGTACAAGCATAAACATACAGAGAAATGCAGGACATCTCATACAGTTCTGAGAGCCATTTAAACTTCCCACTAACTCCCCTGGCTAAGAAAAGGGCCAGCCAGGATGTGTGCTGGGATTGGCTGGGAGCTTCATTGATGTCACTGCCTCCAGGCGGGGAATTTCATGACAAGGAGAATGGTAGCCAGGGATTGGCCAGGGTGAGGGACCAATCAGCCGTAGAGACACCCCCTGGGAGAGTGCAGTCTATGAGGGAACATTGGCACAAATATGCGGATGAGCTTTGGATTTGCTCAAATGTCCAGTTCCGTGCAACACAAAGTTATGGAACTCACAACAAAGGTGCAAGACTCGAGGGACAGAGGTGTTGAACTTAGATAATCAAGGACTTTGCTGTCAGTAAAAATAGTTAATGAATACATATACACTAAGCCCCTGTTTCTGCGAGAGAGCGGCAGACTCTCAGCCTCAGGTGAAATGCACAAATATTTTGAGCTTATCTGGCTTGCAAAGATCACCTATCTTTGCATATATACAATGAATCTGATAATTACCTGGCTTGGGAAATAGCTAGAGGGATTTGATCAACCTTTTCTATTCCCAGAATATTATCTAAACAGGCTCACAGAGGGGTCTCTAGGTTACATTTTGACACATTGTTAAGAAGCAGTTTATATACGCTTCATATAAGAAATCAATACAGTACACACAGAAATCATCAAATTGATACAAGAGTTAGACATAATATATTTGGGGGGGGGGGGGTACAGCTGCTGCTATGCCCGTTCGTGATCTTTTAGAGCTTTGAACTTGCAGAACTCCAGACCCCCAGGAAAGGTCTTCAATAAAAGGGGGGGAAACATATTCTTTAGTAGTCTTTTTGTGAACTTTGTGGGATCACCGTGGCTTGATAACAACATCCCCCAGTATAAAAGAGTTGATAGGGGCTCTTAAACTTGGAGGTATCTCATTTATAGGATCACCATGACTAATAGTCCACTTGATGGCAGTTAACAATAGCAAGAGCATTATTCAGCAGTTGTGAATCTTGAAGCCAAAGAGGTAACAGATAATCCTAGATGAAATAATGTAAGCTTAGATAGGCAACATTCTTTTCTGTAAAATGAAATGTACATTCATGTAAATAGATCTGCAGTCAAATGCTAGTTGTGTGCAAGAGTTTATGGAAGGCCTATCTTCAGGGTCTACACTTTCTGTGTTTGACTTTTCCATGCTCAGCAATGGAGCCTGGAGACAGTTTCTCCCTGTTTTCTTTAAGAGGACAGGAATAGAAGCCTACTTGTGTAAACACGAATAGAAGTCTACACACAGTTCTAATTCATTTGCCCTCAGATGGAAAAGGGCAGGAACTGAATAGGAGGAATGAGATCATGGCTTACAAATACACCCAAAAGCAGGAATGGGAGATGGGTCATTGATCAGTCTGTGAACCCACTCATTTCATTATATCTATATTAGAGTTTGGAGAATTAGATTTGAACATTAATTCCTATTATGTCAAAATATACATACAGTAGAGTCTCACTTATCCAAGCTAAACGGGCCGACAGAAGCTTGGATAAGCAAATATCTTGGATAATAAGGAGAGATTAAGGAAAAGCCTATTAAACATCACATTAGGTTATGATTTTACAAATGAAGCACCAAAACATCATGTTATACAACAAATTTGACAGAAAAAGTAGTTCAATACACAGTAATGCTATGTTGTAATTACTGTATTTACAAATTTAGCACCAAAATATCACGATGTATTGAAAACATTGACTACAAAAATGGCTTGGATAATCCAGAGGCTTGGATAAGCGAGGCTTGGATAAGTGAGACTCTACTGTATTAGGGAAATTAATTCATTATCATAAACAACAATTGAATTGTTTCAATTAGTTATCATTGAGTAATTCATTATGTACAACAATGCAGAAGAAAGGTTCTTTTCATCCCCCTCCCCCCGCCCCACAATTATCCCACACACATTATCTAATTTCCCCCAAACTGGGGCTACTTTAGAAAGAGAGTGATTGGGGAATTGTTAGTGAAGAAATGATGCATTCTTCCCTGTTTTTAGTGTTACGTAGTCCTAATCCAAATGGTGGCTACAAGTGTACCCATTCAACTGCACCCTTGCCTATTTTTTATTCAAAAAGAAAAGTGTTCAGAAGTAAGCAGTGATAGTCCTGTCATTTTTAATGCATGCTAAACATAATATCAGCTTGGTTTCTCAGAGCATAAAGGGAAAGTGGAAGACTCCGTTACTATCAATCCTACTTCTGATTAATGTGGCACTCCCGATTTGTCCTTTTTATTCAAAATAAGATAATCTTTGAATATTTTTGGATATGAAAAGAAACTTGGGATTTGCATATTCTGAACAGCTTACAAATATATCATAAAGAGAAAATGGAACAATCTCTACATCAGTCCCACTGGAGCCACTGGAGGAAGGGCTTGACACAAAAATAGATAACTATTATTGGGAAAGTGCCCTGAAAAATCAGCTTGGGTAGGCTACCTTCCTCTGAAGTAACTAAACAATATCAAAAAAAGAGGCAAAGAAAAAAGGACGGATACTGCAAGATCTAGAATAGGTAGTAAATGGAAGCTGTCAGTGTGATTGACATGTCCTGTATCTATCCAGAGATAAATAATACACTTATATTTCCAGGCATTCAAGCTTGCTAACCTTCCTTGCATTAAATCATTTAGCGAAAGGATTGGTTCAATAATTTCTCTGTTAGTCACCTGCTGGTGCTGTATGCCACACACCAGCAAATACAAATTAAATATCCCTAGATTATTGATTTAAATGTTTATTTACTATAAATCAAGTGATATAAGCAAAGCCCACAGCAGTTATATGGAAATATATCATCTGTCATTTATCAACATTATTCCTGAAGAACAGGAGGACTAATTAACTCTGAAAATAAAATAAAAAAATATTAAATTGGCCTTATAAAATGCACATGAACTGTAAAGTCTTAAAGAGACACCTCTTCAGCAATATCTTAGACAATCCTTATTCAAAAGCTGACAGTTTCTTTCCCCCCAGTAGGTTCAGTCAAGAGCAAAGAATGGAGGAATGCAATATATGATCCTAGGAGACATATACAGAAGGGGAAAAACTTCTCCTTCTACTCAGTTTTAGTTCAAGAATGGAGGCATTTGTGAACTTCAGGCAGTATTTATTTGACAACGTGCCAGTTCAGATGTCAGCAGTCAAACTGAAAAATCTGGCATCAGTGCAAGCATATACCTTATAGCTTTTAGAAGTTTTGGAAAATCTACTGAGGAAAAGCTTATAACATATACAGTAGAGTCTCGCTTATTCAACGTAAACGAGATGGCAGAACGTTGAATAAGCAAAAACGTTGGATAGTAAGGATGAATTAAGGGAGAGCCTATTATGTTATGATTTTACAAATTAAGCACCAAAAATCATGTTTTACAACAAATCGAAAAAGCAGTTCAGTACACAGTAACATTATGTAGTAATTACTGTATTTACAAATTTAGCACCAAAACATCACAGTGTATTGAAAACATTGACTACAAAAAAACATTGACTGCTAAAAGACAGATTGTGTTGGATAATACAAAACGTTGGATGAGTGAAGACTCTACTGTATGTAGCTGGAACAGGATATATTTTAGCCAATAATTCAACAGTAGTCATTAAGCTACAAGAGAAAAATACTCAGCAAGTGCTAATTATTCATGTTGAACCTTCTCCTTACATTACTTTGTCATTGACTAATTATTAGTTGGCGGTAGTATCAGGGTGATCAGAGAAGGGATGGGAAGTGAGTTGGTCAACCCTCCTTTCCCCTCCCCTTTCCTACATCACTCTGGTGTTCCAGCTGACATCACAAGCAATGGGCTCCAGCTATTTTGTGTCCAGTAGTCACTGCTATAACAGCAACAGGAGAGGGTGGTAAAGCTGTACAGCAGCTCAAACACAGTTTGGCACCATAGAATGGTCAGAACTCCTTTCTGCTTCTGCAATGGTATCAGGGCAACAGGGGTGTCAGCAAAGAGTCCTTCCCAATTCCTCAGGAGCCCAGGAGCTGGCAGTAAGAGCAATCCTAGGTCCAATCCAGAGTACATCCCTTCAGATCAGCCCCAGAATAGTGTACCTATGTAGAACTGACTTGGCCTCTACAAGGGTTAGAATGACATTTTGCATTTTTTTCAAAATAAACATTTGGCTTAAAAATCTATCAGAGTTCTTTTTAGGGCCCCAGGAATGGCAAAAAAAAAAAATGTACTCATCTTCCCGAAATAGTGTTTGGGGCTACTAGGGGAAAATTGCCTTTTTTTTTTTTTTTTTTGCAACCACAATTATTGTGGGAAGTGTGGTCCTTAAAAGTCTCCTGGAGAACAAATGAAGACCACTAGACAAAGCTCTGATCTGAAGCATGCTGAGTCTGACTTCCATCTTGTACCTAGTAATGTATTCAAATGCCACACAGTTATTTCCTGTGTTCCTTTTGGAGCACAGCTTCCACCCAATTTCCAAATCCTAAAGATTCCTACTTATCTGACGTCAACATTTAGCACACTGGTAAGTTGTAACAAGAATTCTGCTTATTAACTCAGAAGAAAGCAGAAATGGAAAACCACTCCAAAAATTATCCCATAAGAACAAAACAACCTATCACCATATCAGAGGGGCACTGGATTTTTCTATTACTGGATTGCTGTTCACAGATACTACAAAGCCTATGTTCCTTGTTTATTTATATCCAAGTCTTTCATCCCTTCATTTTAACAGAGATCGAGACCACACTTTTGAAAGCACTGGATAGAAGAACTTCGGGCTTTTTACTTCCACTGTTATGGTTGTAGGTCAGCTGGCAGTGAATTACAACTGCACACATGAAATGACAAGCCAGGACATGCCACCTCCACTATTTTAGCTAATAATGAGCTACCCAGCTATGTTCTCAAAGATATCTCAGAATGAGCAATTGTCATTGTTCGTTGTTAATCTAATGAAGGGAAAGGGGGAGAGATTGTTAATGTTTCCCCATTAGTCAAAAAGAAAGAAGGAGAGAAAGAAAGAAAAGAGCAATTCTGCTTTCAGCAAACACCTCCTGGCCTTTAGTTAGAAGGGCATTCTCATTAGGCAGAAAGGAATGAGGCAGATATAATTGCATAAAGGGTAAATTAGGTAAGTAGACATCAAGGATGAGAATGAATGCAGTTGGATTTTGTCTTCTTTCTTGGCGGGAGGAGGAGAAGGAAGAGAAATCCTGCTAAACAACGTTCTCTTGCACTGGAAAAGCAACTTGTAGGGATGCTATTAGGAAAGTAGTGGCTGTTGTTATAACAAAAAGTTAATAGCCATATTGCGTGTGTGATCGATCATTGCATGTGAACCTGCTGCATCACAAGAGGAAGCTCAGAAACAGACCAAGAAAAAGGAAAAGATAGTATCCCCTCTCCTCTTTGATCAGTCCAGAGCATGACTTGTACTTGACACTGAATTAGAGTTAGAGTTGATCTACATACTTTGTGATTGTCACTATTATCATCCTTCTCAACACATACTATGTCATATGGCTGCCCCATTTATTCTACTGAAAGGATTGGTCCTACATCTGGTACCACATTATAGTAATTTTCACCAGTAATGTCTAGCTGATCATGCAGTACATATTTCAATCCAGTCTTATCGACAGCACTAACGGTTCTCACCACATTTGGGATGGGACATGCAAATTGTACACACTAAACAAATTGTGCAGCCCTCCAAATGTTCTTGGACTCCCAACACTCCTCACAATTTGAGTCTACTGGCCAAGAATGCCAAGCTTTGCAGTCCAGCAACATCTGAAAGACTTCATGATTCCCATACCTGATCTGGACAATCTATGTATCATGACAAAATCTGGTTTCACACAAATAAAAAAGTGATGGTGGGCACATTAATACAGGAAGAAATCATCATTGTCGTAATCCACCATTATTGTCATCTTCATCATCTTTTCCTCATGGCCCCCCTCCCCCCTCCCGGACTAAGAGTTTGACTCAATAACCACTCACAAATTAAAACAGATACAATATAATGTAAAGCATACAGAAATATATCATTGCAATGCAATAAATTATCCATAATATTAAAAACAATACTTATACTTTCCACTTTATAGCCAAGAAGAGGGAAGCCTCTCACTAGCTCTTGCCAGCCTAGAGTCCTGCCTATCTTTACATATACAGTGGGTTCCAGGAACCCCAAGCATAAACACAAAGTGTATACTCAAGTCTCATTATATACAACAGTAAAACAGCATCCCTTATATAACATGGTGAGATCAAGATTTGCTCTTTGAACTTTTGAGGGAGGAGTGGGTGTAGAATATTTTCAGGTTGTGGGTGGTGAAATCCATGGAGGCAGGATCCATAGATACAGAGTGTCGACTGTACATACAATGCATATACCCAAATAGCACTGCACCACAGAATCCAGAAGGGTTCTTTCATTAACTACATTTTACAATTATTTTTGACTTTAGCTTCTCAAGTAGCATGGCCATTGGAAGCCTTCCTCCAAAAAAAAATTTTTCAAGCTCTGGAGTACCCATCTCTCCTATTCTCCCCACAAGTAGTCCCAGAAAATCAGCAGTCCAGGGTAAATGTAACATTGTGGGGAAATAATAAAGCTTTCTTCTTCATAATGTTTCTATGTTTAGTTTGAGAATTTATTAAAATGATAAGATGTCCAGATTCCCATTTATGATTAAACACTGCACAGACTATATTCTCAAGGCATTTTATTGAAACAATATGCCATAACTATCTTGAAGATTTTCTTTCTTTAAAAATGAGTAGAATTTTGGCAAGGAACAAACGAGCCCCTCTTCCTTGATAAAAGGATGCACCAAGAGAGTCATGGGGCTATGCAGACTAACCCACTGTGAGAAATACATGCTGTCTTCCTACCATGCTGACATCTATGAAAAGGAGTGATCCATCTACAGACATCCTGCATTAGTGAAAGTGCCATAACCAATCCATGTGCCTTCTTGTGTACAGAAGCTCTTCATATACAGACATTTAGGGTGTATCTACACTAAAATTAATGCAGTTTGACATCACTTTAACCATGAGTCACCAGCAGTATTTGATAGTCGAACTTCAACCCTCATGATTCCGTAGCATTTTTCTATGGCAGTTAAAATGGTGTCAAACTGAATTAATTCTAGAGTGTACATGCACCTGTATACTCTGGGCAGGTCTATATGGACAAGAAAACCCAGACTCACCCTGAATTGACTCCTAGTTGTCCTTAAAATGTTCACTCAATTCCCATGAATATCATAGGTTTTCTTGGGTTAAAGTGACTTTGCCCCCATTTCGGGCAAATTAGGATACTTCAAAGTTTGCTGGAAACTCCAGATTATCCCTCACCTTTTGGGTCTTCTGGACAGCTGATCAGATCTGATTTGAATTGGTCTACTGTCCAGATGGGAAAATGCCTTTGGCAACTTTTTCCTGCACTCATTAGCATGGAGAAAAGAGGATGGATCATCACCATATGGCTAGCGATGTCATTGGAAGAGATAGCAGCAACATGGAGTATGAGGTGACGGTGCAGTAGGGCCAATACAGTCTTGGTCCAGCTGGACCATGTGGATGCCTCCAAGGCCAGTCCATGTAATTTCTGCTCTGAACGGACTTTCATTTCTGCTCCAGACTGGCTGTGAATTTACTGGCCAGTGTAGACTGTCTCACATTGGGAAATACACTGTTTCTATTAGTATGCATCCCATATTTTTAGGACTGATACATATTGTATTGAGATGGGATGTATACTCTCCCCATCACACCCAATTATTACCATTGGAAAATACTTTCCAAGATGTGCTTTCACTCATCACACCATGGAAGCACACTTCTCCCAATCTGTTCAAATGCTTTCTTACGTCACTGTTTTTGGGTCTCCCCTCCCCAAATATTGTGCAGTTATATAGCCTTGAAGTTTCAAACGACTGTTCTTGTGAGATTTTAACTGACAGGATGCATACTGATTTTCTGACCACACGTAAAACAGTACTTAAGCAACATGTAAAATTGTAGTAAATCAAAATACACAATTAGGATCCCATATGTAATTACTCAATTTCTGCGACATTTTCCAGATGGATTCCAACAGATTACTGACAGAATGGGACAAACATCATGTGGTATAACCCAACATTCGGAATAGCAGCCAAAGAGTCTCAGAAAAGGAGTACAGTATATCACAATGTGATAAGGTCCTTGGATAACCTCTTATGAACATCCACCAGAAGTTTGTCAGTGAATCAAAGTGATAACATGCTTTTCCTGATTCTAAGCCATGTGGTCTCCGAGACACACTTCTTGCACTGAGCATTCCAAAGGTTAATGATCAGGTAAAGTATGAATGAAAACCATAGATGCAAAATCAATTCCTAGGGCAGGCTTGCACAACCTATGGCTCTTCGGGTGTTTTTGACTTCAGCTCCCAGAATTCCTGACTATTGGACAAACAGGCTAGGGCTTCTGGGAATTGGAGAGCCAAACACCTGGAGGGCCACAGCTTGTACAGGTCTGTCTTTCCTGTATTATTTCTTTCAAAGCTTACCAACACACACACGCAAACATCTAGCCATATTAGATAACACTCAATAGACAGGAGGAATTTGGAAAATATAGGTGGAAAGCTCAATGTTCTTTATGCAAAAGTCTTCTGTCAGTGCCTCCATTTGTAGACACAGAGATTGCCTGTCAGCAGATGTCTAAAATCACTTCCATCACACTACACAACTGTTTGCTGATGCTATCTCCTCTGGCAAAAAGCATTAATTTACAGGGTCAGTATGTCAAGTTTCACAAAGGGTGGAAGGTTCTTAGGAAGATTAAAAACCCTGTTTCAGAAACTCTGCATTTGAAATTAATGTACATACAAACAAAACAGTATATTGCAAAACCATTCCTTGTGGTTCTCCTTTTTTAAGCATCATCATTACCAGAAATATAGAGGCACCTAAGGAATATTCTCACATCCTTCTCTTCATCACTACCTCATTGATTTGCTTAAGAACACTCTGGTTGTATTAGCTTTTTAAAAAAGTTTTCAGAATAAATCAGGCTACAAGTAGCTAGGACCAATCTGATCGGTAATAATCTTCACTTAATACAATAGCTACCAGTAGTTTCACCCGCCCTAGACACAGTGTGCCATGCAAGTTATATAAATTGCATTCTCAATGGCCCCTTAAGGAATCCAAAGGAGTATTACAATTTTGTTTCTTCTTAGCCAAGAGCCTATATTAAATAAATGGCTCTTGCTGTGATCAGCAGAATCCATATCGTCCAAACTGATTTCTCCCTCCCACCTTCACGTACTTTCCCATGGATCAGTAAAACTTTATTACCAGGCTCAGTTTTTAAAAACCCATCCAAATTCACTTTCATTGTTAACACAAAAAAAGGTCACTCCGGCTATTTCCTTCCAATGGGATTGATAATTTTGAGCTGTCCTGAACATTAAGCAAAGCAATTTCTTTTTACATATTGGAAAGGAAACTGCTTTGCATCTGGTGTATATAATCCCCTGTCTTATTAAAGCATTTCAGTGAAAAATGTCAACCGTGTTAGGCAGAAAAGAATGTAGAGCGCTATTCAAAACACAATACCACCCTTTAAAACATGGAAGCAAGCACTGTATTTCTCTTCTACAAGAAAGCCCAGGGTTTAATTGAGCCAGTGCCTATAATGCCTTTGTTCTTGAGCTTATTTTCTAGGTCAGAATTCACAAATTGACACTATGGAGTAATTTTTTGGTTGCCACATTGACTTGGGGTACATGTTTGTAAGCTAATTCTCCACTCAGAAATAAGCTCCTACAAAACATGTATGAGAAAGGCAGATTTACAATAAAGATGCAAGGTGAATTGGTTTGTATAACAAACTAGAATCTGTTTTGCCTGAGGAAATGATACTTATTGGTCCAGAAACTTAAAAATTTCCAAAATACAGTCAGCCCTCCCTATCTACATTTATGTATTCAACCAATTTGGGCTTCAAAATATTAATATAATCCAAAAAGTAAACCTTGATTTTATTGCATGCTGATGAGCATTAGGTTGATGTGCAGTGATTCCATGCTGTAGCTTCCCACCATATCACAGGACCTCTAGCACTCGTTTCAGTTGTTGACCATTGTATAAGCACACCATTGTACTATGTTATTTTATATAGTGAGACTTGAGCATCCACAGATTGTGGAATCTAGGGGGTCCTGGAACGAAATCCCAGAGAATAACTAGGGGGCACTAAACATTAGAAGATTGTATATACAAAGATTGTTTAGTCTACTTTACAAGGTTTTCAGAGTCTCAGAGCTGAAGTTTCAAGGGACTGATATAATTCCCAAGTTTCCAGGCAAATGATAGTGAGTGCACTGCAGCACTGAAGGAGTGTCAGAGCGCGCAGTTTGGATAAACACACATGCAGCGGAAGATCAACGAAGAAACACTGGCACCAATAACGAGGCTGAAGCCTGTTTGGCTATCTACAAAAGATTTACTAGCAAACGGATAACTCTCAAGACGATATATACAGAGTGCAGAAAGCAGAGAGCAGAGGGCAGAGAGGAGAAGAGATAACACAGTAAGCTATTTATAACCACCTCTGCTGTCTGATGCAATACTCAGTTAACTCTTTACACACTCGCATAGTGGACAGCAGACAGTGCATGATGCAATCTCCAGCTCACATTGCACCACTATAACTCAATTACATTTAAAAAACTCTATATACAATCATTCCCACTTTAACAAGGAGGAAGTTTGCTTCATGTACTTTAAAGCCACTTATTTCTACCCATTCTCAGATGATGTCAGGGAACTCTGGTTCAATGCAAAGATGTTGCATCCATCAAGGTGCTTGGAATAAGGCAGATTGAGGAATGCCAGCATTTTGATTTATGAGTCATTTTATTACAGCAGCACAAGGCCTTTGGAAAATCTTAGAGTACCTAAAGCAGTGTACAGCCTTGAAAAACTTTCCATGTGTCATATGAAAAGACCACTTGGGACATGAGACCTAATGGGAATGGTAGCAGTTAGTGCAGCATTAAAAAATCTTTTGTATTTGTTTTTTCTCTTTCTCTGAGTTGCCATGTAACCTACTTAGCAAAGTTAACAAAGGATGCATCTACTTTAACTGCCATAGCTCAATATGATGGAATCATGAAAGTTGTAGTTTTTTAAAGGTCTCTCGCCTTCTCTGCCAAATAGTGTGGGGAGGCATAACAGTTAAAATGATGTCAAACTGCATTCATTCTACAATGTACATCAGTGGATCTCAACCTGTGGGTCCCCAGGTGTTTTTGCCTATAACTCCCAGAAATCCCAGCCAGTTTACCAACTGTTAAGATTTCTGGGAGTTGAAGGCCAAAACATCTGGGGACCCACAGGTTGAGAACCACTGGTGTAGATACACCCAACTATCCCTCCCATATTTGCGGAAGCAGTTCTAGTCCATTTTCAACTCCTGCTTGCCTTTTCTCTTGAAAACACTAACCACCTGTAAGGGGGAGACAGTAGAGGGTCCCACCCTGAAGTCAGAAAGAAGCTCTTCCTTTAAAACACCAGCAAGATCCAAGGACACTGAATCAATGCAAGCATGGAGACAGATGTGACTAATTGGAAGAAGGATGGGAGGAGTGAAAGGAGGGAGATAAGAGGGAGAGTGGGAGAAGAAGGGGGAGCTCCATTGGATTTGAGTTGTTTTTCACTGATAAAATCACCGTGCTTCGGCAGGAACTGCCCCCTACAGTTGATACCTTGAGTGAGCTTGAGACTTTGTGGCCGCTTAGTGGGCCTATCTTTGACCGATTTACTCCGCTTGACAAGGAAGATGTCGCTAGATTTCTGGCTGTTGCAAACAAACCACCTGTTCCCTTGATCCGTGCCCCTCCTGGCTGGTGAAGAGCTGCCTGGAAGGTCTACTCGATCCGTTGAGTAATATAATCAATGGCTCTCTTGAACAAGGGGTCTTCCCGGACAACCTAAAAGAGGCAAGGGTTCGTTCCTTGCTAAAGAAGTCTAGCTTGGATCCCATGACCCTTGCCAACTATCGTCCTGTCTCTAACCTCCCATTCTTGGGTAAGATGATAGAGCGGGCTGTACTGGGACAATTGCAACAATTTTGGATGATACAGCCAGCCTGGACCCTTTCCAGTCAGGCTTCTGCCCTGGCCATGGGACGGAGACAGTCCTGGTTTCCATTACAGATGAACTCCGTCGCCAGTCTGATGGTGGCAGATCAGCGCTACTGGTACTTCTCGACCTTACCGCAGCGTTTGACACCGTTGACTACGATCTAATGATTCACCGTCTCACCATGTCTGGAGTTCGCGGTCAGGCCCTCAATTGGTTCAACTAATTTCTCCGAAACCGGAGCCAATGTGTGGAGTATATGGATCAAGTCTCTGAAAGATCTTCCCTCCTATGTGGGGTACCCCAAGGTACAATTCTCTCCCCTCTTCTCTTTGACATCTACGTTAGACCCCTTGCTAGTTTGGCTTGGAGCATACTTAGACTGTATACGTACGTATATACATTCTTTCAATTACAAATGCCTCTTTGAAGGTAACCATAAGGCTGATGTAGTACTTGGTGAAAATGAGTTTGTCACCCCTGGCATAGATAGTCAATTGTGAAAAATGGGGACATTGTGCTGATTTAAATAGATAATTTACAGAATAATACTGAGCAAGAATATAGAGCAGGGGTCCCCAAACTTTTAAAGCAGAGGGCCGGTCCACAATATTTCAGACTGTGGAGGGGCCGAATTATCATTTGGAAAAAAACCCGAACAAATTCCTTTGCACACTGCACATGTCTTATTTGTAGTGCAAAACAACAACAACAATGAAAGAACAATACAATATTTAAAAATGAAAACAACTGTAACCAACATAAACCTATCAGGACTTCAATGGGAAGTGTGGGCCTGCTTCTGGCCAATGAGATAGTCAAGTTAATTAGGACTGTTGTTGTTGTTGTTGTTGTTGTTGTGTGCCTTCAAGTCATTTCAGACTTTGGGCGAGCCTAAGTCTAAAATTATTTATTTATTCATCTACTACATTTATTTATTACATTTATATCCCACCCTTCTCACCCCGAAGGGGACTCAGAGCAGCTGTATGTACATGCAATATATTATATTATTAGCATTGCACAATATTAGCATTATATATATCTATATTGAACTATACTACTATACTGTAGTATTATATGTAATATATAACATATAATTAATATTATTATATGGTATTATTATTTGTATTATATTGTATAACATTATAATATTATTATCAGTATTATATGTAAATACAATATATTATATTATTAAAACAATATAAAAAGATTATATTATAAAACTGAGGGCAGGGGCCACGTAAATCACCTTGGAGGGCCGCATCCAGCCCCCGGGCCTTAGTTTGGGGACCCCTGATATAGAGGGTGTACCAACTCACCCACACCCAGTTGCATTTCAATGGACCAGAGCTAAACAACTTGATACCTTCCAACATTTTGTACCACAATTCCAATCACCACTGTGGCCAATGCGATTTGTACTCTTTCTGGAAGATACCACATTGCTTATCCCTACAAGCAAGATTTCCAGCAGGAAACTTGCATTATACTATGTGGATTGGATTGGCAGGTCTTTTTAGTTTTTCAAGCAGACTTTTGGTATAAGATATTTATGAGGGGACACATAAAATGGTGGTGGAGTCATGCCCTCCAACAACAGAGTAGCCCCCTACAACAATATTTCATTTCTACCAGGATTTCACCACATTTCTCTTCTAGTTTCAATTTTAGGAGTTCATAACTATGCCAAACCCAATAATAAAATTGTTGCAAAGAGTACTCCCCTCCTTGTAACAAGCACATAATAAATGAGCCTAAAATAATCATTTTTATATGTATATACCTGCTTTTAATTTCCCACTAAACACACAATGTCTTTATGAAAAAAGGATTTTTATAGCCAGGAAAGAATTTCTGTAAGTCGGATAGTGTCACAGAAAAAGTGTCTCAAATTATTGGAACGATGGGGAGAATGTTAAATGACACCTTTTCCCTTCTACTCCATGTTTTGAACTAAAGTTATAAACCACCACCCCTCCCAACAGCTACTGCAATAAGAAAAGGTAGAGTTTTCATAAAGAATGCCATGGCTAAAGGCAACCTTGTACCCCATAATCTATCATCACAGTATGCCTAATATAGATAAGACAGCACACATGGAAGAGCACAGGGTTATTTAATATCTGTAGCCACCATGAAACTTTAT
Source organism: Anolis carolinensis (assembly GCF_035594765.1). Classification (NCBI taxonomy): domain Eukaryota; kingdom Metazoa; phylum Chordata; class Lepidosauria; order Squamata; family Anolidae; genus Anolis; species Anolis carolinensis. The sequence goes on from NC_085841.1 coordinate 130,245,429, forward strand.
GTGGTATGACCCACATTTTCTGCCCTGGCATGTTTATCTGAAGTTATTGCTCCTATTGAAAACAATGAACAGGTTGGTTCCCCTTCATGGCTTGTAAAATGTGCCCTTAGCAACTGATTTAATTTGTCCATTCCAAAGCATTCACACTTGGGAACCCAGGTTTAAAAAAAGCAATTTCTTTCATATCCATGCCCTGAAACAAGTGATCTGATTATCAAAGCTTTCTGCCTCTCAACCACTATTCCCACTTTAGTAACCTGCTGTTCATCCTCTGAAGAAGAAAAGAAGGGGAAGAGGATGACCTCGCTGGGCTTTGTACTACTATAGGTGGCAACACTATAGTTAAAAAAGAAGCACTGCATGGGCTTTTAATACAAAGGGATGCATACAATAGATATTAATGGACTTTGATATGCACATTATGCAAGTAACCCAACTGGAATGTGTACAACCCACAAACTACCTTTTAAAAGTGTTCATTTTCTTCATGCAGATCCTGAGCTAAATTCGGTTGCTTTAGAGAGTTTTGAAGAACATCCAAAATGATACGTCTATCTTCCAAAGCAGCCCAAAGAGAAAAATTCTAGAATACTCTCCCATTACCAACCTTTTGGGAGGAACAATGAATTAAAATATCAAACTTCTAACCTGATCTGAGCTTTTCATATAATAGAAGTATGGTTGGAAGAGGTCATCAACACAACTAATGCAATCTTGAAAGATGCCCATCCAATATCTGTCTAAAGACCTCAAAAGAAGAAGAGTCCACCATCCTATGAGGGAGTTTAATCCACTGTTGAACACTTCTTATCCTAAATGATTTCTTCCTAATGTTTTGGTGGAAACTTTTTTCTTGTCATTTGAATCCATTGGTTCCCATTTTGGTCTCAGTCACAGCAGAAATCAAGCATGTTCCATCCTCTACATAACACCCTTCAGATATTTAAAGAGGGTCATCATGTACCTCTTGCGACCCCATCAGATGGAGCTGAATTCAGCAACACACTTTGGTTCCCTCTTCTCCTTTGCCACAGAGCACGCAAGCTCCCATCCTATGGCACACAGCTACTTCCGGGGGGAGGGGGGGAGCCTCCATGGTAAAAAAGAAGTGGAACCACCATATGCCACAATGGCAGCAACACAGGACACTTCCCGTGTTGCATAGAGATCAGTAGAAGGAAGTCAGGCAGCAAATATTTTCTTCCATAGGATGAAGTAAGGGAGAAGACGGACGTTGGGGGGAGGGGGGGGAGACAGGTTCTGCACACACCATGCTGGGCACCGCCGGATTCGCCACAATACATTGCAATTCTGGCGGCAAATGTGATGAGGTCCTTGGTCTTCTCTTCTCCCAGCTTTACATACTCAGCTCCCTAAATCATTCCTGATAAGACTTGATTTCTTCTGTTGGTTGCCCTTCCGGAAACACAATTCAGCTTGTCCATATCCTTTTTGAACTATGGTGCCAGAATCAGACACACTTTTATGTGCCTTAAAATGGGAATGTTTAAACAGTGGTGGTAGTATATTGGAGAGATTTTTTTAAGATAGCTATTCTTTTTGCTTAAACCAATCAACCAATTATTTCCTAGTCCTTTTTTCCTGAAAATCTTGTCCTTATTTTTGTTATATTCTCGCTGTTATTTTGTTGACTCTATAAAACAATCATTATATCACCTCCTTCAGACAAATTGTTGTTTAACACCAATGCTCTACCCCACTCTTCTGTTTCTTTAACTGAGCAAAGAATACATTTCTTATCACTGTATTATACAAAAAAAATCACATTTAGCTCCATTTCTGATAAGTAGCTGGGCACCAGACTCCATAAAATGGCATTTGCAATGTCAGTAGTTTTATACACCTGATAATCTCTATATGAGAGTTGGGGAAGTGTGGTTGATCAGATGTCGGATTGAAGATCCCATTAATATTATGTTAGTGAGTGTTGCATAACAACACTTGGAGGGACATTTATAGAGATGGAACAGGATTTGAGAAGACTGCTGAAAGTACTAATTTTACATCTCCCAATATGCATCACTTGAAAAATACATCCCACTGTGAAAATTCACACATTCACAAGAGTGTTTTTGGGAAATAAAGCATTCATAAAACAACATGAATTTAAAGCAAAGAATAAAAATGTGCATAAGTGAAAATGCATATTTTAGTCAACAGTGAAAACTGGATAAAAGGCATAAAGAAATGTACACATTTGGAAAAAGGGATTAAGCATGGAGAAGCCCTTACATTCACACAAAGCCTGAGTGTGATGCAATATACAGACAGTAAGAAAATGCTGGTAGGATTTTGAGAAAATGAATGAGATGTAACCTGAGAGATTTCTTTCTACTCATATATTCCCCATCACTGGTTTTAAAGCATTGTAAATCTCCCAACCAAATAAAATAGAGGCCAAGTTTTTCCATGTCCCCATTTTAAAAATCCATTTTTAAAAGATGTCAATTTAGGCATACAACTTCACATTGTATCTTAGTCCAAAACATATTTCGTGGATCCTGATATCAGAAATGCCTATATATTGGGAATAACCAAATTCCAATATTTTCAGATGGTGATGCAGAATCGGGTGGAAATGGCTGGTGGAAATCATTCACAATCAGTCCCAAAATACTTATGTCTCAAAGAGGGATCATTTTGTTGAACTGTGATGAGGATGCAGTAACACATTCATCCACCCATTAAATTGCACCATGTCTATAAAAAAGAGGCCTGCAATTCTGTTCTGCTTTTTTGCATTTAATATTTAGGGCCATCTAGGGCAAAAGTTAAATGAATTGATATATTGTACTGCTGTGGTACACCATGGTTGTTGTTGTTGTTGTTGTTGTTATTGTTGTTATTGTTTTCCTTACTAATGCAGTATCTTTATCACATTCGAAGTAATTACCAGGAACAAAGGATTAGATTAAGCCACTACAAACATGTGGTCTTTCACATAAGTAAAGATACTCAGGTTGAACTTCAAAATATAGCACTGCAATAATATCTAACGGCCTTTTCACACTACACAGTTATAACACTATATTCCTATGGAATGAGGGAGGTATAATGTTTGATCAGAGGCACCAGAATATATCTTTGTCTGAGAACTGTTCCATTTGATGACTTTCCCCGCTTCCCCACAGAGAGAGAGAAACATGTCATATGCACACCATTTCTCTGTCAGCAATGGATATTATGGATGTGCAATTTGGGAAAATTTTGGGCACCCAGTTTTCATCTCTCTCTCTCTCTCTCTCTCTCTCTCTCTCTCTCTCTCTCTCTCTCTTCCCCCCCCCCCCCCAGGTTAGAACAGAGGTTCTCAAACTGTGGGACCCCAGGTGTTTTGGCCTACATCTCCCAGAAATCCCAGCCAGTTTACCAGCTGTTAGGATTTCTGGGAGTTGAGGGCCAAAACATCTGGGAACCCACAGGTTGAGAACCACTGCTTTAGAAGCTCATTTCTCTGTCATTTTTAGGCCTATCTGCAAGAAACCTGTCTCACTTGTAGGCCACATTTACAATTGCAAGACTGCCAAGTTTCAGAACATTTCACCTATCCACTAATTTTTGGGACATTTTAAAGGTTTTTACCAAAACATTTTTATCAAACACAAGATTGGGTTTGACATCCCAAATGCATGCCACAAAAGGGGGGGGGGGGGGAGAATGGACACAGTCAACCAGACTTCTGATTGCCTGAGAAAGAAAGTGAGAAAGACACAAAGAGAAAAACTTCAATTCCCATCATGCCCTGGGAGGGAACACAGGCTCCTTCAATACTCATGTCATACAAAATGCTGCTGGGAAAGTGAGTTCCCATTTGCCTCAAGCAAGCATTGGGGGAGGGGCTTCAGAATGGATGTAGGAAACTGCTGGGGAAGAAAGGAGAAACTGCAGCTTACCCAATTTGCAATGCTGCCTCCACCTCAGGTAGAGTGCCGCTCAGCCCCATTAACCCCATTAGCCGAAAAGATCTGGCTGCTGTGATTTGTCTTGACTATGGCTTAGGCTGCCCCCCACCAGACTCGTTTTCATGCATTCAGCAGCTAAATTCCATGAATCATAATTCTGATGCTCACACATGCATGCACACTCTTTCCTTGATGAAAAGACAGGCCTGCATAAACACAGCCCCACTATCTCAAAACCTTGGCTATGTTACATCCCAAGGCAGCGTGAGCATTCAAAAACCCGACAGGAGTCAATATAACATATAATATCTTTATTAAAGTGAACATAAATCCAGAAGAAAATAGTTATAGAATTTGAGGAGGAAATAGTTATTTCTGAAAAGTCAAATATGATCCCAGATGAGTGAAAGGAAAGGTCCAATATTATAATCCAGAACAAGAACTCGTTAGCTCTTCCAAGTCCATGAATGGCAACAAGGAAACAAGGCTGACAGAAAACAGAGTTCAATCCTCAGGCGATACTTCGTAGCAATCAAGGCAGCAAATTGTCAAAGCAGAGGCAATCTTGAAACAGGAACAGGGAAATACCAACCGGAGTAAAATCAAGGTCTCCTCGAGAGTCACGGCACAGCTCAGCCCGACTGGAACTGGAAAAATTTGGCTTGGAAACTGGAGCTAGATGGAGCTACCTCACTCCAAATAGCAACATTGACACCACAAAGACTCTACAGTGCAAAGCGCTTTTAAGGATCCTAAACTGTAGGAAGAGCAATACTCCTAAAAAGTTCCCATGGGAACTCTAACCATTATCCCCTCGGGAAGCCAAACGTAGACATTTACGAAGATTTTGTTTAACACTCCTCTCATGATACAAAAATTCTCTCCGATTAAAACCCTAATTCTCAGGCGAACTGGGAACATCTGGCCCAGACAAGGGAAACTCCCTTCCAATTAACTGCTCTTCCTGGCTGATTTCTCCAGGCACCTGGAGCTGTAAAGGGTTTTCCGAACTGGGTGAAAAGTCATAATAAGCTTCATCTGTGTCAGAGTTCAACTCCTGATCAGGCCCTGTGTCACGACCCCGGCTACAGAGCACCAATAACCATACGCAGAGGCCAGATTCTAACTAATATCTTTATTAAGGAAATATATAAGGTTAATAAAAACAAATGTAAAAGTTAGTTCAGAAGCGGACCTTTCAGGAAAGGTCAAAATTAGTCCAAAAAAGCAATGTCCAATAAGGAATATTATGGTCCAAAGTTGTAATCCAATAACCGAAACACTCACTTTGCCAGGCAAAGTGAGGGGAGATGACAAGGTCCTTTAGTCCATAAACTTGAGCAAGGCTAGGAAATAACTTGATACTTGAAACAAGGCTTAAAACGTGGAACAAGGTAACTAGGAACAAGAACAAGGTCCGTGGAATAACTTGGTAAAATCCGTGGAACAAGGCAAGGATTGGTCCTGGGAAACAAGGCAAAGTCCGTAGATAAACAAAGGCTGGGAAGCAAGGCGAAGGCTGGATAGCAAGGCAAGGCTTGAGCAGGAGCGAGGCTTGAATCGGAGCGCGCTGTCCGGACACAACTCGCTCCGTAGGCTGACGAATTGACTCCGCGAAGTTACTACGCGGGTAAAACACCTATATAGAGTCTAACTTTCCCACCGAAGCAGTTCTCTGGGAATCAGAAACGAAAGCTAAACTCTGAGACCAGATGTTAAACTCCTTAAAGATTCTCACGAGAAGCAGTCTTAATTGGCTACATTCTTAGCTGCAATCCTCGCACTCCTGCGCGAAGCTGATTCCAAACTTCTCTGTTGTTTACAAAACTCCCGGCGCAAGAACACGGGAGAAGTAGGCTCTGGGCTTGTTTGACATACTTCTGGGAGACAACTTTCTTGCAGGTGCAAGGTTCCCAGATCTGCCTGGGAAAGATCTGGCTGAGAGGAATCCAGTTCAGACTGGGAAGGTAAAAACCCCAAGTTTTCATCTTCATCAGGAATTACAATGTCCTGAGCAGGACTACAAGGCCCATGGGTCATCACACCCTGAAGCCATGGCTGGCTGGGGTATAACAGGCTAAGACACAGAGCCAATAGATTTGGGATCCCCCAACCCTTTCCCTTTGTCTCACTGCAGCCATAAAGGGAAACAATTTTTGTAAAACTTCTTTAACTGTAAATTTTCACATGTAATAAAAAGAACAAATACACACACACACACACACACATATACATTTTTGAATAATGTTTCCTAACATTTATACAGTGTTTGTTCCTTATTGCCCTATTTCCCCCCACCACCCATCGCATTGTACTGACTTCCCATCCTTTGGGTTGAAGACAATCCTGTTATTATTATTATTATTATTATTATTATTATTATTATTATTATTATTTACATGCCACATTTTTCTCTTAAAGAAACTTGAAGCAGTAAATAGTGGTAAAAAAATTCTATCTACCATAAGAGTAATTATTTTAAAATTCCATGCAAAGATTCTAGCAAATAAATATTAAATTACAAAGCCTTTTGTCAAAAATTTTCCCTCTTTCTTTGTTATGACAAAATTCAGAAATGGTTCAAAAAGGGAGCATTCTGCATATCACAGCTACATTTTTGTGTAAAACACGAGCACCAGATGTTACCGGAGTTGTCCTTTTAAAATTGGAAAGGTACTGAACTATCTAATATGCTCTTTGGCAACTGCCTTCTGGAAGAAATAAGATTTTACGGCTACACAGCTGCAATCTCTGTCATATACGAGTGGAGCAATAACCCTGTTTTTAATTGTCACAATCTGAAAAAAGCTCATAGAGAAAACTATGAGGAACACACATATGGGCCCATTTTCCATTTCTACTTTACACTGTAGACTTGTATTCTCTATCTGTTTATTGACCTATTCAAATTCCTCTCTTCCCCTACTGTTTTGAACAAACCAATATACGTACATGGGATTATCTCATTTTGTTCTTTTGAGGACTCGTCAGTACTACAGAATCGTAGCACTGTGATCCTAATTTTAATTGTGATATCTGGTTTGTAGTTTTGGTCTTAAGACCCAGAGGTATGCTCTAGCCAAAAATTACCAATGTCCCTCCCTAAACTACAAATCCCATAATTCCATAGGATGGTGCCCAGATAAGTGGAATCGTAGCCCTCTATTTAATGTAAGATGGCCCTAAGAATCCTATGCATAGTACAATGAGTTCTTCACATGTGCCACCGGAATCGCCACAGATCATGGCAATTCCAGCAATGCACGTAAAGGAGGTGGGGAACCCATTTCCCCACACTGCATTGTCCAACTCACCTATGTTCCCATCCCACGGGGGGAAGCATCCATTGCCTGTCTTCCCTCATTGATCCAAGGCAACACTGGAAGCCTCCTGTGTTGCCCCTGCAGCGGCATGCACCAATTTGCCTTCTCCTTTAAGACAGAGTCTCCTTGGAAGTCACACTGTGTCGTATAATGAGAGCTGGCAGGGTCCATCTTAAAGGAGAAGGCGAACTGGCACGTGCCACCAATTTCACACCCATGTCATGAGGCTGTAAGTCACTTAAAATAGATAAACCAGTTCAAAGTAATCTAGTGAGCTTCAAAATTAAGAAAACAGTTATATCCAATCCCACACCCCACATGTATAAGGACCCCATATGTCTAAGGACACTTCTGGAAGCAGCACTGCGTCATGTGATGGGCTCTGGTGGGACTCCATCCTGGCTCCATTCTGGAAGCATCCTAGGAGGGAGCCCTTAGAACATGGGAGGCCTACTGTGTTCTCATTGATTAGAATGGAGCAAGCACAAGGGGAAGCCAGGGGGTGACGCTTTCCACCATGTGATGGGGAAAGCAATGATGCGGGCAATGTAGGGTGCAGGGTAATAGTTCCCCCTTTGCCTGCCAGATTCCCCATGCTGTCTGGTGAATCCCTCTGCTGTCACCCACTTTTTGGACCTCATTGTGAAGAGGTCCTAATAGTGCAATTCTAGGCATTCCTAGTTAAAAAAAAAGTAAGTCCCACTGTGCAGATTTATTTATTTGTTTATTTGCCCCATTTATACCCCGCCTTTCTCACTCCGAAGAGGACTCAAAGTGGCTTACACGTGGCACAATTTGAAGCCACAAAACACATATAAAATTAAAGCTTAAAATATTAAATATTTAAAATGTAAACATAAAAATGTAAACTTCACAACAGTTAAAAATCATGCCATCCAAAAAATTGTGGCCTAAAGCCATTCCAAGGTCATTATACATATTAGACATACATTACTGCACTGCACAGTTATCCAAAAGCTTGATCCCAGAGCCAGGTCTTCACTTTCCTTCTGAAAGCCCAAAGGGTGGGGGCTGATCTTATACTGCTGGAGAGGGAGATCCACAACCGAGGGGCAACCACCGAGAAGGCCCTGTCTCTCATCCCCGCCAGCCGTGATTGCGAAGCAGGCGGGACCGAGAGCAGGGCCTCCCCAGATGATCTTAATCTATGAGCTGGTTCATAAGGGGAGATATGTTCAGACAGGTAAGCTGGGCCAGAACCGTTTAGGGCTTTGTAGGCTAAAGTCAGCACTTTGAATTGTGCTTAGTAGGAGACTGGCAGCCAGTGGAGCTGGCGTAACAGGTGGGTTGTTAGATGATGGGTCATCTATGCTGTAGAATTAATGCAGTTTGATACTACTTTAAGTGCCATGGCTTAATGCTATGGAATCGTGGGAGCTGTAGGTCTTTAGCCTCCTCTTCCAAAGAGTGCTGGTGACTCATCAAACAGCAAATCCCAGGGGTTTGGGTGATTTTTATTCATTATTGCCAAGGACGTAATGATAATTATTTGGCAGGGGGTATGCAATAACTTATAAACAAACAATGAGGACTTTTTCGATATGTAGGTATGCAGCACCTCTAAGAACTACTGGCAGAGATCATCTATTGTACTGCCACAGAATAAAGTTGGACCAGGCAGAGCTCCACTTTCTTGCCCTCTCCCTGCAGAAGAGATGATATTATTATTATTATTATTATTATTATTATTATTATTATTATTATTATATTTATTATTATTATATTTATTTATTATGATGCAGCAAACAAGATAGATATGCTGGATTTCGTATCACAAAATCACAAGTCGAACACTTCCCAAGTGTCTAGGACTGTGTGATGTATTTTCGGATGATGTGTGCAGATCCCAGTAGGGTGGCCTTTTGCAGTTGGCAGATCATGATTTTGTCAATGTCTATTGTTTCCAAATGCCAGCTGAGATCTTTTGGCACGGCACCCAATGTGCCGATCACCACCGGGACCACCTGCACTGGTTTCTGCCAGAGTTTTTGAAGTTCAATCTTGAGGTCCTGATAGCGGCTGAGTTTTTCCTGTTGTTTTTCGTCAATGAGACTGTCACCTGGGATAGCAACATCAATGATCCAAACCTTTTTCTTTTCCACAACTGTGATGTCTGGTGTGTTGTGTTCCAGAACTTTGTCAGTCTGGATTCGGAAGTCCCACAGTATCTTTGCTTGCTCATTTTCCAATACTTTTGCAGGTTTGTGATCCCACCAGTTCTTTACTGCTGGGAGGTGGTACTTGAGGTATAAGTTCCAATGAATCATTTGGGCCACATAGTTGTGCCTCTGTTTGTAGTCTGTCTGTGCGATTTTCATACAGCAGCTGAGGATACGATCACTGGTTTTGTCAGCTTCCTTGCACAGTCTGCATTTTGGGTCATCAGCTGATTTTTCGATCTTGGCCTTAATTGCATTTGTTCTGATGGCTTGCTCCTGGGCTGCAAGGATCAGGCCTTCTGTCTCCTTCTTCATTGTCCCATTTGTGAGCCATAGCCAGGTCTTCTCCTTATCAGCTTTTCCTTCAATTTTGTCAAGAAACTTTCCATGCAATGTTTTGTTGTGCCAGCTGTCAGCTCTAGTTTGTAGAGCGGTTTTCTTGTACTGATTTTTTGTCTGCTGTGCTTTGAGGAGTTTCTGATTTTTGACTTCAATCAAAACAGGTTCTTCACTTTGCTTTACATATTCTGCCAGGGCATGTTCTTCTCCTTTGACTGCTTGTTTTACTTGTAAGAGTCCTCTGCCCCCTGATCTTCTAGGCAGATATAGCCGGTCAACATCACTGCGAGGGTGCAGTGAATGATGAATGGTCAGGAGTTTTCTTGTTTTTCTGTCCAAATTGTCCAGTTCCGCCTGTGTCCAATTTATAATGCCAGCAGTATATCTTATGACAGGTATGGTCCAGGTGTTTATGGCCTTGATGGTGTTGCCTCCAATGAACTTGCTTTTGAGAATTTATCTGACCCTTTGTGTATTATTATTGTTGTTGTTATTATTATTATTATTATTATTATTATTATTATTATTATTATTTCATTTCTATCCCGCTTTTCTTCCGTGGGTGGGATTCAAAGCAGCATACAACATATAAAATTCATACAAATACGTCAAACAGCAATACATAATCAAATAAAACATCATACTTGTTGCTGTTGTTGTGTGCCTTCATGTTATTGAACTCGAGTCTATCTGAACTGGTATGGGAACACTGGAAGCTGTAACTAATGTCCAGAACACTATCTCTACTTCAGTGGTTCTTAACCTGGGGTCCCCAGATGTTTTTGGCCTTCAACTCCCAGAAATCCTAACAGCTGGTAAACTGGTTGGGATTTCTGGGAGTTGAGGAAATACACAAAAGCTGAGTAGGAAACGGAGCTGCAATACAGCTCCATAGGCATGCTCAGAAGGCACACTCACATGGGGCAGTGAGAAAAATGGCGGCAGAATGGGACATTACAGAAGAAGAAATGCAAGGCATGCCAAGTGATTGAAACTCTAAATTGGTGCCATTCGCAATACAACACTTTTTGCAAGTACAACTCATAACATGAATCAGTGTGGTATAGTGTTTTGGGCATGGGACTATGGACCTCATCACACCTTTTTTAGCATTCTAGACTGCTAAGAGATAGATGGGCATGCTGCCCATCATACAATGTCGCTGGACTTCCTCTTGAAGCCCTGCCCCCAACTGGAGTGGAAAATCCTTCCCTTCTAAAATGAGAAGGCTGTAACACTTTAGAACCGCTTTGGTTATGCTTCCCTCATGTGATGGGGGAGCATTGCCACTCGGGAGTGACATGCATGGTGCAAGAGTCACCCTGGATCCTACCATTTCACCACGGAAGCTGGCGAAATGGCACCGGGAGGCGGGTCATCTGTGTGACAAGATCTCAAGACTCTGGTTCCCAGGGTTAAAATCCCTTTTCAACATTAAAACCTACTGGCTGACTTTGAGCAAGTCCCACTCCTTCATCCTCAGAGAAAGATAAACCTCTTCTGAACTAATCTTGCCCAGAAAACCCTTTAACATGTTCACCTTAGTGCTGCCATAGGACTGAAAAGACTTGAAGTCACACAAAAGCAATTTGGAGCAGTTAATTCTGTAAATAATCCCAATAGCTTATTTTTCCAGTGCTTTGCACCCAGCCTTTTTTATTTTATTTTGCTGCCTCTTGAGGTGACCACTTTCAAAAACCTGACAGAAATATTCTTTCAGATCAGAAGCACACCAGAATATCCACCTGCTGCATTGAAGCCATCAATACCTTGTGAAATTAAATCAGCAGAAGAACCTCCAGCCAACACATGAGTAGGGAGCTGCAACTTATGAAGCCAGGACAAATGGGACACATTGAATGTGCAGCCAGTTTGAAAATATATAGTCAAAAAGCATAGTAAGTGGCAAGGCCTCCCTACCTCAATCAAAGCCAGTATCCTTTTAATAATCCTGACCACCAAAAGGAGAAAAAAGACGATGACAAGTGTGATGAAGGAAGTGTCCCCTGACACATCAGCATGGCAGCTCCATTTAGCAAAAGTCTTCCTGAAGCAAGCCCTGTGTGACTATGAGAGCCAGAGGTCAGCTTTTCTTCTGCCAATATGTTAAACTCATTCCTTCCCCCGTGTCTTCCTTTTTAAATCACTTGTCCTGAATTCTTTCTGTGAGGAAAGGTAACACAAAGTCATCTTTTCCGAGAAAGTCACAACTTTAGCTGAATGAAGTCTGACAATCCCACTGCATATTTTTTCAGCCAGGCTTGATGTTCTGTATGTTGCTTCCCCCCATCCACTCCTGCCAGCAATGCTCTATCAGGACATATACACTTAACAGCCTTGGTAAACAAAACACCCAAAGAAAGCGATTCCCCACAATATTCAAAAGCATTCCAGCCCAAAGTCAACCAGAAACAAATTGTATCCTATCAGTAAAGGTAAAGGTTTCCTCTGACGTTAAGTCTAGTCGTGTCTGACTCTGGGGGTTGGTGCTCATCTCCATTTCTAAGCCGAAGAGCCGGCATTGTCCGTAGACACCTCCAAGGTCATGTGGCTGGCATGATTGCATGGAGCGCCGTTACCTTCCCGCCAGAGCGGTACCTATTGATCTACTCACATTGGCATGTTTTCGAACTGCTAGGTTGGCAGAAGCTGGAGCTAACAGCAGGTGCTCCCGGGATTTGAACCTGCGACCTTTCGGTCTGCAAGTTCAGCAGCTCAGCGCTTTAACACACTTCGCCACCAGGGCTCTATCCTATCATAGCATTCATATTTTCAAGCTTCTCTAGCACCACAGCATTGCATGCTTTCAAAATAACTTTTCCTTTACAACAACTAAGATAGGGCTGTATTATCCAAGGGCTGATTCACACAATATCTCTGTGAGCAGTTTTAGATGAGCCTGGGCATGCACTGGCATATGCCAGAATCATGTGCAATGAGCAATCATAGCCATGCTCTGCACAATTTCTGTAACCTGATTGACATGGGCAATGAGAAGATGCTCCATCAAACTCATGGAAGCTTCTGGTAGGGACCATTGCCATAACTGTCTGGCTCACACATTATTTTTGCCAAAATATGATTGATTGAGGAAAGCACTAACAAAATATGTACAGATTGAGTATCCCATATGTGGAATTCCAAAATACTTCAAAATTGTCCATGTGTGGGGCTGAGATAGTGGTAGCTTGCCTGATGATTCAATGTACACAAACTTTGTATTATTATTATTATTATTATTATTATTATTATTATTATTATTATTATTATTATTATTTCATGCACACAATTACTAAAAATATTCTGAATAAGATCAACTTCTGGCTAAGGTGCATATAAAACATAAGGCAAATTCATGTTTAGACTTGGGTCACATCTCAAACATATTTCATTATGTATGTACAGTAGAGTCTCGCTTATTCAGCCTTCACTTATCCAACTTTCTGTATTATCCAAGGCAGTCTGCTTCGCGCTCATATCCACAACTGTTTTTCTAGGCAGCAATGTGCAGTAGGCAAAATGCCCAACAATAACACAAGTGAAGCCACACTCCCAAACAAGTGGCAGACTTGTTGTAAAACATGATATTTTGATGCTTAATTTGTAAAATCATAATGTAATTTAACATTTAATAGGCTTTTCCTTGATTTCCTTAATTCCTCCTTATTATCCAACATTTTTGCTTATCCAACGTTCTACTGGCCCATTTATTTTGGATGAGTGAGACTCTACTGTATATGCAGGTATAAGCATTCAAAAATTTAATAAAATCCAAAAGGTAAGGGATATTGAATCTGTATTGTATACTTTTGATAAAATGACTCTAAAGGAACTATAGTTTATCATAAAGACATAAGATTTTCCATGACGTGTGCATTTATTTCAGAATTTTTAGTAAGTGTCATTCACTGAAAAGTTGGTAAGAACTCTAGTTTAAGAGATCCTATGAAAAATGTTAATGGTGGCCTAAGCTTCTGCCATAGTATGAATGCCTCATTGCTGTTAGAATCATAGAATCATAGAATAGTAGAGTTGGAAGAGACCACATGGGCCATCTAGTCCAACCCCCTGCTAAGAAGCAGGAAATCGCATTCAAAGCACCCCCGACAGATGGCCATCCAGCCTCTGCTTAAAAGCCTCCAAGGAAGGAGCCTCCACCACGGCCCCGGGGAGAGAGTTCCACTGTCGAACAGCTCTCACAGTGAGGAAGTTCTTCCTGATGTTCAGGTAGAATCTCCTTTCCTGTAGTTTGAAGCCATTGTTCCGTGTCCTAGTCTGCAGGGCAGCAGAAAACAAGCCTGCTCCCTCTTCCCTATGACTTCCCTTCACATATTTGTACATGGCTATCATGTCTCCTCTCAGCCTTCTCTTCTGCAGGCTAAACATGCCCAGCTCTTTAAGCCGCTCCTCATAGGGCTTGTTCTCCAGACCCTTAATCATTTTAGTCGCCCTCCTCTGGACGCTTTCCAGCTTGTCAACATCTCCCTTCAACTGTGGTGCCCAAAATTGGACACAGTATTCCAGGTGTGGTCTGACCAAGGCAGAATAGAGGGGGAGCATAACTTCCCTGGATCTAGACGCTATTCCCCTATTGATGCAGGCCAGAATCCCATTGGCTTTTTTAGCAGCCGCATCACATTGTTGGCTCATGTTTAACTTGTTGTCCACGAGGACTCCAAGGTCTTTTTCGCACACACTGCTGTCAAGCCAGGCGTCCCCCATTCTGTATCTTTGATTTCCATTTTTTCTGCCGAAGTGAAGTATCTTGCATTTGTCCCTGTTGAACTTCATTTTGTTAGTTTTGGCCCATCTCTCTAGTCTGTCAAGATCGTTTTGAATTCTGCTCCTGTCTTCTGGAGTGTTAGCTATCCCTCCCAGTTTTGTGTCGTCTGCAAACTTGATGATCGTGCCTTCTAACCCTTCGTCTAAGTCGTTAATAAAGATGTTGAACAGAACCGGGCCCAGGACGGAGCCCTGCGGCACTCCACTTGTCACTTCTTTCCATGATGAAGACGACGCATTGGTGAGCACCCTTTGGGTTCGTTCGCTTAGCCAATTACAGATCCATCTAACCGTAGTTTTGTCTAGCCCATATTTTACTAGTTTGTTTGCCAGAAGGTCGTGGGGGACTTTGTCGAAGGCCTTACTGAAATCCAGGTACGCTACATCCACAGCATTCCCTGTATCGACCCAACTCGTAACTCTATCGAAAAAAGAGATCAGATTAGTCTGGCATGACTTGTTTTTGGTAAATCCGTGTTGACTATTAGCAATGACCGCATTTGTTTCTAAGTGTTCGCAGACCACTTCCTTAATGATCTTTTCCAGAATTTTGCCTGGTATTGATGTGAGGCTGACCGGACGGTAATTGTTTGGGTCGTTCTTTTTTCCCTTCTTGAAGATAGGGACCACATTCGCCCTCCTCCAATCTGCTGGGACTTCTCCCGTTCTCCAAGAACTCTCGAAGATAATTGCCAGTGGTTCTGAAATAACTTCCGCTAGTTCCTTCAGTACTCTTGGGTGTAGCTGATCTGGCCCTGGGGACTTGAATTCGTTTAGAGAGGCCAAGTGTTCCTGGACAACTTGTTTCCCTATTTGGGGTTGGATTTCCCCCAATCCTTCGTCCATTCCGTGTTGCTGAGGTTGAAGATGGCTTTCTTTTTCTGAGAAGACCGAGGCAAAGAAGGCATTAAGTAGTTCTGCCTTTTCCCTGTCCCCTGTCGCCATCACCCCATCTTCTCCTTGCAATGGCCCTATCGCCTCCTTTTTCTTCCTTTTTCTACCAACGTAAGCAAAAAAGCATTTTTTGGTGTTTTTTATGTCCCTGGCAAGCCTGAGCTCCTTTTGCGCTTTAGCCTTGCGAACCTTTTCCCTACAGGTGTTGGCTATACGTTTGAATTCTTCTTTGGTGATTTCTCCCCTTTTCCACTTCTTGTGCATGTCACTTTTGAGCTTTCGCTCAGTTAGAAGTTCTTTGGACATCCATTCTGGCTTCTTTGCACTTGTCTTATTTTTCTTCTTTGTTGGCACTGTTTGCATTTGCGCCTTGAGTATTTCACTTTTGAAAAACTCCCATCCATCCTTAACTCCCTTGTTTTTTAATATCGGCGTCCATGGAATGCCGCTCAGTAATTCCTTCATTTTTTGGAAGTCAGCTCTCTTAAAGTCCAGAATGCGTGTTTGACTTGTCTTAGTTTCAGCATTCCTTTGTATTGCAAACTGCAGGAGCACATGGTCACTTGCCCCTAAGGATCCAACCACTTCAACTGTATTGATCAGGTCTTCCACATTTGTTAAGATTAGATCAAGAGTTGCTGATCCCCTTGTTGCCTCTTCTACCTTCTGGACCATAAAATTATCTGCAAGGCAAGTGAGGAATTTGTTGGACTTTGTACTCTTGGCTGAGTTTGTTTTCCAGCAGATATCGGGATAATTGAAATCGCCCATGACTACTATATCTCTTCTTTGTGCTTTGTCCCTTTCATTTGTAGGTATGAAATGTATTTATATTATTTTATATCAAATACATACCCATTTGCAATATTTCCTCCTGTTTGCACATCAAGAAGCTTTCAACAGTATTTTGTCACATGCATATTCATTTGTTTATTAAGATTGCTTGCACATGCATATGAGAAGCAGAAAAAGCTAAAAGTTAACTTTGTGCCATTTATTCCCCTATAATCACTGACCACTGACCAAGTGAACCAGGACTTAATGGAGTTGAATGAGTAATGCTAACAGGAGCCAAAAGGTATTGTAGCAGAAATGTATGTGAAGAAGTGAAATGTTATACCTCATCAAAAACTATCCCACCAGAATGCTTGATACAATTCTGGTTTTGAGTTTAGCCAATTTTCACTTTACCCTTTTCCCCCTTTGCTTTGATTTTGTGTATCTGAGTTAAGGGACAAAATAGCTGGAATCATTGGGGAGCTTCAGTTTGGGACATCAAGGGCCATTTTGACTATTTCTGCTATATTGCAACACTTAGAGAAAGCAAAAATGTAGTTCACTTTCCATCTCTCCCTCCCTCCCTCCCTCTCTTAATAAGTCTAGGCCTCTTCCAATGCATTCTGCTTTATCTATATCAGTAGCAGGTTATTTGTAAAGCTAATGAATCTGCTCTCATTCAAGGCCAAGCTACCAAACCCACCCACCCTAATAATTTAAATGACAACAGGAAAGCTTATGATAACCTGTTGCTAGGAAAATCCATTTCCCTGTAGTTACTGTACATATTAGCATTCAATCCATTGAACTTGTCTGTTGGCTCTGAGAAAATAGCCAGAATCAGTGAGCCCATTCCAAGTATTCACACTTGGAGATTCCAATGCATTTATTTTCTCCACCTAACAATATTCATTACAAAGTCTGGCAGAGGTCTCTTGTCAAATTGAACTATTGAACTCAGAGTAGGAAGAGTCCCTCCCCTGGGTGAGAGATTTAAATCATTTCTAAAGTTAATTTCCTGCTCCCAGATGGAGAACAAATCTAATCGGGTTTACTTCATTCTTCTGATGAACAGGAAAATGTTGCTTGCATACTCAAGAAGGGTAATATACTCATAGGCAATCTCAAGTCTCATATCACACAAGCAGACAAAAGCAGTACTTCTAGAATGTTCTGTGGATCTGAATGTGAATTGAAGGCTAGATTGACAGGCATGTGATTCCTGTTAACCAACAACTGTAATGAAATGATACACAGCCTGTAAATCAATAATGCTTACTTGGTAGGCCACATACACATATCTAAAAGCAGAGGATCCCTTGGAGAGGAAAATGCAGAAACAGAGCAATAGTTGCAGAGAATGATTCTGAAGCCTAGAGCAAGACTTCACTGACTTCATTGCAGCCTAGGCCAAAGAGCCAGGCATCAATAGTATGATTATAGAATCTGTAAAACAAGAATTATTGCCAACTATTTGCAAGAATTGCATGACAGCTTAATATTAAGTACAGCATTGCTTACTGGTAGATTAACATCTGAGTCACTGGATAATAGCACCATCTAGGCTGAGATACAGTAGAGTCTCACTTATCCAACATAAACGGGCCAGCAGAATGTTGGATAAGCAAATATGTTGGATAATAAGGAGGGATTAAGGAAAAGCCTATTAAACATCAAATTAGATTATGATTTTACAAATTAAGCATCAAAACATCATGTTAGACAACAAATTTGACAGAAAAAGTAGTTCAATACGCAGTAATGCTATGTAGTAATTACTGTATTTATGAATTTAGCACCAAAATATCACAATGTATTGAAAACATTGACTACAAAAATGTGTTGGATAATCCAGAATGTTGGATAAGTGAGACTCTACTGTACTCTTATTTCTACAAAACAAGATTCTGTCTAGACTGTTTCTTCCTGTTAATCCTGAACTGAAGAAAATATTCATGTGGATATTTTCTGGAAGATAATTCCAACTACACCACTTTCCAAAACTCTGTTACACAAATACATGGAAATGGAGATATTTAATTTGTACTATGATCTTGAAAACTGTCTCATCTTTATCTAAACATTTCCAAGGACCTCTACACACAGGACTTTTTAATGTCCTTTGTCTTCTTTTAAAGGGGTCTGCCGAGCGCCATCTGTTTTTGTCAATTGTATAATGGAGGAAAGGGCAACGGGGCAACGTGTGTTGTTGACCTTTCTCCCATATGATTGGGACAGGGACAGGGCACCAATATGCCTTGTCCCGTCCCCACCATATGATGGGGGAAGGAGGGAGGGCACACGGGCTGCCATGAGCTGCCCCACAGGACTTCCCTTTCGCCTGCAACTGCCTGTGAAACGACACGACTCCAGGAGCCATGTGGAAAGGTGGTAGGAATGGGATAAAGAAAGGGGAGATCTATATGGATGAAAAGAGCTCCTTAAAAAACAGAAGATCTTTTAAATGAATGTTATACTGTATAGGCCCTATTTACTATTTGGATGATAGACCACCAACGAATACTAGATGCTGCAGACTATATTTCAGAGGAAGAGACTGATAAAACTACTTCAGTGTATTCCTAAGAAAACTGAAATTTATGTGTTTGCCATACATCAAAAGGTGACTTGAATATACATAAATACATTCAAGGGGTTTGCATGATACTCTGTGTCTTCTTTTTATTTTTACAGTCACCACTCTAAATTAGTTTCTTTTTGCTGATTTGATAATTTACAGATGTTCTTACTGTGTTCTCCCTAGGAATCTCTAGGTCCTTCTGAACAATTGGCCATAGAGTTATACTGGAAGACATAGAGAATCCTAGGTAAATAAAAATAGTTTGTTTAATTGAAGTTTACTTTCCTGGGATTTATTTGCCCCTAAATCCAGTGAATGTGGAGGTCTGTCTGTACTGTATAGTGTTAAAAGAGTGAGATCCAGCTGTAGGGGTTTGAGCATTGAACTAGGACCCTGGGGGCCAGGTTTTAACCCCCATTTAGTCATGGTCGACCCACAGAGTGATCTTCAGCAAGCCATATTCTCTCATCCTCTGAAGGAGGTACACACCCAACATTCACAGTAAACAAATCTTGCCAAGAAAACCCCATAATTCGCATTGGGTTGCAATCTATATATAAAAAAATATTCTGACAATTTCTGACTTAAAGTAAACAGCGAAACTAAACACCCAAAACCCACAAAACTTGGCCACAAAATACATGGTCATCCCTGCTGTGTTTAGACATAAAAAAAAAAACCAAGAAAAAAGTCCTAATTAGAGAGAGAGGAATAATTGTTTTTTTCCCATTGCTGCCAGTTAGAAGGCTAAGCTTCGCCCACTTTGTCTCCTAGCAACCCACTCAGCCATTTCATGGTGCCCAGGGCCACTTCAATCAGGCCTCTTCCACACTGCCTATAAAATACAGATTATCTTATTTGAACTGGATTATATGGCAGTGTAGACTCAAGGCCCTTCCACACAGCTATATTACCCATTTATAATCTTATATTATCTGCTTTGAACTGGATTATCTTGACTCCACACTGCCATATAATCCACCTCAGTGTGCATTTTATACAGCTGTGTAGAAGGAGCCTCATATAATCCAGTTCTAAGCAGATAATATAAGATTATAAATATGCAGTAGAGTTTCACTTATCCAACATAAACACCCTGGCAGAACGTTGGATAAGCGAATATGTTGGATAATAAGAAGGGATTAAGGAAAAGTCTATTAAATGTCAAATTACGTTATGATTTTACAAATTAAGCACCAAAACATCATGTTATACAACAAATTTGACAGAAAAAGTAGTTCAATGCGCGGTAATGCTATGTAGTAATTACTGTATTTACGAATTTAGCACCAAAACATCACAATATATTGAAAACATTGACTACAAAAACATTAACTAATAAAAGGCCAACTGCATTGGATAATCCAGAACATTGGATAAGCCAATGTTGAATGAGTGTGACTCTACTGTAATATGAAATAATTACTGTGGTATAATAATACAGAACAATATAATTTCTAAAACCAGGACAGTAAATAAAGAGCAACACTCTGAAAGCAGGGAAATTGGGAATTCCAGAAAGGAAACAATCAGGGCCAGCTAACACTTCCCAACAAAGGATTCTCCCAGGCAGAAAACAAACAGGCTTTGAAGCTGCAAGGCCATTAAATGCTAATCAAGGAGGCTAATTGCAGCATTCATACCTGCCACACTGAGACTATTAATTGCTATTCAAACTGGCCTACCAAGGATTCCGCAAGGTAGAAAGCAGCCAGGCTTGCAAGCAGCGAGGCTATTCAGTGCTATTCAACCTGACCAACCAAGATTTCCCCTAGATAGAAAGCCCCCAACCTCTGAAGCCACAAGGCTACTCCGTCCCATTCAACCTGGTCTAGCAAAGATGCCCTATGTAGAAAGCGGTCAGACTTTTAAGCTGCAAGACTATTCAGTACAGTTCAAGCTGACCAAACAAGGATTCCCCGACAAAGGAAGTAGCCAGGCTTCAAAGCGGCTCTTTGATTGAGGGTGCTACTCCAGCTACTCCAGAAAACAGCGGGTCTTTGAGGCTGCAAGGCTATTCACTGCTATTCCACCTGGCCAACAAATGATTCCCATAAGCCACAGCAACGCATGGCCAGGCAAAGCTAGTAAGTCATAAAAGACATGAAGGCACACAACAACAATAACAGTCCCATTAATTTAAAGCGGCTTTTTAATGCTTCCCATTTTTCACTCTTTCATTGCCTCAGGGTGATGGAAGCAAAAATGAATGCGTCATTTCCTGGTGACCTTTCTCATGGTCCCTTTGTAATGAACAGATAAGGTCAGTCTTCGGGACTATGCATTCCTGCTTACTGAATAATTCTGCAAATGATGTGAAGTTGCTGTGGATAATAATATACAAAAGAAGCAATGATGCTCACTCAGTTGATTTGCTGGAGGATGCCATGACTGAGAAACCTGAGATCTCCATAGCAACGCATCAAGTCTGCTAACAGCACTGTGACAAAAGTAACTTAATTTAAGCTCCGCTACAGCACTTATGACAATATTAACATGCAAGGCAATGTGCAGGCATTTGATACACTAAATTATTGCGCAAAAAGACATATAGTGCTGAGCATGGGAACAGGTAGGGAGGGCTTTTCACATCATGCTAAAATGCTTTGATATTTAGCCTAATGACACAATATAAGGTTAAGCAGGGAAGGATTACACTATTTGTAGATAAATGAGTGCAGTTTCTTAGCATATTGCTATCTGTTATTTTAATGAGTTGTTGATGACGACATGTAGTTGGAAACTAATTGGCGTATTGCCTTCACTTTCAAAGTGGCTTAAGACCATCACATATGACCTATATCAGATTAGTGATGTGCCATTATTTTCCCTCTAGGTCTGTTTAGATATGTAGTGAGGGCAATTTACAAGACTTACCAGCAACAGCTCGACATCAATTGTCATAAAATATGATGAAGAGTAGGTGAGCCCAACTCTAAATCTCTGGAAAAGCTCTTCACCGGTAAATACAGGTAATTTTCCCACCCTGAGTGTGGGTAAAGATAAAGAGTTACTGGATACAGCTAGGAAAGTATTCTCATTAGAAGACTGAAATATCTATCTCAAGTGCCAAGAAATGAGAGGAGGAGAATTAACAATATATTGAAAGGATCCCACTTTGTCAATCGGAAAAGTATCTTTGACTCTTCTCTGTATATGGCAAATATCATGATTATGACAGTTATCATTAGGTCTCAAATTGGTCAGAATGAGAATTTGGTGGTCACTGGAGATTGGTGCCTGTTGTTTTCCATTTGAGACAGTGCTGTGAAGAAAAATAGCCATTTTCTTGCTCACCATAAATAGCAAATCCCAAATGACCTGCTATAAGAGATCATCAAAACCACAATTGCATGATTTGCTAGGACACTTCCCCTCCATTGCTTGTTTCTTGGGCTCTTTTGAGCCTGGCTAAGTTTCTGGACAGCAGTAATACAGGTGTTCCTCTTCCAATTCATGATAGCTTGGTCTATCATTGCAGCACAGAGCTCTAAGCTATAGTTTTCAATAAGATGCCATTCTTTCCTTTTCCACAACCTTTAGGGAAGCATGACAAGTCATTAAAGCAAGTATTTATTTAAAATCTACATGAACTGGTGACCTGTAAAGCAATTTTCTCATTAAAGCTTTGACAAAGCTGTTTTATAATCCCAGAAGGCCTGAAGAGAGCCGGGTGTGCTTTGATCTATATTTGCACCTGGAAGGCACTGCAGAATGTCTTGATATCCAGTGTCAGCCTATTGATTTCCAGTTCAGTCTACCTTTCCACAGTTATGTCCAGTGAAGTGATTGGTTATCTTGGGATCAGTTAGGAATTGTTGTCCTCCAGTCACTTGGTTGGCCTTTTGAATAAAAGGTGGTTAGGAGTTGAGATTCGCAAGGGATACTATATATTAAGTAATCTTTTGGCCACCCAAGCTGGGTAATGCCAAAGAGCGTACACATATGCATTGTTAATATTCACCCAAGATCCCCACTCTAGGGGTTCTTTAGATTGACATTTCAAGGATTAGAAAAGGGACCATTTTAAATCCCTTGAGCCATGAGACAGAAAAGTCTCCCTATCTAACTTACCAGTGGCATATAATTAGACATTAAGGCAGGTGCATTATAGCCTTTATGGTTCAGAAGATAAACTCTGGAACAGTTTTCTACCTCACCTAAACTCTGCACTGTAAGAAGAGTCCCATACAGATGTTCTGCTAGATCAGTGTGGTCCAACCTTTAGTTACCCGAGGGCCAATCAAACTTTAGTATAGGAATGTGAGGGCTTCAATATGGCCATTATATGGCCGTTTCTTAAAAACTTAAAGCAGTAAGAAGGGTAAATGATTTTTTTCTGAATGTTAAATTTTTCCAGTAAGAAGGGCAAGGACCAACAAAAATGAATTGGTGGGCCAAATGCAGCCATGGGTTGGACCACACTGCTCTAAGATCAAAGATGGGGAATATGAATGCAAAAGGAAAACGATCAAACCAGAAACTTCTAAATTTGCTCACTGCTGGTCCTGTTTTATCCCAATATTGGTATCTTGTCTCATTGTTGTGAGCAGGTGTGCAATGTGCCACATTTGCACAATATTTAGGATCATGCAGCTGTGGTTAGCAATTTATTATCAAACACATTCACTGATACATTTGGGTTTAAATTTTGTTAATTGTTACAATTCAAATTGCAACTGGGGAAAAAACAGTCATGTATATTGGCAGTATCTCACAGCTAGAATGCACATACAGAGTTCCAAGTGGTGAGCAAACGCTACTATAGCTCGGAGGCTATAGTAACCTTCAGTCACTCTCCTGAAAAATGATATGCTTTCAAGTTGGCTTCTTGACTTTTCATCTGACATAAGGATTCCCTTCACAGGTCTTAATCTTCACCTTTGCTTGCTTCTTTTTCCTGTCTAATCTTACAGACATACTGTGCTTGGTGGAAGAGATATAACAAGGAGGCTGTTCAAGCAATATTTACTGGGGAGAAATAATGACCCTCTTGTATATTCATTGGAATGCACCATTGCCTTGATCTCTCCCACTTTACTGTGGATGCACAAATCTGTCCCTAGACAGAACAGAGGGGTTAGTCAAGGAGCCTGGGAAATATCAAGTTCAAATAAAAGTCATGCAGGCTGGATTAGCTTACTTCTTTCTTTTCTTAGTGTGAGGAGGTGGAAGATGAGTAAACAGATGCCCCAAACTTACTGGGTTGCCATTTCTCCCAATTTTCTGCCTACCTGGCTCCAAGATGTGTTGCTTCTTTCCTATCCTTTAAAGGAGAAAAAAGATCAGTTCTTGGAGACAAGTTTTCTGTTTATCCAATACATAAAATAAGAATAAGGACAAAATGAAGCCTGTAGATATATGTGTGACCTTTTTGACTAATCTTTCTTACTTAGGTGATCCCTCGTAGTTTGAGGATGATGGTCCTCCATCTTCACTATCTTGGGGATGGATCCGTAGATGGCTGAAGAGACCTATTCTTGATCTGCAGGTTCTCCCACAGTGAGGACATCGGTTTCCAGGTCAGGGTTGGCTTGACGGGCCTTCCTCTTGGCATGTTTCTCCCTTAAGCCCTCCATTCGTGCCTCTTCGAACTCCGCAGCACTGCTGGTCACAGCTGACCTCCAATTAGAGCGCTCAAGGGCCAGGGCTTCCCAGTTCTCAGTGTCTATGCCACAGTTTTTAAGGTTGGCTTTAAGCCCATCTTTAAATCTCTTTTCCTACCCACCAACATTCCGTTTCCCTTTCTTGAGTTCAGAGTAGAGTAGCTGTTTTGGGAGTCAGTGATCAGGCATTCGGACAATGTGGCCAGTCCAGCAGAGTTGATGGCATAGGAGCATCGCTTCAGTGCTGGTGGTCTTTGCTTCCTCAAGCACGCTGGCATTTGTCTGCCTGTATTCCCAAGAGATTTGCAGGATTTTTTTTGAGGCAACGCTGATGGAAACGCTCCAGGAGTTGAGTGTGATGTTTGTAGATTGTCCACGTTTCACAGGCATAGAGCAGGGTTGGGAGGACAATGGCTTTATAAACAAGCACCTGGGTATCTCTACGGATATCCCGATCATCAAACACTCTCTGCTTCATTTGGAAAAATGCTGCATTCGCAGAGCTCAGGCGGTGTTGTATTTCAGTTGTCGATGTTGACTTTTCTGGAGAGGTGGCAGCCAAGGTAGCGGAAATGGTCAACATTTTCTAATGTTACACCATTAAGCTGTATTCCTGGCATTGCAGAGGGTTTAGCTGGTGCCTGTTGGAAGAGCACTTTGGTTTTCTCAATTTTCAGTGAGAGGCCGAGCTTCTCGTATGCTTCTGCGAAGGTATTTAGAGTGGCTTGTAGGTCTTTTTCTGAATGCACACAGACTACGTTGTCATCAGCATACTGGAGATCTATAACAGATGTTGTGGTGACCTTGGTGTTGGCTTTCAGTCTGTTGAGGTTAAATAGCTTGCCATCTGTCCGATAGATGATTTCCACTCCGGTGGGAAGCTTCCCATCAACAAGGTGAAGTATCATAGCGATGAAGATGGAAAATAAGGTCAGGGCAATAACACATCCCTGCTTGACACCCGATTCCACCTTAAATGGGTCACTTTGGGAGCCATTGCTGTCCAAGACTGTTGCCATCATGTCATCATGGAGGAGCCGCAGGATGTTCACAAATTTGTCAGGGCACCCGATTTTTTGGAGGATGGTCCAGAGAGCGCTGCGATTCACTGTGTCAAATGCCTTTGCAAGGTCAATGGATGCCATGTACAGAGGTTGATTTTGTTCCCTGCATTTTTCTTGGAGCTGTCGTGCAGTGAAGATCATGTGCACTGTTCCTCTGGAGGGGCAGAAGCCATTCTGGGATTCTGGGAGGGTGTCTTCTGAGACAGGGAGAAGGCGGTTTGCAAGGATTCTTGCGAGGATTTCCCAGCGGAGGTTAGAAGGGAGATACCGCGATAGTTCCCGCAGTCTGTTCTGTCCCCTTTCTTGAAAAGGGTGATGATGGTGGCATCCTTGAAGTCTGCTGGGATTTTCTCGGTCACCCACACCTTTTCAATGAGCTGGTGGAGTTGTTGTATCAGCTCAGGTTCACCCGTTTTGAAGATTTCAGCAGGGATCCCATCAGGTCCGCTGGCTTTGTTGTTGTTGTTTTTTGTTGGCTGATGGCATTGCTAACTTTTTCCAAACTAGGCAGTGCTGCAAGCTCATCCCTGGTTTGTTGTTGTGTGATTTGTGAGAGGGTCTCACTAAAATTAAAACAGACATTAAAACATAATTAAATTACATTCCAATATGAAAAACATCATCCAAAGACAAGGTCTAAAGCCATCCATAATCTATTGTACAATTTCCAGATAAAATTATTTCACTGTGCTATTTATCAAAGGCCTTCCCCCACAGCCATGCTTTTACTCTCTTTCTAAAAGCTAGGAGGGAGGGTGCTGATCTGATATCACTAGGGAGGGAGTTCCACAGCCGGGGGGCCACCATTAAGAAGGCCCTATCTCTCATCTCCACCAGTTTCACTTGCAAATGAGGTGAGATCGAGAGCAGGGCCTTCCCCAACTATCTTAAACTCTAAAATCAGAACAGTAAATAAAGAACAACATTCTGAAAATAAAGGAATTCCAGATATGAAACAATCAGGGCCAGCTATCACCTCCGAACAAAGGATTCTCCCAGGCAGGAATCAGTTCTAGAAGCTGGAAAAGCCATTAAATGCTGATTAAGGTGATTAATTACAACATTCACGCTTGTCTCCAACAGACAAGAGTTCTTTCTCCCATCCTGGACCTTCCATAGATATATAAACCTCCCTTGTTTAGTTTCCAATATACCTCACAACCTCTGAGGATGCCTGACATAGATGTGGGCAAAATGTCAGGAGAGAATGCTTCTGGAACATGGCCATACAGCCCGGAGAACTCACAGCAACCTAGTGGTTCCAGCCTTGAAAGCCTTCAATAACATAATTTTGAATGTTTTTTAAAACAAAAATGAGGAGAAGATTGGCATACCAGGCCAAAGCTGTATAGCTCTTTGTACAAGCACCATTCATTTAATGAGGTGCAATGAAAGCCTTTGGAGAAGGGATTCCATTGTAAAGATACCAAGTGAACGCGAATTGCAGCATCTTTAGCTAATAGCTTATATACCGCAATGTTGCTCAGCCATTAGTATTTGAAAGGCAACAGAAGGTAAAGCGTGTTCCTTAAAAACATACTCCTTAAACTATCTTTCAGTCTGTCTGGATAAACCTTTTGTTTGATTAATGCAGTTATGGTTTTTTCCATCCCTTAAATGATTGCATCAAAGTTGTTTTCAATGAAAGAAAAGTTCTACTGTTCAGACAGAATAGGGGAAGAATAAAAGTATATGGGGCACAGTTTAAAAAAATCAGTCCAGAAATGGATATGTTTTAGAAAAAAAAATAACACTCGCAGTTGGTGATTAAAGGTAACAGTTTATTCATCTGAGGGCCCTTCCAGATAGCCTATTAATGTGGGACAGAAGCACTAATGCAGATATATGAATGTGCACACAAGCAGATTTATTGTTCTCTCTCCTCACTCTCCTGCTTCCTTTAATTTTGCCCTCTTGAACCCCACTTCCCTTTGGAGTCACATGCCTGCCATGCTGATGCCCACTGTGTAAATTCAAGATCTGTTTAATTTCATAAATATGAGAACAAAGGAATGGTTGCAATGAGTTATCATGGGAATTGCTTTCCATTTGTGCTTCCATTTAGCCACCTGTGTGTCCATGGCTCCATCTGTTTTCAGCTCTCATCAGCTGTTTCAGGATTTTAAAATGTGCACATGTGCTGGAGCAGTCCACACCAGCATATCACAATCAAGTCCCATATTTTTCTTGAGTGCGGGGAGATACAGTGATGGGAATATGAGCATTTTTCTACCTATCTTAAGCATACATTTTAACCTGTGTTTTGCAGCCAATGATGAGATTCAGCTTGCATTTTCATCTAGCCCCTTTTATCCTGGTTTCTCTCAGATTTTAGGGCCTGTGAAGAAGGGTACTGACAGTCTGACACAGAGAATGATTATTGTCATTGTATGTTTACAGCTTTGACAATTAATGGAATAATTTGTTAAACTAAACAACTAGAAAAAACCAACTAGAATATTTCCCTGGCTTGTTAGTTTTCATTGAGAGTTGGCCTACATGTCCTAAAGTCACCAGATCTCACCTGATCTGGAAGCTAAGCAAAGTTAATCCTGGTTTGTACTTCAATGGGAAACTGCCAACGAATACTAGGACAGAACTGGTTAAACCATCTATGATTCTTCTTTTCCCAAGAAAACCCTATTAAATGTACAAGACCACCATAAATCAACAGGTGACTTGAAGACACATACATATACAGGTAAAGCAAAAAGATGTAGTTTACAATAATAATGAGAAGAAGAAGAAGAAGAAGAAGAAGAAGAAGGAGCAACTACTACTACTACTACTACTACTACTACAATAACAACAACCATAAATTTATAACCCACCTCCCTCTGAGGCTCAAGGCAGGGTACAACATAATTTAAACAAGAAATAAAGCACTATGAAAACACATACAACAAGACACACAGAGTTAAAATCCAAGTTAAAATCCACTCATGAAATGCAGATTAAAATTCACAATTTAAAACTGACTTGGTAGGTCTGTTGGAAAAGGATCTTTGGTTGAATCTTAAATTTCTACACCTGATTTGGCTGTTGAATCTCGTCTGGCAGATCATTCCACACTCTTGGGGCACCCAATAAAAAGGCCCTCTGAGTGACAGTTGCCAGTCGGGTTCTGGTAGGCTTGAGTAGCTCCCCTCCCCCTCGCCGCAGAAGACCAAAGTGTGCAGGGCGGATTATAATTTATACTTTGCCTGGAAACTAACTGGCTACCATGTGAGTGACTTTAGTATAGGTATAGCAGGGGATTGTTAGATATCTTTTAGAGGACAAGTGCCACAGGGTGACCCTCATGGTAGCAAAATTCCTCACAGTGGCAACAAGACTGAGAAAGAAACTAACCTCAGATAAGGATATTACTTGAAACCATGTGTATTAATTTTGGACAATGAGATAGGAGCGCTTATTAATGGCTATTTGTTCACTGATGGGTCTATGGACCATAATAAATTTTTGTTTGTATAGGTGTAATATTCTCAGTATTGAATGTTCCATTAACCAATCTGGCTGCTGTGTTTCCTAACTTGGTACAGAGGTAGCACAATGTAAAGCACATTGCAGAAATCCTACCCTGAGATTACCTGTATATGCATGACCATCTTTAGATTCTCTGATTCTAGGAAGGGATATAGCTCACATATCAGATGAAGCTGATAATAAGTACTCCTGATCATCACATCTACCTGGGCTGACATCTGAAGAGACTGATCCAGAAATATTCCTAAGCTGTGACCACAGTCTTTCAGAGGAAGTGAACCATGCTATCCTTAGCTAAAGCTATTTTGAAGGCATGTAGAAATATGTTTGGGTGCATCAGCATACTGATAGCAATCTGCCCCATGCCTCCTGATGATCTTTCCCAGTGGTTTAATGTAAATGTTAAAAACATTGGGGATAGAATGACCCCTTGTGGGATGCCAAATAAGAGCTCCTTTTTGAGGAATAACTATCCCAAACACCACCATCCAGAACCTGCCTGAGAGGCATGACTGGAACCACTGCCGCACAGTACCTCAAATTTCCACCGGCCCCCCAGGCATTCCAGAAGGATACCATGTAAATAGTATCAAAAGCCGCTGGAAGATCTAGCAGCCCCAAAAGAAATACACACCCCTTGTCAGTGTCAAGATGGAGATCATCCACTAAGATGACCATAGCAATCTCAACTCCGTATCCTGCTCTGAAGCCGATTTGAAATGGGTCAAGGAAGAGTGTATCATCCAAGATTGCCTAGAGTTGGAGAGTAACTGTTAGTGTGTTCTGTTGTTAAAGTGAAATGTTATATTAAGTTATGCTGTTGGATGTTTGCAACTGTGTGTTTCCGGCAAAGCATTCCAGCAGTGCAAGGGTTAAGCACAAGCCAGCTTGACTGATTGCCCACAGGACCAATAGGTCAGGGCTTCCGTTTGAACTGTCTGGCCAGAACTTTCATCATGAACTGAGGAATGCAGGAGGTGCCAGCTTGTACAGATAACAGCCGAGGCGAGCAGAGAAGACGCGCCATGTGTCCGGAAAGCTATGGCTTTCAGTAATTGTAAATATAATTGTATAATAAAGTAATTAGACCTGCTGGGGTCAGCAGTAAAACAATGACTGAGCTGTCATTTTGTTGGTACCACTTTTCAGCTGCATCAAGTGATCCTTCGGGTGAGCAGACGGAGAGAACTGACTCATCAAATCAGTCAGGGTGACAGATGATCGATTCAACTCCCTATCCCAGCATCGCACCCTGACAGTAACTGCCTTCAATCACCTTGCCAAAAAAATGAAGGTTAAACACTGGTTTGTAGTTATTAAGGTCCAGGGAATCCAGGGAGGACTTTTTCAGCAGTGATCTAACTACTGCTTTTTTGTAACAGGATGGAAAATCCCCTTCCCTAAGAGATGAATTTATAATATGCTGTATTTGAGATCAAATTGCCTCTCCTCCCTGGAGGACCAGCCAAGAGGAGCAAGGATCAAGAAAGCAGGCTGTCCTCCTTACCTGCTCCAGCAGCTTATCCACATCAACAGTACTCACCAACTGAAGGTGATCCAGTGTAATCACAGAGTTACTGGTCACCTCGTTGTTGGCTTCTGCTCCAATGGCATTATCTAAGTCAGCTGTTATGCGAGAGATTTTATCTGCAAAAATCTCATTAAATGAATTGAAGTGAGCTATTGAAGGTTCTAATAATGGATTTGGAGGGGAGGGCACCTGGGTTAAACCTCTCACCACTCTGAATAGCTCAGCTGGATGTGAATTTGCAGAAGCAGTACATGCAGAGAAGAAAGCTTTCTTTGCTGCATGCATTGCCACCTTTTAAGACAGAGCCTGATTTGTAACAGGTTGGAGAGGACATTTGGGAGTGTTGGTGTCGACAGTCCTGGTTGGAATTTGATTCCATTTATTTACCAGGAATTTAATATAATCGTCAGTGATGCCATAGAACCCTCTAGGGCCTCTTGGAATCTCACAGAATCCATTAGCTTTCAAGAACTGACCATTTTAATAGGTTCTCCACACCTGCAGGGGTATGTTGTAGCTGTGATACTAGCCCTGATTTGTCCATGACAACTCAGAAGTGCTGATGACCTCTGCACACAGATCCAAAAATCCTTTTCCTTACCTGCTCACTGACCCAGTATCCAGCTGGGAGGGCCAGAGCCCAGGTTGGCCCACTATCATCCCCCAGCCAAGTTTCGGTGAAGCACGCTAAACCTCTCATCTTGGAGGTGATTGTAGATTATATGTGTTTTATTTTTAACTGGCTGCCATTACTTAAGAGCAAGAGAAAGTTTTGTTAGTGGTCTTGCTCTCTCCAAGTTCTTCAGGCTGGCAAGGTGACTGGAAGGTGAAATATGTATTACACCTTTCTTACCTTCCTCTATAAGAACATGTGACCCTGCCATCATCATATCTCCCTCTGCCCTGCACAACTTGTATTGCTGCCTCAGTTTCATTATACATTCTATTAAAACAGCAAACAATTAAGGTAAAGGTAAAGGTTTCCCCTGTCGTTAAGTCCAATCGTGACCGACTATGGGGGTTGGTGCTCATCTCCATTTCTAAGCAGAAGAGCCGGTATTGTCCATAGACACCTCCAAGGCCATGTGGCTGGCATGACTGCATGGAGCGCCGTTACCTTCCCACCAGAGCAATACCTATTGATCTACTCACATTTGCATGTTTTTGAACTGCTAGGTTGGCAGAAGCTGGAGCTAACTGCGGGCACTCATTCCGCTCCTGGGATTTGAACCTTTTGGTCCGCAAGTTCAGCAGCTCAGCGCTTTAACACACTGTGCCACCAGGGCCCCCCAAACAATTAAAGAGATGGCAAATTCAGCAGAACCTTACCACCACCAGGGGGCTGCCTAGTAGCCAGCTAGATGGTTCTTGATAGCCCTCTCACTTCTACCCAGTCCTGCAGCTGGCACTCTCACTGCCAGCAGTCCCAGAGCAGCCATTTGTATAGACAATGCATAGAATCGCTCTGGAAACAGAACTGTAGTGTTAATATCTGAGTGAAACTATGATGAAGTAGGCAACATTAATGTAATTGTTTAAAAATGGAGGAGAGAATAGATACTTTTAATGCAGTCATTGAGAATGTAAGCCTGATCTTTAATAAGATGAGAGGTAAGTCTATTATGAGGTTATTTTGTGTTGTTCTTTGGTTTTTCTCTTCTTTTTCCTTTTTGTGCAGCAGAGGAGAAGCGAGTAGTTACACCTCAGGGATTAAATGAATTATAGTTCGCCCAAATAATTATACTCCCCCTCCCCGCCTTTCCACTACTTCCTCCCCAAAGAAATACTAATTGGAGAGAATGGCAAAAATGCTCAGGGGTCATTAAATAAACTGTTGACTGTATGTAAAAAGATTTGTCGCACTGGGAGAAAATGGCATTAAAATAATTGCCCAGGGAAAAATCCTTCTGGCCTTTAAGACTAATTTTCCCCCATATTCAGAAGGCATGGGGAATCTTTTCAGAGAAAAAACAGCAGTGAATCCAAGTCAGGATGGCATGGAGATGAAGAACAGAAATGGAAAGGCACCGGGGAGAGAAAAGTGCATGCTTGCAATGGAAGAATACTTCACTGCCTTTGTAGAAAATAAAGTTGTTTAGAAAAAGAAATATATAATTGTTTTTACAGGTAGCCATGGAATGCTAGCTGCAAATAAGGAATGTGAGGAATGTGGGTAATAGAAGATAATTACTGGGACAGGACCCCCTTCACATACACTTTGGCATCTTGGGAGTAACTTTGAAAGACCCTATTGTAAATGAGAAATAACAATGACATATAAAGATAAATGCTGGATCTGACTAAAGACCACTTTAATCCAATTCTCAAATTGTACTATGGTCAATCAATTGGCTTTAGAAAGCCTATCAGGAGAACATGGATGTGACTTACGTGCATTGTATGGCTTGTAGTGCTGTTGGAACCCTAAAAGCTAGCTATTTCTGGTGAATAAAGACTCTGGTCCAGGAAGACTTTGGTTCATGGGCACTATTGAGGCTGGTGTGTCCTTGAAGATTAAATATATAGGACACAAGGTTGGACACCAGCCACTGAAGAATGGGTTGCTCATTTAATGAAGGATATCTGAAAATAAGAGAATACCTGCATTGGAGATTCCACTATAACCACATTGAAATATACTTCAAAACTAAGAGTTTATCTCTCAATTATCTCTTCCATTAGGAAGAACTTCCTGACCGTATGAGCTGTTCAACAGTGGAACTCTCTGCCTCAGAGTGTGGTGGAAGCTCCTTCCTTGGACACTTTTAAATAGAGGTTGGCTGGCCATCTATCAGGGATACTTTGTGCTTTTCTTGCATGGCAGGGGGTTGGACTGGATGGCCCATGTGGACTCTTCCAATTCTATTATTCTATGATTCTATTACCATCTCTCTGACAATGAAATAATGCAGACAATGGCAACCAAGAAATTGTTTTTTAAATGTTTTCTGTTAGAGGACATAATTTCATAATGTATTGTTTCCTGATTCTCTTGAACGCGTTTTCTTATGTTCTCTTGTGGCTTTTTTCGTGAAATGAAAATAAGGTTAATATTACATTAATTTTACTTTTAATTTTAAATCAATTTGACCTAAATATGTGTACTTTCTATAAATTGATTGCATTTTGTTTCTACCGATAAAGCTTTAAAAATCAAAATTCTTTGTTTCAATTAGGAGTTGAGTGCACTGTATCTGCCATTCTAGGTGGACACTCAGGAGAATCTTTGAATACTGAGATTTTTTAATAACCAGAATTACCTAGCTGGGACTGCCTGTGGTGGATAGTTCTTTGGCAAATCTCATTAGTATAAAACTACACAAAATACTGAAGTGGGTATAATTTCTTTGCTCAACACAATTCCACTGAACTTGCTGACAAGAAACTTAACAGACAAGATCTATGGTCTTCCTAATTAAAAAAAACATATGAGAAGGAAGTACTACCATCAAAGGACGCAATGTCACAAGCGGATGATGAAGCGGCAGCTCCCCCTGTGGCCGGAATCGAGCATACCTTCATGAAACTGGAAGCTGGAAAAATGTTAAATTGCCTCTGTGCCTATCTATATGTCTAATAATGGCATTGAATGTTTACCATGTATATGTGCATTGTAATCTGCCCTGAGTCCTCTTCGAGTTGAAAAGGCAGAATATAAATAATGTAAATGAATAAATAAGGAAGCAGTGCAAAAGATCGAAAGATGGTATCACAAGTCCTGTTTTAGCAAGCTTTGTTTATGGGTTCAACAGTAAGACCACCAACAGGTGCATATGGTTCCTAAACGGAATACAAGTCCAATTAGTCTAGGCACTTTGATGCACATCTTAATTCTGCCAACATATTCATATCCTGTTTAATAGGAAGAGAAACATATATCATACACTTGTGTTCATGTTAATGAGGACATCAAAGCTGATGATAGTCGGCTTTCAAGTCTGCAGACTTTAGCCATTTGACTAGTCTTTGATATTTGATAAAGCCAGACATCTGCATGCTCATCAGTGCAGGGAATGGATCAGCATCCTCCTTCTTCCTGGTCAGCACAGGCACTTCTGCTGAGAATTAGGCATTTGCATGAATAGCAAGAAGAAGAGAAGATCTTTTCTTCCACCAAGGCATTAGTGAAAGAGAGAAGACAGGGGGTAGTCAAGCAATGGCCAACAGTTTTCCTGTAACTGGTTGCCGAAATAAAAACATCATCCTCTAGAATCTCTAGAGGACTACCAAAAGGTCCAAAAGAATGTGGAACTTTTAATGCTTCTGATCACAGGAAAACTAATGGCTTCTACATGCCACCTTTGCCCTCCTCCAACCACAAGCTGGCTATGGAGAGGGGTGCCCTGGTTTTCCCTTTAAATTGTTGGGGAGCACACAGAGATGGAAACAGATCATGCACAGAAAAGTTAATTC
The DNA here is from genome assembly GCF_035594765.1 of Anolis carolinensis. Classification (NCBI taxonomy): domain Eukaryota; kingdom Metazoa; phylum Chordata; class Lepidosauria; order Squamata; family Anolidae; genus Anolis; species Anolis carolinensis. The sequence continues at coordinate 130,280,325 of NC_085841.1, forward strand.
GTGAACTCTAATTCCAGAATCCCTCAACCAGCAGGGCCAGTAACCACACTGGAGGAATCTTCCACTATGATTACTGGTTCTTCTAGCTAGGGGATTCTGGGAACTGCAGTCTCCAAAATGATTACTTCCAAGCTCTGTAAACACAGCTATTTTTATTAGTTCTGCTAATAGGAATGAGGCTCCTGGGCTTCTGTATAAAATACTACATAATTTTCTGCCTATCCTTCCACCAGATGTTTATTATTTATTATTCTGAATGGAGATATCAGAGGGCAAAGGACATAAATTGGCAACAACATCTGAGAGAAGCAGTAGCACAGCAGCCACATGTTGTAGAAAAGAGAATCCCAAGGTAGTAGTATTCGATGTGAAAGGCTATTTAGAATTCTATCTCTTCTCAACAACTCTCCAAAAAGAGCAAGTCACATTGGAAGAATGTGATAATTCGAGGAAGGATTGAATCTGGGATCAGTTCCCTCAATGAAATTATCATTAAAATAGCCTGGAGAAATCCATCTGTCAAAATGATATGGCTTGTGAATTATAAAATTCTTGCCAGTTTCCTAGACCCTAATATTACAATCAGGCAAGTAAAGTACAGGGCAACACATTTCCTTTCAAAACAACTTTGAAGAACACACTGCAGATTTTATGGATCTATCTATCTAGTACCTATTTATAGGCAAAATCTACACTAGATATCATATATTGATAGATCATCCTCTATATATTCTGTAGGCATTTCTCTCAATCAGTTGGATCTATTGATCTTTTGCTGCACCACCGCTACCTTTGCTCCTTGAAATTCCTACTGTTTTGTTATCAGTCCTAAAAAGAATAGCAAAGCACTGTGGGAAATGAATTGTTTCTATCCTAACATCTGTGATAACTATGAGCAGTTCTACATAGGCACAAAATGCAGCCCTAAACTAGTATACAAATGTCCTGTGTCCTCAAAAGATGTGTTTGGTAGCGTATGAAGGCCAAAGGGTCTTTTTTTCAAAATCTTCTGTGTCTAACACTATCTTAGTTTTTTAGGTTATCTATGTTTAAAGGATATTGGAAATAAAGAAAAAGTAAATTCATATTGTCTAGATTTTATAAAGTGTTGGTATGTCTAATTACCATGTTTTGTTTTACTATTCTTTCTACATTTGCAGTTTTTTTAAAAGATGTTTTTAATATAGTTAAAAATTTAAAAGTAAAAAAGTTATTAACAGCCTCCCTTCTTGCTAGAACACATTTACAACAGGGATTACATAATTTATAGGTTCATACGACACATTTCCCAAACAACCTGCTATAAGTAATGAAACAGAGTGCCACAGTTGAGCAGCTGAATATCAAATGCAGCCACAGGGGCTGGTTTCTAAATCACTGCACGCATAATAAAGGTTCAGCAGAGTTCTTACTCCTCTGTAGTAAAATATAGATGAAACATACAGCATGGGCATCAGTGATGCATGCAGAAATCTCACAATCCCATGCCTAAAGCATTGCCCAGTCTGGTCTTCTCACTCTTCCTGACTTCCCTTTTGCTTCTTTTTCTAAGGACATGAGAGTGTATTCTTTTACTATGTAGATCCCCAAGAGTAAACAGGATCGGCCAAGAAACAAAGTCCAACAAATTCCTCACTTGCCTTGCAGACAATTTTATGGACCAGAAGGTAGAAGACAAGTCAAACACACATTCTGGACTTTAACAGAGCTGACTTCCAAAAATATGAAGGAAATACTGAGCGGCATTCCATGAATGCCAATATTAAAAGTCAAAGGAATTAAAGATGGATGGGAGTTTTCTAAAAATGAAATACTCAAGGCGCAAATGCAAACAGTGCCAACAAAGAAAAAAATAAGACAAGTGTGAAGAAGCCAGAATGGATGTCCAAAGAACTTCTAACCAAGCTAAGACTCAAAAGAGACATGCACAAGAAGTGGAAAAGGGGAGAAATCACCAAAAAAGAATTCAAACATATAGCCAACTCCTGTAGGGAAAAGGTTTGCAAGGCTAAAGCACAAAATGAGCTCAGGCTTGCCAGGGACATTAAAAACAACAAAAAAAGGCTTTTTTGCTTACATTGTTAGAAAAAGGAAGAACAAGGAGGCGATAGGGCCTGTGCGAGGAGAAGATGAGGTGATGGTAACAAGAGACAGGGAAAAGACAGAACTACTTAATACCTTCTTTGCCTCGGTCTTCTCACAAAAAGAAAGCCGTTTTCAACCTCAGCAACATGGAATGGACGAAGGATTTGGGGAAATCCAACCCCAAATCGGGAAACAAGTTGTCCAGGAACACCTGGCCGCTCTAAACGAATTCAAGTCACCAGGGCCAGATCAATTACATCCAAGAGTATTGAAGAAACTAGCTGAAGTTTTTTCAGAACCACTGGCAATCATCTTCAAGAGTTCTTGGAGAACGGGAGAAGTCCCAGCAGATTGGAGGAGGGCGAATGTGGTCCCTATCTTCAAGAAGGGAAAAAAAAATGACCCAAACAATTACCATCCAGTCAGCCTCACGTCGATACCAGGCAAGATTCTGGAAAAGATCATTAAGGAAGTGTTCTGCGAACACTTAGAAACAAATGCAGTCATTGCTAATAGTCAACACGGATTTACCAAAAACAAGTCATGCCAGACTAATCTGATCTCTTTTTTCGATAGAGTTACGAGTTATGTCGATACAGGGAATGCGGTGGATGTAGCGTACCTGGATTTCAGAAAGGCCTTCAACAAAGTCCCCCACGACCTTCTGGCAAACAAACTAGTAAAATGTGGGCTAGACAAAACTACAGTTAGGTGGATTTGTAATTAGCTAAGAGAACGAACCCAAAGGGTGCTCACCAATGTGTCTTCTTCATCTTCTTCATGTGTTGTACTGTATATGATCCTTTATTGTATTGTTGTAATTGTATTATGATAGGTTGTTTTTATATTTTGTTATATTGTATTTTTCCCGGGCATGGCCCCATGTAAGCCGCCCCGAGTCCCCATTGGGGAGATGGTGGCGGGGTATAAATAAAGTTTTATTATTATTATTATTATCCTGCAAAGAAGTCACGAGTGGAGTGCCACAGGGTTCCGTCCTGCGCCCGGATCTGTTCAACATCTTTATTAACGACTTAGACAAAGGGTTAGAAGGCATGATCATCAAGTTTGAAGACGACACCAAACTGGGAAGGATAGCTAACACTCCAGAAGACAGAATTCAAAATGATCTTAACAGACTAGCGTGATGGGCTGAAACTAACAAAATGAAGTTCAACAGGGACAAATGCAAGATACTTCACTTCGGCAGAAAAAATAAAGTGCAAAGATACTGAATAGGGGACACCTGGCTTGATAGCAGTATGTGTGAAAAGAATCTTGGAATCTTCATGGACAACAAGTTAAACATGAGCCAACAATGCAATGCAATGCAGAGGCTTGGGGAAAGGGTTAATTTAAAGCCATTTCCTACGATCACTAATGCAAAGGCTCTGGGAAAAATTAGGGTTAATTTAAAACCACTTCCTACAATCTTTTTTCAAAAGATAAATAAAATACTGGAAGGACAATGGGAGAAAATCTCAGTGCAAAGGACACCAGAGAAAATGCTGCCTTAAGAAAAGTGTTTCTGTTTCACTGGAAGGGGCCTAAAGGCAGTACTGCCTTAAAGGATGGCAGTTTTTAAAAGTGTGTTGATATCCTTGAAATGGGAGGATTCATCGCCTACCTGTGTGATGGGAATTGAGAGGATGGTTGAGTTAGAAGCTGGAAGAGGCCATCTCAGTGTGATGGGAATGAGTAAATTCTTTGTCTTTTTTAAAGACAGAACCCCATGAAACTCCACCCCCTTTCCCATGTTTTCTCCAGCTCAATGTGATAGAGTCTTAAGAGTACCTTATTTTCCTTGCTGCTAGCATGCTATTGCATACATAGACTATAACAACAAAGCTATTGGGGCAGAAGTTCATTTCTCCTTGCAAGATCAGGGACAAACTGCCAAGAAGTTCCAGACATATGCCCATTGCAGCAAAAAGGTGATAAATGATATGCTTCAACATTTGGTATCTGATGAAACTATAAATTTCATTTTCAGGAAATTTGACTCTAGGAAAAAAGTCCTAACATTACCATTATGTATGCTATAGTCAGAAATTTAATGACTGAATTTTGTACTCACCTGTATTACAAGGTTCTTATCCAAACCCCTTGAATGCTGGAGTAGAAAATGCAGTGTTCCAATAACTAAGGGGTCTCCTACCACTAATCCTCTTGTTCTCATAAGAGTTATTCTGGCTTTGCATGTGTGTACAAAAGATCAGAGAATATCCATCTTTTTTACCCTTGAAATTGACATTAGCTTTAATCCTTTATTTTATGTAGCCCTTCCACATGCCAAAGTGATGCTGTCAGGTTGACCGAGAACAAGCTATATTTTCAGTCCTGGCTCTCCTCTGAAGCACCTTGTCAGCATAACACCATGTCACTGTGTTTGATTACCTAATCTACGAGCAGATCAGCCCTCTCAGAGAAGAATGCTTAACTCTCTCCCCAGAGAGCAAAGTTGTTATTCCACAGGCAGGTATGAGCAGCTATCTCGCAGCAGCGTCTGTGTGATTCCAGTAAAACAGATTAAGCCGATAACATCAGATAAGCATTTGTGCTTCCATCACCACTTTCCAGTGGAAGATTCCAAAGCATGGTTCAGGAATTAACTAAGCAAATCAAATATGTCAGCAAAGGCAAGTTTGACTATTGACATTGCAAGCTTTTGGACAACTGACAAAAAGAAAACAGAAATAAGACAGCCAAGGTCATAAAGAACGTCAACTAGTTTGCTCAGGAATATAATACTTGTTCCTAAACTTCTAAGAACTTTGCAATTTTTCTGGAAATCATTTAGAATTTTTTTGCAGAAGCAGGTCACAGTTTTGTTTTGATTTTTAATGCTTGAAGAATCTTTGATCGATTTTTAGTTATGGTTAACTGGAGAGTATTGAAACCATTCTTATTGATACTCCTACTGAAAGGTCTGAGAAGACTGAGTGCGCCTGTCAGAGAAACAGCCCTGTGTGTGTCTTTTAAAATAAGATGTTATAAAGAATATTAGTTGTAAATAACTGGGTTTGTTTCCTTTATGAATTGTCATAAAGTATTGTTTATACAGATGACACTGTAATAATAATAATCATCATCATCATCATCAACAACAACTTTATTTTTTTATCCCACCTCTATCTCCCCGAAGAGAGAAAGTGGCTGACATGGGGACAAGCCCGATCAACACTGTTAAAATATAGCATAATAAAATTGATAAAACAACATCATAATAGGACAAGATAAAACAACACACAACATAACACAGTATAAAACACCATCAAACAAACCACCAATGGCCTGAGTATTTTGAGGAGCATCAAATACAGTGCAGCCTCTTCCTTTATGGAAGCAGATAAGCCAACAAGGAATTAATGTTTCTTTGATTACATGCAAAATGCATGACTGGTATTTAGATGATGGTGATATTGCCATTCATAATTTGCCCTAGAAAATAGAAATGCAAAACCCTATATATATAGTGGCAAAGTACTGAGGAGTGGGCAAACACTAAGAGAATGAACTAAGCATTTTGAGTTTTCCCCTGACATTAATTCCAATCATGTCCGACTCTGGGGGTTGGTGCTCGTCTCCATTTCTAAGCCAAAGAGCCAGCGTTGTCCATAGACACCTCCAAGGTCATGTGGCTAGCATGATTGTATGGATCATTGTTACCTTCCTGCCAGAGTGGTACTTACTAATCTACTCACATTTGCAAGTTCAGCAGCTCTATGGTTTAACCCACTGCACCACTAGGGGCTCCTGAACTGAATATAATTTTCCCTAAAACTTTATTACTCTCAATCGTACACACACACAAACAAAAATGGTACTGGGATCTGTCATAAGCAATTTTTCTCATAAGATTTCATTGGCACATAGTCTTAGGACTTTATCACATAAGGCAGGCAAGCTAGCATTGCAGCTGGACATTCACCTTTGATAATGGTCCCTATCACATTGTTCCATGTGCACCCACTACCAGTTTGCCTCCCGCACATCATGATTCTTCCATCCCTGGCTATTGACAGGTCAAACTCATCAATAGCTTGCAATACTGCAACATCCCCGTCACCTGCATTAGTATGAGATCCTTTCTATGCCAGCAGTCATTTGATGTCAGCATCTCCTCCAGTCCCTACTCTCTCTCACTATTTTCAAGTTGTCTGTTTTCTTTTTATTTTAGGCATATCTTCGCCCTTTTTGTTGTTTTTAATATTGAGATGTGCAATTGTGCTAAAAATAAAAAGTATTACAAAAATTAAGTAACACAGACATGCAGGAATACAGAGTTACAAGGATGATCATGGACCATGGAACAGCAAAATGACACAACTGCACTATTGAAGGGAAATGCAATATCTCATAGGTTCAACCCAGCATGTATCCATGATCTATAATAACGTGACCATAGTGGAATAGTAGGTTGGTGTAATGAAGTATCTACTTTTCCAAATCATTTTTAGAACATCTATCTTTGAGTGTTTGCGTTATGACTGCAGGCCTGAGGAAATTCTACTCACTCACCTGTTGAGTGAGTGAGTACCATCATCCCTCATCATTGACCACATTGGCCAAGGCTGATGGAACTGAAGCCAAGCAATATATGGAATGCAATGTGTTCCCTAGACATGCAGTGTTTGAACAAGATCAAACGTGATTTAATGGCAGAAGTACTATCACCATACAAATGTATGTTAAATTTTTTAGCAGTGTGTCCATGAGTGAAGGTTTGGATTAAAGAAAACTTGTTACTTCCCCATCTGGAGGATGGGGAAATAATAAAAGTAACTGACATTCACATAAATGTCAATTTATAAGATGCTTATTTTTAAAATAATGCAGTTCTAGAAAAGATATATGGCAAATTCAGAAAATTGTACATTTTCGGTAGCCTAAATTTCAGGAAAAGGTCTTCTCATATATAATAACTAGCTGTGCCCGGCCACGCGTTGCTGTGGCGAAGTATGGTTGTCATGGGACCAATTCCAAGAGCTGAGTTTGCAAGCTCTTGAATCGGAGCCATAACAAATTACACACCTCTACATCTCACACGGAACACCTGGCAGCGAAGCCTGGGAAACTCAGGAGAGAAACCAAAACATTTTTGATGAGTAACTGTTTTGTAGTGATGATATTTACGTGTGATGTGACGTTGAAACAAAGGTGATAAAGGTGATTGTATGTAAACATTATGTCATTCTCGACTTTGTTCATGTCGAGTGTTCTTCAATAAAGATCCTGTTTGATAACAGCTACCAGTGGTCTGTCTTCATGCCGGTCGTTTGAAGTGAGCACGACATAAAGTCGAGAATCCTAATTCTCACCCTCCTGCGGAGCAGCAGTGAAGTGACGATGAGCGGAGGGGGCGATCGGAGCCCGAAGGGGGCAGAGGGCCCCTTACCAGATGTTCATCTGGAGGAAGGGGAAACGCCACGGGCCATCGCTTCCTCTACCGGCTACCCTAAACCTAATGGAGTGACCCACAGAATCCCTGGAGGAGGGAGAGGAATTTCGGCAGTTATGGAGACCAGTTGGGGATCCGGTGGGAATATGCCAGAAACCGTGGCACTACGGTTATCTATTCTGGAGACCAACCTATCCCGACTATCGGAGACTGTGGGAAGGTTGGTGCCGTTGCTGGAGGAGAATCTCCAGAGGGAGTCAACCCAATACGGCGCCGAAAGAGGACCGGGTGAGAGCGAAGCCTGGAGCCAAAGGGGCCAGCGCGCGTCAACGCAAAGCCCAACGGCAGTCGGCGGCGACGAGAGCAAGGAGTATTGGCAGGAGCTGGAGTTCCGAGAAAGGATGGAACAGGAAATGAGTCGCCAGCGAGCCTTAAGAACCCTTAGACCACCAACCCCGACGAGAGTCCCAACCCCCCGGCTTGGCGTTGGAGTTGAAATACCATTAGGGCCAGAGGTCGGGTCCAGCGGGTTGGTGGGGGAGGACCGAGAGGAACCAGATGCCCCTAAGGACGGGGAGGATGCACCATCCGACGACGAAAGGACGACAGGGGGCCTCGGAGGAGTCGGAGGAGCAACAGCGGCGCCTGCGTTCAGATGGAAGGAGGGACCCACGGCAACAACGGGAGGCGGATTGCTAGCAGCATCGAGAGCGAGGATAGCAGCCCCAGGACTGGGCATGGGCAGGGGTCCGGTCCGGAGAAACCCGATGCAACCCATTCCCATGCCGCCCATCCAAAGGCAACCCATCGCAGAGTGGAGACCCAGGAGAGACGAACTCAAATTAGAATATGGAGGGGAATCATCCGAACTGGACTTTTTCCTCGTTTGTATTAGAGGATACATGGACGACAACGCGCATACGTTCCCCTCCGAAGAAAGTAAAGTTCGAACCATCGGAACTACCCTCAAAAGGGGGGCAGCCAGCTGGTATGTGCAATTACATGCTAGGCACGACCCGTGCTTGAGGTCGGTGCATCGATTTCTAGCTGCCCTAGAGAACCGTTTTAGAGACCCGCTGGAGCAATTGAGAGCTCGCGACCAGTTGAAAACCATAAAGCAAAGGGACAAGACGGTGTCCGAATATGCAGAGGAGTTCCTCCATCTCGCTGAAAAGGTACAGAGTGGTCTGAGGTTACCAAAGTCGAGATGTTTAAAGAAGGACTGCGCCCAGAGATATTTAGTTGGGCAGCACACCGAGATGATCCAATGACTTTGCCGGGATGGATCCAGCTGGCAGGGCGCGTAGAATCTACTCTGTCCCAAGTAAAGCGCTACCGGAGCGGCAGCGCCCAGCAACGACCGCCAGCGAGAGGTCGAGGGGAAGCAAGGAAGCAAGAGCGCCCCGGGGGACGACCCGGATCCACTTCCAAAGGCGACGACTGCAAAATCAAACAGGGTTGTTTTGTGTGTGGGAAAGCAGGCCATCGGGCGGCGGAATGTTGGGTCCTGAAGGGGGAACCACCAAAAGCCCCGAAACCCATGCCCGCGGCTGGGAGGCGAGCGGAGGAGGAGATACAAGCCCCGGAGCCTACGGAGAAGCTGGTGAGTCAGGACAGACGCATGATGGTAATACCAATTTGCTTATCGGGACTAAAGGATCGAGCCACCTGTAGAGCGTTTGTAGATTGTGGCTGCTCTAGGAACATTATAACTCCGGAATTAGCAGAGGCTCTAAAGTGCCAGCAGACAATACTGAAAGTTCCAATTGCGTTTTCGCAGTTGGATGGATCACTTGCTGCTGGAGGACTAACGAAGAAAGAAACACAGGGTATTCCATGTAAAATAGGCAAATGGGAAGGAAAAGTACCCTTTGAGATTTCCCCTATTGCCACGTACAATGTAATACTTGGGATCCCGTGGCTAGAACAGGCAAATCCCGAAGTAGATTGGAGGGGAAAAAGCATGTCTTTCAGAGAACAACAAGCAGAATGGGAGATAGGTAATATAGCGGAGGAAGGGGGCGAGGGGGAAGAATCAGAAGAAATAACTAAAGAACTATTGCCCCCGGAATACAGAGACTTTGTAGATGTGTTTAATCAAAAAGAAGCAAGCAAATTGCCTCCCAAGAGGGATTTAGAAGTGGGAATTGAAATCACACCAGGAGCAAGTTTGCCAAAACCCAAAGTTTATCCCATGTCCGTTCAGGAAAAAGAAGAGCTGAGAAAATATATTGATAAAAACCTGGCACGGGGATTCATCAAGCCATCTAACTCCCCTTTGGGGGCCCCGGTTTTATTCAGGAGGAAGAAAGACAATTCATTAAGACTGTGCATTGATTATAGAAATTTGAATGCCATTACAAAAGACAATAGATACCCCATGCCCTTAGTAAAGGACCTAATTACCGTACTGAAGAAAGGGACCATATTTACTAAACTGGATCTAATCGAGGCTTACCATAAGTTGAGGGTTAAGCCTGGAGATACTTGGAAAACTGCATTTTCCTGTGCTTATGGGCTTTTTGAATATTTAGTTTTGCCTTTTGGATTAAAAAATGGGGGCTCTTGCTTCATGCAACTCATAAATGAAATACTACGTCCTTTATTATATCGGGGGGTATTCGTATTTCTATATGACATCCTTATAGTGAGTGAGACTAAGAAACAGCACATTAAATTGGTCCGGGAAGTCTTACAAAAACTAAGGGAAGCCAAGCTATATGCAAAGTTCGCTAAATGTGAATTCAACAAAACACAAATAGACTTTTTGGGGTATCGAATATCTTCAGATGGGTTAGCCATGGACCCAGCTAAAATATCGGATGTACAAGAATGGGGGGTCCCCCAAACAAGAAGACAATTACAATCATTCCTGGGGTTCGCAAATTTCTATAGATCTTTCATAAAAGACTTCGCCCAGTTGGCGGCGCCCCTCACCGACCTTTTGAAAACGAAAGGGAAGGGGGAAACTGCAAAAGTAAAAGCCCCTGGTGCTAAATTAATTTGGACGCCGGAATGCCAAAAAGCTTTTGAAATTCTAAAAGAACGCTTTACCGAAGAACCCATCTTAAAGCATCCAGACATGCAGAAGCCTTTCACAATACATTGTGATGCTTCAGACTGTGCATATGGAGCAGTACTATTGCAAAAGGATCAAAATGGGGATTTGAAGCCATGTGGGTATTTATCAAGAAAATTTAGCAAAGCCGAAAAATGCTGGCCCATATGGGAAAAGGAAGCGTTAGCAATACTGAAAGCATTGGAATGCTGGAGGCATTTCCTCGAAGGGAGTGAAATCCCATTCGAAGTGTGGACTGATCATAAAAACCTCCAATATCTAAAATCCCCACGAAAATTGTCTCCTAAACAAATTAGATGGGCACAGTACTTTAGTAGATTTAATTTCCAATTAAAATTTTTCCAAGGAAAGCGAAACATTCTGGCCGATGCGCTCTCCCGCATGCCCCAACATGAGAACACAACCGTAGCGAAAGAAGGAACTTTATTTTCTGAGAAGCAATGGGGTTTGGCAGTCACCACCAGGGCACAAACGAAAAAAAACGATTTGGCCGCAGTCAAAATTAACGAGGGCAGTATTTGGGAAAAGGAACTTGCCCAATCGTATGAAGAAGACCAATGGATTATGTCCAACCCAGACAAGGGAGAACAAAAGGGAGGATTATGGTTTGTGAAAAAGAAACTATACATCCCAGCAGCTCTAAGAGTCAAAATATTGAATCGTTTTCACGACAACCAAAGTGCAGGACACATGGGGATTACAAAAACTACCAAGACTGTAGCGAAACAATGTTGGTGGCCAGGAATGAGAAAGGACATAAAGAATTATGTAAACGACTTCCGGGTGAGCGCTATGGCGACGGACACGGTTTCCTAGAGCTCTGGGAACCGCAACTCGATATTGCGCCTATCGGGGACTACAGACCCGATCCCCTGCCGTGGATTGAAGCGACAGGGGTTTGCTAAGCCAAGGTTTACTCCCGACGGCCCCAAAGATTTGCCGTTCCTCAAGAACGGCGGTTCGAGTGGGTCCGGGATCCCTGGTCAGCAAGACGCGGTTCGAGAAGCAGGAACTTTTCCGGCACAAGCCGTGCGTCGCGCTCACTTCAACAACAGCATGAAGAATATAAGAATACATTAAAACCGGGCGCAGGGGGACCCGGTTAAAGTGTAAGTAAGCCCTGTTGGGTCGCTAACTTCCTCATTAGCGCGGAAGGTGACAATAGGAAAAAAAATGATAGATTTAATGTAAGCTGGTTAAATGGTTGCAAAATAGTAAGCTTGTCTACCCGATCAATTTGAGAGACATAAAAAGAGCGAAGCCCAGAAGGGACAACCATCGGAGATAAATTTGCTCTACAAGCTCCGTAATTAGCGAGCTTTTTATTATATTTGTAGCAATTTAATATCGGGAAGAAAAAAAAAAGCCAACCGTTACCTATCAGTTTGCTGGTGCTCCAATATTAAGGCAGCGAGAAAGAGATTAGATAACAGCACAAAAATTAGGACTGACCTTGGAAGAACTCCGGAACAGCGGTGTTGTGTCTACAGCACTCAACTCCCACTCGCCCGGCAAGAGGTGGAGAGGAATCCCCACCCCGAGCCGGATGCGAGCTGCTCCTGAAACAGGAAGCGAGGGAACAACAACGGGTGAACACACACCATAGAGTGGCGGTATAAAAGTCATTCCTTGAAAAGGCTGTCTCGCAAGCGCGTCTCGCAGAGGTGGAGTGACGAAAAGTAAACTGCCAACCAGACCAGCAAGTACACACTGATTTGAGCTTATAGCTGTTACGGTCGTGCGGAGCTTTATGATAACGCCTTAACATTAACAACAGAAATTCCTAACAACATAAATTCCTAGATGCCAACTGAACCAAGGGGTGAAGACAGAAAGATAAGACCTCAAAGAAAAGAGATACGTTAGGTCCTACCCCCTGGTCCGTTAAGTAGACCAAGAAGCATTTAATCAGAATAATATAATCCACACTTAATACTTAATACAAATCAAACGGAGGCCAAAATGGCAACATTCCGTGGGAAATGGGATAAAGAGATAAAAGATGCCAAATCAACGCCAAGAAGGAACTCCCTACCAGAGGAAGCCAACTGGAGAGACCTCCTTCGAGAAATTCAATCTATATCAACCAAACAAGACCTACTCCAAAAGGAAATACACGAAATGGCCCGGAAACAGGATACACAGCACAAGATACTACAAGAAGACATGGCGGATCTCAAAAAAGAAATCAAAGAGGAAGTTAATATGATAAAAACGGAAGTAGTAAAAAATATCCAAGAAATCTCGGGGCTAAAACTCCAGAACGACAAAATGGAGAAAACACAATCAAAAATTCAAAGGAAACTAGAAACCCTGGAAGCCAAGAATAATAGGATAGAGAAGATACAAGACAAATTAGAACAAAATACCACAGATTTCCAACTAAGACTCAGAAATATACAAGAAGAACCAAAAGAAAATATTAAACAAATTACAGCCCAGATAATAGCTAAAATTTTAAATTGTACGGAACAGGTCGCATTTGAGCAAATAGATACAGCTCATAGGATTTATACTAACTACGCAAAAAAAAACAAAGTAGCAAGAGACACGATAGTCCACTTTGTTAAAAGAAGCACAAGAGAAGAAGTCTTCAGAGGTTCAAAACATCAACCAACGATATACAAAGAAAGTAAAATCATGATATACAAAGAATTCCCACAATCTACTTTAAACAACAGGAGGAAATATTTTTTCCTAACGGATGAATTAAAACGACTACAAATTAAATTTAGATGGGAAAGGCAAGAGGGACTGATGCTGACGTACAAGGAAGAGAAAGTCTGGATAAAAAGTGAGGAGAAAGCTGATGAATTCTATAGGAAATTAAAAAAAGACATATCACAAAAAACCAAGCAACAACCACCGAGCCTGGAAAAGAATCCAAAGCAGGCAAAGAAAAGAAGACAGGACTCTCCAAAAGAGGTCCAGACAGCTCTGTTTAATGAAGATAACCCAGAGGAATACGGGGAGGAAGAAGAAGAAGACGCAGTGAGTGATATATACTTCGATGACTAATTTATTAGGTGCAATAAGAATTTTCACAAACAATGTAAACGGTTTAAATTCAAAAATAAAAAAAAAGATTATTTAATAACTTAAGGAAAAATAATTATGACATCATAGCGCTACAGGAGACACATATAGCCACTAAAAATGCTAATTATTTAATAAACAATAGCTTAGGGAAAGCCTTCCACTCCTTAGATGGAGAAAAAAAACGGGGAGTCACTCTATACATAGCAGAAAAATTTAAACCGGTGGAAGAATTCAGGGACCATGAAGGTAGGATCATCGCAGTTAAAATATTAATGGGTAAAGAATCTATCTTAATATGTAACATCTATATGCCAAACGGCCCAAAACAGAAATTTGTTAAACAATTAAGAACTAAGATTAGTGAGATAGAATTTGATCACCTATTGATAATGGGTGATTTTAATGGGGTCATCGACTTTAAAATGGATAAATCATCACACAATAAGAATAACAAAAAAAATATTAAAAACTCCCTTCCGAGAAATCTATATCAATTTATGAACGAATTCGACTTATGGGATATTTGGAGACTAAAGAACCCCAAGCAAAAAGATTATACATATTATTCGAGTAGACATCAGCTATGGACCAGAATTGATATGATCTGGGCCTCCAAAAGTCTAGCGCCTAAGATTGAAGAAATAAAAATTCAGGCAAGGGATCTCTCGGACCACTGCCCTATAACGATGACAATTAATAAGAATGACCATAGAGTAAATTGGAGATTAGATAATAATTTGATCAAACAGAAGAAAGATATTGAAAACTTAAAACAGTTAACTAAAGAATATTTCCAGTTAAATGATAATGAGAATGTCGCCCCACAAATCGTTTGGGACGCATATAAGGCGGTGGCAAGAGGCTTCTTTATACAACAAAAAGCAAGGAAAAACAAAATCAAAAACCAAAAATTACAATCACTTCAAGAAGAATTAGAGAAACTCGAGCAAAGATTAAAAGTAAATCCTAAGGAGAGTAACATACTTGTAAAAATAAAATTATTACAAAAAGAAAGGACTAATATACAGCTAGAAACCCTCGCTAACCAACTAAAATGGACGAGACAAAATTCATTTGAAAATGCAAACAAACCGGGGAAATGGCTTGCTAGAATAATTAGAAAAAAGAAAAATAAACAACAAATTATTAAAATCAGTGCAAAGGAAAAAGATGTGTTTACGGACGACGAAATTAAATTGGAATTCGAGAATTACTATAAGAACCTATATAAAAAAGAAGTAGTTAACCCAGAAGAGATAACAAGCTATATATGTAGTCAAAAACTACAAAAAATATCCGATATCCAAAGGTTAAACTTAAATAAAGAAATTACTGAAGAAGAAATTAAAAAAGCCATTCAAGATTTAAAATCAGGCAAGTCACCAGGTCCAGACGGCTTCATAGCCGATTTCTATAAAATCGAACAAATAGAAATAATTCATTTCTTAAAAAAAATCATGAATATAGCATTAAAGGAAGGTAAAATCCCTGACTCATGGAAACAAGCAGAAATAATCCTGATCCACAAAGACGGAACAGATCCGAGTAATGTAAGGAATTATTGGCCCATATCATTATTAAACAATGACTACAAAATTTATACGAAAATTCTGGCAGAAAGATTCACAATCTTTTTAAAAGATTGGATTTCAGAAGACCAAGCAGGTTTCTTACCCAACCGCAGTACCAAAGATAATATTAGAATTATTCTGGATGCGATAGAATACTATGATCAAAACCATCAGAAGGAAGTGGGATTTTTATCATTAGATGCGGAGAAAGCTTTTGATAACGTCAATTGGGAATTTTTCAAATTATTATTTATAGAGTTAGACATGGGAATTTTTTTTCAAAATGGGATAAATGCAATCTACTCTAATCAATTTGCAAAAATTAAAGTCAATAATGTATATACTGATAATTTTGAAATACAAAAAGGAACAAGACAAGGCTGCCCGCTTTCCCCCTTAATTTTTATATTTACACTAGAAATTCTGATGAGAGCAATAAAAGAGGATAAAAAATTAAAGGGCATTAAAATTGGAAATCAAGAGCTAAAATTACGCGCCTTCGCCGATGATGTTATATGTATATTAGAGAACCCAAATGAGACTATCAAGGATTGGCTAAGAAAGATTGAGGAATTTGGCGTACTGGCGGGTTTCAAAATAAATGGCAAAAAGACAACAATACTTACAAAAAACATGACAAAAAAGAAACAAAACGAACTAAAAGAAACTGCGGGCCTAGAAATTGTTAAAAAAATTAAATATTTAGGCATCTGGATTACAAATAGAAATAATCAACTTCTAGAACTAAATTATGGGACAAAATGGCAAGAGATAAAAAGAGACCTAGAGGGATGGAAATATCTAAAGATGTCACTTATGGGCAGAATAGCTATAATTAAAATGAACATTTTGCCTAAACTACTCTATCTGTTTCGTAATATCCCTATTATTAGAGGAAAAAAATTATTTGTCGAATGGAACCGGGAAATAAATAAATTTATCTGGCAAAACAAAAAACCAAGAGTTAAATTCTCCACTATGATCACACCCAAAGAAAGAGGGGGCTTTGATGTACCAAGTTAACAATTATACCATGATGCTTGTGCGCTAGAATGGACAATAGATTGGGTAAAATTAGAAAAAATTAAATTACTAACAATAGAGGGATTTAATTTGCGTTGGGGTTGGCATGGATACCTATGGCAAGAAAAGGAAAAAGTAGACAAACAATTTGGAAATCATTTTGTGAGATCAGCCCTAATTGGAACCTGGAAAAAGTATAAGAGATATCTATACGAAAAAACCCCCCTCTGGTTCGCCCCTCTAGAAGCCATCCAACGTAGATTACTAGGATGGCAAAAATGGCCAACGTATAGAGAAATTATTAAAATAGGAAATACGACGGGAGACTTACCCCTCTTAAAGGACATAGAGGAAATCAAAAAACAATATAAGAACATTACATGGCTCCAATACTATCAACTAAAAGAGTGCTATAAAATAGATAAGGAAATTGGCTTTAACACAAACACTAACTTCTGGGATATTTTACTCAAAAGGGAAAAAAAATTATAACATTACTTTACAATAAATTACTAGAATGGAACACAGAAATGGATATAATCAAAGATTCGATGCTAAACTGGTCTAGAAATATTGGTAGACCGATAATGTTGGACGAATGGGAAACTATTTGGAACAAGAATACGAAACTATGTTACTCTATTGAATTAAAGGAGAATTGGCTAAAAACTATACATAGGTGGTATCTAACACCTAAAAAATTAGGACTTATGTATAAAGATAGTAACAAGAATTGCTGGCACTGTGGAAAACAGGTGGGCTCATATTTTCACATGTGATGGGGTTGTAAGATAATTAAAATTTTCTGGTTAACAATCCATAGAGAATGTAAAAGAATTTTTAAAGTTAATTTTGAATGCAAACCTGAATACTTCCTCTTAGGCCTATATAACTTTAAAATAGAGAAAATCGAAAACCCAGAAACAGGGAAAAATAACAAAGAGAAATTATTTATTTACGCTATCACTGCAGCTAGAATAGTACTAGCCAGAAACTGGAAAGACGGAAAAAATCTCAACAAAGAAGAATGGATGGAAAAATTATTGGACATCAAAAACATGGATAGACTGACCTTTCTGCTTAAAAAAACTACGGGACAACCAATGAAGGAAACAAACTGGACACTCCTAGACAACTACCTACAAGAGACAACGTTTTGATGTGGAAAACAGACTGGAAGTTAGAAGATCGGAAATCCACCTCTAACCCCCCCTACACCCCCTCCCCCCACCCTCCCCCCCCGAATAGGGTTCTTCCCTCCCCCCCTTATTGCTACCTCTACCCCCACATCAGCCTGCCCTCCCTACGTCCCCTCATATCTTTCACTCATGGAAACTCTGCTCTTTTACTTCACTCTCCCCTCCCTCTTCCCCTTTATTTTTCTCCTCTCCCTCTACGCTGATGTTAATCACCAAAATTTAATAAAAACTATTTAAAAAAAAAAAGAATTATGTAAACCAATGTAACAGTTGTGCTATGAATAAACCGCCGGGCCAGAGAATGGAGGAAAGGGGGCCGAGAAATGGAAAGCTCAAATGCAAGAATGTTGGGACCAAGTGACTGTAGCTTTGAAAGAAGCTCACAAAAAATACAAAACATTTGCAGATCGGAAAAGGAAGGAGGGCGATAAGCTGGAAAGGGGAGACTTAGTATGGCTAAGTACAAAAAACATAAAACTAGGACTACCTTCAAAAAAGTTAAGCCCTAGGTTTATTGGACCCTTTAAAATACAGGGAATCATAAACGAAGTAACCTTCCAATTGCAATTGCCAAAAAGTCTAGGGAAAATACACCCTGTGTTCCATCGTAGCTTACTAAAAAAATATATGGGTACTTTGGATAAAGTGGATACATAGTTTCTGTGTTTGTTCTATTGCAGGATCAAGACGAACGGGATACAGAAGAAATCGTAAGACGGGGGGGGGGAAGTACCATGTCATGGGACCAATTCCAAGAGCTGAGTTTGCAAGCTCTTGAATCGGAGCCATAAAAAATTACACTCCTCTACATCTCACACGGAACACCATGCAGCGAAGCCTGGAAAACTCAGGAGAGAAACCAAAACATTTTTGATGAGTAACTGTTTTGTAGTGATGATATTTACGTGTGATGTGACGTTGAAACAAAGGTGATAAAGGTGATTGTATGTAAACATTATGTCATTCTCGACTTTGTTCATGTCGAGTGTTCTTCAATAAAGATCCTGTTTGATAACAGCTACCAGTGGTCTGTCTTCATGCCGGTCGTTTGAAGTGAGCACGACATATGGTGGTATGGGAAATAAAATATTGAGGAATTGGTGGTAGTTAAGGTCAAGGGTAAAGGTTTTCCCCAGACATTAAGTCCAGTTGTGTCTTACTCTGGAGATTGGTGCTCATCTCCATTTCTAAGCCGAAGAGCCGGCGTTGTCCGTAGACTCCTCCAAGGTCATGTGGGATGACTACATGGAGCGGCGTTACCTTCCCGCCGGAGCAGTACCTATTGATGCACTCACATTTGCATGTTTTTGAACTTCTGGGTTGGCAGAAGCTGGGGCTAACAGTGGGGGCTCTCTCCGCTCCCCTAATTCAAACCTGTGGCCTTTCGGTCCAGAAGTTCAGCAGCTCAGCGCTTTAACACGCTGCGCCATCAGGGGATATTATTTCCTAAAGGTTGTGAATATACAATATTTCTGATTGGTTTTTTTGTTTGTTGGAGGCAAGTATGAATGCTGCAATTAGGAAAAATGATTAGGATGTAATGGCCTTGCAGCTTTAAAGCCTGGCTGTTTTCTCCCTGAGTGAATTTTTTGTTGGGAGGTGTTAGCTGGCCCTGATTGTTTCCTGTCTGGAATTCCCTTGTTTTCAGAGTGGTGTTGTTTGCGATATTTTATGTGCTTCTACTGTCTGTGACCCTGAGAAAACAGAGGATTTTCCAGACTTTGATGATGGGAATATTTTGTTGGGAGGTGTTAGCTGGCCCTGATTGTTTCCTGTCTGGAATTCCCTTGTTTTCAGAGTGGTGTTGTTTGCGATATTTTATGTGCTTCTACTGTCTGTGGCCCTGAGAAAACAGGATTTGCCAGACTTTGATGATGGGAATACTTTGTTGGGAGGTGTTAGCTGGCCCTGATTGTTTCCTGTGTGGAATTCCCCTGTTTATTTACTGTCCTGGTTTTAGAGATTATATTGTTCTGCATTATTCTATCCCAGTAATTATTTCATATTAAAGAAGAATCTCACTTATCCAACATTCGCTTATACAATGTTCTGGATTATCCAACGCAGTCTGCCTTTTCATAATCAATGTTTTTGTAGTCAGTGTTTTAAATTCATTGTGATATTTTAGTGGTAAATTTGTAAATACAGTACAGTAGAGTCTCACTTATCCAACATAAACGGGCCGGCAGAACGTTGGATAAGCGTATATGTTGGATAACGAGGAATTAAGGATAACCCTATTAAACATCAAATTAAGTTGTGATTTTACAAATTAAGCACTAAAACATCATGTTAGACAACAAATTTGTCAGAAAAAGTAGTTCAGTACACAGTAATGCTATATAGTAATTACTGTATTTATGAATTTAGCACCAAAATATCACGATATATTGAAAGCATTGACTACAAAAATGCATTGGATAATCCAGAACGTTGGATAAGTGAGTGTTGGATAAGTGAGACTCTACTGTAAATACTACATAGCATTACTGCGCATGGAACTACTTTTTCTGTCAAATTTGTTGTATAATATGATGTTTTGGTGCTTAATTTGTATAACGATTACCTAATTTGATGTTTAATTGGCTTTTCCTGAATCCCTTCTTATTATCCAACATATTCACTTATCCTGCCGGCCTGTTTACATTGCATAAGTGAGACTCTACTGTATATTTCTAATCTTATATTATCTGCTCAGAACTGGATTATATGAGGCTCCTTCTTCACAGCTGTATAAAATGCACACTGAAGTGGATTATATGGCAGTGTGGAGTCAAGATAATCCAGTGCAAAGCAGATAATATAAGATTATAAATGGGTTATATAGCTGTGTGGAAGGGCCTTGAGTCTACACTGCCATATAATCCAGTGCAAATCTGATAATCTGTGGAAGAAGTCTAAGTGAGGCCTAAATCTGCCTGTCCCCTAACTGAAACCTGGCTGTCCCTTGGTTGCTAGGCAACCAAGTGGGCAGAGATTAGCCCTCTAAACTGGCAGCAATTGGATAAAAAAAATTATTGCTCTCCCTCTAATTAGGACTTTATTTTTCTTTTCTTTTTGTTGTATCAACCTTGAGGCGTGGATGATGGGTTGTGTTGTCAAATTTTGAGGTTGGGGGGCCTGTACTTTTGTTGTTTTGTGAATCGCCGTGATGCCATCACTCTTTTATATATATAGATATTATTATGATATGCTAAAATTTAATCTTTTGTGTATTTCTATTATTTATTATTATTATTCATTGTTTTTATTATTTAAAAAGTGCTTCAAATTTTATTTATATTGTTTTATGTCATATTATACCATTGCAAATATCTATGTTTATTTGTTAAATATTTAGAAATCTCCTAACATCAATCATAGCCATTTTTAAAATAAAATTAACAATTAATCTTTTCCTGTCTTGAACTTATATATTCAAATTTCACATAGTTAGCATTTCAATAGCTCTCATATGTTCAAAATAAAAATAGTTCAAAAAAGAAATCTATAATTAAAACCTTTTTTAAAAAAATATCCTTCTGAATACTATCCAGCGTTATGAAAATGGAGGATTTTTCTCCATTTCCTTTTTGTAAATATCAAGATTTGTGCAGTTGACATGCCTCCCAGATGCATACATGAGAAAAGAAAAATATGTCATAGAGGAAGGGTGGAAAAATGTTGTTTAAATACCATGAAATTGTTAAAAGATGGATTTCTCAAGTGTTGGTAGATCCTGATAAGAAGATTCCTGAGCTGATTAGAATCTTTGCAGTTCAGGTCTTATTCTGCCCAAAATTTGCTCATTTTATTTTAGAGAGACAACTTTATATGTTGGTAAAAACCTTTTCTGCATAGACAATATTATTGTATATGGAGAAATGTGTTTCCTAGACACAGATAAAAAGGTGCAAATATTGCTCAAAGTCCTCGGCAATAGAACTTTTGACAAAGAAAACACCATGTTCTGCACAGGAAACTGAAAATGGTGTTTCCTGCAATGACAATGCTTTAGTAGGGGATTTACTCTGTACAAAATTTGCATCTGATTATTTTGCACTGAAATGAGCACTTTCTGCACCTAAAATGACTTTAGGATCATCCTAAATTATGAAAGTTATTGCTCCAGAAGTGAGCTAGATGGAAAAACACCAAGAACTCTCATTAAATCTGGGTATTTTGTATCCCTAATGTGGCAAATATAAATTTGAAATGTAAAGCTTACATTGATTCTACAGGTCTGTTGGATTTATCAAAACTCTAAGTAGTTTTACACTTTTTCCCCTTTTAATAAATAGCTGCCAGACAGTATTTTGCAGCTAATCCAAAAATGCCTAAAATGTGATTTCAAGCAAGCATTGTATTTTTGTTGTGTACAGAAAAACCTCAGCCCTGGATCGATATTCTGTCTATTGTTATAAGTACAACTTTGGGATTACAGAAGTTTTAAAAAATTATTTCTCTTTTTGGCTCTCTCGGTTCATGAACCAGCCTGTCTGCTGATTAGAAATCAGATCAGGAACTATTTTGGCAGTTATCCAGTGGCTGTCTGGTATGAAAGGTTACAGCAAATACGCAACACTTGCCCCACACTTCTGTGAACACAGCAAGACCATTTGTGAATCTTCAGAATGTGAGATGGAGAAAATGCTATTTTCTACTTCTTGTTACTTTCCATAAGGGAATCCTAGTCAAAGGTCATTGTGTATGGAGACACTGTCTGTTTTATAAATTTCCCACTTAATGGCTGCTCCACACAATCTGAATAGAGGAGAAACATTTTTATTCCAAATCATGCCAGAGTTGTGTAGGATTGAACTGGGAACTGCAGAGCTCGAGGGAACATCAACAGATTACCTGAGTTCAGGTCAGAAAACACTGTTCAGGCAATAGTAGGAATAATGCAGAGCTTTGCAAAGTAACTATTTTGGACTGCAACACTCCAGGTCTACCAGTAAGTATACAAAATGGAACAGAATTGCAGAACATCAGCCCCACTCACTGGCTACAGAATTTCAGAGTAACAAATAAGAAAATTCTTGCTGCTGAAAGTAAAATTCACATATGAGAAGGAAGGGAGAAATGAAGGAAGGACACCTACAACTGGAAACAACTAGATTTGGATTCAACTTCTTGGTATAGTTCCTTTAAGTAACCATTGCAACATTTAAAGGTATATAGAAGCTATCTGAGTGGGAGCTGTAAAAGCTCATCTCCTAAAATGAATATCCCACATTTCTTAAACCCTTGTTTCTTTTTCCCCACTAGAACTGTATCTAATCATGTGGTTTAGGGGATAAAATCCAAGCAAGAGAGGAAAGCATTCTATGTCATATGATGTAGGACTCATAAAAGGCAATACTTTTATGGATACTCCACACCCATGGAATCATTATTCCTTATCTACTAGTGATTGAACCAGAAATTTATATTGAAATTTAGATTAAGAGCCAGGATGGCAGAAGTGGCATGAGAGGAAATTCTACTGTATTTTCCAAACATACCAAACAGGCGAGAAAACATAGTATCCTTAGCTTGTAGCAAAATATGAAAAGAACAGAATTCAGGATTGGAGCTTGCATTCTTTTTCCACATGTTAAATATGGACAATTGCTTGGGTTAGTGGGTTTTTCTTATTCTTCTAGTCATACTGTTTGAAAGCCATGCATTTGTCTTATCATTAACAATCCTGTGCACTCTCAGCATATGTGCTTATGCGCACTATTGCTCAATATAAAACACACGAGTCATCATTTACCTTGTTACTCTTCTCTAGAAGGGCCCAGGAGCACAGGGCAGGCAGGTGAGCAAAAGCTGAAACAGGATGAACTGGAGAATTCCCTAGATGACATCTTAGGGAAAGGATTATATTTTAAAATTACAGCTCCTTGAATATTCCTCACAAGAAGTATCGTCCAAACAGAAAACGTTTTCCAAGGTCTAATCTTATCACCCCACCCACCCCCCTCTATCACACAAAAATGACCAAGAAACCTAGGGTCAATCTTAACTCCAGTTCCAAAACTAATCCCTGCTAGAAGAAATGTGACTAGGAAAAGAGGCTGTGAGGCTAAAAGCAACTGTGGCTTAGCTTCATTTGTATGCACAGCTTATTTGCTTTAAAAAGTAAAAATAGAAAGTGTCCTCCCATTCCCCACTCTCTTTTTATTTCTTAGAGGGTAAATGAGGTTTAAACAAGAATGTATCTAAGGCGTCAGGTTCCAAACATAATCAAGTGTCAGAGAGTCAACTGCAATAATATGGGATAAGGTAAGGTAAGCTGGGAAGGAAATAAAGTGCCAAGAAGCGATGTCTCAGTAATAGGGTCTAACATGCTGGTGATTATTCAAACACACATTGAAATAGCCATGTCTTCAGCTGTTTGATAAAGGCAGACAGGGTTAGGGCCAATCTAATCTCACCAGGGAGGGAATTCCAAAGCTGGGGGGCCACCACAGAGAAGGCCCTCTCCCTCGTTCCAGCAAGCCAAGCCTGTGATAGTGAAGGGAACGAGAGGAGGGCCTCCCCTGAGGTTCTAAGAGATCATGTAGGCCCATGAGGGAAAGGTGATCGCGAAGGTAGATGGGTCCCAAGCCGTTCAGGGCTTTCTAGGTAAGTACCTGCACCTTGAATTGGGACCGGAAAGTGAACGGCAGCCAGTGGAGCTCCTTAAACAAGGGGGTTGACCACCCGTCATAGTCAACACTCAAACCACTAGATCATGCTGATTTTCATACTACAGATGGTAAATATACTTCCCTTGCTGAAACTCCCCAAATATTCTGGCTTTGTGTCCAAGTGAAGGAGGTTATTGTCTACACATTTCACTCCTTGCCTCTGTGCATTTGCCCAATCCCATCACCACATGTGCCCTCTCTTTGCTCTATCATCTCTTGCTGGGCGTGCATGTAAGTGTAGTGGATCAAAATGTCCTCAACTGATGTCACATCCATTCAAATGGCCAATCTTCCCCTCAAATAAATATTGCCTGGAATACAGGCAATAAAAATAATGCATTTCCCCCACAAGGATAAAACACAGGGGGAGGCAAGATAGATCATGGAAATGATATGAAATCCCTTGAGCAATGCACATTTAATGGCTTGATGAAAGTACTTGAAGACTGTGACGTTTGCATATAGTCTTTAGAAGGCCAGACAGGGGTGGGAAAGAAACATCGCCTTCTCCCCTTAATGCCCTGAAAGGATTGCCAAACTATTATGACTATTAGGTTCACCTAACCTGAGAGGGTCTTTTCATGGGGATCAGACAGCTAATGCTTGGGAGCACTGACTTGCCTGAAATATTCATGGAGCAGCCACAAGCATGCATTTTCCCCTCACACCTGTTACATTTCTTTAGATGTTCACATGTACACACCAAAAGGGAGTAGCAGAATCATCACCTCAAAGCCACTGCACAATCTCCAATGAAGACCTGCATTTTCAAGCTGCAAATAAGAATGAATATACTCTATCCCTCTCTGCTTCTTTACTCCTCCACCTTGCCCAGTTTTACTAGACTGAAAAATAATAGCACATACATCCCTGTCATGACTGTAATGTAACACTTGAAACATTCATTCTCATGATTAGTTTCTTTCTTTGTCCCCAACCACCCATTGCCATGGATTCTTTCACACACGGAGATGCACTACTTATTACTTCCTTGACCATTGTCTCCCCTACAGATCCTCACTCATTGCTGCCCCCTCTTTTTTTCATCTTGGCAGCCCAGTTGTCTGTAGCTTGTTATATCTTTCTTCCCCAGAGCCATTTTCTCTTCTGCCTTGCCAAGTCAATCATGCACAGAACTCTTTTTTTTTTCTCACACAGTCAGCGCACACACATTCAGACACATTGTATGCATTGAGGGAAGGCTTCAGGGGAGAGTATTCTTGGCTGAAGGGGGCAGGGCCCAGAAAGTCTATCAAAAGCTAACTCCAGTTCTGATAGTTGCACTTCCAACCAGCGTCTTTGATTAACAGAGTACTTACAGCAAAAGCTTATCACTTCAAATAGTGTTTGAAGTGCATTACAAGAGTGTTTTTCCTACTACAAGTACACCACTTGGATAGCCAATATACAGCAGCCTTGGCTTTCTTGTCAATGCGTCCAAGCCCACTTTGCTTATACTCTAATAATACTTCCAAATGTATCTCCTGAAAAAGTGTAGTTTCTAGTTTCTGTCCCTTAAGACAGAGGTAAAATACCTCAACTCAAAAGGAATTTCTTTATGTTATTCAATTTACATCACTCCTTCCTCCAATGGAACTCAAAGGGGATTACACTGAAATCTGACACATGTGTAAAATGGGTAAAAATCATCTTTAAATATCAAAACATAATGTAAAAAAGAAAATACAACAACCAGTCAGATAAAAGCCCTGTCTGTAGCAGATTGAGTTGCCAAAGGGAAGTCTGAATTTAGGGGAAAAAAATCTTTGCCTGCAGGCAGAAAGAAAAATGAAGACTTTTGGACTTTCTATTCATCTCGAAGAAACCTTCCAGTGATGTTAAAAAGCATATACCTCCATTATGCTTGACTCCATGAAGTCAAAGGAATTGCAATATATGTTTACTTTGGACAGGTGGTTGCCCTCAATGATAATAATTCCACTTTGTTCTCCAAATTGAGACCCAAAGTGGCTCACACTTTAAAAGCAATATGGTTAACAATATACAAAAGGTAAATGCCATATTTTATCAAATCTACAACACACTTTTTCACATTTAAGGTGTGCCTTAGATTCAGCTAAGCAACATTTTGCTTCCTCTGCCTCCCCAATGATTCCATAGACTTAGTAAAACAGATTCATGCAAACACGATGACTTCCCTGTTTCTTCACACTATCTCCTTACTCCACAAGAAAGACTGCACTATAAAGTTGCACTGAAACAAAAAAAAAACCAGGAGATTCTTAGATATATTCAAAGAAACTTGTTTTTTCCTAAAATGGGGTGCACTTTACAGAACAGATGTGCAGCCTTGGAAAATAATAGATTTTATTCTTGTTTTGTATACCTATATATCCAGGCAGTCTTCAGTGATTATTATTATCATTGTTATTTATTTATTTCTATCCCGCTTTTCTCACAAATCTGGACTCAAAGTGGCGAACAACATATAAAAAGCAAATAATAATAAACTTGATATGTAACCCACCCTATTTCCCCAAAGGGACTCACATACAATGGAAATAAACAGTCCCATCACAAGCATATTCCTATCTAATAAAATTGTAAAGAAAACCTCACATCAAATATAATTAGTATCTAAACAAAAACACAGTTAAAATCTTCAATAAGTTAAAAAAATCCATCTAGTATTAGTTCATTTAGTGATCTTTCAGTCAGGTAACAATTGTGAATACGAAAGGGAGCTCTGGCGCAGACTCGTCCATGAGGTCACGAAGAGTCAGAATTGACTGACCAAATGAAGAAGAAGAAGAAAAAGAAGAAGAAGAAGAAACGGAAAAAAGAAGTATTTTAATAGCACTTATAACTACTCTACTTCAGACTTTCCAGCAAACTCTGGAGTCCCCCACAACTTTATCCAAAGTAGAGCAAAGTCAGTTTAAACCAAAACACCCTATGATTCAAACTGAAAGGTGCCATGCATCGCAAGGATAGTCAGCAGTCTTTGTGATGACTGCACATTTTTTGCCAGTGTTTGCAAGTACTTACTGTACTTGCATCTTGTGTCTGGTGAGTTCTTGTTAGCCTAACTTGGAGGTGCCAGGAATTGAACCTGGAACCTTCTGCATACAAAAGGGTGTTTTCTGCCCCTGAGCTGCGACCCCTTAATTTCATCTTGCTTTGGAACTTTCCTGTGTATGTTGTGTCCTCTCTGCCAGAATCCTGCACTGGCATGCTTGGGTTATAACAACTCCTTATAAATTTGAAATGTTATTGTTGAATATAAAAGAAAGGGACACTGCAGGTCTTCAATTTTTCATCCAAGTTACTTTTCAGGGGGAAAATGTACCATGTATGACCACTTCTTTCCGATTCATGGCAATAAAAAATGGAGCTCTTCCTCCCAGGCAACCGAACAGATTTTTTCCCCTTATCATTTTAACATGGCCTGCCATATGACAGTAAAATGATCAGGTACAAAAGAAAGGCTAAAAAACATCTAATTTTGCTTGCAATGGATTTTACAAGCCTCAATGGAATTAATTACTGAGAACTTGCACATGTAGTAATTAATTTTATGCAATTCAGCACCATCTGCAGATGCATTCTTTCCTTTCAAAGCTACTTTAATTTGATGTAAAGACTGAAATTGTTAGGAGTTTTTAGAAAGCAAAAGCCATTTACATCCTGTTTGTGTCAAAACAATTAGATAAAGAAGTTAAATAGTATTTAGAAAGTGAGCTTCTTCCCCCCTTTTTTAAAAAAAACATCTGGAAAATGTTTTCCAGTGATGGAAAAAGAGACAGCCTCAAAATGAAAGTTTTATGCCCAAATGATTTTGGAAGAGAGATATGTAAGTATAGCCTAGATCCTGTTCATCAGCATGCATGTGGAAAGGCCATTATGAAGGTTACATTCTGTGGCTCCATACCTTCCAAGTCCCATGCATCTGCCAGCATGGCCATGCTTCAAAATGTCCTGCTTCCCCCTGCCCTCACCAGTTTCTGAATTGCTTGATTTTGTTATTTGCTCTCAGCTATGAGCCTGACTTGCATAGTACTTTGAGCACTAGATTGATACTGAGTTCAAATCTCCACTCAGCCATGCAAACCCACTGAGTGACCTTGGGCTCACCACAGTGTCTTATCCTCAGAGAAGAGCAATGTTAAACCTCTTTTGAACCAATCTTACGAAGAAAAGCCCATGGCACATTCGACTTAGAGCCACCACAGGTCAGAAATTACTTGAAGGAACATAACAACAACAGATATTTCCTCCTGCTCTTTCTCAGCTGTATCCATGCCTCTGTATTCTCCAAGGACCTCATCAAACTAGAGTTTAGATCCACTTTATATCCACTTTAGGGAGGGACCTTTAAACAGGTCAGCCAGACAGGTCCTGGGCCTCACTAAACTACAAACTCCAGAATGCGGCAGGAGGCAGAAACTGGATTTAAAGTGGATCCATGCTCTGGTGTGATAAGACAACAAAATATGAAAGGAAAAGAGGAAAACAAAGAAGGTGGCAACAGCAGGTTTAGCATTCCCTATACCAAGGCTTCTTAAACTTTTTCCACTCACAACCCCTTTCCACCCAAGAAACCTTTACATGAGAAACCTAAAATCAAACATCTACCAATATCAGATCAGCATTTGCAAGGCTTGTAGTGATTTTAGCTAGGACCCCAGATAGAGATGTTCGAGCCCGGTGAGCCTTCGCTAAACCAGATGAGCCAGGACAGAGTAAAGGAGCTCTGGAATGAAGCCAAAGCTACAGAGGTTTATTACAATTTGGCCAAATTAGATACAAGTGCAAGCAATATGCTTCAAAAGGTACAGGCACAAATACATAGAAAAATATGACATTTATGCAGTTCGTACAGCTATTCAGACTTCCTGCTCTCTCCCATGACTGCCTGAGAAAAGAGGCAGGCTAGGATTGGTGCTGTTCTTGACTGTGGGGTTCCCCAGATGTCAAAGCCTACAGAAGGAGATTTCCATGGTGAGAAGAAAGACAGCTAGTAGTTGGTCAGCTTGATGGATCAATCCATTGCAGGGATGCCTGCTAGAAAGGTGAAACTGTGGATAAAATGATGAAGTGAATATGCTGATTTGATTTTGAGTAACTCAAGTGTCCAGTTCCATGTAAGCCAAAGGGTGCAAGAATCAAAAACTAATTCATGTTTGCTGAGCCCCTTCTTCTGTGGAAACAGCATACCCTCAGTCTTAAGTTGAATGAACAAATACTCTGAGCTCATCCTGATAACAAAGAGGATCATTTGTCCACATACACACACAAAGGTTTTGATAATTATTTCGCTTGGGAAATAGCTGGAGGGATCCTGGCCGTGATCTCTTTTCCAAGGGATCGTGCAAACTGAGCACATGGAAAGGTAGCTGCCATCAAGATACATTTTGATACATACATTTGATACACTTTATACACTTAAGAATTGACATGATACATAAATGATACAATCTATATATATAAAAGAGTAAAAAAACCGGTGGCAGTGAGCAAAACAACAAAACTACACATTGGAGAACCATGAAACTTGGCAACACAACCCACCATCCTTGCCCCTAGGTTCCGAAAACAAAAAGAAAAGAAAAATAAAGTCCTAATTAGAGGGAGAGGAATAATAGTTTTTATCCAATTGCTGACAGTTAGGAGGCTAAGCTCTGCCCACTGGGTCTGCTGCCAGTTAAAAGGCTATGCCCACTTGGTCTCCTAGCAACCCACTCAGCCCAGGGCCTCTTCAGCCAGGCTTCTTCCCCACTGCCTATAAAATACAGATTATCTGATTTGAACTGGATTATATGGCAGTGTAGACTCAAGCTATATAACCCATTTATAATTTTATATTATCTGCTTTGAACTGGATTATCTTGAGTCCACACTGCCATATAATACACTTCAGTGTGCATTTTATATAGCTGTGAAGAAGGGCCTCATATAATCCAGTTCTAAGCAGATAATATAAGATTATAAATATACAGTAGAATCTCACTTATCCAACATAAACACCCCGGCAGAAAATTGGATAAGCGAATATGTTGGATAATGGATAATAAAACTACCTTGACAATAAAAGGTAGTTTAATGCATAGTAATGCTATGTAGTAATTACTGTATTTACAAATTTACCACCAAAATATCACAATAAATTTAAAACATTGACTACAAAAACATTGAGTACTATAAGGCACACTGCGTTGGATAATCCAGAAGATTGGATAAGCGAATGTTGGATAAGTGACATTCTACTGTAATATGATATAATTACTGTGGTAGAATAATACAGAACAATATAATCATAGAATCATAGAATCATATCTATGATCTATCATGTCTCCTCTCAGCCTTCTCTTCTGCAGGCTAAACATGCCTAGTTCTTTAAGACGGTCCTCATAGGGCTTGTTCTCCAGACCCTTGATCATTTTAGTCGCCCTCCTCTGGCTGCTTTCCAGCTTGTCAACATCTCCCTTCAATTGAGGTATCCAGAATTGGACACAGTATTCCAGGTGTGGTCTGACCAAGGCAGAAAAGAGGGGTAGCATAATTTCCCTGAAGCTAGACTCTATACTCATATTTATGCGGGCCAGAATCCCATTGGCTTTTTTAGCAGCCGCATCACATTGTTGGCTCATGTTTAACTTGTTGTCCATGAGGACTCCAAGATCTTTTTCACATGTACTGCCAGGACAGTAAATAAAGAGCAATACTCTGAAAGCAGGGAAATTGGGAATTCCACAAAGGAAACAATCAGGGCCAGCTAACACCTACCAAGAAAGGATTCTTCCAGAAAGGAAGCTGAGAAGGGAGTGAAGCAGTGTGTATTACCAAATTCATTATTATTACTATCATTACTATTATTATTATTATTCGTATTATTATTATTGTTATTATTGTGTTGCTGTGAACCATGAAAATGAACACAATCTCGCTCCAAGTATTCAAAAACACTAAAATCAGAATATATAAAATTACTGTGGTATAATAAAACAGAACAATGCAATCTCTAAAATCAGAACCCTAAATAAAGAACAACACTCTGAAAACAGGGGAATTCCACACAGGAAACAATCAGGGCCATCTAACACCTCCCAACAAAGTATTCCCATCACCAAAGTCTGGCAAATCCTTTGTTTTCTGAGGGCCACAGACCTTTTTTTGGACTGTGTGTGCTCAAGCACTGCATATGGGTACTTCTTCATCTACACAGACAGTAGAAGCACATAAAATATAAAGAACACCACTCTTGAAACAAGGGAATTCCAGACAGGAAACAATCACGGCCAGCTAACATCTCACAACAAAAAATTCCCTCAGGGAGGAAGCACCCAGGCTTTAAAGCTGCAAGACCATTACATGCTAATCATTTTGCCTAATTGCAGCATTCATACTTGCCTCCACCAGACCAAAAAAAACCCAAACAAACAGAAATATTGTATATTCACAACCTTTACGAAATAATATCCCCTGATGGCACAGCATGTTAAAGCACTGACCTCCTGAACTTGTGGACCGAAAGGTCGCAGGTTTGAATTGGAGGAGCGGAGTGAGCCTTCACTGTTAACCCCAGCTTCTGCCAACCCAGAAGTTCAAAAACATGCAAATGTGTGTAGATCAATAGGTACTGCTTCAGCGGGAAGGTAACGGCGCTCCATGCAGTCATACCACATGACCTCGGAGGAGTCCGCAGACAATTCCGGCTCTTCGGCTTAGAAATGGAGATAAGCACCAACCCAGAGTCAGACACGACTAGACTTAATGTCAGGGGAAAACCTTTACCCTTTACCTTAACTACCAACAATTCCTCAATACTTTATTTCCCATAACACCATACTTTGCCACAGCAATGCGTGGTTGGGCACAGCTAGTTTACATATAAATCATCAAGTTGATACATTTTCTTGAAGGGATAGGTTTAATAGAGTTTTTAGGATACAGCTGCTGCTAGGTCCATCCCAGAGCCTCTGACGACTTTGGCATTTTGCAACTTTGGAGCTTCGGAATTTTTAAAAAAGAAAGAAAAAAATCAGAAAAAAATCAGATCTAGATAACTGGAGAAATTGCACCTATAGTAATTAAACATATAATTTTCCTGGTTAGCTTTTCCTGCACTGAAAAAGCCTTCTCTGAGAACCAATACATGAAACTGCCAACTCTTTACAAAAGAACTAACTGCAACAATGGCAATTTCTTTTCTTAGATTTTGGAAGCAGCAATGGCAGATGGAGTGATTGAGCACTCCTTTTGATTCACTTTTCATCTGTGAATTGTTGGAGGATAAGTCACCTTTCCTGGTCATAAGGGCATGGAGTTGTGATGTCAGTCCAGACTGGCAAATTGGAAACTACTAATATAAGGGGGGTCCTAAGTGCATAGTGTATAGTCACTGATATAACACAGAACCATCATAGCACCCCATTTCAGTTTTGGCCTATCTTAATAAATGGACGGAACGTAATACTGCATTACATTGAAACATAGGTTCTGCTTATCCAACTAAATGGCACCACACTCATTCCCCTAAATCTGCAAATTTGAGATTTTTCCATCAATGACAACCTGTAGTCCATTCAGCATTGGAGCTCACTGCAGGAGGCAGTGTTCCCCTCCCACGTGTTGTGGTGGAGAGAAAGTCATCCTGCCTCAGCTACACAATTTTAAAGACTTCAAAAATCTTCAGCGTTCGATCTTTTGTGTTTTTCCTATTAGACTGTTACATCCATCTTTTTTCATACTACACACAGAAAACCTTCCATTAATAATTAAAAAAAAGACAGAATCGCTACACAAGGCCTTTTTATTGGTAACTTTGGGAATCCTCCATCTAGAAGCACTGAGATGGGTATGCAATGGCAAACAACCTGCATTTATATCCATCACATATAAAGATCACACATCCAGGAATTCTGTTTTATGTGACAGAATGTGAACTGGGAATTGACAGCCCACTCTGCAGGCAGAAAGATATTTGTGCATCTGTAATCATTGCACAATGTGATTATTTGAAGATCAACTGTATATTATTTCTTACACAGACATTGTTTAGACATACAAAATGACTCTCAGACAAACACAAAAGTGAAACACAAACCCAGGACAGGATGAAACACCTGAAGTCTAGCTGGATTTGTTTTAATTACTTGTTCATATGAAGAAGTAGCATTTTTGAACTGACAATGCAAAGGATTTATAGTACACAGTTGTGTAATATAGTAACAAGATTTTCAATTTAAAACCAGGGGAGATCCATGTTTAGACTCCATGCAACCATGAATTCAGGTTGAACACTTACTGCTCACCAAAAGAATATGGCCAACAAGTACAAAGACCTGCATAGAACGTACAGGTACTAATCTGAAATGCATTGGACGACACCCTACGTTGCATTCCTAATAATGTAAACATAGCTGTGAATTATATAAGGAAATGATATCCAGAACCCACTTAAAATTCAAGGGAGCCACTCCATGCAATGGGGACCTGCAGAATAAGTAAGAGAGGTGCTTCAGAATGATGTCACTTCCCATCCCTGGGCCATGATGTGATGAGCCCCCTCCCACCACAAAAGCAATGGTACAATGAGAAAAGGAATCTGCCCATCACACCACTTCTTGACAATGAGAAGGGGTTATCCACACGATTCAGAAGCACTCCACTAACCCATGCTATAAATTGTCATATCATAGAACAGCTTCTTTAAATGTAATTATATAATATAATATATTGTATGTATATATACTTGTAAACTGCCCTGAGTCCCCTTCGGGGTGAGAAGGGCGGTATATAAATGTCGCAAATAAATAAATAAATAAATTTAAATGTAATGTAAGATCTTGGAGATATTTATGACTGTGGCCATTGTGCCAGGGTGAATACACACCATAGGTCAGAGCTTCTTAAACTGTTATTAACATTTGCATTTGCAAGTCTTGCTAAACACTAATTTACTTTTTTTATGAAGTACTAGCTGTGCCCGGCCACGCGTTGCTGTGGCGTTGTCTGGTGGTGTTGGTGAGAAATTGTTGAGGTAGTGGTGGTATTGAATGTCTGTTGTATGGTTGTCTTTATGTTTAGTATGCACACTGAAGTGGATTATATGGCAGTGTGGAGTCAAGATAATCCAGTTCAAAGCAGATAATATAAGATTCTAAATAGGTTATATAGCTGTGTGGAAGGGCCTTGAGTCTACATTGCCATATAATCCAGTTAAAATCTGATAATCTGTGGAAGAGATTTGTAACTGAACGTCAAAAATTCATAATTGCAATGCCAAGTGTTATTTTATAGACAAGCAAACCCTAACACCATAGCAGGAAAGTCAGTGACCAGATTGCATGTTAGTACAATGGTGCTGCTTACAGGTCTAGACCAGCCATTGATTTTTGGACCACCAAGCTCCACCGTTTACTGGAGTTGAATGGTATAGCCCTTCAAAGAGAGGATGATATCAAATGAAAGCCTGTCCCTGACAGCCCTTTGATGATTATAAAGTAGGTAAGATGGACAACCAACATACAGCTCATTGGCTAACTTTGAACCCATCCCTTCATTCTCTCTCAGATGTAAGCAGTATAATTAATGTGAGAATGAAATGGACAGCAGGGATGACACTGCTTTGGGATATAACAACAAGGCATAATAATTATCACACTGTCACCAAATCCAGCCTACCCCATTTCCCTTGCCATGAAATACAAACCATTTATGTATGAAAAATGCAAAAGTATATCACTGCTTTCATTGCTCGTAAGATTGTTATGCTGGTTATATTTATCCTATCATTTTTATCTCATCCTTACATGTGAATTCCTCGCACTGGTATTCATTTCATTCATGGTAAGAGGCAAATTAGAAAACTTTTTTTGTCAGATGCTGGAACCAAAATTGAAGAAAGTTCAGTGTTCATTGATTTATTTTGCCGCCCCACACTGAAACAAATGCTTCAGGATGATTGATATCAAGATCCACTTTAAATAGGATGTTGTCATATAGGAAGGAGGAAAGTAAGGTCTTCATTCTTCCTGTTCCCATACAACAAGGGTAGGGATAATGGGGTCCTCTAGATGTTATTGAACTAAAGATCCCAGGACTCTTTACCATTGGCTGTGGTGATTTGGGCTCCTGGGACTTGTAGCTCAAAAACATTTGAGGACGCACATTATTTCCACCTCTATCATGTAATGTCACATCTGAAATATAATAAATTCCCCCTACCCATGGGAGATACATTCCCAGGCTTACCACAGCTAGCAAAAATCATGAATAATAGCAAACCCTATTGAACAAATGAATTTGAGCAGAATAATGCCAAAGAGTCATATTGGAGGACCTAGGAAATACCTAGAGTCTCTTCCAGCAGATGTATTATTTATTTATTCATTTCCCTCACCGCCCAGTAGATTGAGGTTGAGAACAGCATAACATTAAAATACAACATACACAAACAGTTAAAAACACACATGGAGTTGTATTGGGAGCAGTGTGGGCACTTCCTAACCACGAGAAAGACAACAAAAACTTTTATTTCATGTATGGCATTGTGGTGAATTAGGAAACATTACATTCAAAGTCTGTTCTTGCCTAGGAACAGTATTCTTAAGCAGCTCAGAGAAGGTTCTTGAACTACAGATGGCTCCCTGTTGTGCTGAGTACCCTTATGCTTGAACAGTTGCACAGCAGGAAAACATTATTCTTCTTTTAAACAACCAAAGTCCAAAAGGATCAATAACTCAGGTTTGCAAAATTGTAGGTTTGTCACTCAAGGGAAGAACAGGAACACATATTAAAATAGGCTTGAAAGTTCAGTGGCAAAACAGGATAATCATTTGATAGCTGAACACAACAACTGAATTTTCTGTTTTATGAGAACTAAAAACACAGGCAATTTTGTTGTTACAGCCACTGACAAAGTAACAGGTGAATAAATGGGGTTTTTTTCTTTTTTTCAACTGAGATATTTTCTTTTCTTTTTTTCTTCCTCTTTCCCTTCTAACATTAAACATATATATGGAGACATGGTCTTCCTTGTATGTGTGAGCCAAAGTGAGCTCTTTAAGAAAAAATTGGTGATAATGAGATAGGGAGGGAGAAGCACAAAGTACAATGGGCCCTTGATATCATTATAGTTTGTTTGGTTCCAGGAAAACAGGCACGCCCGTGGATCCCAATATTGGTGGATGCTCAAGTTCCATTATATCCAACAGTGTATAGGCAGTCCCCAACTTATGAACAAGATAGGTTCTTAAGTTGAATTTATATGTAAGTTGGAACAGGTACATTTTAAAGTGTAACTCCAACCATATATATATGGCTTGGCATGTTTGAGGTCCTATTTTGTATGGTGACTGCTTATAGGATAAAACACACAGCCTTATTAGGTTTTTAAAAGAAAGGGGGGAAAAAAGAAGTCTCAAAAGTACTTGAATTGATGCTCAGGTCAAAAGGAGCAAACTGAATGTCTGTACATGCACGGAAAATTATTTGTAACCTCTTGACTTGCTAAGGCCCCCAAAGTGATGCAGAAGAGGTAAAACTGTTAAAACCATTATTTAAAAACATGTGTTTTTAGAAAAATGGTTAAAATAAGCAGCACATTCAAAACATTCCCAAAAGGTAACTGTAGTTGTAAGGACCAAAGGTCTTACAAAACGATTCAGTCTTGGCTACCCTCTAGAAGTTCAATAAGGATGGAATCAACCTGATTTGCCTTGGAATGGGATTAGTTTCACAGCTGGGAGGCTGCTATTGAGAAAACACACACTCCATTTACACTGCCATATAAAATCCAGATTATCTGCTTTCAACTGGATTATATGGCAGTGTAGACTCATCATGTGGCTTCATGAATACAAGGCTGGAATTAAAATTGCTGGAAGAAACATTAATAACCTCAGATATGCAGATGATACCTCTTTGATGGCTGAAAGCGAGGAGGAGCTGGGGAACCTTCTAACCAAGGTGAAAAAAGTAAATGCAAAAGCTTGATTGCAGTTAAACATCAAGAAAACCAAGATCATGGCAACCAGACAGATTGATAAGTGGCAAATAGATGGAGAAAGCGTGGAGGCACTGAGAAAATTTGTATTTCTAGGCACAAAGATTACTGCAGATGCAGACTGCTGCCAGGAAATTAGAAGACATTTGCTTCTTGGGAGGAGAGGAGAGCAATGACCAATCTCGATAAAACAGTGAAGAGCAGAGACATCACACTGGCAACGAAGGTCTGCATAGTTAAAGCAATGGTATTCCCCATAGTAACCTATGGATGCGAGAGCTGTACCATAAGGAAGGCTGAGTGAAGGAAGACAGATGCTTTTGAACTGTGGTGTTGTAGGAAAATTCTGAAAGTGCCTTGGACTGCAAAAAGATCCAACCAGTCCATCCTCCAGGAAATAATGCCCGGCTGCTCACTGGAGGGAAGGAAATTAGAGGCAAAGATGAATTACTTTGGCCAAATAATGAGAAGACAGGAAAGCTTGGAGAAGAGAATGATGCTGGGGAAAATGGAAGGAAAAAGGAAGAGGGGCCGACCAAGGGCAAGATGGATGGATGGTATCCTCGAAGTGACTGGTTTGACCTTGAAGGAGCTGGGGTGGCGACGGCCGACAGGGAACTTTGGCGTGGGCTGGTCCATGAGGTCACGAAGAGTCAGAAGTGACTGAACGAATAAACAACAACAAGACTCATATAATCCAGTTCAAGGCAGATAATGTGGATTATCTGCTTTGATAATCTGAATTATATGACAGTATAGAAGGGGCCTGAGGACATTTCCAGACAGTGCCAAAATGCATGTTTTAAATCTGGAGCAAAAAGATCCCCAGACCTGACAGCAGGTCCACACAGACCTCTCAATCCCAGGGAATGGTCCCCCGCCATCCTCACATCTTCCTTTAAAGTGGATCAAGGAATCAAGATGCAGAGTGGATGTGGGAAATCCAGTGCAAAATTATTTTAAAATTCACTCTGTTATGCAATGGACCTCATATGAACACATGCAAATATCTTAATGTAAACATAAGCAGATTTTTATCTCTCTCTTCACTCAATTGTTAAGTCAAGCTCTGTTTAATATTATAAAGTTTAAAAAAAAGTTTCAGAGAGTTCTAATGATTTCTACTTGTTCTTCCCTTTAGCCACCTGTGTATACGTGACTCCGTGTTTTGACAGTCCAATCAGCTGATCAACTGTTTTGGGCTCTTTAAAATGCATATGTGCTGGAGCTGTCCACACAGGGGAAAGGGAAGGAAAGCATGTGTTTTGCATTACTGCAGGGATATACAGTCATGCACAGGTGCACATTTTTCAGGAGGAATCAGGTTTTAAGCACACCTTTTTAACATCATAGAATCATAGAATAGTAGAGTTGAAAGAGACCTCATGGGCCATCCAGTCCAACCCCCCTGCCAAGAAGCAGGAAATCACATTCAAAGCACCCCCAACAGATGGCCATCCAGCCTCTGCTTAAAAGCCTCCAAAGAAGGAGCCTCCACCACACTCCGAGGCAGAGAGTTCCACTGCCGAACAGCTCTCACAGTGAGGGAGTTCTTCCTGATGTTCAGGTGGAATCTCCTTTCCTGTAGTTTGAAGCCATTGTTCCATGTCCTAGTCTACACGGCAGCAGAAAACAAGCTTGCTCCCTCCTCCCTATGACTTCCCCACACATATTTATACATGGCTATCATGTCTCCTCTGAGCCTTCTCTTCTGCAGGCTAAACATGCCCAGCTCTTTAAGCCACTCCTCATAGGGCTTGTTATCCAGACCCTTGATCATTTTAGTTGCCCTCCTCTGGACATATTCCAGCTTGTCAACATCTCCCTTCAGTTGCGGTGCCCAGAATTGGGCACAGTATTCCAAGTGGTCTGACCAAAGCAGAATAGAACGGTAGCATGACTTCCCTGGATCTAGACACTATACTCCTACTGATGCAGGCCAAAATCCCGTTGGTGTTTTTCACAGCCGCATTACATTGTTGGCTCATGTTTAACTTGTTGTCCACAAGGACTCTGACATCTTTTTCACACATACTGCTGTCGAGCCAGGTGTCCCCCATTCTGTATCTTTGCATTCCATTTTTTCTGCCAAAGTGAAGTATCTTGCATTTGTCCCTGTTGAGCTTCATTTTGTTAGTTTCAGCCCATCTCTCTAGTCTGTTAAGATCATTTTGAATTCTGCTCCTGTCTTTTGGAGTGTTAGCTATCCCTCCCAGTTTGGTGTCGTCTGCAAACTTGATGATCGTGCCTTCTAACCCTTTGTCTAAGTTGTTAATAAAGATGTTGAACAGAACCGGGCCCAGGACGGAGCCCTGTGGCACTCCACTCGTGACTTCTTTCCAAGTTGAAGAAGACACATTGGTGAGCACCTTTTGGGTTCGTTCGTTTAGCCATTTACAGATCCACCTAACTGTAGTTTTGTCTAGCCCACATTTTACTAGTTTGTTTGCCAGAAGGTCATGGGGGACTTTGTCGAAGGCCTTACTGAAATCCAGGTATGCTACATCCACGTTGTTGCCTGTATTGACCCAACTCATAACTCTATCGAAAAAAGAAATCAGATTAGTCTGGCATGATTTGTTTTTGGTAAATCTGTGTTGACTATTAGCAATGACCGCATTTGTTTCTACATGTTCGCAGACCACTTCCTTAATGATCTTTTCCAGAATCTTCCCTGGTATTGATGTGAGGCTGACCAGACAGTAATTGTTTGGGTCGTTCTTTTTTCCCTTCTTGAAGATAGGGACCACATTTTCCCTCCTCCAATCTGCTGGGACTTCTTCTGTTCTCCAAGAACTCTCAAAGATGATTGCCAGTGTTTCTGAAATAACTTCAGCTAGTTCCTTCAATACTCTTGGATGTAGCTGATTTGGCCCTCGGGACTTGAATTTGTTTAGAGAGGCCAGGTGTGTTCGTGGTTTTGTGATATGGAGTGAAATGTTTAATCCATTGTTGCTGTGTATGTGTTTCATTCTGGCAAGCATTCCAGCAGTCAAGATGTTAATTGCAGTGAGCCCTGATTGATTGCTGGAAGGGCAAATGACAGAGACTTCTGTTTGTGCTATGTGACAGGAAGATACATCACAGGCTGTGGAATGCAGAGGAGGTGCTTCTGTGTACAGAGAATGGACTCTAAGACAGACAGTGAAGCTCCATGTTTGATCTTGCGGACACACCATGTGTCCTGACAGCTTTGATATTTAGCACTGTAAATATTGTTATAAATAAAGCTTAAGTGCCGCTGGGATCGGGAGATAAAAGCAACAAAGTTGTCATTCTTGATCGGTGCCACTTTCTCTGTTTGCAGAGTGGTCTGACGGGTGAGCAGAGGTGAGACCTTGCTCATCAATCAGTCAGGGTTGCCGATTCCCTGACAAGGTTATCCTGGACAACTTGTTTCCCTATTTGGGGTTGGATTTCCCCCAATCCTTCATCCATTCCATGTTGCTGAGGTTGAAGACGGCTTTCTTTTTGTGAGAAGATCAAGGCAAAGAAGGCATTAAGTAGTTCTGCCTTTTCCCTGTCCCTTGTCACCATCACCCCATCTTCTCCTCACAGAGGCCCTATCGCCTCCTTGTTCTTCCTTTTTCTAACAACGTAAGCAAAAGAGCCTTTTTTGTTGTTTTTAATGTCCCTGGCAAGCCTGAGCTCATTTTGCGCTTTAGCCTTGTGAACCTTTTCCCTACAGGAGTTGGCTATATGTTTGAATTCTTCTTTGGTGATTTCTCCCCTTTTCCACTTCTTGTGCATGTCTCTTTTGAGTCTTAGCTTGGTTAGAAGTTCTTTGGACATTCATTCTGGCTTCTTCGCACTTGTCTTATTTTTTTTCTTTGTTGGCACTGTTTGCATTTGCGCCTTGAGTATTTCACTTTTTAAAAATTCCCATCCATCCTTAACTCTCTTGTCTTTTAATATTGGCATCCATGGAATGCCGCTCAGTATTTCCTTCATTTTTTGAAAGTCAGCTCTGTTAAAGTCCAGAATGTGTGTTTGACTTGTCTTAATTTCAGCCTTCCTTTGTATGGCAAACTGCAGTACATGGTCACTTGCATCCAACCATGTACAATTATTTGGAACTGCTCCAACTAAGCAACCACTTACTATATATTTCTGAAGATTGTGGTGGTGAAGAAACAGAAAGTGGAAACCAGCAGCAAGAGAAACTGCATGCCTAGGAAGGAGCCAATATAACCATCATGTAAATGTATAGATGAGGGATACATGGCTCAGCAGTCCTACATGTAAAAAGGACTTTGCAATCCAGGCCTCTTTTCCAGAATAAATTCTTGGAATCACTTATTGCCCTGTTTTCTAAATATAGATCTTGACTATGAGGTGAATAAAAGAAAGTTCTGAGAAGATTAGCGTTAAAAAGAGGCAGACGAAAAAAGGTCCATATTCCCATGTTTTTAAAACAAGATGCTTTGGGGAAACAGGGCTAACAACAAACAGCCTGTATGCTTCAGCCATAAATAAATTAGAGCAGCCTCAAAAGACTTCTCTAGTTTATACCAGAGTGTTTCCTGGCCAATGTTTAGCTTTAACAAACAATCACACTTAGGTGCAGAGAAAGCCCACTTTCCCACCTCCTTTCTCTTAATCTGAACTGCAGTTCTCAAGCCAGAGAATGTTAAATCTATCTTTTCACTTGCAGCGTTAGGAACAAGGTCCTCACTCTATTGTGTTACCCTTATTTAAAATCTGCACCACATAACTAATTCAATTATGCCATAATACTCAGTTGTCACATTAGGCCCTGTATTTCAGAAATTCTGTGCATTTTTCACAGCTAATTTGCTTCTCCAATTTCACAGAGGATTCAAGTAATGGTACAGCTTCAATTGTTCACTGCAAACGCTGAGGGAATAAAAACCCTGAAAGGATTGCCTTCACTTCACTTCAAGGAGAGTCTGAAAATTGCTCCACAATGTTTGCCTCTCACATTAAAGAGGATAATGTACTTCCATCCGTGCTGTTAGTTTGGCTACAAACACACCACATCTGGTGTCACATTTCCTTAAAAAATCTATTCATGCACATTTTAAGGGATTCCGAACAAAGGGAGAGCTAGCTCTAAAGATCTCCAGCAACATCTGAAGAAGAGTGCATTCTTTGCAACATGATTTCCCTGCACCACAATGTCAAAATAGCAAGCCAAAGGTGGAGGAGAAGGGAAGAGAAACCTAAAAGGAAACTGCTTGAAGTCATCACAAACTTGAAATATGTTACTGATGTACTAAAGATACTTCACTTCGGCTGAA
This sequence comes from Anolis carolinensis, assembly GCF_035594765.1. Lineage (NCBI taxonomy): Eukaryota > Metazoa > Chordata > Lepidosauria > Squamata > Anolidae > Anolis > Anolis carolinensis. The sequence goes on from NC_085841.1 coordinate 130,322,612, forward strand.
AAAATGGAATGCAAAGATACAGAATGGGAGACACCTGGCTAGACAGCAGTACATGTGAAAAAGATCTTGGAGTCCTTGTGGACAACAAGTTAAACATGAGCCAGCAATGTGATGCGGCTGCTAAGAAAGCCAACGGGATTCTGGCCTGCATCAATAGGGGTATAGCGTCTAGATCCAGGGAAGTCCTGCTACCCCTCTATTCTGCCTTGGTCAGACCACACCTGGAATACTGTGTCCAATTCTGGGCACCACAGTTGAAGGGAGATGTTGACAAGCTGGAAAGTGTCCAGAGGAGGGCAACTAAAATGATCAAAGGTCTGGAGAACAAGCCCTATGAGGAGAGGCTTAAAGAACTGGGCATGTTTAGCCTGCAGAAGAGAAGGCTGAGAGGAGACATGATAGCCATGTACAAATATGTGAGGGGAAGTCATAGGGAGGAGGGAGTAAGCTTGTTTTCTGCTGCCCTGCAGACTAGGACACGGAACAATGGCTTCAAACTACAGGAAAGGAGATTCCACCTGAGCATTAGGAAGAATTTCCTCACTGTGAGGGCTGTTCGGCAGTGGAACTCTCTGCCTCGGAGTGTGGTGGAGGCTCCTTCTTTGGAGGCTTTTAAACAGAGGCTGGATGGCCATCTGTCAAGGGTGCTATGAATGCGATTTCCTGCTTCTTGGCAGGGGGTTGGACTGGATGGCCCATGAGGTCTCTTCCAACTCTACTATTCTATGATTCTATGATTCTATGATTCTAAAGTTGAAACAGGGCAGATGATGCAATAAGTGTAGCTACGCTAAGATTTGGACCAACCATTAAACACGTAATCAGATTGTAAGGCAGCTAAATATCATCCCCAAGAGGGCTAGAAGGAGATAGCAAGGGAATATGGATCTTATTAGGAATCTTATGACCTCTTTGATTCAGGACACTTCCAAAACCCATGCCGAAACGGGTTAAAGTAACCTGCTTCACTGTTCATTATGTTTCTCTGACATAGCATAGAGTTCTTTTTGATAAGCTTCATTAGATGTTGCCAATTTCTGAATCTCCTTCATAATATCACGCATGCTTATCTCCTCCGATTGCGAAGGTCTTCTTGTCAAAACTGGCCCTTTCATATCTTTTTGCTCCTTTTCAGTCCTAGCTTTTGTTCCTGCCATCTCTTCAATCTTTTCTCAGTCTATCTGGTTTTACCTGTATGCCTTACTTCCTTCTTGTTGGGGTTTTGGACTACCGTCTCCTTAAATTTATAGCGGTCTCGATCTGCCAATCTAAGTTGTCAGCCCTTCCCTCTTTATCATTTTCTTATTTTCTCTCCTGGACACCGTGTCCTGTCTTTCAGGAGATATTCTGACTTCGAGAGCTTCCTAAGTTCTTCCTGCACAAGTCTATGTCTTTATTACAAAATAAACACTCCTTCAGCAGAAGGTTTCTCCTATTTCCCAGATTTTACCTGTCTTCTCCTCTCATTGTCTTATCTGCTGCTCCGTCGGTCAGTCAATCCTCTTCAGACTCTTGCGGTCCTAATCCACTGATCCGCTCTATCCTTTTTAATTGCTCCCTCTGTCCCTCTGACCGTAGTTAGACCTTTTCCGTTCCGTTCCGTTCCGTTCGACTCTTTAAGTCTCCTAGTCTGCTGCTCGAGAGAAAAGAAAACTGCCCCAAAATATAAATTATATAATTGTCTCTTCCTGTAAAGCGGGCATTTGCCGGGTTTAGTTCAGATTTTGTTTTCCCCCGGACTGTTTTCCCGTTGCCACTGACGTTCCTTTGTGCAGCCTTTCTAATCGATTTGCACGCCGATCGGAGCGAGGCCCTTGCAGCTTCTCTCCTCTGACGTACTTCCCCTTGCTTTTTGGTTTGTTTATGAAGAAGGGGGGCGCCGCAAAACAATATGGCAGTCCAGGTCAGTATTTTAAATCTGTCGTAGTCTTTCTGGAAGACGCTTCCTTATTTTATTCATTAAACTGCTAATCTGCCACGTCCAATCCGTTCCGTTACACCCTCGTGTCGAATTCTGCAAGCTTATCTTATCCAACCTAATGGAATCTTGCGTAACTGTAATTCATAGCATCCCATCCAGTATTTTTCCCTTAGTAACGAGAAAGTTTTTTGTTGGAAACTTACAGTCTCCTCTTGCCACTCGGCTTCTTCTTCGCAAGTTTCTTTCTTTTAAAAGTGAGCCGGGCTGGCGGTTATTGCGGAGGTTCCCTCTCCGCTTCCCGACTGACGATCCGCGCCCTCCGCGAATTGGGACCTTCCAAGCCACCTAGTCAGGGCGACTTGTTGTTGCCCCCTTATCGCTGTGGAGGCTTTGCGTCCCCCCCTGGTTCAATCCCCAGGGAGAGGGGAGCTTAAAGCTCTACCCAATCGTCCGAAATGGTGACCTTCCTTGAGAGCTCTCAGGAGGTCCGTCCCACCGCCATCAAAGCTCACCGGAAGTCCCAGAGAAGGAGATCCTATAACCTCTCTGGCGAGTTGGTTTCAAGAAATGCTAGAAATGAAAAAAGAAATAAAAGAGGAAATTGGCCAACTAAAACAGGAAATTAAAACAACGCATGAAGAAATCTTGGACTTGAAAAAGGCAAAGATAAAATTAGAAAAATCCCAAACTAAAATCCAACAAAGGGTAGAATATTTGGAAGGGAAAAATGCCAGACTGGAAAAAACACAGGAAAGGATGGAACAAAAAGAAATGGAGTTCCAATTACGATTCAGCAACATAAAAGAAGAAGTAAATGAAAACATTGATCAAATAATAACAAAATTATTGGCTGATTTATTACAATGCCCTGAACAAGATATGGGAAAAGAAATTGATAGAACATATAGAATCCAGACAAATTACTCAAAAAGAAACAAAGTTCCTAGAGACGTGATAGTACACTTTGTAAAAAGAAGAATCAGAGACGAAATCTTGATACAAAATAGTCGCCACTCCCTAACATATAAAGACACGAGAATTATAATATTAAAAGAGTTTCCTCTAACCACGTTAAACAGACGCAGGAAGTACTTCTTCCTGACGGAAGAACTGAAGAAACAGAAAATAAGATTTCGATGGGAAAGAACAGAGGGGTTCATGGTTACACATATGAATGAGAAACATTGGATCACCTCAGAAGAAAAGGCGAGGGAATTTTTCAAGAAAATAAAAGAACAAAAAACAGGAAAACAACCGGAAAGCCCGCCGGCTAAAGAGAAAAAACCAAAAAGGGCGAGATACTACTCCCCTGAGGACCCGGAAGCTAAGGAAACCATGGATCCTATGGACTCGGATAACAACGACCATGAGGTAGAGGAAGAAGAGGAAATCACTACAGTGAAAAATCAAAATGACATACGACATGAACCGCCAAATCAAATGTGTCACGAACAATATTAATGGACTTAACTCTCCCCATAAAAGAAAAGCTGTAATAAACTGGTTAATAAAAGGTAATTATGATATTGTGGCTCTTCAAGAGACTCACGTTGCACAAAAACACACGTCTTTTCTAGAATATCCCAAACTAGGTAGGAAATTCTATTCAGCAAATGTCAAAAAGAAGAGAGGAGCGATATTATATATCAAAGACAACATTCCTGCAGAATTAAAATTTAGAGATATGGAAGGCAGATATGTGGGGGTCGAAATTATGATAGGGAATCAAAAAATCTTGATCTGTAATGTTTATGCCCCAAACGGTTCAAAAACACAATTTACCAAACATCTAAGAGAGCAGATTGCAAAAACAGAAATCGAACATATAATGTTTTTCGGAGATTTCAATGGAGTTTTGGACTCCAATTTAGACAAATCTAAAAAGGGAAAGAGATCCAAAAAGGAAAACAGGGGGACTTTGCCCAAAAACATGATTATGATGAAAGATGAATTCAACTTGCAAGACATTTGGCGATACCATAACCCAACAAAGATAGATTACACCTTTTATTCGAGCAGACACAAATCTTGGTCGCGAATTGATATGGTATGGGCATCCAACTCAATCGTGACCCAAGTTTCCGACATGAGAATATTGGCTAGAGACAAATCAGACCATTGCCCAATTGAATTGCTTCTAAATCATAAACCAACTATTCGCAAATGGAGATTGGATGATAACCTAATCAAATCAGAAGAAGATATAAATAGATACAAAGAGCTAACTAACGAATTTTTTAAATTAAATACTCAGGATGAGATAAAACCCCAAATAATCTGGGACACATATAAAGCTGTAATAAGAGGATACTTAATACAGCAAAAAGCTAGATGGAATAAACAAAAATTTCAAAAAATAAATGAAATCAAAAAGGAGATTGACAAAAAGGAAAAACAGCTAAAAAAGAATCCAAAGGACAAACCAACCCAGGAACAATTAATTGAATTGAAAAAAGAAAAAAAATCACATTGAAGTGGAGGACATGGCTAGGAAACTAAAATACATTAGGCAAGATAAGTTTGAGAATGCCAACAGGCCTGGAGCCTGGTTAGCCAGGAAAATAAGAAAGAAACGACAACAGCAACATATAACAAAAATAAGAGGGAATAACAAAATTTGCATCGATGATGAGAATATCATTGAAGAATTCCACCAATTTTATGTTCAATTATATAAAGAGAAACAATTGGATCAATCGAAAATAGCCCAATATCTAGGCAAACAAAAATTGGAAAAAAATACTGAGACCCAGCGAGAGTCACTAAATAAGGAAATTACAGAAGAAGAAATAAGGAAAACAATAAAATTACTGAAGGGAAATAAGGCGCCGGGACCTGACGGGTTCACGGCAAGTTTCTACAAAACATTTCAAAATGAACTAATCACTCACCTTAAAACTATAATGAACCAAATACTACAGGGCCAAGAAATCCCAGAATCCTGGAAATCAGCTGATATAATAACGATTCCAAAAGAAAACACGGATCTAACAGAAGTAAGGAACTATCGTCCGATTTCTCTCCTCAACGTGGATTATAAAATCTTCATGGGAGTATTAGCAAATAGATTTAAAACCTTTTAAAATTCTTGGATCTCGGAGGAACAAACAGAATTTCTAGCCGGTAGAAAAATGGGAGATAACGTAAGATGTATATTGGATATCATTGAATACTATGACAAGAACCATCAAATAGAGATGGCACTTTTATCAATCGATGCGGAAAAAGCATTCGATAATTTGAACTGGGGATTTTTCAAATTGCTTTTTAAGGAAATAGATATTGGCTATCACTTTTTCAACGCAATTGACAAACTATATGAATCTCAATGTGCAAGATTACTAATCAATGGACAATCTTCAAAGGAAGTCAAGATAGAGAAAGGAACCCGCCAGGGATGCCCTCTCTCTCCCCTTATTTTCATATTTGCATTAGAGGTACTCTTAAGAAATATCAATTCAGACAAGGACCTAAAAGGGACAAGAATAAAGCAAAAGGACTATAAATTGAGAGCATTCGCGGATGACGTCATATGTATTATTGAAGAACCGAGGAAAAATATGCAGAAATGGATAAACAGACTGGAAGAATTCGGCGAATTAGCGGGTTTTTACCTTAACAAAAAGAAGACAAAAATATTAACAAAAAACGTAACAAAATTAAATCAAGGAAATTTACAAGAAAAAGTAGGCATTGCGGTGACCCCCAAAATAAAATACCTGGGAATTTGGATAACACACAAAAATGCGCACCTGTTAGAAAATAACTACTTTGAAAAATGGAAAGAGATAAGCAAAGATTTAAAAAAGTGGACTAACCTGAAAATTTCATTACTGGGGAGAATTGCATTAATTAAGATGAACATCCTTCCAAAAACGCTTTATCTGTTTCAAAATTTACCTATCATCCGAAATGCCAAAATATTTAACACTTGGAATAAGGAAATTTCAAAATTTCTTTGGAAAGGGAAAAGACCCAGGATTAAAAATTTAATTATGACAGACCTAAAGACCAGAGGGGGTTTTGGTCTTCCTAACCTGAAATTATACTTTGAGGCCTCCGCCCTGACATGGGTGATGGACTGGGCCCTTTTGAAAAACGAAAAATTGCTTGATTTGGAAGGATTTGATTTACGCCGAGGCTGGCATGCCTATATCGGCTATGATAAAAGATCTATTGAAAAAGGATTTGGAGATCACTTTGTGCAATCTTCAATCATAAAGATATGGGAAAAATATAAAATATATATGTACAGGAAAATTCCGATGTGGATCTCGTCTCTAGAGGCCAACCAAAGGAAAATTCTTGGATGGCAAAAATGGCCAATATATAAAGAGATTTTAATAAAAAGAGGGGATCAATTCCAACTGAAAGAACAAGAAGAATTAAAAAAGATCTATACCAACATATCATGGTTCCAATATGCCCAAATAAAAGAACAATTCATAAAAGATAGCAAAATTGGTTTCAATGAAACCGAAATGATTTGGGACAAGTTACTTAGGAATGGGGGAAAAAGTATTACATTGTTATATAATAAACTGCTGGAATGGTCGACAGAGACCGAAACAGTTAAGACATGTATGGTGAAATGGGCCAGAAATATTGGAAGACAAATCAACTTCGAGGAGTGGGAACAAATTTGGACTAAAAAACTAAACTATACGTACGCGACAGACTTAAAAGAAAACTGGCTAAAAATCTTTCATAGGTGGTACATCACACCGAAAAAATTAGGTTTAATGTACCCAAACGCCCAAAATAAATGTTGGAAGTGCAGAAATCAGGTGGGCTCCTTTTATCACGTATGGTGGTCATGCGAGGAAACCCAGAAATTCTGGAAAAACATACATACAGAAGCTCAGAAAATATTAAAAAGGACTTTTCAATTAAAGCCAGAATATTACCTCTTAGGAATAACCGACAAAGATACAAATCTTAACAGAAATGAAGATATTTTATTGACATATATGAACACAGCGGCAAGAATTTTATTCGCAAAATACTGGAAAACACAGAACATTCCAAATATCGAAGAGTGGCTGAATAAAGTAGACGAAATATATGATATGGACTCACTAACCTTTATGGTTAGACAACATAAAGGGAAGCCAATGAAACGTACAGATTGGTCACATTATGAAGAATACAAGCAACAAAGGAAGAAGAAAAAACCTATAGAACAATAAACTTTGATCGGTACAATCATATAAATTTAAGAAACCCACACAGTAACAACTGAAGAAGGAAATAAAGTGGCAAATTACACCGAAGTAACGAGAATGGAAGACGGAAAAAAACTCCTACCTCTCCCCCCCCCACCCCCCGTTTCATGCTTTTCCTCCCCCCCCCCTTTTTTTTTCTTTTTTTTCCCTTTCCTTTTCCCCTTCTACTACCTTTTTCTTTTAGTTAACTGTGTATAAAAAACTCCTTAATTAAAATTATTTTTAAAAAAAGTAACCTGCTTCAGTGGGAGTTCTAGTCCCATTTCTGCATACTGTCATAACCCTGCCTTTTCACAATACCACTGTTGCATCATTTTTATTTTATTTTAGAGAAAATTTGCAATTCCAACACTGGAAAAAAGGAAATCTAACTAGAAAATATAAAATAAACATTAAAAAATCAGACAGCTCTGGAATAGTGAGGTAGAGGGGACAGAGGGGGAAGATTCCCCTCCCACAATGTTACTTTAATACTAGTATAGAAGTGGAATGGACCCATCACACCAATGTAGGTGATAAGAACATTGTGGGATTGGGAGCTATTGATGGGTTTGACCCATTAATAGTGAGGGGTGTGAAAATCATGGAAGGGGGGCAGACACTCAGCGACATGCACATAGTATCATGTGATAATCCAGCTCCAATGAAGGTTTGCCTGCCTCATGCAATAAAGTCCTGTGTCACTCCATGTTAAAATGACAAGAGAGGAAACATTGTGAACACTGCAGGTAAAGGTGCTGTATGCCTCATAGGGTAAATAGTATACCATTCTAATTTAGATTTATAGGGTCTATTGGAGTTCACATTAATCTCATACATTTTTAACATTACTGATCTTGGGCAAAACTACTGCTTCTCTGAAAGGTCAAGCAGATAGCTGAAGGGCCTCTATGGATCACGCAGTGTCTTGCAGTAATGAACTTCCCTCCCCTCCCTATTCCATTTTCCTTTTTATATAACAAGAATCCACTTACAGGTTTTTAATATTTTAAAAAATAACTCTTGTTCCCTGCAGATACTGCCTTTTATATGAAACAGGCAGGGAAAGCAAAAAAAGAGCCTTCAAATGCCTTGACATGAATAATTGTGCAATTCCAAGGATTATAAAACCAAGTTGGAAAAATAGTTACATCTGAGATACCAGATCTGTAAAGAGAATGTGTTCAGGTTGGGAATGCTCATCCCTGTATCGTATATCCTGATCCACACACAGTCGCTTTAAAGTACTGAAACAAACCTACAGACAGAGATTGGAGGATGGAGCTTGTTGCCACTTGCTTCCCATTTGATGTATCTTTTTAAAAAATGTGAACAAGAAGAAGAGAGGGCTATTGCTTTGTAATTGATGTTACCAAGATGATTGCATATCCCCTGACAAGATGCACATTAATCTTTGTATGTTGCATCTGAAATTGCTTGAGTCAGTCTCAGGGAGCATCTACATTGTAGAATTAATGCAGTTTGAGAATACTTTGACTGCCAACACTCAATACTGTGGAATCATGGAGGTTGCAGTTCTCTGCCAAACAGTGCTGGCGCTTCACCGAACTATGACTTTCATAATTCCACAGCATTAAGCATTGGCAGTTAAAGTGGCCTCAAACTGCATTAATACCATAGTGCAGATGCAACCTTACTCAAATCAGAGTAGGATTAACTAAATTTTCAGCCAGCGCCCATATTGGATGGAAATAAAATTTCATTTACTGCACTGCTAGCTGTTTTTTGCTTACCGCTTATGAAGTCCCAGAAGAGTATTCTGTACTCCCCAATGCAATCATTGTTTATGCAATTATTGTGCATTCAATCAATTTCCCCTCAGATAAGTCTATATATGAGTGGGTTGCCTAAAATAGTCTAGGGCAAAAACCAACGATCCCTTATCAGTTTTTATTCAGAACATGCATGAGTTCATACATTTGCTCTGAGACCTCATCAGATGGGCTGATTTGCCCATCATATGCTGGTTATTCTCCACTTTTGGCATGGAGTCCATTATATGACACACAGGGACTTCCGGCCGGGCTCCATGCCGAAAGAGGATATGCCACCACCCCAGCAACACAGGCGGCAACACTTCCCCCCATGGGATGAAGATCAAGGTAAACTGGGTGATGTGGCATGTGCAGCCATGGGTTCTCCATGCCCCCCACTAGGGCCCCATGGTTTCACCATGATGTGTGGCGAATCCACAGGCCTTTGTGAGGTTCTTAGTTACATTTGCATTTCCCACTCACAGTAATAGCAACTGTCCAGGTTTTCTAAAAGCTTTCTTTTCATATCCTTTAATTAGAGAAACTAGTTGCAATTTAAGGTTTATCCATGATGCACCAATGGCTTGACTTCTGTGCACAGAATGACATGACTACATACATATCATTTTCCACTGTTTTAAGTGCTTGAGGTTAGAAGGCAGTTAACTATGGTATCATGTACTGCCCTTTGATAAAATAGCATGCCAGCTTGCACAAATTCCATGTTTCTGAAAGTCAATTGACCTCCAATGAGAATCATTCATCCTCTCAAGGCATTTAGCCTGCAAACTTCACATGTCTTTCAAAAGGGACTACATAAAATAAATGATTTATGTACTGCATTCAATGGCAGTTCTGAGCTTGCCATTCATTTCATTTTTATTTACTACATTTTATCCCACCTTTCCACTAAAAATAGTGCTCAAGACAGCCAAGACACATCATTAAAAACAAATTAAACAATAAATGATTTTAATAACTGCAGTAAATTCATCATATCAATCAATATACTATACGTCAAAATAATTTAAGAGGACAGCTTGGGGAACAAAAGCAGCAAGAGTGGGAACAAAGTTCCACTTTCCCATTCCATAATTTAGGAGGAATAAAAGAAAAAGTCACCCATCAAGTGGGTCCCCATTGACCATGGTATCTTCAAGAGGGCTTCTCTTGAAGGCCATTATATCTGAACAGGTTATTTTGAACCAGATTTTTAAGACAGACAGTCCCTTAGAGAACCAGGCCCCAGGCTAGTTAACACTTTAAAGCAGTGTTTCTCAAGCTGGGCTCCTCCAGGTGGAAGAACCCAGTTTGAGAAACACTGCTTTAAAAATTTAAAAATTAAGACTAACATATCTGTACCATTTAGCAGCAAATTTAACATCAGCTGAAGCACTAGAAAACTTTTCTTAGGCAGCTCCCATATAGAGTGCTTTGGAGAGAGTCAAGACCAATGTGGCAGTTATTCCAGATATCTCTCTCACACTCTCTCTCATCTGCCCCCTTTCTCTCCTTCTGTGACTCAGATGATGCTGTTTCAAATGGCCAATGATCTCAACTGGTCCTAATGTTCAATGTTCCTAAACCTTGTCTTATATTGCGTACCTTCAAATCAATTGAGACTTATGGCAATCCTAATACAAAATTATCACAAATTTTCTGTGGCTGAGACTGTATCATTCACCCAGTGGTCACAACGAGGAATCTAACTCTTGTGTTCAGAGTCATAGTCCAATTTTCAAACCACTATTTTTTTAATTGTATCAGAAGCTACTTGAGAACATACTGCATAGTTCAATCCACTATACTACACTACATCTCCACAAGGCCCACCTGAAATCCCATTGACTAGTAGTCTCAATTGCTTTATAATGGTGTGTGCAAGTGGATATGCAACATATAACAATTGAAACTAGTAGTAATTGGGAGACATTTCTTTTATGAATTTGTCCAATCCCCTCACAAATTGGCAATTATCAGTACATCTTGTGGAACTGCATGCTATAGTTATTCACACATTTATTCTATTTAAAAAATGTATATTGGGATTGAAAGGATACTACTCCTTGGGACTCCTGCTTCTCATTCTTATAACTGTAGACTAATTTTTACTATAATTCATGCTATTTCCTACAAGTAATATAAAAATGGGAATAAAATTCACAAAAGATGGGAATTAAATCAAGTTACTCTGTGGATTAAAGTTCCTCAAATTACATTTTACGTATCAAATTGAATCAATTGTGAGCATGATTGTCCTTTCTGTTTTTCTGACTTAAACCATCCATAGAGATCCTAGCTCCACTTTCCTTGCATACAAGTACTGCTTGTTAATTTCACTAGAAATTTTTCATTATGCCTCATTAATGCATACATGTGCGCCTTGACTCTATAACTATCCAGCTAGATCCCAGGACTTAGATGAAAACCTTGTCTGTAAGCAGGAATGCCAGGAAAAGCTGCTTAAATGCAAGGCTTACCTAAGGCCCTTTCACACAGCCATATAACCCAGAATATCAAGGCAGAATAATAACTTTATTCTTATGTTCCACCCCATCTCCTCGAAGGGACTCGGGGCGACTCACATGGGGACCAAACCCAGCAATACACAATAAAATGCAATCACATAAATACATTTAAAACATAAACATAAAATCATAACATATAATACATTAAAACATACTCAACCAATAGCTAATAGTCAGGCACAGTGAACATACTGTATTTCACTGGGGACAAGGAAAATATTGTCTTTGTACAATATCTTATAAACCTCTACTGAATGGACCAGAAGAAGTGCAATAACTGGGTCTAGGTGGAGGTAAGGGACAGTTGTCAATGTATGCCGATTTAGTCAAATGCACATTTAAATAGCCAGGTTTTCAAATGTTTACAGAATGTGTCCAGGGTGGGGGCTAGTCTAATTTCGCACGGGAGGGAGTTCCAGAGCCAGGGGGCCACCGGCGAGAAGGCCCTCTCCCTCGTCCCCACCAACCATGTTTGAGACAGCGGCGGAAGCAAGAGGAGGGCCTCCCCAGCAGATCTCAGAGACCGCACAGGCCTGTAGTAGGAAATGCGATCACAAAGACAAGCCGAACCGAAACCGTTTAAGGCTTTATAGGTGATAACCAGCACCTTGAATTGGGACAGGAAACTTACCAGCAGCCAGTGGAACTGTTTAATAGGAGGGTTGTCCACTCTCTATAGTTCACTCCCGTTAACAACCTGGCTACCAACTGTTGTACAAGTTGAAGTTTCTGGGCCCTCTTCAAGAGCAGCCCCACGTAGAGGGCATTGCAGTAATCCAATCTGGAGGAAACTAAGGCGTGGACCACTGTGGCCAAGTCAGACTTCTCACGGTACGGTTGCACTTTGCGCACAAGCTTTAACTGTGCAAAAGCTTACCCTGCCACCACTGTGCAAAAGCTTACCCTGCCACCTGAGTTTCAAATGTCAGCGCTGAGTCCAGGAGGTCCCTCAGACTGTGGACCTGTGACTTCAGGGGGAGTGTGACCCCATCAACCACAGGTTGCCACCTTATAAACTAGTCGGCCGCACAACTGACCAGGAGGACCTCTGGTCAGTTTCAGCTTCAGACTGACCAGGAAGACCTCTGGATTAAGTTTCAGCTTGTTAGCCCTCATCCAGTCCAACACAGTGGCCAGGCACTGGCCCAGAGCATGAGGGGCTTCCTTGGAGATAGGCGGAAATGAGTCGTAGAGTTGAATGTCATCTACATAGAGGTGGCACCCAACTCCAAAACTTCAGATGGCCTCATCCAGCGGTTTCATGTAGAAGTTTAAAAACATGGGAGATAGAATTGAATCTTTTGAGACCCTACTGGACAAAGGTCAGGGGTCCGAGCAGATGTCTCCCAGCTTCACCATCTGAGTGCGGCCCTCCAAGAAGGAGCGGAGCCACTGAAAAGCAGTACCCCAATAACCATTCCGGAGAGCCTCCCCAGAAAGAGACCATGGTTAATGGTATTGAAAGCCGCTGAGATATCCAGGAGGACCAACAGGGACATACTCCCCCTGTGGAGGTCATCCACCAAGGGGACCAAAGCCGTCTCCATGCCATCACCAGGCCTGAAACCAGAATTCCTGGAGCTGAAAGGCAACCACCCACTCTAGAACCTTGCCCAGAAAAGGGAGGTTGGAGATTGGCTGATAATTGTTCAATGCCATTGGATCCATGGACGCCTTTTATCAATTATTAACAATATCTGCTTTGAACTGGGTTATCTGAGTCCACACTGCCATATATCCCGCTTCAAAGCAGATAATGTGAGATTTTATTCAGCTTTGCGGAAGGGGCCCTAATCTTCAACTGTCCCACCTGGGCAGGAACAGCCCTGGTTAATCCTCTTCTTCTAAAATGTTACTTTTTCTTTCTTCCTCTTCCCCCCTTGTCCTTGTTTGACTATACTTGCTACAAACTGCATTCAAAATGTAGAAGTAGTTTGCACTCGATCAACACTGCAGAAAGAAAAGGAAAGGGCTAGATCTTCCCTTGCCCAAACTAAATGAAGCCACTATCCTAAGTCATTTGTGTGATCAGGGATAGTGGAAACTTACCAGCATGGAGACCCTCATTGTCACACAGCTGCTACCACCACAGAAGTGCAACAGTTCAGCATCTCTGGGAAGAACCTTCACACTATCCTTCTGCTGTGACACTTCTCCTGTTGTTTTTTTTAATTATTAAACTTTTTACATTTCACCATTCCACAAAATAAAAGTTTTTTTAAAAAAAATAATATTTCCATTAAGATGAGGGGATAGTGGGAGAGGAAGACAATTCTGCCCCGGATGGCACTAGCATGCCACCACCAAAGTGCATAGGTTGTTTCACTGTGGTGTGTTCAGAAGCTATTGAAGGGCTTTACTAGGCTTGAGCGATCCATGAAAAAATTGATTCTAAACTCGTTTCAAAAGTAGGGAGCGCCAGCGTTTCGTTTCTGATGTCATTTCCGAATTTTGCCCCCCCCCAAAAAAATTCAAAATTAACGAAAATTCGTTAGTTTCAAAAGTAATTCGTTAATGGCGGACGCGCATGCGCAGTGGCCAAAAAAAAGCACGAGGGGAGATTTTACAAGACTCTCCCGCCCTCATTTTTTGAGTGATCTTCTTCAAACTTGGTACAGTGGTAGAACACATTTAACACTGATAGCTCACCAAAATTTGGAACGTTTCCCTTATCCTCTGATTTTTGGCGAATTTTCATAGCTTTTATAATAAACCATTTTTAATAATTGCAGAAATCTGTTCCTGGTTTGAAAGTCTTATTTCCTGTTAAATTGGGTTGTCTTTACTGTGATGGTTCAATATCAATTCAAAAGTAATTATGAAACGAATTTTAAACGAATATAACGAACTAACGAAAAATTTGCTCAAGCCTAGGCTTTACCCATCAGTAGCAGTGGACAGTTTTGTTATGGGGAGATGGAAGGCCAGCAATGAATATTGCATAATGTCTATCCCAGTTTGCTACTTCCATGCAACAAAGTCCCCCAAGTATATAAATTCTAGAGTTTCTTTGTTAAAAATTGTAATGTTAGTTTTCATATGTGAATTGTTGCAGAGCATGGGCTTATGTCCTTGGAACTTCAGCCAAAGATCCTCAATATAGGCTTCTTGTTCAATAATAACTTCATTTGAGTGTTTTGGCCCAGATGTTTCATCTTTTGCCATACCTACCAATAAGTATCTGCTCAAGAAAGAAACATTTATTTCTGTGTATGCACACTGTCATTTAAGTCACTGAGTATCCTAAACCAGTCAAATCAACATGAAATTTTAAGATTCATTTTCAATGTGTGCCATTAGGGTGGAGAATAAAATTAGCCTTCTATAGCAAGTTCTATATCAATTTTGTTGTAATTAAACAATAGGTCATGCCAGAGGAACGGGCCATCACTGCTTCATTGGACAGGCACTTTTCTTGAGTCTGCAGTTACTCCACATGCCTGCATGGTATTCTGAAGTATGGTTCCCTGATCTCAGGGCATGGCCTTGGATTTCCATGGTTATGAGTCATCTTCAAACAGAAGATGATTGTGTAACTTCCCCAGTTTTGGTGTGTTCAATTCGGGGCTGGAGGAATGAGCTGTGTACAGATCTTTAGCTCAATTAATAAAGCAGAATCTTGCTACTATTCATAAAACTTAAATGCAATGACTTTCAAGGGGGCGGGATGTATTTACTTAGGACCTCAGCACATTGAGATCAAAATTGCAGGTGACAGTGGGAAAATTTGCCATGGATCGTGGCAAATCCAGCAGGGGAAACCCATTGCCCCACGCCCCACATTGCCTGCATCACACCTTACCTTATCCCATGTGGAGGGGAGCCTCATCGCCTGGTTTCCCCTTGTTCTCCTCAATGAGAACACAAGAAGCCTCCCATATTCTTGCTGCTCTCTCTTATGGCACTTTCACCTCAGTTCAGAGATGGAACCCCATCAGAAGTAGATTTACATTGTCTGATGGGATCCAGCGGGGTCCATCCCTGTAGTGAGGTGAAACAGTCATAGGACAGGCAATTTTGACCGTGCAATGAGGTGGTAAGTTAGCTTCCTCCTTCTCTCCCAATCATTACAGTGACTGGGTTTTATTTTCCTTTATGTTCTGTATCAACCTTCTGGCTAGAAATAAGTATTTTATCCTAAATGTTCATTATCCTATCTGCTTAAATAAATAAGAAAAAATACAGTGGGGAGGTTGCTCCCAAAACAATCATGTTCCATTAAATTGTGGCAACATGAACATGCACACTTCAGCACATTCGTGTTCACATCAACACCATTTACTAATATGGGTTACAATATTCCTCAGTTGCTAAAAATCATGGATCTGGATGCCATGCGTCCTGCAAAACAGAGGGCCCACTGTAACCCCCTCATTTTACCCCAATCTGAGAACAATCCCTTTAGTTAAAACTTCTATCTTAATTTTCAAATAGGAAAATTTTGTGTGTGTGTGTGTGTTTGTGTGTGTGTACATATTTGCATGACAAGCTATGAGCAACAGTGATTGTTACTTAACGCACAATGCTCAGAGCCATCCCTAAGTCTCAGGTTTAGCCCCAGAAACCTCAGGACATGTGACAACTCTGAACTAGTAACCCTACGGTGAATACTTCTTTTATCTCATTCATTTCTATATGGTTTCTTCCCATATAACTCTGGTATATGTGCCTACCTCTATATATGTGCCTGTACAAATGTAGATAAATAGCATAGGACTCAGAAAAGATAGCTTGTGTTTCTCTAATGCAATTTCTCCTTTTCCTATAGTATTTTGGAGTAAGATCCAGTGGCAAATGTGAGTCATAAGGAACTGCATACATGCTTCATTAGAAACCACTCCTTTTTCAGAATGGCTTGAGCATTTCTAGTTTGATTATAGAGCCAAAAGTCTGGAAGCTATGGGATAATCAGCCTTATAGCATATGGTTAGAGATATGCAAGAAATCCTATTTTTGCTAAAGGCTTACTTTAGTTTGCATTTCTTGGACTATTTGGTGGGGTGAGTGCAGTTTATATTCTGGAACTCTTATGGTGAAAGTTTAACGGCATTCAAAACAAGAATACATGATTTAAAAAGCACCTGGAACCATGTACACATTTCAAAAATATCCCAAACACTGCCACTTTAATCAGTACTTGTGTGAGTGGGAAGGTTCAAGCAATTTACACATACTGGAATCCAGTTGCACCTTTTATCCTTATGAAATTTTCCCTATTAAAAAAGAGTGTTGAAGGATGGTAAAGCTGGCCACAAACTGGACATGTGAGTGAGAAAACAAAGAAATCCATAGATTTCAACTTTATAGATATGCGTATTCCACTTTATGCTGCTGCAGCCCACATAATATAGGTCAAACATAAATGAAATCAAAGAAGTATAAATTAGAGCAGTGCCCAACCCAGATGGCCAAAGTCACCTGGAGAACTGTATGTCTCTTTGAAGATTATAATATTGAACTACTTTAAAGCCTTTCCAGATCTTAAGAAATAACTTTAAACCATAATCCAACCAAGTTAAAGGGATTTAAACCCACTATCCCATATAATGGATTAAATACATATTATACATTTTATAATAATATAAAATACGTAAAATAAATACATTTTACAGTATGGGCAAAATATATGAATGTATATTGTATATTTTGGAAATGTTTTCAATTAGCAATGACTGAGAACTTTTCCAAAATATATATAATATATATATACACATATATCCATATATTTTGCCCATACTGTATCTGTTTGTCTTTTGTCTTTTATTGTTAATATGGTCAACAATAACTAATCAATAAACACATCTAACTATCTATCTAGTATATATTTTGAAAAATCCACTTATGGTTTCTTCCTGTTATTTCACTTGTATTATATTGCAGAAGTTTACTTTGTGAAGTTTTGTTTCGGAAATTAGTATGCAAAATTAACTGTAAAGGTTGAATTACCTGTTCAGAGCTCTCTATGGGCTTCAGGGGTAGTTTTGTTCTTGACCAATTAATTATCTCATTGAGGAAGGCTTACCAATGCAAACAGTAATAAAATATAAAGGATAGGATGGGTTTTAATTGATTCTCACAGTAAACTAGAGAAAAATGCTTTCATGGATGCTCTTTGCAGGAAGAATAATTGCCTCATTAACCATAGCTGTATCAACTTGTTCTCATTACGAAGGTCAAACAAATAAAAAAGAAATACTTCCAAGTTCTACTGTGGGGAAAGAACAGAAGTGCTTGCATTTCAGTCAAAGAGCTAATCTAGGACACAGGAGGTGCCAACGTTGCTTTTGCCCTATCATGAGGTGTGCACGAAGTCAATGCAGTAACAGCTCAAAACATTTAGGAACCTAGGGCAGAATATTGAAATATTCTCACCCACAGCCTTTCATGATAAAATATAGTAGCCAATCCATATAATTGACTATTTTCAGTCCCTCAGATCTGCTGAGCTGAAAAAGAAACCAGTGTTCATGAATATTTTAGATCTTTGGACATCTTCCATGGTGGGATTGTTTGGTGAGATTCAGGCATGTCTGCCTTCATTTTTTTCCACGTACTCCCTACAATGCTTGCAAAAGGTATCTTAGTCCAGCACAGCCACTCTGCTAAATTTGCTAGATGATCCTAATGTTCCAAACAGGAAAAATTAGGAGAAATTACAAGAATGGCCTTACCAGGCGCCATCTCCATTGAAGCTTAATTTGCCTTTGAAATATCTGTTTGATGTACAAACGTCAAAAGATGGATAAAGGATTTGGCAAAAATGAATCTGACAAGGCGTCTCCTACTTGCAAAAGGAGTAGGGCCTTTGAAGGTGATTAGGTAATTAGGAGTAGGGCCTTTGAAGGTCATCAGGTCAAGGAAAACAGCATCCCCAAATACCAGCATATCCAGGAATCCGTCAAGTAGCAAGGCCAAGGCAATTTAAGGTCAAGGCTTAGAATCATAGAATCATAGAATAATATAATTGGAAGAGACCTCACGGGTCATCCAGTCCAACCTCCTGCCAAGAAGCAGGAAATCACATTCAAAGCACCCCTGACAGATGGCCATCCAACTCCTGCTTAAAAGCCTCCAAAGAAGGAGCCTCCACCATAATCCGGGGGAAAGAGTTCCACTGCCGAACAGCTCTCACTGTTAGGAAGTTCTTCCTGATGTTCAGGTGAGTTCTTCTTTCCTGTAGTTTAAAGCCATTGTTCTGCATCCTAGTCTCCAGGGCAGCAGAAAACAAGCTTGCTCCCTCCTTCCTATGACTTCCCCTCACAAATTTGTACATGGCTATCATGTCTCCCCCCAGCCTTCTCTTCTGCAGGCTAAACATGCCCAGCTTTTTAAGCCACTCCTCATAGGGCATGTTCTCCAGACCCTTGATAATTTTAGTTGCCCTCCTCTGGACACATTCCAGCTTGTCAACATCTCCCTTCAACTGTGGTGCCCAGAATTGGACACAGTATTCCAGGTGTGGTCTGACCAAGGCAGAATAGAGGGGTAGCATGACTTCCCTGGATCTAGACAGCTCAAACCAAAATGGAGATGTCACACCAACCATTTGTAAAGCCAGGTTTTAAAGTTGAAGATGCCAGAACCAACTCAGAGTTCAGCTATAACTTCCTAGGGGCTGCTAGAATGGAATATTTGCTCTCATTGAGTTCTTTGGCAAACTCTCATTGAGTTCTTTGGCAAATTCCAACTGAGTATAATACTGGCCTTCCTCTTCAGATGCCATCACTCCCAGGGACTCTGAAGTAGAGCTACCTTCTTCTGAGATGGGGGAATGGACCTTTAGAAGTTTCCCCCAGGGTGCTCGGACTTCTCCTGAAGCATCAGCATGAATGGTTCCTTGGCACTGTCAATTACTTGCCTCTCCTGATCACCTCTAGGAAAGAACCGTCTCAGAGAACAATTCAGGCAATACATCAAGTTACACTCCAGCTTACTCCAGTTAAAAGGGTTCATCTCTCTCACTTAGCTTCTGCATTTCCTACAGCAAAATTTCTAATTCTCTCTCTCTCTCTCTCTCTCTCTCTCTCTCTCTCTCTCTTTCTCTCTGCCTTCTAGTATCAGTTGGAGTAATATTGCTTTTCTTCTAAGCTGTCATTCTTTCCTATCTCCTTCAAAAACATTGAGGAAACTTTTGTGGGACAATCTGCCCATAAAATCTCAAGACTGACGTACTTACATTGGGTTAACAACCAACCATGCATCTAACATCGGAATGATCAATGGGCATAACAGAATCACTTCCATGATCTTGTGCAAATAGTGTTCTCGTCTCGAAATTGCCAACATGCCTGATGCAATCTCCAAGTTGAAAATATTTTTTTCTTTCCTGTTTCTTTTTAATTGGATATCTCTGCTCTATATCTAGTCAGTCCCTAGTAGTGCCATGTTGAAAAGAATGGCATTAAATCTAAGAGACACCTGCAGATGTTTAGTTCACCAAGAAACCCTGCTGTATATCTTCAGAGGACGTCTAGCTTCGTCTGTTATTTATGAGGGGAAATGTCTCTTTGCTCGCCTGAGCCATTATTTTTGGTGTACATTTTACAGTCTGTTTGTGCATATGGTTTGCGTACACTCAAACTGAGTTATATGGTGTTGCCTAAAAGGCTTCCCACAGATGTTGTGCTGTGCAGACCTGAGGGGAAAATATCATGTTCAAAGAACAGGTAATAAAGGACTAGTTAAAAATTAGTCAGGGCCTTTGAATAGGAGGCAACAAGCTTTTTGAAAAAATGTTATTCATTTCCATGGCATTTTTGTTATACAAAGCTCTTTACAGTCCTGTTTAATTGACCCTCACAGCAATATGAGGTAAATGCTTAACTCTTTCATTGCATCCATTTGAACTTAATGGTGAGGAACTGTGATTTGCTGAAGGAAGGCCTATCAGAAAGTTTAGCATTTAGTTGAGATCACAGTCAAATGTCTTCAGCTTGGTATCCTCCAATGGTCCCGATTTGACAGGGACTGTATTTATTAATTCTCCATGTTCCAATTTTTTTCAGCTGCTTGTAAAATGTCCCATTTTCCTTTTCTTCTCCCATTTCTTGCTTTGTTCTCAGCTTATTCCAACTGCTGCTTACTTCAACTGCTATAAACTGAATTCAAAGTAAAGAAATAGTTTGCACTCAGTTCAGCAGGAAGGAGAGGATGGGGTGGAAGGGGATAGACTCCTGCTCTTCCCAGCAGGCTAAAGCAAAAGTAAACTACTATTTCTTCTAGCTTGTGTGTTCTTTCCCATTGAGTAATAACCACCAGCCACCATTGTCCAATTTTTTATGCCTGCCCACAGAGATCAGTAGATGAATCTCTCGAGATGACAACACAAAAAAGAAACAGTTATAGTTAAGGGGCACGAATACAGTGTTGGTGCCCTACATAGTAAGTGTGGAGTGTAACCATTGAGAAGCACTGCTCTAAAAAAAATCAGTCTTTAGTGTATGTATGCACATGTTAAAATATTATCCTCACTGTATTATGGACAAGTATACTGTGAAGAATGCACTGGGGAAAATATTGTCAGACGTCTGCATATTCATAGAACAAATCCACACTACAACTCAAGCCAATCTCCTCTTCCTTATTTCTTCCCTGCCATTCTTTCACTGAGTTTAGAGAAACATCTGACCCCTGTTCATTTGTCGTTGTGTGCCTTCAAGTGGTTTCTGACTACTGCCAGGGGTTTCTTGGCAAAACATGTTCAGAGGGATTTTTCCATTGCCTTCATCTTCACAATAACCTCGTGGAATGAGAAAGATGAGAAATTTGAATGATCCAAAGTTACCAGTGAATTGGATCTCCCATCAGATACTACAATCACTACAACACATTGTTACTGCTGCTTTCACTTGATTATATCTCATAAATACGTACAAATTGAACACACAAGGTTCATGCTTCTATTTATTTGGTTGCTTCTTTATTTAAATATATTCTACCCTCCAGCATTTCTCCTTTTAAAGCAGCTAACAATGCATTATAGATAATAAAAAATTGCAAATTTTTTTTTACAGCAATAGAGACAGTGAAAACATAGAGAGGCAGATAAGAATTACATAGTTCAGGCGGTATGTTAAATGGCCTGGCCTGAGAAAATGAAAGAACTTTTGGCACCAAAAGGACAACCATGTAGGAGCCACGTAGACATTATCAAAGTGAAAATGCCCAAAAACTTTTTGCTGTCCAAGCATGAAAATAACGAGGCCACAGAACAGAGATTGGGTTTAAAAGAGCTATGCTGTTTTACCTGTTAGTAATATATTTAGCTTGTGAGAGATGCACAGAAGGGGGGGGCAATTTAGGCCCCTTCTACACTGTCATATGGGGCCCCCGGTGGCACAGTGTGTTAAAACGCTGAGCTGCTGAACTTACAAACCAAAAGGTCGCAGGTTCGAATCCGGGGAGCAGAATGAGCACCCGCTGTTAGCCCCAGCTTCTGCCAACCTAGCTGTTACACGCCTAGGCAGCGAGAGCACCGAAAACCAACACAGAGGCCAATAACAATATAATATCTTTATTAAAGCAAATAAAGTTCCAAAAGGAATTAAGCAGCAAAGTTGAATAAGCAATTGACCTTTCAGGGAATCTCAAAATTGGTCCAATAAGTGTAAGTCTTATGTCCAGTATTAGAGTCCAAAGTCCAGAAACCGAAACACACTCAAACTTGGCTTGAGTATTGAGTGGGGAAAAGGAACAAAGAGGCAATAAGAGTTCTCAGGAGTAAATGTTCAAAAGCAGGATTTCAAAGCAAGGCATGGATGAACAGGAGCTGAAATGCAGTCCAAGCTTGGGCAAGGAGGTAGCCCGGCGCCCGGTCTACTCAAGAGTAGCGCACCTTCAGACCGCTTGGATTCCAAGAGCTAGAGACGATGATGCTTCTCAGTAAGAAGTAAAGTTGACACCGTGAAGGAAAGTACCCAGCGCAATACTTTTATTGAAGTTCATAAACTCCCCCAAACCAGGTGCCTGACTCCCTAAAACTTCCCAAGAGAACCGAGCTTGTCACAGTCACCGCGCCAGGTGTCTAACTCCCAAATTCTTCCCAAGAGAACAGGGCTTAGCCATAGTCACCACGCTCCGCTAATCTGGCGCTTCTCCGCAAGCTTTGTCTTTGCGATCACTCTGTCTTCACAAAAGCCCTACGATCAAACACAAAACCATCAGGAGAATCTGGGAGAACCGGCACTGTTTCAAGGGCATCCTTAATTGGCTCTGGCTCGGAGATGTCAACAGAAGGCATCTGGAAGGAAGTTGAATCTTGCTGACATGGGAGAAAACCAAAGTCTTCTTCATCCTGGACAGTAATGGCCACAGGGTCAGGGGCCAAAGGTGTCCTAGGCATCACACTAGCAGTTTGAAAACATGCAAATGTGAGTAGTTCAATAGGTACCGCTCCGGCGGGAAGGTAACGGCGCTCCATGCAGTCATGCTGGCCACATGACCTTGGAGGTATCTATGGAGAACGCCAGCTCTTTGGCTTAGAAATGAAGATGAGCACCAACCCCCAGAGTTGGACACGACTGGACTTAACATCAGGGAAAACCTTTACCTTTACTTACACTGTCATATAAAATCCAGATTATCTGCTTTGATCTGTGCATTAAATGGCAGTGTAGGCTCAAATAATCCAGTTCAAAACAGATAATGTGGATTATCTGCTTTGATAATCTGTATTATGTGGCAGTGTGGAAGGGGCTTTAGTGTGCTAGCAACTGAGGCCCATGGTCTCACCAAGACATCAATCCCACTTCTCATGGGTGAAATACCAGAGCCCCAAGGATATCCTCAAAGACCCATGGAAAACTCAAGGATTGCTCCACAATCTGCTCACAGCTGGAATGTCAGCCTGATGACCCCTCTTCCAGGTCAAATGACAAAAAGTGAAGGCACTACCTGAGAACCATCTGTAACAGAAGTCCTCTTCCCCATCTCCCAGTCATCTGACCTAAACAGACAGTTCCAAAGCTTTCCTCTTCACCAAATGGGTGCCATATGTGTTGACCAAATTCCTATTCCTATCCTATCTTGCCTATTACCTGCCAAGTGACAGCCTATTTAAGATATCACCACAGGCCAATTGTCAGAAACCTCAGTCAATAGTGCTGAGGAGGCAAAATACTGTAGGAATCCTACCCAGCCCCAAAGTGACTAGGAAAGTTTACACTGTATCAGAGGTGGATGATGAGTCAAAGGTGTCCTTTGGAAGAGGGAAAAGAAGGGGGCAGACAGGACATTTAAAAAAAAAAACCTCTCCAGAATCCACCCCCATTCTCTCCATCGTGGCAAAGCATCATGAGACATTAATGCTTTCCCTCTTTTTCCACAAAGGCCAGTAAAGATACCTCCCAATCAGTAGCACTCCATAGCACAGCAGATGAATGATCTAATTCTGGAGACACTTCCTTTCAACACAGGCCACTTCAGCTCCTCAGAAGATGTCTGATGAAGGTCATCCAGGAAATAGCCTCAGTAGTCAATCAGTTTTCATGTTGGAGTATATAAAGTCTTTCAAGTTTCTGGGTTCTGCAACTCAAATAACTTGAAAGGTAAGCCCCAGTGCTTTAAATGTTGTGGGAAAGCAGATAGGCAACAAAGGTTCCAATTTTTAAATTTGATGCATTCCTGTCTGCTGAGGACAGTTAGCTTCATTGTGGACTAACTGAAATCTGTGAGATGTCTTCAGAGTAGCCTTATGTATGAAACATAATATGACTAGAGCATGGATAGTCAGGCTACCTCTGCTTAGAACATTAATGCAGTAGTCATACTGTGTTTCCCCTAAAATAAGACCTCCCCAAAAAATAAGACCTAGTAGGCATTTGGGGGGATTGCCAAATATAAGGCCTCCCCTGAAAGTAAGACCTAGCAACTAAGGCTGCAGCAGACTTCCATTGGGAAGCATGGCTGCAGGGCTAAAGCAGCACTAATACACACCGGAGGGAGGGAGAGAAAGTGCTTGCTTTTTGTGTCTCCCTCCCTGGCTGGCCTTGCCTTTCCTGTCCCCCAGCCGCGGCTTGAAGAACCTTCCATGGCTGCTGCTGCGCTGCCGTTTCTTCCTTCAGAGACAAGGCTCCGTCCTGGCCATGCTCCCTTTGCCCCCAAGCGGTGTTGATCAGGAGCTCCAGACCTTCCACTTGAGCATTTTACATTTAGAAGGTAAACCCATACAGAACAGTTCTTGTGAGGATTCAACATCAACTTATTAGCTCTCATCCAATGTATTACTGTTCTCCCATTTAATGTGAAAAGTTTGGAAACCATTTGTTTGTTATTTGCCTTCAAGTCATTCCAACATATGGCAACCTCAAAGCAAACCTATCACAGGGTTGTCCAGTCAAGATTTTTCAGAACAGGTTTGTCATTGCCTTCTGAAACTGTGAGAGTGTGACTTGTCCAAGCTCATCCAGAGGGTTTCTGTGATCAAGTAGCGATCTGAACCTTAGTCCTAGTCTGACACTCAAACCATTATATCACACTGACTCACCAGCAGAGAAACCATGCAGACAAGCATACATCATTTGGAGAGGAACAGCTTGAACTCATTCTCCCCTCCTCCACCCATATATTCAGTCTATAAAAAGCACTTTAGTTAATACTGACATTTGGCATTCTTCAGACAGAAGGAAACTGTAGCATTAGAAACATTTAGATATCAAAAATACTTTGAGCAAACAAACATACATACACACACACACACCCTAATGAATGAAAAATGTAAATAATTACACAGATTCACAAAAAGCGAAAAACGGGTTCTAAGATAGATGTTGAAGATGCACAGCAAAGATCATTACATTTAGATTCGTCATCCCTTAAGAACCTTTTTAGATATATCCTGCAAGCCTCTACAGAATCATCAAGAGATGGGATTCTCCCACTGTTTCAGTGATAACTTATTTCTAATCAATGTTGTTGATTAGATACAGAGGCCCAGATAATGTTTGCTTTTTCTAGATTCATTAACATGGAATGCAAGAACATGGACAGGGAAATATTTCTGGGACAAATTCTGGGTATCTCTACAATTGTGAAAGCTGGATGTGATTACAGGGATGTAGCAAAGGGGAGGGCAGAGTGAAAGCATTGGTATCAAAATAAGGATTCTGCCTCTCCCCTAGTGAAAGTTTCCTTCCATCCCCAAATCTCTAGCATTGCAGAGAACAAGACAATGAAAATCATTCACACCTAAGACCCTTGCATTTACTGTTTGCATTCACTATCACTTGGCCTTGAAATGCCTAAATTGCATTTCAGAATACTTACCTGAACTTCTGCAATGCTATAAGTTTGTGAATTGAAATAAAATTTAGTTGTGAAGACTTCTTCTTTACGTGGGCAATGTCATCATTTTAACCTCACCTACTGCCATAACTAAACCCCCATGACAGACATTTTGCATCCGCCAGTTGTTGCATATACGATAGGGAGTGGTGGTGATGGCAGGATTCTAATTTTAATTGCATCAGTAACTTTCCCTTATAAGAAATGAAATACAGCCTATTCTCCCTACTCACTTTGTTGCCAAATGCCCCAAATCTCCAGCCAGTTACACATGAACTAGCAGATCATAGGAAGGAATGCCAACCAGCTGCCACACACAATATTTAAATCCCGGTGTTTACAGCAGTCATATTCCCCTTGCCTGACAATGAAGGATATCAGTCTGCTCATGCTTTAACATTGTGATTATTTCCTAACTGTTCAGTTTCCAGCTGTCGTCTTCTATCAGGAAAAAATCAAAGAGGTCGAAAGCTTATGGTAGCCATTACCAACAGCAAAGAAGAGCAACCTTTTATTTCACTGCTCTTGAGGTATTTGGCCATAACTCTGCAGACAGATAAATTGACTAGATCCTCTGCTCCTAACAGGGCTTTACTTAGACGTAGGTATTGTTTGTTATCTCAGAGTCTTGTCACAATTTTCCCCACTCTTATTCCACTCTTTGTGTTCTACAAGTTAGCTATTGATCTGGATCAAGTTGTTGCCGTGCTATGTTATGATATTATATATTACACTACGGCCTCTTGTCTGTGTTTTCATTGTTACAGATGGTGGTAATTTTTGCCCTCAATAGAGCTGTTCCAACTCCTCTCTACATTTATGGCACTCTCTTTCACTAGATGGAGTATATGTCCTCTGTCTCGCCTATTACTTTGTGACAAGGGATTAGCTATTTCTGGAAAATGCTCCATTCCCTGGATCAACTTTTCTACTTTGGGCAATGGCTCTCTCAACAGCTGTTTATATTTCCCAGGTATCTATGAGTTCCTGAAGGCAAGGAAGGCATCCGCTACAGGCATCACAACCACCACAAAGGTGTCATAGGTCATCAATCCTCGTGTTTGTCTGTCAGTTCTTTCACTAGCAGGAGAATTCTAGTTGGAAGATTTCAGTGCTGTAATCAGATTACTTGAGAAGAGTAATGAAATGATAGTTTATATACTATAGTGTCAGCAGAGATTTCCCCCTTTCAAACCCAAAATCACAAATAGTGCTTGGCATTAATGATGAACTACAGCTAGGCAGCACACAAATACTTGATAAATCCTACCTTCTACATGAGTAGCAATATAAACACATTGTATACTTGTGGCTTGGTTCATTCGTATGTTGATTTCAGATATGGGATTCATACAACTCCTCCATGCATTCCATGAAGATGCAAAAACTCTACCCATTGTCTTTTCCCTTTCTCTCATTGTGTACATCCAACAGATGTTCATACAGAGATACACACAGGAAGTCTTGCATTCAAAGAGACACATTGGTTGGCTAGGATGCCTCTCACTTGGCAAAGGTGCCTTCATGAGTGTTGGAATTCAGGGTGCATGTGGAGCAGTAAAGAACAGCTACCTGACATTCAATGGAAGAGATGCATATTGTTCTGTGGGGGGTGAAAAGGGAAACACTTGAAAGTTTACGAATGCAGTCTCTCAGTACATTGAACACAGCTATTTGTTTATACAAACACAAAATGGAAAACATTTTGATATGCATGGAAGAGTGTGCTGACTACTAGGGACCTATGAGTGTATCTACTCCATTGAATTAACGCAGTTTGATGCCTCTTTAATTACCATGCTATGAGATCACAGGAGCTGTAGTTTAACAAGGTATGTAGCCTTCTTTGCCAAAAGTGCTGATGCATCAGCAAATTACAAAGCCCAGAATTGCTTAGTATTTAGTAAAATACAGTGCAAACAAATCTATAGTGGATACGTTCCCAGATTTCACACTAATGAAACTGCAGATAAAAATGAAACCTGTTGAAATAAAGGATTTCTGGGTCAAAAATACCATGGGATTGTGCTGAAGGACCTAGAAAGTGGCTAGCAAACACATAATTTGTTGGAAGTCAATAAATGAAATGATTGATATAGAGATCACACTGTGTGTACACATTTAGCAGGGGTTGAAGAGAAGCAGCCTAATAAGGTTCAGACATTCATATTAACTGTGTAATACAAGGTGACAGGTGAAAAAGCAATCTAAAAAATATGGGACAAAAAAGGAATTCCCAACTGTGGAGAATTATTGGTTAGAAAAACTGAATAGGAACTTCTCCTTTTAGGAAGGAAGATACCCTGCAATGTTTTATTGCTGGTCCCTTTTATACAATCTCTTAGCAAAATGTCTTCTATTTCCAGGGACAGCTGTAACCAGGAATTACTTTGACCAGGGACCATTCTCCAACATTAGTACCAAAAGGGTTACGAATCAGCATTTGGTCAACTTTAGATTCGGTTTGGTTATTTGGGGTGCTTATTTAGAAAATTGCATTGGATAGACCACACCAGCTCTAGTTTATGATACAGAGCATATGCCATCTAGTAGTCGCCATCTGCTCACCCACAGAAAATCATATTTAATAATCTAGAGCTGATGTGGTCTATCCAATGCAATGGTCAGCTATGCAGAAAGAAGCAGAAATAAAATTCATAAAATAAAATAAAGAAAGAAAGAACAAGATTTGCAGACCAGATTTCATTCTCGCGGCCCGCTGCTGGTCCAGAGGCTCCTTCTTTGAAGGCTTTTAAACAGAGACAGATGCTTTGATTGTGCTTTTCTTGCATAGTGGGGGGTTGGAGTGGATGACCCGTGTAGTCTCTTTTGACTCTATGATTCTATGGGGTACAGGTACCACATTCTATCTGATCTTGGACGCTAAACAGGGTCCATCCTGGTTAGGGACTGGGAGACCACCAATAAATAACAGGTGACATAGGCTGTATTTCAGAAGAAAGAACTGGTCAAACCATCTCTAGTCCTTGCCTAAGAAAGCCCAAAGAAATTAATTTGATAGCCATAAGATTAGAAGACACCTACACCCACAGAGTGTGTTTCCCTGTGTATCTTACAGCTCTGTCAGCAGACATTGGCTAGTCAAACAAAGGAGAGAAATTAGAAAGTTTTACTTGTACCTCAAAAGCATCTTGCTCTTGACTTTCTAATTTGGAAGTGCCATAAACACATTTTCTTCTGATTTTAGGGAAAGTACTTTCCGTTATAAAAACAGTTCGGTGACATTCAGGTACATGTGTTCTGTTCCTCATTTTAAGTACAACCAATAGAACATATTCTCTCACTCCTCTTTTATTTCAGGTTCAGAGAAAGCTTACTGTAGATTTGGGTTTCAGACTTCTAACAGGGAATACAAAAATCTATGAATAGGCAACATAAAGATCAGCTCATTGAATTGAGGGGCTGGCCCTGAAATTCCAAGGACTGACCTTGGGACCTAGTGTGTTTTCAAGGCTCAGTCATCAATAGAAACCTGAATGGCAACCATTTACTCTTGTGGCACAAAGTAAAATGTCATGAGTGCATGTGCCCTCTAGAGCTGAGCTTTCCAAGCTATCAGGATATGTACAATGTGTCAAGGACTGATGCCATATTTGTCTCATTGGCCATAACTGGTTGATTCTTTTTTCTGGAAACTCTTCAGGAGTTTTAGGGACCACATCTTTCAGAAGCACTGCCCTAGAGGGCAAAAATAAACCCAGACTAATCAACTATACACAGGCATACATCAGGTAAGAAGGCTTCTGACAAAGAGGGCTTCAACATTATAGAATTGTTGCACTTTTGACACCACTTTAACTGAAATGGCTCAATGCTATGGAATATAGGAATTATAGTTTTAAATGGTCTCTAGCTTCTCTGCCAAAGAGTGTTGATGTCTTACCAAAGAACTACTCCCATGATTTCATAACATTGAGCCATGGCACCCTCCTGAGGCTGGGGAGGCACCTGAGAATTTGGCAACTTGGTGTAGCGAGTTCGCTCACTATTTTGCAGACAAAGTCACTCAGATTGACTCTGACTTGGATGCTGGTCTTGATGCAATGCCAGAGGAGGTAACTGAGGCTTCTGTCTGTTCGATCTTGTGGGATTCATTTCAGCTTGTGAAACTTGATGACATGGACAGGATCCTCTGAGAGGTGAGGGCTACCACTTGCGCTCTGGATCCTTGCCCTTCTTGGCTATTAAAACTTGCCAGAGGTGGGTTGGTAGATTGGTTTGTGAGGATAATTAATGCCTCCTTGGAGCAGGGCAAATTTCCATCATGCCTTAAACAAGCTATAAAAAGGTAAATGTTTCCCCTGACGTTAAGTCCAGTCATGTCTGACTCTGGGGGTTGGTGCTCATCTCCATTTCTAAGCCGAAAAGCCAGCGTTGTCCGTAGACTCCTCCAAGGTCATGTGGTCATGAGGCCAGCATGACTGCATGGAGCGCCGTTACCTTCTTGCCGGAGTGGTACCTATTGATCTACTCACATTGGCATGTTTTCAAACTGCTAAGTTGACAGAAGCTGGAGCAACAGCGCCCTGAGTCCCCTCGGGTGAGAAGGGCGGGGTATAAATGTTGTAAATAAATTGTTAATAAACAGCGGGTGCTCACTCTGCTCCCAGGATTTGAACCTGGGACATTTCGGTCTGCAAGTTCCGCAGCCCAGCGCTTTAACAGGCTGCGCCACCGGGGTTCCTTAAACAAGCTATAGTGAGGCCAATACTAAAGAAGACCACCCTTGACTCCACTGTTTTAAATAACTTCAGACCAATCTCCAACCTCCCTTTTTTGGGCAAGGTTCTAGAGCGGGTGGTTGCCTCTCAACTCCAGAGATTCTTAGACGCAAATGATTTTCTGGATCAATCACAGTCTGCCTTCAGACCTAGGTACTGCACCGAGATGGCTTTGGTCGCCTTCGTGGATGACCTCCGCAGAAAACTGGACAGGGGGAGTGTGACCCTGCTGGTTCTCTTGGACATCTCAGCAGCTTTCGATGCCATTGATCATGGTGTCTTTCTGGGATGGCTCTCTGGAATGGGCCTTGGGGGCATGGCTTTGCTGTGGCTCCAGTCCTTTCTGGAGGGCCGTTCCCAGTTGGTGAAGCTGGGGGACACCTGCTTGGACCCCGGCCATTGACCTGTGGGGTCCCACAAGGTTCCATTCTTTCCCCCATGCTCTTTAACATCTACATGAAACCGCTGAGCAAGGTCATCCGAAATGTTGGAGTTTGGTGCCATCTCTAAACAGATGACACCCAATTCTACTACTCTTTTCCACTGAAATCCAAGGAAGCCCCTCAGATACTGGACTAATGTCTGGCCACTCTGTTGGGCTGGATGAGGGCAAACAAGCTGAAGCTAAATCCTAACAAGACAGAAGTCTTGCAGGTCAGTCGAACGTTTGACTGGGGCATAGGGTGGCAACCTGTGCTCGATGGGGTCACACTCTCCCTGAAGACACAGGTCTGCAGTTTGGGGGTCCTCCTGGACTCAGCGCTGATGCTTGATGCTCAGGTGTCGGCGGTGGCTGGGAGGGCCTTTGCACAATTAAAACTTGTACAGCAGCTGCGACTGTACCTTGTGAAGTCAGATCTGCCCATGGTGGTCCATGCCTTGGTTACCTCTAGATTGGATTATTGTAACGCTCTCTATGTGGGGCTGCCCTTGAAGATGGCCCAGAAACTACAATTGGTGCAGCGTTCAGCAGGGAGCGGTCAACCCCCATTTAAGGAGCTCCATTAGCTGTTGTTTACTTTCCGAGCCCAATTCAAGGTGCAGTTTATCACCTACAAAGCCCTAAACGGTTTGGGACCCACCTACCTTCGTGACCGCATCTCCCCCATGAACTTGCATGGCCCCTTCAATTGTTGGGGGTGGCCCTCCTCTTGCTTGCTCCCACCACCGTCACAATCGTGGTTGGTGGGGACGGGGGAGAGGGCTTCCTTCGTGGTGGCCCCCCAGCTCTGGAATTCACTCCCCAGGGAGATTAGACAAGCTCCTACCCTTCTAATGTTTAGGAAGTTCAGCAGTTCAGTGGTTTAATCCACTGCGCCACTGGGAGCTCCCTTCATAAAGCATAGTTCTACGATTTTGGCCATAAAAATTGAAATCTAAGAAAACACGAGGCTTGTGAAAGAAATAGTTTTCCCTGGATGTCTTTTGGAAGATGCTTTCAGGTGTTCTCTAGAAAGTTCAAATTATCTTGTGTTTCCCTGACCTGGCTTATTCATTTTACATGCCCATATTATTTTTAGGTAAAAAGTTTGCTGAAATATCTTGAACAGTAGTTGTGATATGGAAAATTATCTATTTCCTTTCCTTGCTGCTGTTATTTTTACCTCTTATACCATATTTTCTGTAAAAGAAATTCTGCCCATTGATTTTGTTTATTGAGGTATCTCAGGATTCTCTGTTATAGGGATTTTTTCCAGTTATAACCTATGTTAGCATCATGCCTCCCTTTACCAAAATATATGTAATTAATTACTCCTTTTTCTATGTCAGCTGTGGCATTACATACACAGAAATCTTGAACATTTTATTGAAGCTAAAGGCAGAATTAAACCAATGTTGAAAAAAAGCTTACTATATCATGCCAGGTGGATGTGACTGTTTCCATGGATTTCAAAGTGATGAATTCTCTTAAAATCTCAGCAGGATCCTCACCAATCTATAGACATTACACCTCAAAGGTCAAGTACAAAGGGGAAATTCAAAGAGCAACACGGTTACCATATTGAATGTCCTTTTCCAATACAATGTAGAACTGTATTCTGACTATAATTGCCATTGGCTCTGTGGGAGGGAGAATTCACATACTGCCTGCAAGCCGCAAATGTATCCCTCAGCAACAAGGTTGCCATGTTACAGAAAGGAAAGAAAGATGCTGCTTGTCAGAGACAAAGAGTATTTTTTGCTCAAGGATTAGTCAGCTTCCAGAGCCCAGAGCTTAGAAAAGTGAACTTTTAGGAGTAAAGTTTCTACAACCTCCCTACCACAGCCCTCTATAAGTAATTGAGATAATACAAAGGATGCACAGGGAGTATCACGTTTTGCATCTTCAAGAAAACTGTCCTGAGGATGGTCAGACCTTCAAAGCACCAGCCAAAGACATTCTACCAAGACAGGCAAGAGACAAGATGTTCTTCCCGTCCCATGACATGTTATTGCATGTGCTGACTCATCTCACTTTTGCATGTACAGCTCCCATAGTTAATCATATGGACCTGCATCCTGATGCAGACCTCCTAGACAGGATCATTGGCAAGCCCCCTACTTACCACTAAGGTTACGGGCAGCATGATGTTTTACAGGATTTAGGATGAAATAAGTAATTTTAAATGATGACACAAACAAAATATTTATATTTATTTTAAAAGCTATATCAAGTTTGATAATAAACATATAATAATATCAAAAATTATGTAGGTTTTGTTGATGCAATTTTTTCAATAACCAGTAAAATCAACGTGTTTATCTTAAAAATATGCACAAACTTGCTGGATGATTATATTGCTCTTGACTGGCTGTGTTTCAATTTTTTATAAAGTTGCTTTTTAATTTCTGTTCATCTCACTTAGCTGAATGACCTGCCACACCGAGATCCAGCCTATAAAGCTCTAAACGGTTCCGGCCCAGCTTATCTGTCCGAATGTGTCTCCCGCTACGACCCACCTCGAAGCTTAAGATCATCAGATGAGGCCCTGCTCATGGTCCCGTCAGCCTCACAGGTGCGGCTGGCGGGGACGAGAGACAGGGCTTTTTCAGTAGTGGCTCCCCGCCTATGGAACGCCCTCCCCATTGAAGTCAGGCAGGCTCCCTTCCTCCTATCCTTCCGTAGGAAGGTTAAAACTTGGTTATGGGGCCAGGCTTTTGAATAATAATTGGCAGCGTTAATTATTATCATGTACACTGGAACTCAATCGACAGACCCAGTTTTTTGAACTGAACACGCCTACTTGTATTTTATAATGTGTTTTATGAATACTGATGTAAATTAATAATATTTTTAACTGATTTATATTGCACTGTATAATTTTTATATATGTGTTTTATTGTAAGCCACCCTGAGTCCCCTGTTGGGTGAGAAGGGCGGGATATAACTATTGTAATAAATAAATAATAAATAATCCTGGGCTCTGTCAGCCTCTTCCCTTGTGTGGGGCATAGTTGATTCTCCCTTCAAGGAGGACAACAGGTTCACGTTCTCCATAACACCAAAAGGAAAGAGGCTATTTGGGTGCAGAACTGCCCATGTGGCGCACACATTTCTAATTTCCAGAAGATCGTTGACCAAGGAAGCACAAGATAAATGTCTGGGTCTGCCCTGTGGCCTGTCATTTGAGGCTGGATCTACATGGCCATATAATGGAGTATAAACTGTATTATATGGTCAATGTAGACTCATATAATGCAGTTCAAACTTCATTATATAGCTGTGTAGATACAGCCTGCATTGATTGTCTTGTCTTGCCTAAGGTCTGCCTTATTTTCTTAGAAGACACACCCAAAGCTTTTAATTTTACTTTTTAAAAGTATTTAGATAGACTAACAGTTTTGATATCCCCCACCATTTGGTTACCATTATTATTGCATTGTTTTAAAAGTGAATCTGTAGTTTAACATTTCTCATAAGTAACTTAAAATAGTTGCATTTGCCATTACTTTTAAAATTCTAAACAAAGCAACTTGATAGTCTATGGTCCCATCCACTTCATCATAATCTCAAGACACACAGAAGAGCACAACTTTAGCATAAACCAAGATCTCGATTGTGTTATATTTCCCTTCCACCATTTAAGATGCATATACATGGACATGAAAATCCAGATTCACCTTAGTTGTCTTCATGTTTGTTCACTTCCAGTGATTATCATGGGCTATCCCTGGTTAAACCAGTTTTATCCCACTTCAGGCAGAGTTGGATGGCACTATAGACTTTGCTTGAGGCATTGACTTTGAGGTACTGTGGACAGTTCATTGGGTCTGATTTGGACAAGTCCCATTCCGACTGGTCCATTGTCCACATAGGACACCACTGCCACCAACCTTGTAATGGATCACATCCATGTCACTGCCATCACCACTCCCAACTGGCCATAAGCTTCATCTGGGCTCCTGGACATCATGGTGTCCTGTTCTGACATCATCAGCCACCTGCATGACCAGGAAGAACATCCCTTTCTTCTTCCTAGTCTTGGGGGTGCCTCTGACAGAGCAGGCCATCTGCAATGGTCAGAAGCTCACAAAGAGCTCTGTTGCCCACTGGGAGTCTCAATGACAACATGGAAGGTGAGGTGATAGTCCAGTGGGGCCAATCCATTCTTTGTCTAACTGGGATCATGTGGTTGCCAACCCACAGCCACAAGGGCATTACTTTTGACTTCAGAAGTAACATAAAGTTACAGTATGCAGTAAAAGGAATAACATTATCTCTTATTACATGATATTCATAATGTAATCTACCTTTGTTATTAGGAAGTGGAAGTAAATGAGTTCATCATCTCTTACTAGTTATTTCCAAGTTCTAGAAGCACCTAATGCATCTCAAACAAGCTCTGCTCAGATGCATATGTAAAAGTGCCATTAACATGGTGTTCATGATTTGCAACCATGGTGGATTGCATATCTTTAATGTGCTTTGTCAAATGCAGTGAGATGTTGGAGAAAGAAAGTCAATGAAGCATGCAATGAAATTGGTAAACAAAGCAGATAGTTTAACTGCGACTGTATATCATCACTGCAATCTGTTTACCAGAATGAAACAAATTTGAATGTGGATGTTGAAACCAAACAGTCATACTGTTTGAGTTGGAAATCAAGGAATATACAGCGGGTTATTACAATAAAATCATTATTCCAGGAATGTCCTTAGATTAATTTTTTATACATTCATTGTTTCCTTATAAAACACTGCCGAACAGAACGAAATCATCCTAACACAGCTCTCTACCCAAATAAAATATTGCTACTTCTGTTCCAAGTGTCAAGAATAATTGCACACATGGAAAGCCCTACTGCTCGTTTTCATTTAATTGGGAGTTTCAGAAACAGTTCAAGAGCCTCCACTCATTAGCAAATTGAGATTTTTAAAGCCATGCTCCCTTTCCTCGCTTTTCCTTCCTCATGCACACATTTTAAACCAGAGTCCCAGAACAGCTTGATTAGGGTCTTATAAGCATGAGCTACCCCATTAAGTCTGATTGAGCAAACATATCTTAGCACACAAAGAGATAGGCATGCAAATAAGTGGGGATGCCCTTATAAACAGCAAGCCCATCTGCACAGCAGAGATACCAGGAATCATTGCTTTGGAGCATGTAATCAGGAGTGCTGCAGACCAATGGAAGTGCTAGAGTTTTGAAAAATGATGTTTTGGACTGTGACTCACACAATTCCCCAGACAGAAATGAACAGACTTCCCTAGAAGGTGTAATTCAATGTGTTTGGGCATATATCAGTTAACAAAGCCTCTAATTACTTTTTATAAAAGCCTTTTTACACCAAATTAGCACTCACCTTTCCCTCCTTTCTGTCTAACTAGAAGTTTTTAGTGACATCAGCACTGGGAGAATAGTTAAGGAGAGTCAGAGAAATGCAGGGTTTCTTGATGCCAGGTAGCAGCAGGGGCATGTATGTAATAAAACTGGGAAAGAGCAGGATTCTACTCTAGCTGATCCTACTATTACCATAGATGCATCATGGTGTTCAGCTGATGCAGTGTGACACCCCTTTAATTGTCATGGCTCAATGCTATGGAGTCATGGAAATTGCAGTTTGCTGAGACACCAGCACTCTTGGGCAGAGAAGATTAAATACCTTGTAAAGCTACAACTCCCATGAATCGTAGCCTTGAGCCTTACCAGTGAAAGAATGATCAAATTGCATTAATTCTGCAGTGTAGATGTATCTCATGGGCACCTGACTGAGCATGCATGAACTACAAAACAGAGAAAATGACAGGAAAGTTTTCCTCACTAGCTACCCCAATCAAAAATGTAAAAGCACAGAAGAAATTAATGGGAAAGTCGGGACTGCCGAAAGAAAAAAAAAGTGCATTTTGGAAGGTCTTCAAGAGGTCTCTAGAAATTTTACAATGCTTTTGCCTATTCATTTCATCTTATTTCACATGTGAGCATTTTCCCGTTTTGTGCTCTAGAAATCTATCCCTTTCCATGATATTTCTGCCTCTAATACCAGGTTTTCTGTTAGACGTAATGCCCAGGAACACATCTACTTTGATACTTGAAATGTTTCCATCTGGTTTTTTTTTAACTTCCAAATAACTTTCTTAAAAGGGGATTATTTTGCACAGAAATGCATACATTCTGTATCCTACCATGGCTTAATTATGTCATATCATTATATTTCTTTTTCAAATTGACTTTCCAAACTCTGCCTCACTAATAAACCATGTAAGAGCTGTAGAACTTCAAACTGATTCTGGAAAACTTAATGAAAATGTGCTCTTTTTTAAAAAAAAAACCCTGAATATAGAAAGCTAGCAGCTCAAGGAGATCGATAGCCAATTATGTTTTAACATGCTGGTTTCCCATTTGCCAGAGATTTTAAATGCGTGTTCAGTTTTTAAAGACGTACAATACCTTTTGGGGAATTCTTAAAATCGTATAGATCCGTGAGTTACTTTTAAAAAAAAAAGTATTAAATGTAATTCAGTTTGGGTGTTTCAGTCAAGGAAGTGGTTGGAAAGGACAAAAGCACACTGTGCGGAAGTTTGCTTTTATCAATTGCCTGCCCTTCGGACAAATTGATGCTCTACAAGATTATAGTCAGTTACCAGGAGCATAAGATGTCATAGAAGAGCAAAAAGACCTTTATGAAACTGGACAAGGAGACAGTGAAGGCTGGCAAAAAATCAAGAAATTTTTTCAGCGCACTCTCTTTCCTTTTTGGTGCCCCTGGTTTCAACCTTCGGTGCCGGGAGAGGAAGGGGAGTGCACTGACAGCCCAGGCGCCAAAGAGGATGCCACCGCACCATAGACCATTCGGAGGCTGCAATAGACCTTCGCGCCCATGCACTCGGCAGGCCTTTGCGCCTGTGCACTGAAGTCTCACCACACTTGTGGCTAGGAGTGGAGTGCATCGAGCCCATCAGCTGCCTTCTGGGATTCTGGGGAGAAGAAAAGAAGACTGTTGCTGTAAAGTAAAAAATACCGTATATACTCGAAGATAAGCTGAGTTTTTCAGCCCTTATTTATGAGCTGAAAAAGCCTCCCCCGGCTTATATTCGGGTCAAGGTCAAGCCAGCAGTGGAGCCTGGAGGCCACAATATGTTTTCTTTTCCAAAACATCCCTCCTCTGCTTCTCCTCCCAGGCTGGTTATCTTATATTTTTTTGAGAGAGAGACAGAGAAGAAGCAAATGTTTTCAAAAGCGAAAGGAGAGTGTGAGAGAAACCCTTCCAAGCCAGATTGCATGGGCAGAAGGGGAAGAAAAAAGATATTCTTGCAAATTTGCACAATTCATTGCTATTATTATTATTATTATTATTATTATTATTATTATTATTATTATTATTACTACTACTACTACTATTGCAAGAACATTTGGGGAAAGAGAGCAACAGAAGGTATTTCTTTTTATTCCTAAAGAAACAAAAATGAGGTGGGTTTTTTTGGGAGGGGAAGAGAAGTTTTAAAAAGCCTTTTCTGGCTACTTTTAGCGTTTGAAAAAGGGAGAAAGAAAAGAGGTGGGAAAGGGCAGGAGAAAGGAGGACAAAGTTGTTTTTAGGGGGGCTTTGCTTGCATTTCTTCCTTGGGTAAATGCATGCCCCAAAGCTTCTAAATATTTATATAGATGTTCCCCCTACAAATACATTAATATATGAATTTTCCCCTCGTATGTTTACAGGTATTTGAAAATCCTATGTAAATATAGATAACTAGAGATTTCCATGTACCTGTATATCTGTTCCTATATGTATACATTAATTTTATATATGAATTTTATATGAATTTTACCCTCACATGTTTGCAAGTGCAGAGGGAAAATGCGAGTGCGCACACACACACACGCACACACACAGAGAGATGTCTAGATAGATATAAACAATAGCTCTGCATTGTTTATGTAGGCATTATATGTTTGCCTGTTACTATGTTGAAAGCTGGCCTGAGTCCCCAGGGGAAGATAGATAGGGCAGGGTACAAATGAAGCTGTTGTTGATGATGGTGATGATGATGATTATAAAGTTATTGTTGCTTTTCCACTTATAGAGTTAGTTTACTGTTTTTCTTTGAAATACAGTAAATATTCAAAACATTTAACCCACTGATGCCTCAATTAATGTAATTTTATTGGTATCTAATTTTATTTTTGAAATTTACCAGTAGCTGCTGCATTTCCCACCCTCGGCTTATACTCAAGTCAATAAGTTTTCCCAGTTTTTTGTGATAAAATTAGGTGCCTCGGCTTATATTCGGGTTGGCTTATACTCGAGTACATACGGTAAGTCAAAAAGTATTCTGAACATTTTGTTAATGAAAGTAAATAAATAACATTTATTATTTAAACTATTATGTTTATTCATATCTTGATCTGATCACCATGCTCAATATATGCCATATGCATGGGGATATTGGGATAATGATACAAAAGGTTTGCTAGGGTAGATCCTCTCTCACTCAGACTCAGCCCCCCTCCCACCCCCGAATCAAAATCTTGGCTACGAGCCTGGCTGGTGGGCATCTGCATTGCCTGCTCCATGGCTGGCTTAGCTGTTGGTCAGTGTGTGCATTGCCCAGCAGCACCTGAACCAGTTTAGTGTCGTTCTGTGCTTTGTGGTGCCCACTGGGCACAAAAATATCACTGGTCACTGCTCAGTGCCTGTAATCATAATGCAAAAACAATGGGGCAGGGTAGATGCAATCTCCTGTCCCCAAGCTGCTCAAGCCCAGGAAATGTGAGATGACAGCATAAACAGCAGCAACCACTTCCTGAATAGGAAGCTGTTCACATTGGCCCAAAACATAGGAAAGCTCTGGAATATCCTGCTACTTTTTAAATGCAAGGCAAGGGTGCGTTAAGAGGGCTTCTCCCACATTATGGCAAATGGACCGCCACGGAGTCCATTCACCCCCAAACTGACTCCTTTAACCAATGGGCCCTTTTGCTTTCTTAAGCCATTTCCGACTGACTGTCTAAGAAACTATAATTTTTCTTTCAAGGTGCCTTCGGATGCAATTTCAAGCCTTAGATTCAAGAATTTTGCAAGCTCCCTGTGGTAATTTCGTAGCATCAGATCAGTGGGGTAAATAAATTACTATTTTAAAGCTTTATTTTGATTGCTTTTGCACTTTATTGACTGTATGTGTTATTCATTGTCTAGGACACTGTGGCAGCTACATCTGAAGACTGCCAAATATATCTTTACTGAATTGCCTTAAAGGAAAAGAAAACTGTAGAAGACATGTGCATTAGAGGCTCTCTCATTCATAGACAGACAGACGGATGGATGGATAGATTCCATAGCCCCCTGAGATCATCTTATTCCCAAAGAAGATCCAGGTTCAGAAGAAAAAAAAACAGATTCCCTCACATGGAAGGGTGGCTGTCTTCATTATGCACAGCAGTTTCCAGTAAATATCTCAAGGTTTTTGGATCCAAAACGGCTTTGGCCCATTTTGGGCAAATTTGAGAGATACTCTGATGGCAAAACACTGAAAATAAGATGCCTGTCATCCTAGAAGAAGGCTGAACTCCTTGCTATGTGAATCATAGCTCCTTATTTGGCACAGCAAAGCTGTCTGGGGCATATTTACTCAGGACTAAAGTGCCTAGTGTAGATGGGGCCTTAGTATACAGCCATTTGGACGTGGAAGAGTTTCATCACTTTACTCGCAAGGTAACAAAGAGGCAAGCCAAGTGCAGCTAGCAAGACTATCTTAGGCTGGATCTACACTGCCATATACAATCTAGATTATCTTCTTTGAACTCAATTATATAAATCTACACTGTCATAGAATCAGTTCAAATCAGATAATCTGGATTTTATATGGCAGTCTAGATGGGCCCAAATTCTCAGGATGGTTCTATTTTTCTGCTAGTTCATTGATTTTACCCTGTAATATGTAATGGTCTTCTTGAAGGGGTTGATAGAAGATAAAACAAATAAAAGGGACAATACATAAATAACAAAATTTATAACTAGAAACAAACTAGTTTGCCATATCAATTATATATGCATATATCTTAGAGAGAAATCCATGCAAAATGTTTTCATTTCAAAACCACTTAATAAACCCAATAAATTTGTACAGAAACAACATATAAATTACAATTACATTTTAAAACCACCTGCAGGGATTCTAAAAGGAATGTTTTCTGAATGTTTGCCTGGCAACTGATAGTTTGAGATGTAGGAGGCAGAGCATTATGCAGTTTTCTCTTCAATTTTTCAATGGGTTCCAAGTATGTCTTTATCATAATAAATACCACATCGAAATGGAAAGATAGGGGATATGAAAAACTAAAACTTTAGCTTTCCATATTCCTAACTTTACATTTGGCTGTAATATTGTGATGATTCTTGGTATCCACTGGAAAAAAGGAAAGCAGATAGATATACTCCAGGTCTATGTTTAGACCATGGGGAACTATAGAGTCTCAATATCTATTCTAAACCATTCCTTTTATTAAAAGCAGGATCATCTCATTCTAGAAGAAAAGTTCTCAAACACCCAAAAGTGCAGATTCTTAAAGGAATGATCACTTTGAAGAAACTGTCAACTAAAACAGCACCTGATCTTCTACTCCTGATATTACTAAAGTTTTCCCCTATGTGGACTTTTAAAAGCTCTAGAGGCTTTTCCAATACATCATTTGTTGCATGGACCAGATGACATAAATCATGTATAGTGTGTTACAAGCTGAAAATTGCTTTGAAGTGTATTATTTCATTATAATTCACAAGCTCTATTATCTTAAGTGTGTAATTATAATGAGTACAATCTCTACAATATCTAAAGCCAAAATGCCTTGGGCTAATAGAAAAATATAATAGTCTTTTTCAACATCCTGAAACATCTCTTCTCTACATTTTCCCAACACTATTTAAAAGCCTGGCATTTCATACCTTTTCTCCCATCCATGTTATGTATTGGGAATGGGATCCACATAGTAGATTCTGTTTGTGTAGCATGAATCTCCCCACATATTTATCGTGTCATACAAACCTGATGGAGAATGGCAGCATTGTCCAACCCAATGTGCATCCATATGCATAACGGTGCTTCATGTGCAGCTCAATTTCTACAACTGTGAACCAAATGCAGACATGAGGCAAAAATAACCAACTGCTTAAGCAGGGAGACTTCTTCATATATAAGACACAAGCAGGATTCTGACCACTGTGTAGACTTGTAGACATGGGTAGGAGGAAATCTCTTTTCTGGGAAGTCCTTGATTACAAAGCCTCGATGACCTTCCAGAGGACCTGTTTTGGTTCATACACCTAGGCAGAGAGCTGGGATCATAGACATGGAAACAACTGCTAGAATCCCCCATTTCCCATGCCCAGGATTGCCATATTTTCAAAACCAGGAAAAGCCAAATAAGTGAAAGTATTTTAATAGCAAGAATGAACAAACTTTTCACAAATTGGTCTTGCTTGGAGAGAAGTGCAAATGGGAGGAAGAGTGAAGCTGGAGATGGGTGAGAAAAAAGAGGAATTGTTTGCAACTCTGGCATGTTGATAACTACTGGGAGAAAAATGAAGAAGACTTCAGAGCATTGTATCACCACAGCCACACCACTATTATTTATCACTGTGTTCTTATAATTTACAGTCAGCCCTCTCTCCTCACTAAAGTGAAAAAACCATGAATTTTTTAAAAATGCTTTTTTTAACCTAAGAGAACACACTCTGTAGTTAATGTCTGATGAAGGCTGATCATACTATTGCACTAGAGGATCTAGAGGTTTTCAGAGAGATTATGTAAATCACATCTAGGAACAATCAGAAATATGAAGGGGTGACATACAATTGTCATGGGCAGCATGAATTGGTCTCGTGCTGAATAACAAAACACTGAAGCAACCCTAAGAAATTCATATATGTTGAAAGCATTGTTCTTTTTTAAAGAACAAAATTAAATCAAGGAATTTTTTAAAAAACATAACTCTTAACATCAAAGACTCTTTCTCTCCTGGGCTTATGATTTACATTCACTTGACAGTTCAGGTTATAACGCTGGAAGGATGTTTTTGCCTAGCAATTGCTTCAAAATAAAAAGACTGCCTCCTCACTTGTTCCTTTGTTCCTCTGAGGTTTTCCAGACTGTGATCCTTGATGTCATAAGCTGCAACTTAATGTCTTGCATCTGCCTCTCATTGCCAGTGTTATGAGATAAGTCCTGCTGGGGCAATGGGAGGGTTTGAATATAGTGAAGCAGTGAAATTACTCTGATTGTTAGTTGGAATTTTTCAGGAGCTATCCTGAATGTTGAACCCTATCCCCCAAAATAGGCTTAGCTTCTGGGATAGCCCTTTTAAAATAAAACCTGGAGACAACTCACCATTCCATTGATGTGGAAGGCCCCACCCACCAACTGCTGTTTTCAGTGTTTAACCTCACAAAAATCAGTCATCACCTACTAAAAGGATAGTCTCGGGCTGTGGCGCAGGCTGGAGAACAGCTGCAATGAATCACTACAATGAATCACTCTGACCAGGGGGTCATGAGTTCGAGGCCCGCTCGGAGCCATGTTTGTCTTGTCTTTGTTCTATGTTAAAAGGCATTGAATGTTTGCCTATATGTGTAATGTGATCCGTCCTGAGTCCCCTTCGGGGTGAGAAGGGCGGAATATAAATGCTGTAAATAAATAAATAAAA
The DNA here is from genome assembly GCF_035594765.1 of Anolis carolinensis. Lineage (NCBI taxonomy): Eukaryota > Metazoa > Chordata > Lepidosauria > Squamata > Anolidae > Anolis > Anolis carolinensis. The sequence continues at coordinate 130,366,177 of NC_085841.1, forward strand.
ATACATTCTTCTTCTTTATTTACTTATATTCCGCCCTTCTCCCTGAAAGGACTCAGAGTGGATTACAGTATATAAAGCAGACACAGGCAAACATTCAATGCCTTGTTACAATCAACAAAGAATGAGGAACACAACACAAAGAAAGCAAAAATTTCTCCTTTCATTTCCAGCTTATGGAGGCGGTGCTCAGCTCTGGCTCTGGGAAGATGGTCTTCTCCATTTCCAAGTTGATGAGCCTGCGTTGTCACCTCCTCGTCATGTGGCTGGCATGACTGCTTGGAGCGTCTTGTTGCCTTCTCCCACCAAAGAAGCACCTATTTGCCTACTCATATTTGCATATTTTCAAACTGCTAGGTTGGCAGGAGCTAGTGGAATGTTCCTTACCAATTTCCATTTTGAATCTTTTATTATCACTTCATCATTACACTGTAAAGCCACACTAAACAAGGCAAAAGTGACTGAGCTATGTGAGAAGAGGTACAAAACAGGATAGGTTTCCTGCACTTCTTATAGTTGTGCAGGAACAAAAAACTTTGAAAAGTTAATCAGACTTTCACCATCCTTTCTACTAGTTCCCCCATTTGAGAGGTGCTTTCTCTTTTGGACTCGTATACTACTGCGTTGAATCTCTTTTCTGTGTCTGAGCATAAGATTATTCTACTTCTATAGTTTTCCTGGCTCCCTAATTGGCTACAGCTACCAATTAGGCAAAAACTGTGAATGTGACTCAGCTCAGAGTCTGCATCAGTCTTCATTTAAACCCATGGGATTTTTTTTAAAGAAAAAAAGCAATACAGTATTGATGTGCGAATACAATCAAGCATGAATTAGTCATAACTAACTGTCTCATTATTGGATTCTATTGAAAGAGTTTTCTGCAAACTATAATATAAATGTGATCTTCAGTACACCTGCAGTGCTAGCATTTTCTATTGTGGGTTGCAGCCATTGTTAGAAATATGCTACTCGAATAATGTATATACAGTTCAGAACATATTTTATTCAAATTTGTATGGAGTCATTTGTTTTTTTTATATGCAAAGTTTTTTGCACAGAATTAAGTCATACACAAATTTCTCATATTAAAATTACTAATTGCTTTCTCCAAGAAGAAAATTAGTAAAACATTGCATCCCTAGTGCCTCCCTCTAAATATCTATCTCACACACACACACACAATTTTTAACAAAATATATATTTTTAGAAAGATATTTTGAAGGTTTGGAGATTGTATTGGACTCTTTGTGGAAAACTGTAGTGTGAGACCACCTCTGCCAACATTGAGATCAATTGAAAGTAGAGGGAAAAGGTTAGTGGAGGATTTGTATACAGTAGATGGAGACCACGTAGAACAAAAAGAAATTCAGAATTGGATAGGATCAGGGAATTGGATTCAAAACTGGGCTATAAGACAGGAAATGTTTAGACTGAGGGGAAAAATTAGAGAACAGGACAGTCCATTTGAGAAGGTGATTAGGAAATGTTTGAGAGAGGAAAAGAAGGTGGCAGGAGATCTGTATGAACAAATTATAACGGTAAAAGAAGAAATAATAGAGGAAATTTTCCAAACATGGAGAATGGACATGGAAATTGAGAGGGAAGATATACAAAGGGAAATAAGTAATATAGCAAAAGAAAAGTCCAATGTATTAAGGGAAGCAAGAAGGAAAATGTTACAAAAGTGGTACAGAACTCCTGCACAACTTTCACGTTTTTTACCAGGGATGAAAGATAGGTGTTGGCACGGTTGTGAACAGAGAGGGGTGTTTAATCATATGAAATGGGAGTGCGACCGGGTGCAAGAATACTGGAGAATGATTGAAGGAGAAATCAATAGAATGCTAAATCTACAAATAGTTATAGTTAATAGAAATATAATACATGCAAGGATAACGGAAGCGAAGAATATACAAAAAGAAAAAATGATTGACAAATTAATAGCATATGCACAAATTGTTTTAGTGAGGGGTTGGAAAGATAAAACAAAATGGACTCTGACAAATTGGTGTAAGTATATAGTTGATATGTTAAATGTAGAAATCACAAATTGCAAATGGAATAATATAGATAAAATTGAAAATATTGCAATAATCAAGGGGATATGGGAACCAGTTAAGAACTGTTTAGAGAATGTATTAAGATGTGGAGTGGAAAAATTAAGATTGAGATTGATATTTCAAATGCAACTTCTGTAGTTTGTTGTATAAAGTGTATGTACAAGGAGGGGAGGGTGGGAGGGTGGGAGTGGGATAAAACGACAAAACAACAATAAAAACAAATTTTAAAAAAAGAGACCACCTCTGCCTTGCTGCACAGCCTAAAGAATGACATCTAAAAAATTGTCCAGTTTGATACAGATTTGCTTTACAGTCTATTGTCCCTTATTTTGTTTATTCTCCATGGCTGTTGCACAAGCCTGCCCTCTGATTTTATAATAGGTAGCATCAGTAGAACTGAATAAGCACAGAGGACCCTGGGCTTTTCATGCTTGATTTCTCTCCAGCCTACTACTGATTTGAGTTGATATTCAAATTGTGAGGCTAAGAATAGAGCAAAACAAGAATATAGTCTTTGCACGAATTCCTACATTGAAGTTGCTGTGCATTTGAATTGACAACAATGCAAAATGTCACATAGGAGCCCGGTGTTTGGATCATTCTGTGAACAATTTGGACACAAGGGAGGTTCATAAGGGCCATTACAGCAGCTTCCTTTAGCCTTTCAATCAATGAGCTGTGTTCAAGATTTCACAGCATGATTGCCTTACAATTACCCCTTCCAAAGCAAACAAAGATGTAAAAACCTTTCATGATCCCCATAGTAGCTACATGTCAATGCTTAAAATTTTATGTCAGCTGCCAGTGCTGCACTTGGAGCATTAGCAGAAGAACAATTTGACTTAAATATCCCCCCCCCCCCCCCCCAGCCATATCCCTGGAGAGGTCATCTGAAAATGGAGCCTAAAGAATTCATAAATCCTGCTCACTTTAGAATTCAAAACACAAGTGGAAAAGGAAACATAAAGAGCAAAATAAGCCAGTAGCTCTGACCACATACCCTCCAACTGTCCTGGTAACACAAGGTCAGTCCCAGTTAATTCTCAGTACTCCTACTTGTTTGCTGCTTTTTAACATGTCCCAATTTCTCTCTACTCCAACTTTCTCCCTTTATCTTCAACTTACAGTCATTGCTACAACTTGACCTCAAAGTGCAAAAATTGTTTGCATTCCCTTCACTTATCAGAAGAAAGAGGAGAGTTAGGACCTCATCACATGGAGGTTGAGAAGCCAGGGGACAGCGGGGGAAACCATGGAGCAGCGTCATGCTGCATTCCCTTACTGTTGTGGGTCATGGGATCCCTTTCCACAATGTTTCCCCACTGCCCCTGGCTTCCTCTTGCTAGAACGGAGCCCTGCTAGAAGTAGCCCTGAATCAGCTGATGGACTCCAGGGGGACTCTATGCCAGCAGCGTGCTGGCAGCGCAGAGAAGCACTGAGATGGGCAGAGAAGACACTTCGTGACCTCCATGTCCAAGAAACAACAAGCAAAAGCAAACTGATGCAGTCACTTCTGGCTTGCCATCTTGAATACACACCTAGGACACTTGGTATCCCAGTTTTCATCCGTGAAATGTGGGAGGTTATGTGACAATGGGCATCCACTGTCTCATAAACTTTTAGATCATTTTGAGAAATATCTTCAAAAGGTTAGGTGAGGAAAAATTATAAATTACCAAAAAGATTGTCCTGACCAGAGTTATGTTTGCTTTTGATGTGATCCATTGGAGCAATGGGTTTATTCAGGTGGTGCTGTTAACTAAGTTTCCAATGGCAGGAATTGGGTGGAGAACATTGTTGGTGTTCACCTTAGCACCCTTAATTTGGGGGTGAAGGGGGATATCTGTGATGGCCCCTCTAAGTTTTGAGGCTTGCGGGCATATTGAGATTTTTTCCCCTTGGGGCTGGACCAGAGGTTCCCACTTTCTCTTATAGAGTTATAGGACTCGAAAGAGAATGCCACTAGAATGGCCTTCCAGTAATGACCGTCTGGGCCAGCAAGCCATTGAGTGGACTGCCGCTGGGGTTAGGTGCTCACTCAGAGGTAGACAAGGCAGTAGTCATTGGGTGATACCTTTTCCTCCATCATGACCTATTTCTCTCTCCAGGTTAGTTTTACTGCACAGGATTGCAGTTTAAATAGGTCAATAAATGGCCCTTTGTTCCATATTTTGTTGTCTGGTCTCTTATTTCATGGTGTTATTTCAATGCATAATGGACAGTGGATGCAAACTACATTTGGTGACACCAACCCTAGTGATACCACTGCCAAACAGGAGGCAAAAATTCCAGGTTTGAGCCAGCTAAGTATCTAGTTACTATGGAAAGCTTCAGTAGGCAGGATAAGGAAGAGGAGGAAGTAGAAGAAAAGTTGGTGTGGGTAAAGTAGCAGGAAGGAAATCCTGCCCTCCTCCAAGCCATTGGATCACAAAGGTGCCAGTTGATACTGACATTGCCTTTCCCAGAGGACTGCAGAGCTTTGTAGCTATTCTCAACCCACGCTTTCAGAGCAAGGCATCAACTATGCTTTCCTACATGGCCAATGTGAAGGAAGACAGGGGAGGGGTAAATCAGGGCAAACCAGCCACAGCAAACCTTGAGTATAGCCTATGACTGCAACTCAGAGTTCCCCTGCAATGCTAGCTATTTGTTGTTGCCTCATACCAGAGTCTTCGGTCATCTCTATTTACAAGCTCTAATAAGTGAATGCTTTTGAGAATGATCAGAAAGTTGCTTGGCTGCTCCAGGAGCTCCCTATTTTGTTTTGTTTTGGGGGGGTTTTTTGGGGGGGTGGTCTATGATGTTCTTTTGAAATGGTATTTTGCTATAGGTAAGGATTATAGAAAAAAAAAATATCCCTGAGCATGTTCAAGGCACATTTCCAGTTCTCCAAAAGTGAGCACTCACTCACATAAATGAAATTTTGCAGCCAAGACTTAAGATTCACAAAGGGATTTTTCAGGTAGTCTTCAACCCTGACATCAATGTTGTTAGAAACAATGCATAGCCATCTGCTGATATTAATTTTAAAAAAGAAAGAAAAATATAAAATACTGAATATAGGCACATGGTGAATCATGTTTATAGATCAGAAAATATTCAGAGTCTATACTGCATCTTCAAATGATGCAGTATACCCCACACATCCTGTCAGGTATCAAATGACATAGCTCCTCACTAGCTATTGCTGCCAGAGTTAAAACAGTTGGAAAGCACTCAAGACAGTCTCATCTGTGCTATGAAATACTAATAAATGATATAGACATCACCATTGTTGTGGAAGTGGCTTCTATGTCTTGGAATGCTTTTTCTTTAAATTTCTAGATGTCTTACAGATAAAATATGCAAGTCAAAATAAAAGACATTATATATTCACTGGGATTCTTTTGTTTGATTTTTGACTAAAATATCTGGACTATGAATCTACAAGGTAACTACCCAAACCATGGGCACTGATTATTTTGCCATTGCACAGAATTTTCTAGTTTGCAAAGGCAGTTCCTTGTTAATTGCTACTTAAGATGACATGTGCCAATTGCTGCTAAATCGACACGTGCCATCATAATTGAAAGCAGTGGCTTATCATTCTGTAGCATCCTGGTGGTATCATTTTACTACACTGAGACCAAGTTTCTGCCTGTGTTGTGATTCTTATCTTGACTCTTTCTTTAATGGGATAGTCACTGCCATGGTCTCTTTCTCTATGTAAAACAACCTGCGCAGTGCATGTGGGCTCCAGAGACCCTGTAAATCGTGGCCTGGTGTTCTCCTCCCTCCCTCTCCTGTTGCATTTCTCCTCTTTCAATTTATGTTCCCCTAAGAACTGCTGCTAAAGCTACATGTGTAGAGATTAAAGGCAGGTCTACTGTGGCTTACAGACATCAAAAGCCATGAGCCGTACGCGACTGGAGTAAATTGAATGCTACTGGCTTTTGTTAGGCTGCAAAATCCTCTCATTATCATGCTGGTGGTGACTGTGCTTCGCTAGTGATCCTCAATGTCCATCAGAACTGATAAATACAATCTCTCGTGAGAATACAAAGGTGCTAATCCTTATGGGAAAGAGGTGGTGGGGTTTTAAAATGTTGTTTGTTGTTATTGATTTTTTTATTAAAATATCTGGACTATGAATTAACAAGGTAACTACCCAAACCATGGCCACTGACTATTTTGCCACTGCACAGAATGTTCTAGTTTACAAAGGCAGTTATTTGGATTGTTGTGCATTTTCCAGGTTGTGCATTTTCCGGGCTGTATGATCATGTTCCAGAACATTCTCTCCTGACATTTCACCCACATCTATGGCGGGCATCCTCAGAGGTTGTGGGGTATATTTACTTATTTGCTTTTACCAAAAGTAGCTGGAAGAAAACCTAAAGCAAACTTTAAAGGGAATGCGGGGACCTTCTAGACCAGGGGTCCCCAAACTTTTTAAACAGAGGGCCAGTTCATGATCCTTCGGACCGTTGGAGGGCCAGACTATAGTTGGCCACCGAGCAATAACAACAACAACAACAACAACAACAACAACAAAAGAGTGTTGGAAGAGACCCTTTGGGTCATTGAGTCCAATCCCCTTCTGCCTTTGTGCACCAAAAGCACAAGCAAAGCACCCCTGACAGATGGCCACCCAGCCTCCATGATGATGATAATAATAATAATAATAATAATAATAATAATAATAATAATAATAATAATATAAAGAGGGTTGGAAGAGACCCCTTGGGCCATTTAGTCCAATCCCCTTCTGCCTTTGTGCACCAAAAGCACAAGCAAAGCACCCCTGACATGTGGCCACCCAGCCTCCATGTTAATAATAATAATAATAATAATAATAATAATAATAATAATAATAATAATAATAGGGTTGGAAGAGATCCCTTGTGCCATTTAGTCCAATCCCCTACTGCCTTTGTGTACCTCAAGCACAAGCAAAGCACTCCTGACAGATGGCCACCCAGCCTCAATGTTAATAATAATAATAATAATAATAATAATAATAATAATAATAATAATAATAAGGGTTGGAAGAGACCCCTAGGGCCATTTAGTCCAACCCCCTTCTGCCTTTGTGCACCAAAAGCACAAGCAAAGCACCCCTGACAGATGGCCACCCAGCCTCAATGTTAATAATAATAATAAGAATAATAATAAGAATAAGAAGAAGAAGAAGAAGAAGAAGAAGAAGAAGAAGAAGAAGAAGAAGAAGGGTTGGAAGAGAAGAGACCCCTTGGGTCATTTAGCCCAACCCCCTTCTGCCCTTGTGCCATGGGGGCCGGATAAATGGCTTCGATGAGCCACATCTGGCCCCCGGGCCTTAGTTTGGGGACCTCTGTTCTAGACAGTCACATAATACAGAGTAAGGAAGTGGGCACTGCAAGGAGAGTTCACACATGGAGCTATAAGTGGTCCCATAGCGTCCAGAAAGGTTTGATTAATGCAGATTGAAGGGAACTGTAAAAGGCATGGAGGGACATCTGCCGGAAGTTTTCTTTTAATTTTTTTCCTAATGATATTTCGAAGTGCGCTGCACCGCATAAGCATTTTGCCAAAGTTGCAATGCTGGTGTCAATATAATAAAGTGTGCACAAGAACATTTTCTGTCATTGTCTCGCCCTCACTCCTGGTGCCTCTATGTTTGCCCTCTTTAACCCCATTTCCCTTTGGGGTCACTTGCCTACAACATGCTGCTGCCCAGTGTGTAATTTCAAGCTCCATTTCCTTTCAGTAAGACACAGGAAATGAGAACAAAGGAATGGTTGGAGAGAGTTCTCATAGGAATTGCTTCTTGTCATGCTTCCATTTAGCTATCTGTGTGTCCATGGTTTCATATGTTTATATCCCTCTGTCAGTTGTTTCGGGATTTAAAAGTGAAAATAAGCACTGGAGCGATCTACACCATCATACCACAAGGAACTCTCCCTCTTTTTTTAAGAGTACTGGGGTATACAATTACCAGTAACAGTTCATTTTTTTGCTTGTTATTAGATTTTATGTGATTAATTTTATCACGTTTCTCATACCATCCTGCAATCAAGTGTGCGTTGTGAGTGGATGTTTTGTAGCCACACACCCATTCCCTTTTATCCTGCTTTCTACCGAGTTTTCAGACCTTTGTAGATGGGCCCTTGATTATTTGGAAAACCAGAAAAGTATGTTAGGAATATGGACTTGGGTCTCCACTGGCAAGTGTGGTGCCTTATTTTCTGTACCATTGTGGTTGAAATAGGAGGAACTTGGTAACCAGTTCCCTGGCACACTTCAACACCACTAAATATGGACAGACAGAAAGGGTGTTTATCAGAGATCCGGTGATACAAAAAGTCAATCTGCAAATACCTCACTGCATAAAACTTTTGGTCTGAATCATTTATCTGAGTATTTCATCCCTAGGAAAAAAGAAAGGACCATACTGAATTATAATGGGAAGTAAACTTTTGTGAAAATGAAGGATAGCATTTATCACACCATATGAGAAATATTTAATGAATGTAAGGCTACCAGCAGTATTTAAAATATGTACCGATGTTCAAATTATAGTTGGTAAAGACACAGGTGTGCAGAAGGACAAACAGATAACAATTATTTGTATATTGAGTCAGAAATATGCATTTTAATGATATAAACAAATGCCTACAGGCAAATGGAATGTAATACTATTGACTTTATGTATATGCTTATTAGATCTCACATATAACATATTGAGTACTTTATATAATTATGAACTTTATCACATTGATGCATTAAATATGTTTAAAAATTCAACCTGCAATCAATTGAACAGTTCTTGCTTACCTTGGTTAAAGGAAAAGAGCAGTCACAAACAAACAGATCTTTATTACAGTCACAGAAGAGCAGTCAAATTTTTTGCATCCTAACCTTTCCTCCTACAAAATACCATTTCAAAAGAACATCATGGGGAAAAATGGGAGCTTCTTGAACAACCAAACAACTTTCTGATCCTTCTCAAAAGCACTCATCTATTAGAGCACAATCCAACTCATAGATTTTTGATGTATGACTGCAAATACTTATGAGCTACTAAAACTATATGTGAGCTCCTTCACAAGTATCATCTCCTACAGAAGTGTAATTGGATTAAAAAAAAGATGAGGTAGTATGTGCTAGCCTGCCTTGTCATTTTTTAAATTCTCTGGGTGCATCTATTTATTTATTTATTTATTACATGCATTTATACCCCACCCTTCTCCCCGAGGGGACTCAGAGCAGCTTCTACACTGTAAAATTAATGCAGTTTGACACCACTTTAACTAGTATGAGTCAATGCTATGGAATCCTAGGAGGAACAGCATTCTTTGGCAGAGAAGGGTAAAGACCTTATAAAACTGCAACTCCCATAATTCTATAGCATTAAGCCCTAACAAAGTGGTATTGAACTGCATTAATTCTACCATGTAGATCAGTGGTTCTTAGCCTGTGGGTCCCCAACCTGTCACCTACAACTCTCAGAAATCCCAGCCAACTACCAGCTGTTAGGATTTCTGGGAGTTGTAGGCCAAAACATCTGGGGACCTACAGTTTGAGAACCACTGATGCAGATGCACACTCTGTTTCTCTTCCAACAGAAGTATCACAGATATCCCTGAAAATTCCCTTTAAAGAAATTGTAAAGACCTTTTCTTTAGACAGTTCACTGAATTAGGGAGTGACTAGGAGCTGCAATATTCATATTATTTTCTGTTTACAGAACTCAAATTTGGGAATTAAAAAACTGAATATGTATTGTTTATTACAGCATCATTTTAAAATATCAGTAGCCATTTTGAAGGTTAGGCTTGCAAAAGGATGTAATACAGTCTATATGTAGCATTTTAATTATTTATAAAGGATTTTAATTGTGTATTTTATTTGCCTTTATGTGAAAGACCCATGGTCTAAACATCGAATAAAACTTGACTTAATATACCCATTTTTTAAAAGAAAAATCAGATTAAACTGGATCTTATCAAGTGCCTTGGCAAGGAAATCAACATTTGCAAAATATAATCATATACAGTTCTATGTGAGTAACTGAAGACTGTCTGGGTGCTTAAAGGCGCTAATCACCACAGAGAAGCAGATGGTTAATATAGTTCTTTTATCTCCTATTTGCTGCTCAAGTATGCCTTTCGCATATGGTGATTACAAACTGCAGGAGCAAAAGGTAGCTCTAAACTAATGTGATTGTTTAAAAAAAGCCATAGTGGGGAAAAATTTGCTGAGGAAGCCTAATAGAATGAAATCTGTTAGGAGTGTTTAAACTGTTCTGAAGACTTCTTTCTTTCTTTCTTTCTTTCTTTCTTTCTTTCTTTCTTTCTTTCTTTCTTTCTTTCTTTCTTTCCTTCTTTCTTTCTTTCTTTCTTTCTTTCCTTCTTTCTTTCTTTCTTTCTTTCTTTCTTTTGTTCTTTCCCACTCAAGATAAGACACTAGCATTATGGCCATTTGGGACGCCAAGACCTACTCCCCACTTAATGTTTCAGTCATATGAATCAGAATCCAGCTGGTGTTCCATGAATAGGAAATCCTTACATGGAACTGGTTAGACACTTTTTTGTTTGATGCAGAACAGCCTCATCGAGTGGAAGTAGAATTGTGTATGCATGCCATTGTGCATGCAGGTACACAATGCACACACTTTGATCCATATTGTGCATTGAGTATTTCATTGCATATTCCATGCATTACTTCAGTTGTGCAGTGTTGCCATTCCCACACAGAGAGTTACAGTAAGGAATCCCATCATAGGATCTCAGCTGTAAAGTTTTCCTGAAAGTAACTTCTCTGTTAAAATGTTAAATTGTTATTTATTATAAAAATGTAAAAGGCTGTTCTGAGCAAAAAGAGCTCTTCCAAAATCAACCTAGAAGGACGCAATACACCAACTTTAAAATAAGATGAAATATATTAAAATGCCAAGCCATAAAAATCAAAGAGTTACAAACATCCGACTTACAAATGACTCAGAGTTCAGAACAGGAGTGAGACAACACAAAGTAAGAGAAATCTACCTCGTGGAAGGGAAATCCACTCCTGAATTAGTTATCATGGGGGAAAGGGGTCTGCACTGAAGCTTTACCACCAATCCTTGTTCCCACAACAAGCCAAATTTTCCAAAATCCAATTATCACAGTGACAGAAAGTGAGGTGAAATCTTCTGAACAGGGGCACAGACAGCAAAACAAACACACAGGGATGTTAATCCTTCTCTATGTCATCCAAAGCTATAAATTATATATTTTTGGCTGGGGTTCCTCTTTAAAAATATACCTGTTTCAACTTACATACAAATTCAATTTAAGAACAAACTTACAGAACCTATCTTGCTTGTAACTTGGAGACTGCATATATCTGGATTTCCTAAAGCTGAAGTCTTATCAGAATAAGATCTTCCTTGCATCCTAAAGATTAGCAAGAAAGAAAGAGACAAGTGAATCTTCCTGGGGAGAGGGGTAACTACAAAATCTGGTGAAGAGGAAAAAAGTCATCCTGGTATGCATTTTGGAAAGTTTCAAGTGGTCTCTTTGTGAAAAGTCCTTAATGATCATTTTGAATAAAAGGTTTGCTGAAGCATATTGCATTAATTATTTTCTGTGGTGCAAGATCCTATTTCCATTCTATACTGGCTGGTAAATCTATATCGGCCATAGAGGCACCACAACAACCAAGCTGAACCTGCCTATAGTACTACATTGGTGTCCATATCATCAAACCAGGTCAAGACCTCATTGGGCCCACTTGTATCCCAGCCTACACCTGAGCTGTCAGGAGAGCCTGAGGTTGGGTCTGTTCAGCCTGTGATTATACCTACACTTGACCTATCAGATGAATCTGGACTGGGGCCTAGGATTCCCATGCAGCCAAATTGGATGAAGCTGCTGTTCCTGGCCAGGCAGAGTTTGTCCCTGAGTATTCTGGGAGCAAGTATACAATGGTTTCAAGCAGGCAGCTTGAACCTCATTCCTTGGGAGAGTCAAGGTCAAACTACCCCTTGGCAGATGGGCATTTCAGTTGTGATAAGACTAACGAGGTTGACAGAAAGAAAGCTATATGTCAACAGAGACAAGAAGGGAGTTGTTAAGACAAAGCAAACGGCTGTTAATGAGAAAAGGTTTTGAGCAAATTTCCCACGGAAAGAGGCCTTGATTTCAGCTTTAAGAGAAACTGCTTCTGAGATAGATTTTGAGAGGTGGTAACTTTGCTCATCGAGCATGGTTCCTGTTCATAGACTCATGTTTCATGCTTCATGGAATCCTGTTTCATGTTCTTGTTATTTTCATGCCAAGTTCATGTAGCCTTGTATCTTGAGTTTTGTTCCAGTCCTTTTTCATGCTCTTGGGAAATTTTGGATTATTCAGTCATTGTTCCTGAAAGTTTTGCAGTTTGGATCCCTTGTTCCAGTCAAAGATCCTGTTATTTATTCCAGTTTTGTTCCTGTTCCTTTGACTAATTTTGACACCTTGTTGAAGTTTATTCTTGTGTTTACTTTCATGGACCCTTGCTTCAAGACTCTCAAGCATCTTGTACCTGGTGGACTAAAACCTTGTTTCATTGACTTTGAACTTATAGTTTGGGGCTTCAGCATGGTTTTGAAGTGTCTCTGCAGCCTAGGGTTGCAACATCACTGGACTGTCACCTTATTGCCCATGTTTTTCTGTGTCCAGTGCACACTGGACACAGAACTCCCTTGACCTTCATGGATACTCCAGTTTTAAATCTGTGAGACCAAAAAGAAGTCTACAAGGATAAGAAAACCCAGATCCATGCTGATCTTATTCCTTGCAATCCCCACCCCCTTCTTCCTGGTCATGTAGGCAGCTCTGTTGATGTCAGAATGGGTCACCTGTGATGGCCAGAAGCTCACGTGGAGCTCTGTGGCTGGCTGGGAGCAGCGATAACACAGGCAATATATATCTCCTTTTCCTGCACTTCTGAATGCCGGGGAAAGATGATTATGATAGTGAGACATCTGCATACTGAACCTATCCAAATTGGACCTGAAATATTTTTCCACATAGCTCTGACTTTGCTTGAAGTGGGGCAACGACTGTTTAACCCAGGATAACCAACCGTGATACTCACTGGATGCATTCAAACATTGTAAGGACAGCCAGATTTCAAGTCCAGGTTTTTGTGCCCTTGTAGACTTGTCCCATGTTTTTTCTGCTGCTGCTGCTTCACAAACAATTTCATTTCAATTTGTATGTTTTAAGCATGTTTTATCTCTTACGTTTAAATGCAAGTCACAGGTTTTAGACATAACTCCTGTCAAATAGAGCAAAATGTAAAAAAAATAATCAGCATACCCACCAAAGAAGAAAATTGGCTAGGGAAAGGTCCTAGTTGAGTTTCTTTTCCGTTATTTCTTCTTGAGTTTACCATATCTGTTCTGCTCAGATTCAAATGTGTTTGTCTGTAAAAATGATTGCCTTAATTCTACCAGTGTCTTTTGTCATTCTTGCAGAGATATGTATAAATGCTATAATAATGTGTCACTGACTCCCATACACAATTTCTCAGAATTGCCTCTAAGTTAAAACACTGCTGTATTTTTCCCTTACATCTTTTTAAAATATTAGTCTTATTTCTCATTTCAAGATTTTATGTTTAAGCTTATGCTTTTATAATATCACTAGCTGTACCCGGCCACGCGTTGCTGTGGCGTAGTCCTTAGTGGGGTTTTCTTTGTGGCATGGAAGGTAGCATAAAGAGGATTCCCCGTAGGTATGAAGCAGCCAGGCTTTGATGCTGCAAGGGTATTCAAGTTGGCCAACAATGGAGTCCCCTAGGTATGAAGCAGCCAGGCTTTGATGCTGCAAGGCTATTCAATGGGATTCAAGTTGGCCGACAATGGAGTCCCCTAAGTATGAAGCAGCCAGGCTTTGATGCTGCAAGGCTATTCAATGGGATTCAAGTTGGCCGACAATGGAGTCCTCTAGGTATGAAGCAGCCAGCCTTTGATGCTGCAAGGGTATTCAATGGTATTCAAGTTGGCCGACAATGGAGTCCCTTAGGTATGAAGCAGCCAGGGTTTGATGCTGCAAGGCTATTCAATGGTATTCAAGTTGGCCGACAATGGAGTCCCCTAAGTATGAAGCAGCCAGCCTTTGATGCTGCAAGGCTATTCAATGGTATTCAAGTTGGCCGACAATGGAGTCCCCTAAGTATGAAGCAGCCAGCCTTTGATGCTGCAAGGCTATTCAATGGTATTCAAGTTGGCCAACAATGGAGTCCCCTAGGTATGAAGCAGCCAGCCTTTGATGCTGCAAGGATATTCAATGGGATTCAAGTTGGCCAACAATGGAGTCCCCTAGGTATGAAGCAGCCAGCCTTTGATGCTGCAAGGCTATTCAATGGTATTCAAGTTGGCCGACAATGGAGTCCCCTAAGTATGAAGCAGCCAGCCTTTGATGCTGCAGGGCTATTCAATGGTATTCAAGTTGGCCTGGAGGAGGTACCTGTGACTTCCTGGCGTTTTCCCTGACTTGGTGAAGAAGCTGAGGAGGGTGCTCTGGTGAGGGATCCTGATGATGGCGGCGAGTGAGGGGAAGGAGGCAGCCAGAAGGAGAAGCTGGGACTCCGGCTCCCAGGGGGGCGGGGCTTGCGAGCAGGGCGCGCGCGGGGAACAGCCGTTGTCAGCCGGCCGGGGAGTGACGTCATGGGAGGAGGGGTCACAGAGAGAGCGGAAAGGCAAAGCTGGGCATTCCCTCTCCCGCCCTTGTTTTGGAGGAGTGTGGGGTGAGTGGATCCCGTGGACGTTCTCACCCGATGTTTTGTTGTTTCAACCTGGAGGCGTGGATAATGGATTCTGTGGTCAAATTTGGAGTTTGGAGTGTGTTTAGTTTTGTTGTTTTGCCCGGTGCTCGAATTCCATCACTCTTTTATATATATAGATAGTCATTACGGTCCTTCCACTCAACAAGCAGAATGATAGAATTCCGCAATTGACTGTATATCTCAACAAGGCATCCCTCTGTTAAGCCTTAAATTTATTACTTAAAACTAAATTTACTTTAAATTTGGAGACAATAGTCTAAGCCCAATTGTTAATCCCAATGAGAGTAGACCCAGTAAATCAATTGCTGAAAAGGTAACACTTATGTAAATTCCACCAATTAAACTGGTCTACTTTAATTCAGGCCTAGAAATTAGATTTGAGGCTATAAAAGCAACTAACAAGCACAAGCCTAACACATTTACTCAGATGTATATTCCATTGAGATCACTTGAGCTGCCTCAGTAGTGAGTGAGTTTAAGAGTATAATTTGTATATAGTTTAAGGATGTGCTTGTTTAAATGATTCATTCCTGCAAGAGAGAATAGGTAATTTAAACCATTTTCTCTCCACCACAGAAATATTTTAGAAAACAGTGCATTATTAAAAGTAAATTAAATTCTTGTTCCCCTCCTCAACCCCAACCATCCCCAATCCCATCATACGGTGGAGAGAGTTGGATTGCCTTTTGTGAGTTGGATTGCCTGTAGCTGGTTTTCAGTGATGGACAAAAACTCACCAGAATGGCCATATAATGGAAAAGTAAAGAAGTAACAGAGCAAATTTCAGGATAAATAGGTTATCTGTCACTGTTTATCATAAAAGAGACAGATGAGCCACACTTGGCTGCCCTTCCATACATGCCAACTAGCCTAGCCATATAGTTGCTGGGGTCTCCCTATATAGAGAGATGTGGAATTCAACAACTCGTTCATGCACCAAAGACTCTGCAGAGGCTGGGGGGGGGGGGGTATAAAAGACTAAGTGATATTTATAAAGAAGACCATTTTTAACAGCTAAATAACATTGAAAGTTTAGGTTTTGACCATGCTTTTCATCAAGAAGAGGAAGGAACAGCTAAGACAGTGGTTTCCAACCTGAGGTCCCCAGATGTTTTTGGCCTTTAACTCCCAGAAATCCTTACAGCTGGTAAACTGGCTGGGATTTCTGGGAGTTGTAAGCCAAAAACATCTGGTAACCCCAGGTTGAGAACTACTGAGCTAAGATATCACTGGTTTAGTTGTGATAGCCAGCAAGACTTCCTGCAGCTGCTCTGGAAATCTTGGGGGATAACATTGCCATTGTACACCAGCTATTGAAACATAGCTAGCAATTATCTTCCTTGCTTGGCTTCCCCTGACCTTCTTGCAAACTACAGTGAGACCTCTGTGTCTACAGAGATAAGTTTCTCACCAGATCATGATTACATGAAATTGTGGATATGACCGAACAACATTAAATAACCTCACTTCCAATCCCAGCATACCAAAATTAAATTGGAGGACCTAGAGATTTCTAGAGAGGTATCAACTCTGTTGATACTTCTGGGAGATGCATACCACAGAATCACCTGGAGTATCAATGAATACAGAGACCAATTCCATCCAGGCATGGGAAAGCAAAACCAGGGATATGTGTTCTGCAGTTATGGGGATCTCACTGTACTTCATGGCTTTCTCAGGAGCAATGTGAGGTCTCAACTGAACCTAAGGACAGAAGCATAATCCTCAGATCTATTCCTAAACTTACCATGGATAATGTGGAAAACAGAAAGCTCTATTGAAATGAGTGACTTCTGCAAGAAGCCATCATAGATTCACCTTGAGGACCTAGAAAATGTCATATTTTTCAGACGTGAGGAGGTGAAACTAAGGGGAGCAGTCCCATAGTTATAGGGGGCATACTCCATTTACAAAATATTCACTGTCAACTTCTGTAAAGGAAAAAAATCATTAAAAATTTGGAACTGTCTCAGTGACTACTATTCATGAAGACTATGTGCTCCTTTCAGGATCAGAAGCACACTGACCCTGGATGCCAGTTGCTGAAGAATATTATTGAGAGAGAGCTATTGCCTTCAATTCTTGCTTATGTACTTCCCTTGGATATCTCTCCAGCCAATGTAGGATGCAATATGATAGACTAAAGAAGATTTTGGTCTGATCCAGCTGAAATTCTTCCTTTGACTTCATGTTATAAGCATTTACACTTTTGGCAAGGGATGACGGGTGTCAGTCGGTGGCCTGGGAAGGCTGCACAGAAAAGAGAAAGAAAGAACATATTCCTTCTTATTTTGCATTGTATTTGAGTACTCCCTACTAAAGCCAATGTAAAAATAGAGGCAGACAAATTTTGAAAGGTGCAGGGAGTAGAGAGATGTGCATTTCTGTACCCAAAGATGTTTTTAAATGATAGAACTAGAAAGAGCTCTTATCACAGTGAATAGTGGCATGATCGTTTTATCTCAAGGAAACATGAAGTACAAAGAAACCTGCCAGCTTTTAAAGTATCCTGAATCTGCAGAAGCCATAAATGTCTCAAGCTATTTTCAAAATATCTGCTGTGTCTGATATTTGGGGACCAGATATGGAGTTCAAATTGGAAAGAAGGGGAAATTGCACAGCCTTCTAGGAGTGATCCGCTTCAGCTTAGAGATGAGGAGTCCAGAAAGTGGATTAATTTTCTGTGATAAAACATTTGTTAAAGCTTATCTTTTCTTGTAACCCTTCCTAAATCTTTGCAACAAATAATATTGGATTTTATTGAGATGGAAAATAAAATCAACTCTCTTATCTCCAGTTAAACAATGATTTCTGCTTCTTCTAACTTATATATTGAATGTACTTTTAATAGCATACTTTTATTTTTAAAACTTCTTTGAAAGGTGTTAATTAGTGATTTTAAAAAGCATAGAAACCTAAGATACCACAAAATAAAAACAAAAAGGTAAAAAGATCCAAAACAAAGCAAAAGAAAGTTTTTCTTTTAGTCGTTATATATAAAGATATCCCTACCATGCTTTTCAAAATTACAATATATTCCTTTCTTTCAATGGCCTGTTATTTCTACCCTTGAAGCCCAAAGGTTACCAAATAAGGTCTTTAAATATATATATATCAAATTTACTTAATGGATTTCTCCCTTTTATTCTTCTAAAAAGAAAGAAATCCTATCCACTTTGAAAGAATACCCAAAAGCCCTATGGCAATATAGTGGCACTTGGATGTAATACTGAATTTACATCCAAAGAGTAAATAAATAATGGATTGAGTCTTAAATCCAATTGCCAGTTTAAATTGGATCAGGCCCTCTGAATTAGTGGGCTATACATACGTGTTTACTTACCATTAAGCCATTAATTCAATGGATATGATCTAGTTAGGACTAAACTTTCAGCAGTACACAACAATAATATTTCTCTTTCATTTATTTTGTAAGAAAAGTAGAGCAAAAAAACTTTAAAGTTTTGAAATGCAGAAAACATGCCACACCAAACCACTGGGAAGTGACTTCTAATAATTAAATCATGTCTCAGATGTTACATTTTTGGCCTCTGTATAATGATCAAAATACAATTTTTTCTTTCAGTGAGACAAGTAGGGAGAAAAGACAAAGCTAACAGTGAATAAAAGGGAAACAAGAGGTGGGAAAGATGAGAAAATTCCATTTGCGCATAAATATACGTATAGGGCAGCATTCAAATTTGAAGAAAGAGGATGTGCAGCAAATTTTGGGTTCAACAAATCTTCAATACTCCAATCAGCCACCCATGGATTTCCCGAGATAACACAAGACTGGTATCTTATCAGCCCTGTTTGTGGTCACCTTCCTTCTCCTCTTTAAGGGTGCTTCCAGACAGCGCCAAAAGCAGGATTAAAAAGAGGGGCAAAAAAGTGGGACCTCAGTGCAGGTGCCCACACAGGCCTGCCAGTCCCAAGATTTCTTCCCCCGCCATCCTCACTGGCCTCCCTTCTGTGTCTCAGGTAAAATGGAGAGCGGACGGGGACATCCAGTGGAAGTTTTTTTAAAAAATATATATGGCTATGCGCTGACCTGTATATGCACACATGCGCATATAATAAATACAATAAATACAAATATACTCATATGTGCGCATATGAGGTTCAGCACATAACAGAGTGATTTTTAAAAAAAACTTCTGCCAAATTTCTCATTTCCCTAATTATTTATTAAAGCTCAATTCAGATAGTTCTAATGGCTCTCAGTTCGTGCTTCCTTTAAATCAGCTGTGCATCTGTTTGACAGCCCAATCTGCTGATCAGCTGTTTCGGGCTTTTTTTAAAAGGGACATCAGCTGGAATAGCTTCTACATGGGGAGAGAGAAGGAAAAAATGTGGTTTTGGAATGCAGGGTCACACAGACATATGAAGATGTACATTTCTGTCCAGAAACAGGATAAAAAATGACCTATTATCCCAAGGTTTTCTTTGTTGCGATTCCATGCACATTTAGCACTAATGTTGTCTAGCCACCCCCCTTTTTGAAATGGGAACTCTGGTGTTTAAAGCCCTGTCTGGATGGGCCCTAAGTCTCTAAAACTGCCTACGTCTTGTAAAACTAAGATGATAACTGATCAATACTTCATTCATCCATAGCATTAGGCAACGGTCCTGAATTCTGAGATAGCACAGCTCTGCCCTTTGACTTCATAAGTCAAGTTGGCATGCTACCTAATGGCATGGAAATATCTCTCCTTTTTCTTTGCAGTCTGATCCTTTGTGATGGCAAAGACAGTTACACATACGGGACTGCACATGTGTCTTGTGTAGACTGAGACCCAGTTGAGATAAACAGGATTTGTGAGGGTTTGGGGGATTGTATTCAGCTTCAGTCACCAAATAAATTATTCCAGAAGAATCCTATTGATTTTACTGGATGGACTTCAAGCAATTTGTGACTTAAAAGCCTTTAATTCGTGCTTTTTCAAGCATTTAATCCAAGGACAGGCAAATCCATGTATAGACTCATTACAGGGATAATGACTGAAAAATGAATAAAAATGTTCAAGCATAATTTTGGCAGCTAGGATCATTGGGACTATAATGAATCAAATGTCATTGTTTGTGATACATTTATGTACAATCGTGTGCTAAGAAGTTACTCCTTCCCCATCATAATTCTGCCTGAAACCCAGAAGAGTTTCTGCCAATCAAAGCTGCCAGAGCTGGACTGGATGGGCCCATGGTCTGACTCAATACAGCAAAGACTCCTGCATTCCCCTGACTTCTACTTGCATAGCAAAGTTACCCTCCCCTCGCAGCCTTGCTTTTCCACAAATGTGTTATCTATGGTCCTACACCCAACAGTACAATTCAATGATAGATTTGTTTTCAAGGCCTCTTTCTATTTGTTTATTCCTGCCAAGGAGGAAAAATCTCTGGGATAGTTTCCAAGCAAGTTGAAGTACACCTGTGCTGTGTTTTGCCTATATCAGAATCAAAGAGGAGACAAATAATATGTAAGTGTAGTTGCAAAGTGTGAGATCCAGCTGTGTGTTCATTGCAGTGAAAAGGCTAAATGCCTCAATCCCCTTATGGTTTAAATCAAACATATGTGCCTTTCCAAAACAAAAGAAAACGCAAGCTTTGCAGACTGCTTTATCAGCATTTTGTGTTCCTTGCGGTTCCATTTGTTGCTGTCGTTATCTTCAGGTAAAGGAGTCCTTTCCAGTTTTTGACAATTTTCAAAATCATGCAATCCAATCCTCTACATGTCTCCACAGAAGTGAATCCTGTCTCAGTTGATAAGTCCTTGCATTGCATTGTGTTGTATTGATTTACAGTATAACCCCTGCATCTGCAGGGGATACATTCCTAAACATAAAGTGGAAACAGGAAACCATTAATAATAGCAAAAACCCTATAGAAATGTATGAAATGGTTCCATGTGTGCAGGGGTCATACTGTGTGTATCTTCTGCCTTTTTCTGAAGGTGTTACTCAAGGCAGCCATATAGGCCCCATTAGAGAAGAATAATCACCTCCAGTTTGGATGAACTTGATCTATATATATAAAAGAGTAATGGAGTCACGGCACCGGACAATACAACTAAACTAAACGCCCCACAACCTCGAAAATTGACAGCACAAACTCTCATCCACGCCTCTACATTCATACAACAAAAAGAAAAGAAAAATTAAGTCCTAGCCACTGATAATATCCTATTTTTACTCAATACTGTGTTTTAGACAAGACAATTTAGACATCAGAATTAGACATCTATATGTTGATATGTGGATGTTTTGTTTTCAGATGATATTTATTTATTTATTTATTTATTTACAGTATTTATATTCCGCCCTTCTCACCCCGAAGGGGACTCAGGGCGGATCACATTATACACACATAAGGCAAACATTCAATGCCTATAAACACATCAAACAGAGACCGAGACAGACACACGCAGAGGCAATTTAACCTTCTTCTGAGGGGATGTTCGATTCTGGCCACAGGGGGGAGCAGCTGCTTCATCATCCACTCTGACGGCACTTCCTCATTCCAGGTCGTAAATTAGTTAAACTTGCCTCCCCACTTTTATAAGTGGTACCTTATTTCCTACTTGATAGATGCAACTATCTTTCGGGTTGCTAGGTCAGCAACAAGCAGGGGCTATTTTTTATTTTTAATTGACGGGTGCTCACCCCACCATGGGCTGGCCTTGAACTCATGACCTCATGGTCAGAGTGATTTATTGCAGCTGCTCAACAGCCTGCGCCACAGCCCGGCCTAAATATTAATTTTACTAAAGAAAGCCTAGGTATAGCTTGCCTAAATTAATACTGGTCTATGTGATAAATAACTAAATCGCCTATTCCCAATAATGTATGAGAGAGCATAAGTCTGAGACCCATATGCATAACACTAAACCATGATTTGATGTTTCCTGAAAATACAGCCAATATGGAAATTTATCATTCTTCTCTACTATTCCATAATCCTGGAGGAGGCCACTAAGGGGTGCTAGAGAAAAAAGGATAGTCCATTTTATGGGGGGATGATGGGTTGAAAGAGTAAAAGCATTACCCTTGTTTTCCACCACCACCCATGTCCCCATCATGGAAACAACCCTTGTTTATGATATGGGAAGTGGGGAGGGGAAACAACCAACACAAATGCAGGAAATAGTTTTTCTCCTTCAACCCCCCCCCCCCCCGCCGCGTGCCAATAAAAATGACTATCCTTCTCTCTCTAGTGCCCCCTAGTGGCCTCCACCCAGATAATGGAACAGTACCCATTCTTCCTATAGGTTCTAAGCCCACATCCCCTAATAGGCACATACATTCCACTGCCCTCTGAGCAAAAGGAAAGAAAAAAAGAATGTTTCTTGAAGTTTTTTCTTTAAAAAAACAAAACAAAGTTTTCATCATTAAGAAACACAGATTCCATGGTATCTGCCCAAGCCTTAGCCAAGCAGTGATAATTCCCAGACAGTCATTAATCAAGTATAAATTACAAAGCAAACACCATGCCAAGTCAAAGGTAAAATCAATTACAATGACAATTGAAGTAACCAGACATTAAACATGAAAACCCAGCAATTAATAGATGTTGTTATGCAAGCTAACAAAAATCCCTTGGTCTTAAAACAATTTAAAAATCACCCAGAAAGAAGTTTTTTCACCATGAGAAATCTGTTTATAACCACAATTGGTTGCATTTTAAATACACACACAGGAGACACAAAATATATTTTTAATTCCTCTAGTTATCAGTCACACATATCCCTATGGAGACAAATAATTCATGTTAAATAAAGTAATTAAGTATTAGTTATGATTGCCATTAAAAGTGATAAAGAAAAATGCAGATTACAGTTGTGTTGGTTTTATTGCAAGTTGAGCCTAAAGGAATGAATATTGAGTGCCATATGAGCATAAGTAATGTACTATTTAGACCTGTGGTCAGCTCTATTAAGTCCCCACCCCATTTCATTTTTGCAGTTTTCCACAGTGGAATCATGTTAGTAAGGCATAACTGAAAGCTGATCCCTTTTTTGGTTCAGTATATAATACAATCATGCAACACCTTTGAGAGAGTGAGAAAGAAGCTTTCGTAGACTGTAGACAAGTCTACACAAACAAGAAAAAGCAGATTTACCTTGATTCCAATGCTGTCTGTCTTCTATGGTGAACATCTGAGACTTTCTGGTCTTAACTCAAATTTGCACATCAGTGGATACCCTGGTCTAACTGGATCAAGTCCCTTTCAGCCTAATCTCCTGTAGCTATCGGGATGGCATGGTGCCACCCCAAAAACCCTTAAAATTAAAAGAAAACTTACTGGCCACTATTCTGCTGCTCCAGCAGGTCTCCTGGCATGCAGAAATGATGTGGCAGGAGGCAGAGGAAGGAACAAAATCTCACACGCGCACGCACACACACACACACACACACACACACACACCTCCCAGTGCATTATTTCTGGGTGCCCAGAGGCCTGCTGGAGCATGAGCCACTCCACACGCCTTCCCTTTCGCTGACAATTGCCAACGCAATGGCACAGTCCAAAAGGGCCATGTGAAGAGGTCCATAAATTACTTGAATTCACACAACAGCAGCAACAATATACATATATAGTTAATATAATCTCCTACAGTCAGTTCTGTGCCATGAGCTATTTTTAAGATGCTATCATCTCAATATCCCACTGATCCAATTGCATTAAACAAATTGTGGATTGTTGGATTATTTTTAAATTTAAAAGTAGCAATCCCCCCCCCCCTTTTTTTAAAGAACTTTGCCAAGATTTTTCCCTACCAGCTGTTTAAATGGGAATAGTGGAGGTATCCATCTTTAACTATATTGATCACTATAGTGAACTCTATTCTAGTAAAATAAAAATCAATTTATCTATTTTAGATCAACACTCAGCTTGTAATGTAATCCACCAGTACAGTCGGAACTGACAAACATTTTCAAAGTTTTTGTTCTAGACAACACTACTTGAAACTGCCCACACAGCACAGTTTATATTGACTATAACCATAAAAAATAGAGAAAGAAGTGAGGTAATTTGCCCCATAACCATCCATGCTAGTTGAAGACTGTTGAGTTCATTGACTCACAAGAAGAAAAGCACAACAGGGCAGTTGCCTCAGATTATATGCTAGGAAGCTCACAGATCCTTGAGAGTTAAATAAAAACAAGCACTTTGCCCCATAGGATGCATCATTAAACCTTAACAGAACTTCACTTGGAGTGGGTCTGCATTTTAGCCAGAAGTCCTCTGCATTTCCCAACTCAGCTGGAAGTGCTAAACAGCCAGGCTACTGATTCGCTTACAGTTGCCCTGAGAAGGAATCATGCAGGTTTCTTTTTAACCTACATTCAGATATCTTTTAGAGTTCTATTAGTTTGAGTTGCTCTCCTGATACTTCCTTCAACATTGACAGAATGTTATTTCTCCCCCTCTGAACAAGTTTTTAGCCTAACAGTGCAAGTGAAATCTGCTATACAGAACTACTTGCAGTTTGAATGTTCCTCAAACGAATTTGCTCCCAGGAGACATGCACTGAGTAGTACATAAAAGTATTATTCAGAATCCTCCAAAGCTGAATCACATCATCTGCCTTCTTATTGTCTAGATTAGACAATACACCACAGATGCTGGTTGAGATCTAGTACAAAAGTCTGGTTGAGGAGTTCTGGTATAACAAAAGTTGCTTTTTCAAGCTATAGGCTACTTTTATTGGTAATGGCTCTCTCTGGTTCCAACAAAGCTATAGACCGAATGTGGGAACATGTGCATACAAAACTGCTATAGCTTTTCCCTAATCATATGAATTGTTAAACTGCAGTACAGGGTTCAATTTATTATTTACTAATTTATTATAATATTCATATTTCAGCTTTCTGTTGTAATGCTGAAAAGCACTTGGATAATTAAATTGCACAAAAGTAATTAAAGTTGATCAATACAAAATAATTTCTAGCATATACAGGAAGAACAGCATGATAATGGGGACAGAGAACATAATCTAGAGATTGCTGATGATGCTTAGCAATTGTGTAATTATAGCTATTTGCACAAGCAATAATTAGGCAGGTGAAGTGCCAAATAGCTATGTTCCCCTTTCCTTCTGTCTTATGACTAGGATAACGGATAAATTTCTATCCAAATACAAATTGACAAAGCATATAATTAAAAACAGTTTTTTAAAAAAAAAAACCTCCTTTAAGTACCTTCAGTTCTCAAAGGCCTGGCAGAAAAAAAAATATGCCTGCAAATTGAATGAAAGCACGGTGGGGTCAAATCTAGCCTCCCTGAGGCCCCTTCCACACAGATGTATAAAATCCACATTGAACTGGATGATATGGCAGTGTGGACTAAGATAATCCAGCAGATATTGTGGACTATCTGCCTTGATATTCTGGGTGGAAGGGATCCTAGAAAGGAATGCTGTGATTGCTAAGGCCCCATCTACACTGCCATGTAATCCAGTTTCGGGAACCAGACTATCTGATTTGAACTGAATTATATGGCAGTGTATATTTTCAGTGGCATATGCTGATCCAGCCCTAGTTGACCCATGGAACCCACCAGCTCCCATCTCACAATGCATGTGAACTTCTGGCGAGGCTTTGTGGGTCATTTAGAGTGGAGCCAGCATATGCTGCCACAGTAGCAACATGGGAGGCTTCCCGTGTTGTGCAGGACGCAATCTGGGGAAACTGCACAGTCAACACTTCTCCCTGTGGGATCACTTCCTGGGTGATGAGGGGCATGGGGCAACAGGTTCCCCATGCTCCCTGATGACTGTCACCGGATTCACCACAACGCGTAGCGATTCTGAAGGCCTATGTGATGAGGTTGTTAGTAGAATACGGCAGCCACTTCAGGCAACAAATTTTATTCCATATCCATAGTACACCTCTCCTTGTCTATATCACAGCAAGAAGAATTGATACCCATATCCGTAGTGTCAAAATACCTTGGTTGACATTGAAACTTTACACCTTAACTTGAGTATGTGAGGGTTACCATTTGCTAAACCACATAGGTAAGCAACATGGCTCGACCCAGTCAGGGATGCTTTAAGTTTTTTTGTCAAAAATAGGCACTCTTGTATTTAACTTCCCAGGAATAGACAAACACTTTGAAAAACTATGCTATGGACTTTTAAATGTGCAGATCCATTAAATACCACAAGTCAAAAATATCTTTAGTTTGAATTTTTGTTTTTCTTCACAGTTCCTATAATCTTTACTAGCTCTATTTTTGCAGACTCTAAATTTCTTGGAGATCCTAGGCACTGTGCCTAAAGTGCCTAATAGATAAGGCGACCTAGCTCTGAGGGCAGTGCAGAAATTAGGTTGTAAAATATTCTCAGATCAAAAGATTATCATCATGAAACTGTTTATTTTCCCATTTCCTGGGAGACTATGGGAATTGTATTCCAAAAAGGTAACTTTTTCAGGCTCTGTCAATAGCCTTACATTAGGCCCGCGCAATTTGTGAGTTATAAGTTCCAATATGATAGTCTACAAATGCTGGCTGGCTGGCTGGGCACAGAAAGAAAAAGAAAATTTGGATTTTAAAAGTTAAAGATAGAAAAGATGGAGAAAGAAAAGGTGAAATAAGAGGGAAGAAATGGGTAGGATGTAATCATGGCCTGAGTTTATACATTAACATAAGGTGACCATATTAAACAGAGGCTAGATGGCCCTCTGTCATAAGTGCTTTGATTGTGTGTTCCTCCGTGCCAAAAGGGGTTGGACTGGGCAGCCCTTAGGGCAATGATGGGCAACCTTTTGCACTTGGTGTGTCAAAATTCACCAAAAAGCCTAGCATGACTTTGGTGGTGTGTCACTTCGAGAAAAAACCCATAATTTCACAAAATATAGAGTTTAAATAACAACAATATATAATTGTAATATATAACTGTATTTAAAAAATCAAAAACTATTTACTACCGTTATTTCCATGTACAACAATCTATGGTACCTATAATATAATAATATACTGCAATAATAATAGAATAATAATAGAATTATATATATATATATATATATATATATATATATATATATATATATATAAATGTAATGTGCATAATTCCCATGGAGTAAACAACAAAACCACTGGACCAAATCACACCAAATTTGGCCACAAAAGACATTAGTCATCCAATCAATCTGCATGCGGCAGCGTGTCAGCAAAAATGGCTAGGCGTGTCAGTGCTGACACGCGTATCATAGGTTGGCCATCACTGCCTTAGGGTGTCTTGCAACTCTATTCTGTGTTCTGAAAAATATTTGCTTGCAAGTGGCATCTATTGAATACAAATTTCAGTATTACCAAGGTAGTAAGTCCAAAAGCAGGGTAAGGTAAAGGTAAAGATGTTGACCTGACATTAAGTCTAGTCGTTTAACTCTGGGGGTTGGTGCTCATCTCCATTTCTAAACCAAAGTACCGGCATTGTCCTTAGACATCTCCAAGGTCATGTGGCATGACTGCATGGAGTGCGGTTACCTTCCCACCAGAGTGTTGTCCATTGATTTACTCACATTTGCATGTTTTCAAACTGCTAGGTTGGCAGAAGCTGGGGCTAACAATGGGTGTACACCCCACTTCCCGGATTCGAACTGCCAGCCTTTCGGTCAGCAAGTTCAGCAGCTCAGCTGCATAATATGCTGCACCATCAGGGGCACCTAAAAGAAGGGTAACAGATGAATATCAACAAAACAGAATAACCCCAGAAGATTGATGTAACTTTAAAATGGGTATACCTTTGTACACTCAAAATAGAAGCTATAGTTAGAAGAAGAGTAAGCCTTGGAAGGGCACCTAGGAAAGAATAATATAAGATCCTAAAGTGTAAATATCTATCATAGAATATCAAAATTAGAAACATCCATACCATAGCATTTCTGATTACTGTTCATGGATGTAAAAGCTGGAAGGAGGGACATCAACTCATTTGAAATGTGATCCTAGAAGAGAGTTCAATAGATAGCATGGACAATAAAATAAAAACCCAATAAATGGGCCTGACAGCAAATCAAACCTAAACTCTCAGTCGAAGCAAAAATGGCTGAACTGAAGTTATCATACCTTGGATATGGCATGAAATGGCATGCCTCATTGGAAAAGACAACGAAGTTCAGAAAAGTGTGAGGCAGGAGGAAAAGAGGCATCATTACAAACCTCAGAGTTAATATCAACATGAGTTGATTTGTAGGCTATCTGTTACATGTCTCCATAGGTATATAAACATATACATAGAAACATAGGCATTTTAATATCTGAGTGCTTGTTTGATTTTTTTACATTGCATGTAAGGAAGCATACTCATTATATTTAGGGCATGGCGAATAAGATGTCCCATAAAAACAGAACCTTTACCTCTCTTCATCTTTTTAACAGGCTTTTTAATAGCTGGCAATATAACTTAGCCATTTAGGTATATCTAAAAACCCTAAAGGCACTCAATCCCATTTGATCTTGGAATAGAGTCAGCCCTGGTTAGTACTTGGATGGGATACAACCAATGAATACAAGATGCTGTAAATTATATTTCAGAGGAAGGAACTGACAAAAACACCTTTGAGTATTTTTCCATAAGAAAACAGTATGAAATGCAGGTGACTTGAAGGTACGTAGAAATATAGAATCTCATCTGTTGAGACACATCTAACATAGGCACTGTTAATCTCAACAGCATCTGTCACATTCATAAGCACCAATAAAAGCATCTATCATAATTATAATGGGACAAATCTCTATTTTAGAATATACCTAGATTTTTCTTACTAATACTATCTTTCATTATATTTTTCAGCATACTTGGACATTTCATCAGTCTATCAGAAAACACGTGGGCACAAGGCTACGCTGTAGCCTTCTCTTCAGACAATATAGATTGAAAAGCAGTCTACTCTGTTGGCTCTATTTTGGCTCCTTTTATTCTCTTCCTAGCCTCTCCCAGACTATCAGTAAAAATAAATTGGAACAAAAGTACTGATGGTTCCTGGTTCATGATATCTAGTCAGAGCAAAGATATTCGATATGATGGCATCTGCAGAAGATTTGAGAGTCTGCTATGAGATCATTACATCTGCTATGAGATTATTATAGGTCATATCTGCTCACATCTCACAGGTCTGCCTTAGGGTCACCACACATCAGAAACAACTGGAAGACGCACAACAACCATGTCATACTCTAACTCATAGGATTATTTCCAAAATGTAAAGTTGGCAGCCAAATAAACCTGCCATGTAATAGTAAGCCACAGAGTACTGTCGGAAAATATGTTTTCAAGCACAATTCATAAACATGACTCTTGATCAGCCACTTGGGAGAGCAGAAAATGTGCTACAAGGGAATTGTTTGTCTGGTAACCAAAGGAAATTCAGAATTCAGCCTAAGATCAAGAAATCAGGCACAAGATTATAGATAGTTTTTCAAAAAGTATCTACTACCTTAACCTCCATTAACTATCAATAATTCGTCTTGGCAAAAAAAAAAACAACTAATTCCATGTCTCAATCTGAGATGTTCATTTAATATGCCTGAAGCCTTGCCAAGCACAGAATGGATTTTTTTTCAGCAATGGCTGCTAAATGAACAGTGAGAAGCAACTTTAAATTTAATTAAGCCCTTAAATCATGGGCTGCAGCTCCTAATGGTAGTTATCCTAATCAAGGAAATTCATTTGGTTGCATTCCACAATGAGCTAACAAGACTGTGCCAACTGGATTTCATATAGGTTCCAAACTCCTCCAGACTCTGGTTTACTCATTTCATTATACGCTCTAGTTGTTTTTTCACTTCTATAAGCTGTTGAATCGATTATTATATACAATTTGTATATCTTGTCAGGATTTCAGACATTGCAAAGGACAAGAGATACCGTTGCAATGATAGAAAACACATAACACAGAGACATAAATAAACCACACCATTGTGCTAAGAAAAAGAAAATCATGCCCAAGATACCAAAGTATTGAAGAAGTCAAGATAAAGATTTAAAATGCATACATCTTCACATTAATTTTACACCTGGAAATGCTGGAAATGTTTGCCTGGGCATCCTGACTCTCCATCTCTACAGGGACTGAGAGAAAGCCATCCTGTATTCGTGGCCTGTCTCAAAAGTAATGAGAACGATTTATTTTTATTGAATATGCATGCAATTACAGTTTATCACTTGAAAATAGGATCCTTGTGATCAAATACAGTGATTGTAGTGTTGCTGCCACTCTCCATAGCAGAGACGGAAGTCTTCACATGAGATCTTGATCAAAGCCCTCATTGCAACTGCCTGAAGATTATCAACTGCCCCCAAAGGATGCCATTTGAGGAGGGTTTTGAGCTTGGGGAAAGAAATTGCACAGCGCAAGTCAGAGCTGTACAGTAGAAGGGGTAGCATTTAGGACAACCTTCACACAAACAGCCACATTGTTCTTAGTTCTTAAAGCCAAAGAACTCTGCTCCAGGCTCCTCTGTATTTTTGCCTGTGATAAGACACTAAAACATCAATGCGCTTTGCTAATATACCGACTGTTACAAAGGTACCGACTCAACTAATGAAGATGAAAGCGTATGCCTGGGTTCCCTCTCCACCTGCTTTGACCCCTACTTTCCCTTCCTGGCTCTTCTGTGTATAAAAAAAGAAACAATTCCCATTACTTTTGGAATGGACCACATGAGTCCTGTGTTCAACATCATTTTGACTATCAATGCCTAAGAGCATGTGGAAGTAACTCATTATAAATAAACAGTTGTTTGTACTTAATTCCCTTTTACATTAGAAAAAGTATAACTACAAAATGAATTGTGATTGTACTGTTATTTATTAGTAATTCCCTATTAATCTACTACTTTAGGTGAATATTACTGTGCAATAATAGACTTGCAATTATATATAATTGAAGATGGAATGGCCTTGGACTATGATTTTCGGATAATGTGATTATAATATTGAATATAATGTGTTTAAATGTTTAATATGTTAGGGTTAGGGTTAGGGTTAGGTTTAGGGTTAGATCGTGTTACAGTAGTCTAATCTGGATGTGACTAGACAGGTTCACATCTAGATAGGAAAGACTGGGTGTGAAAGATAGGTTAACATTTAAAAACAAAAGATTACTGGATTAGTGCAACTAAAGCATGTTAGTTTGAGATTTGGGATACATGCCTTTCTCTGATATGACAAAATAGAGTCAGATTCATATTTTAACAGCCACTTCATAAGAAGATAATTTCTGCAATTTTAGACTGAATATAAGAATAGCTTTGATTCAAAGCGGCCATTATGGTGCTTGCTTCATTGTCCAGAAAAGAAATCTCTTTAGAAGGAATCTGGCAGACTTATAAATATTTGTTAACACTAGATAATGGCCAATATTGTTAATAAAAAAAAAGAAGACTTAATGAGAAGACTCAAAACCTAATGTATTGGTTTGCTCATAGACAAATTACTGAGCGATTTAAGATGGATAAGCACATTTGGATTTGAAACAGTTAAACTAGACTTTGTAAACTTATTGTGATTAGATATCATATGATTGCTAAATTGTATAAATTGCAGTTAAAATACGAAATGGAGGAGGAAGACTGTATGGTTAAATGGGCTCAACATTTAGGTACGCAAATCTAGTTGGAACTGTGGGAGAAGGCATGAACAAAAAGTTTGAAGTTTATTTTGAAAGAAAACCTTTATACAATGATGTTTAGGTAAGATGGTAAGATGTATCAAAGACTTTCTAAGATGTATAACGACAGCTCTAGTACATATTGGAAATGTAAGCACAATGTTGGGATGTTTTATCATATGTCGTGATCTTCAGAAAGACCCAGGAATATTGGATTGAAATACATTTGATGCTGGAAGACTTTTTAAAGGTTAAAATTACAATGAGACCTGAGTTTTCTCTATTGCGACCAGCCATTTATAAAGAAAATATGAAAGATTATACAGTATATAATAATTGCAGCAAGAATCATTTATATTCTGAGATTAAAGTAACCAATTATCCTAAAGCAAGAAGATGAAGTTCAGTGAACTAGTTGAGATGGACAAATTGACTATGCTGATTAAGGAGAAATCTTTGACCAACTTTAAAGGAAAAATGGGACATTACTTTTTACAACAACTATTGGGGCAATTATCAATTGTAGGATTTATGAATTAGTAGATAGCTACTACAAAGTTGAAGTGTGGTTATATAGTATAATTTAAAGGGAATGATAAAGGATAAAAATCATCAGATATTATGTGTGAGGTTCGTAGAAGTGTTTGTTTGTTCAGTTTGTGTGTATAAGTATGTCTTGTTTGTGTTTTGTGTACATTGTAGGTTTGTAGTTGGTAGTAGTATGTGGAATGTAGCTATGTAGTTTAAGTATTATATATCACAAAATGTCACTTGTTTGTTTTACTGTTGCTGTTCTGTTAAGGATTGACCCAGGGCAGTGGGCAAACCCTGGCACCCCACGTCCCACCTCTCCTGCAGCAAGGGGAACCGTCACCCCCTGCACTGGCCTGGTGGTTTCAAACGGAACACGAGAAGCCTCACGTGTTCTGGGTGCAGTGTCGTAGGATGCTTGTAGCCCAGTTCATTGATGAACCTCCTCCAGAAGTGAGCCTGTATCGTGCAATAGATAGTGTGGGACTCCATCGATCAGCTGTGCTGCAAGCGTTCTAGGACCCATGCAACTAATCATGTGACGAAGTCCTATATTTTATTTTTCCCAAATAAAAATCATATATAAAGAAGTAAACTTCCCCTCCACACATACTTACTGCAAAATTATTTCTAACCTCCTTGGGTTAGAAACAATTTTGACACGCAAGTTGTAAGAGCGTTGCAACAATTTAGCCTTGTTAATGGCCATTGGTTTAACTCTTATTCAGCTTGTTATAGAGTACTTTAAAACAATTCAGTGCTGATAAAAAAATTAAGAACACATCAGTAGCTATTTCCCTAATAATCAAGCCTTTGGGGAAAAGATTCGTCATGTTTAAATGCTTACTTCTTAATCAAAGTGGGCTCATTCTGATTAACAATAAGCTAAATTCATTGATATCCACATTATTCTAGGCAGAGTCAATTAGATGGGAGCGAGGGGCAACTATGAGTCTCCTGAGAACAAGACGGCAACCACTGATAAAGCAGTATATTTAGCAGATCCATTTTTTTGAAGGAGTGAGATGAGCGATTGTTAGGATAATTAGGATTTGTTGTTATTAATTGCCATCAAGCTGACATCCACTTATGGATCCTATCAATGAGTGTTCTCCAAGTCACCCTGTCATCAACAGACCTGCTCTGGTCTTGCAAATTCAGAGACAAGGCTTCCTTGATTGAGTCTATTCAATACAATGCAGGTTTCTTAAATCAAGAAGTAATTTGAAGGCACGTGCTTATATATTCTCTCTTCCTCGTGGCATACTTGTTATGAAAATTACTCAGAAATGCTACTTGTAATCATAGCAGTTGCTTTCTATGGACAAAAAACAGCAAAAAGCAGTGTTTTGTCCAGATTATAGCCTAATTAAATCCTCTCCTCTCTCATGACAATCGTAATCCTGATTCTGTGATCATTCCCAAATTGAAATGAGTAATCATTTAACATCACATCTACCCTACCATAGATCTCTCAAACACCCATGTGGTTGTTGCTGAGTTCTCTTAAACTAAACCAGTTTTATAGCAACCAATCTCGTAATTAAAATTAAGGCCACAGAAAGGGTTGGTTTTACTAACATATATTCACTATATTCATTTACATTGGCAAGCATCCTGTTCAGTCTTTCTGTAAGCCTAAATGGCTGTACAATCTCATAACTTTTGGAAGAGGTATTAATAACTGAATATAACCCCCCAAAAACTACCCTCTTTAGACAGAAGTGTTGCCAAGGTACTCTAGATTACGGAAAGACCCTCTTGGGCTCTTTCTAGCTGCCTTTCTCATTGTGCCAAATTACGATAAGAAATCTGTAGTCATCATTTTCCAGAATCCCAATCTATAGTGCCTTGGAAACCCTTCAGCTGGGGTGCTACCTGGGTTACAAGGTAGGATTTGTGGAGTAAGAGTGGCAGAAATAGCTTTGACAATGAAGGTCCATCATCATGACTAATGTCTGATGATAAGGGATCTCTGCCATTATTTTTTATTTTTCTCTATATCTCCCAGAATCCATGGTCATTAGGTAATGTACATAAAAAGGGCCCTTGGTACTCTCTGGGGTTTGGTTACAGGGAAAGAGCAACCAAATGGATACCAACATCCATGGATATTCAAATCCCATTATATACAGTGGCATAGTAAAATGATGTCCTTTACATAAAATGGCAAACCAAGGTTTACACCTGAGGGTGTTTCTTTAAAATATTTTCAAGCTATGGATGGTTGAATTTGTGGACACAGAATCCATGGAAATGGAGGACTGACAAAAATGATTAAAATTCTTCAAAGTTCTTTAAAACTTTCGAAGAGTTTTTTTTAATCGTCTTATGTCCAAAGGAAGTGAATAATACCGTATATCAAGAAAGTTGTTTTCTGAGCACTTTCTACAACTAGGGTACTGTTATTGTGAGCTGCCTTGGGCCTCATAGGGCAGAAAGGTGGAATACAAATTATATACATTATATGAGTCTACACTGACAATATGATGCAGTTTCAAACTGCATTATATAGCAGAGTAGATGGGGCTATAGACAAAACTGAAGTGAGAATCAATAGTCTGGCTCCTGATAAGGTAGCTGTTCTTGTTCAACGATAACATTATACAAGGTTTGGTATATGTATTTATTGTTGTCTCAAAGGCAAATGCTTTTTATCCATATCTGTTCACACACTCTATTGCCACTCATGAATTACTGTGTAATTGACTGAAATAAAATCCATCATTTTCTTAAGACTATGAAACATTATTTGGCCTCATCACAGTAATAGAATTATTGATTGTCATAAAGAAGAGGCACATAATTTCTGCCTTTCCTGATATTGCTGGACTGCAACTCCCATAATCTGTCACTCTTGCCTGTGGTCCCATCTACACTCCCATATAAAATCCAGATTATCTGCTTATATAGTCTCTGGGTTATATGGCTGTGTGGAAGGGGACTAAGTTTGCTAAGGCTGCTCAGAGTTGTAGATCTAGTATTAAGCATCTGGAAGGCTAACAAGTGCCTACTGCAAAAATCATAAATATGTTGGCTATTTGCAAAAACTGCCAAAATAATTAGTCAAGGAAAAGAATAGGGAAGAATAGATAAGACAACAACAGGGTTTAAAAAAACCAAAGTGAAGACTGATTGAGTCCCAGAGTGAATAAAGAAAGATGGCCATGAATAGAACTGGGGAAGAAGGAAAACAGAGCATTGTGCTGAGGGTGGAAATAAAAGGGCTGAAACCATGCATCTGTAGTAGTTCATAAAAATTAAGGCTACAAATGTGATAGAAATCAAACAGTATGGTTTTAAAACTTTTAATGTCACATCCCAATTAAACTAGGCAAGTTGTTGGCTTTATAAAGATGAGCAGAGTGGAGATGATTTCATTTTTTTTCTTTACTAAAGTATTTAAATCATCACTCAAGTCATTCACAAACAGCATTGCATCACACCAAGCCTTATGTGAGCCCTGGTGCACTGTCAGAGACAAGTATATTGCCAGGAATTACAAACACAGCGAAAACAAGAAGAAGGATATGCCAGTATTCTTCAGAGTGCCATGTAAATTTGGGAAAAAATAAGAATATCTGGAGACTGCAGCTTTTGCATGGTTAGACTTCTCATTCTGTAAAAAATAAAAAATAAAAATCAATAAATCATGTACCCAGTCTGGAAATGTCAAAGAAAAGATGTTTTACAATTTGGATCAGTTTAGTTTGCTGTTTTTTTAACTGACATCTGACAAAGGCAAAAAACCTTCTTCCAAATGTACTTCACTGGCATAGTTTGTACAGTTAAGCCGCAAAATGCTAACGTATTATTAATTGAAATTAATAATGTCAGGAATCCTTGTAGGTCTGCAAGTTCAGTTTTATATTCTCTGAGTCACAGACTGAGAAATGACTGTACACAGTAGGTTGGAAGGTAAATGAAACTTTTTGTAAGCATCTATAGGACTCGGCATTGGAAGAATTTAAAGAAAAGGACATGAACCTCATTACATTAACCTCACTGGCCAGAGGTGATGATACCTAATTGATTCCAGTGTTCTGATAAAATGGTACATCAGACAGACTTCCTAAGGGAGGGTGGAACAATATTACAGCTAGCCTTACCCTTATTGGTCCACAACTGAAATGTCCAAAATGTTTTGTTTGTTTTTTTCATTACGACATTCAGTTTCATAACCAAACCAATATTTATTTTTGTGGCAACCTGTTAATGTTGTTTAATTTTCTTTCAGCCTCCACTTTTTCTTTCCATTTCTTTTAACATGCAGTTTGATGTTATGACAGCAGAACAGACTTTTATCACAGTTCCTACTGGTTTTCATTCCCTGCCTCAGCCCTAAATAACCACTGCATCATTCCAGGGCATTGGGGCCTCTACTGTTGCTGCACTACTAGAAAAAAAATCATTCCAGAATGAACTCGCTTACAAACATGGCATAGAATTCACTTAGGAACGCATACGTTTTGCAGTATCCAAAAAGTCACCATTGCACAGTGGTGATATTCTAGCACCAGAAACAGAGTTGTGTATACTAGCTTGTTCGTCTGTCCTGTGTTTGCAAATTCCACATTGTGCATCATCATTGTGCATTATGCAATTTAATTAATATGTGGGCTGCTGTGAGTTTTCTAAGCTATATGGCCATGTTACAGAAGCATGCTCACCTGACGTTTCACCCACATCTATGGCAGGCATCCTCAGAGGTTGTGAGGTCTGTTGGAAACTAGGCAAGCGGGGTTTATATATCTGTGGAATGTTCAGGATGGGAGAAAGAACTCTTGCGTGATGGAGGCAAGTGTGATGTTGCAATTGATCACCTTGATTAGAATTGAATAACCTTTCAGCTTCAAGGCCCGTCTGATTTGTGCCTGGGAAAATCCTTTGTTGGGAGGTGTTAACTGGCTCTGATTGTTTCCTGTCTGGAATTCTCCTGTCTTCTGAGTGTTGTCCTTTATTTCCTATCCTGATTTTAGAGTTTTTTAATACTGGTAGCCAGATTTTGTTCATTTTCATTGTTTCCTCCTTTCTGTTGAAATTATCCACATGCTTGTGGATTTCTGAGGATGCCTGTCATAGATGTGGGTGAAATGTCAGGAAAGAATGCTTCTGGAACATGGCCATGCAGCTCAGAAAACTCACAGCAACCCAGTGATTCCAGCCATGAAAGCCTTCAACAACTCATTGATATGTGTTGTGCAATGTTGCTGTTCTGCATGGGGATTGTGTAGTGCTGCTGTGTCATATGTCTGCATGCAAGTATTTGTGTCAAAATAAAAGGACTGAGGCTACAAGGATCATCACTCTGGCATACACATTAGACACACCACAAACTCCTCTATTCTGTTTTGTGTATCATGCCTCTCTTGTCCAATGACTATGTTTTTTATATACCTTCCAAAATTTCACAGATGAAAATTAGGATCTATGTGGTCAAGCAACATTGTAGTGTTGGTGACAGAAGTCATTAATAAGGAATAACTCACAAAGTACAAGAGGCCGCAGCAGCTTGTTTTTGTGTAAGCGTCTGGAAAGACAAGACTGCATCTTTCCTCTCCATTCAGGTAACTGAATCCAAACTCAGTCAATCATTTTGAACTCAGTTTGTTGCAGCAGGATTAAGGACAAAGGGGGCAGGGAGTGGACAAACTAAATATCTACTCTCTTAGTATTTTCTAGATCCTCCGTCATGACTTCACTTTATTACGGGGGCAGAAATCTTTCATTTGAATACAATTTGCTTTTATCCACCGCTTTGCATATCCATGCGAAGTTTAGAAATGTATCCTGCATGAATATGGGGGGCAAACTGCTCTTAGTTTAGTACTGATTTAATATCAATTTTTGTTGAGGTTTGTATTGCAACTTTGTGTTTTATGTAAGCTACCTTGAGACCCATTCTGAGAGAAAAACAGGATATAAATAAAAGGATGGATGGACTGATGATCTGATAATCGTTTGTCCATTGCAGTTCTGAATTACAATAATTGCAGCACTTCATTTTTACTCTGACGTGCTAGATATTTTGTTTTAAAGTAAGGCTTTTAAAAATATTTTTCCCTTGGCAGATCTGCTTCAACTTGCCTTCAGAGTCTAAAGAGCAAAATGTGATAGCTGCAATGTCACCTTTTCACTAACAATAGCACTTCTAAGAAGCAGATCGTTAGGGCTTGTGTTCTTAAGGTTTGATATTTCCTCTACGTTCTTTGAATTTAAACAGAAATAAATCTGTCTAACCAAAAAAAAGACAACATCTAGATGGAGATAGCTTAGCACAGTGATTGACATAAAGGACAACTCATCCATGACAATGAGGTTGTGCACTTTATGCAAAAGTAAAGCATCTCCTGCCAGGAAAACTATGACTAGGCTGCTTGTTCTAGCCTGCAGTCCAGAAACACATCTTTCATCTCCGATGTACACAACACCCCTTTTTTGACTATTCAATGTCTGAACCCAAGAATGTAGCTTGAGACAAGGGGTTGCTGATGACAATGCCTCATTTTGCCCCCATCTGAACCCAAGAATCCAATTTGGAACATATTGTTTTACATTATCATTTATTCAAAGAGAAGTCTATTACACCAAAGTCTCTAGATCAAGAATGGTGCAGTACTGAAACATGTTTGTGCAGCCAGGGGCAGCCTTATTATATTTTAATTGAAGAGAGATTGGAAATATCCTGTCCAAGATGCAGAGCCAGCCCTAGGTATTTTTCAAGTGTAGGCGAACAGAATTTTGGCGTGCCCCCCCAAACCAATCACTGAAAAATAAAAGCGTTAGGTAAGTGAAAATGTTTGATAATAAGGAGGGATTAAGGAAAAGTCTATTAAACATCAAATTACATTAAGATTTTACAAATTAAGTACTAAAATATCATGTTTTACAACAAATCAACAGAAAAAGCAGTTCAATACCTTGCGGAGGCAGGCCGCAGGAGACAGGAGTTGCCTCGATGGTGCCCCCAAGAAGATGGCCTGGTGGTTGAACCACCTCTGCCAAGATGTTGCAATGAGAATGGGCCTCATCATCAGGGGAACTTAATATGGCTACTTGTTATGGGCACAGTGCACAGAATATTATTGCACAACCTAAAACAGGCATGCAGGGTTAGGGTTTTTTTACATTTAGCATTGTTAACCCAGCAGCTAAGCTTCACTGAACTATTCGTCATTACATGGTAGTCAAGTGCATAAGAAAATGGGTGCATAATATGCACTGTAAAAAAATCATGTCAGGAGTGCCTTGAGAAACTGCAAGTTTCGTCTGGTGTAAGAGAATTGGCCATTTGCAAGGACGTTGCCCAGGGGATGCCCAGATGTTTTACCAGCTTCTCTCATGTCCCCGCATGGGAAGCTGGAACTAACAGATGGGAGCTCACCCTGCTCCCTGGATTCGAACTGCCGACCTTTCAGTCAGCAGTCCTGCTGGCACAAGGGTTTAACCCATTGCACCACCGGGGTGCATTAATTGTAAAATTAATGCAATCTGACACTGCCTTAACTGCCATGGCTCAACATTACAGTGCAGATACAGCCAATGAGATAGCATCCTGTTCTGTGAGAATGATATAGGTTTCTGTTTTCTTACCTCATGGCCTAACCATAGCTTGCAGAGAAACCTTGTTATAAAGTCATTCACAACTCTAGTCTTAAAGCTCCAAAGGAAGAAGGTAACTTGATATACAATGCTTCTGCATGGAAGAGTTTTCCTTTTCTAACACCCTTTTGGGGTATTCTATATAATGAATATATTTGTAACCATGACTTTGATGACATCCCAAGATGTGGGTATGCACAATAGGTGTTGTAATAATAAAGCCTTCCAAATGTTCATAGAATCATAGAGTTGGAAGAGACCACAAGGGCCATCCAGTCCAACCTTCTGCCATGAAGAAACACAAAACCAAAGCCAAGTTTTCCAACTGCAACTCTTGGCATTCCTCAGCACAAGCTACCTTGGCGAGGACTCTTGGATTTGCAACCTAGAATCTCTGGAAGGATGCAGATCCCCACCCATGGTTGAAACAGATGTGGTTCCACACTCTTATATCTTAAGTTGGACAGAGCCCCCTTCCACACTGCCATATCATCCAGTTCAAAGCAGATCGTTTGGATTTTATCTGGCAGTGTAGAAGGGGCCTGAGGGTCCATTTTTGCCTGTCAACCTTTTTCCTTCCCATCCCCTCCAGCAACTATCATTTCTCCTTTGAGGGAGAGCACACATTTTCCCCCACCCCCAAAGAAGAAATAACAGTCCTTTTTCTTAGGGAGGCTTCTCCTCATAAGAAGACTCTTATTCCATCTTTGATGGTGTTAGGGAAAACTAGCTCTACCACACTCTCAAAAAGGAAATGTCAGTTGGGACAGACTGAACCTTTACTTCTCTTCATTCAGCTCTTGAGCAGGCTTGGTAATAATTAATATAGCCTTTAATCCAGCATCAGATTCCTCCACAGTTTTGTTAGCATCTGCTAATGTATTATGCAGACATTCCATAATACATTTACTGTATTTGTATGAAATTCTACCCCTTATCTCACCTTAACAATACAATTTAGCCTCTAATCCATTCAGTTATATATGCTCATCTGTTTGAGGAATTACAGATGTCTAACTGCTTCAGATACTACACATGTATTCAAGGGTCTAATCTCCTTGGGCAATGTCAAATCTTAACTTCATCCATTACTACATAAGCATATCTCTTATTAGCCTTATCAGCAGCAACATAAATCAACATTTTGGGGCAGAATGTCACAGCCAATTATCAGACTATCAGGTTATCATAAAGAGCATATCTTGAAGGTGACAACGCTTCCTTCTCTTCCTACTGTGCAAATTTGCCCAAAGGCAGTCCAACCTTTGTGGTTTTATATTCACTCTTTTGTTCTCTTTGAAGGCAACTCAGGGCCCTCTACACAAGCCCTAAAGCCTGTGATAGCTAATGGGTTTACCCGAGGCATCCAAATGACCTGGAATAATGCAGAGAAACTGGGATTTTCTAGTTTACTCTACATTCATTTGGCACTTGCAAAGATCTTTTCTACTCCTCCACCACCTCCTGATGTGTCATTTTCGTGCATCAGGAGTACCCTGCAGAAGGAGGCCCCTCGAGTAAGTTTTTTGGAAGAAAATGGGGGGTTGGGCAGGGGAGCTGAATGCCATCCCGCAAGTGAAAGCTCAGGGTTGTGGGAGAGTGTGGGGACAAAATCTCAGGAGGAACTGGGTTAAAATAACCCCGTGTACAAGGGCCTTCAGTTTATCTGTTAGCCAATCAAAACAAATATTTTTCCAAGTGTACTATAGAAATCCTTTGACTGTCTTCTATGTTGATTAGCTAACCCATGTGCACTAGCTTAATATCGGTATTAAGTCTAATGACTATCTGCTATGGGATTATCATAGGTCAATTTTCTTTACTCATTGGATGACGCTGGAACACTGAAGTTTACTTGCTATATTTATATTCTGCAAGGCATTCTTTCATAGCCTTAAATTGTTGCTGCTTTGGCACTCACTGTCACAGGTCTAATATCGGGATTTTTATATTTTACTATAAATGCCCTTCTCTATATACTATTCTAGACCACCAGCTCCCAAAGGTGACAACTGAATACTCTGTCCTGTAAAATAGTGTATACAAATTTTCAGGAAAAATAAGGGCACTCCTCTCTGTGATATAGGAGGTCTACCATAACAGTGAAGGAGTGGCTTTTATTTGTTATTAAACATTTACTGCATCTGTAGAACACTAGCAGATCTTTTTGTGCTATGATTAATTTGTCTTATTGATATGGTAACCCTCGTCATGCCCAGTTTTAGGACACTTGATCAAATCACTGGCCATACTCTTGGTGGGATTTGGGAAGCTAGAGTCCCTAGAAAGAATAAATTCACACTCCTGCTGTAACTGAAAACAGTACAAAACAATAGGCACTAAATCCATTTGTTTTGCCAATTTGTTTACATACCCTATTTCTTCAGTTTTAAGACCCCTTTTGCCCATCCATATAGAAATCTCTAAAAATGGGGTGCCTCTTAAAATTGCAGATGGTTTTCCTATATATAAATGAAGGTTTTTTTTTTCCTGTTCATGGTACTGAAATTGATGTTTTTCTTACAATCTATGGCATGGTAGAATTGAAGAAATGCAGAATATAATGATTTACCAAGTTCCTATTGATTCTGCAGGTGAACTCTGTTTGGGACTAGTAACTAGATTTAGGTAGGTAAAGGTTTTCGCCTGACGTTAAGTCCAGTCGTGACCGACTCTAGATTTAGGCAAAGACTATCTGCCTTTGAATAAATCTTGTCATAGGAAAGGCAATAGGAAAATGTTGTGCTGAATAAATTATATTGCAACTGAGCTATTCCCATAAGGTCTGGGATGGACACATTAGGGAGATTACCCCCATCTCAGAGCCAGTATCCAACTACGTACATTTTTGTTCATTTTTAAAGTTCAGTTCAAAAAGCTCAGGGCTTTCCCGTTCCCTTGTTTCTCGGGCTTATTTTTTTCACTTCCCGTTCTCCCCATCCAGGGAAGAGGGAGAGAAAAGAGAGACAGAAAGAATAATAATTCTTGCTAGAAGTTGGAACTCATCGCATGCAGAAAGCTTTTGATATTAGGCCAAGGCTTTTAGGCTTTTGAAGTTGAGCATGCATAACTACAGGTTGCCCATGTCAGCTCTGGAAACAAGGAACATGGACAACTTGGAAAGAAATGTTTCCCTTGAAGAAATGCAGCTATGGATTTTATTAACTCAAGTTCCTGTGCTTGTGTCTAAAAAAGTGGAACTGACCATTCTTTGCCTGAATAGGTTTATGACAATATTAAATAGGACTTTGATTATATATTGGGAGATATTTGCATGCATTGTATTTATTACTTGAAAAATTGCTTTCCACAGAAGTACTGCTAAAACATTAATCATCTAAATATTTCAACTGAACCAAATATGGTTTATGGAACAGGTATGAATTTGTTTGGGGGGGTACTACCTGTATTTCACAGGAGAAATGTAAATCTGTATTTCACAGGAGAAAATAGATTCACCTCAGCTGGGGTCCATTTGTACCTCAAGAAATGTATACAAAGGCTCTTAGCACATGATATCAGCTGCAACACTAAAAGTCATTTAAACGTTATTACCTTGCCATGTTTGATTTCCTAAGAGAGAGAGAAAGAAAAGTGCACTCAAAAGGTTTAGCTTAGACTGTATCTGAGTTATGGTCATTTTGATACCACTTTAATAACCATGGCTTTATCCTGTGGGATCCTATGGGATTTGTAGTTTGGTGGGATACTTCAAATTCCCTGCTAGAGAGTTCTAGTGCTGTAGTTCAGTTGAATAGACTAGAATTCTTTATAGATAACTCTATGTTCCTTTGAAATTACAAACTCAATAATTCTTCATGAGTGAGCAATGATGTTTTCCCCCAAACACCACAGTTATTCATGGCCCCATTTCAGTTGCCCATAACTGTGTTACAAGGCAGCAGTCTAACAAGAGTGATAAAGATCCAGGATGACTCTATTCTCCATTTAGTTGCTTGTTTCGGCTCTTGATCCTCTGCACCTTCTAAACTGTGATAGAAATAATTTCAACATACCAATCACAATCCTGTTGGAGAATTATGAATGCGGAAGTGCCCTAATTATAGCAGAGTGTCAGTCCCATCACTACTTGCCCAGTCCTTACTTACTGTGCACCAGCTGCTACAACACTGGGGAACAATTTTTAACATACTGTAATTCCTGTTGAGTTTGATTTTTTTTAGCTGTTTTAGACTTAAATGGGCATGCTGATTTCAAAACTGCAATTAGTTTTCTTCTATCACGTCAAGTTTTTTCTCTACAGCTTATCTTAATGCGATCACTCTAGGCTAGATCATGGGAAGAACTAGTGCTCTCCTCTTGGCTGGGAACAAACCTTCCTTGAGTGGGAAGAAGTGGGGAATGACCTTGGAGACCAGTGAAAGGTTCATACTTGTCTAAGCTATTCAGTTACACATGAGACAGTGTAGTGAGAGGTTGTGTGCCACTCTAAATAGTGAATCATATTCCAAAGTGCAGTTCGAGTTCTTGTCTGAATACAAGGAGTTTGTAGATATTTTTTATTTACATACGTACTTATTTCTTTTCCTTCTGATCGTGTCTGCCTCTGCTATTTCTCATCATAAGTGCTTAAACAACCCTGATTTGTTTTGTTATATCTGTGGTAGTTTCACCACTCCCACTCAAAGGACAAACATCAGTGCATTTGTCAGGCAAGCCTATTTTCCATATTTAAAAATAAAACTTAGTGAT
This sequence comes from Anolis carolinensis, assembly GCF_035594765.1. Taxonomy (NCBI): domain Eukaryota; kingdom Metazoa; phylum Chordata; class Lepidosauria; order Squamata; family Anolidae; genus Anolis; species Anolis carolinensis. The sequence goes on from NC_085841.1 coordinate 130,410,470, forward strand.
CAAGATAAATCTTGGACACCTCACTATTGTAGCCCAGCCTGCTCCTGAGCTGTCAGAGGAGCCTGAGGTTGGGCCTATTCAGCCTGTGATTGTCCCTGCTCCTGACCCTGTGATGGTTCCTGCACCTGACTTTGGATTTGGGCCTGAGATTCCTATGCAGCTAGAGTTAGAGGAAACTGCTGTCCCAGGCCAGCCAGAGTTTGCCTTGAAGGATTCTGGGAACAGGCACACAATGGTTTCAAGCCGGTAACTTGAACTGCATTCCTTGAAGGAGTCATGGTCAGGCTTGCCTTTGCCAGATGGGCATTCTAGTGAGGATTCTAGTTGTGATAAAATGAATGTGCTTGACAGAAAGAAAGCAATTTATCAGCAGAGAAGGGAGGGTTTTCGGCGCAGCTGGAGATCATTATTGAGAAATAATAACAAGCAAACTTCCCACAGAAAGAGGTCTTGAGTTTACTCTTAAGAAGAAATTTTTTCTGTGAGAAATTCAGAGGTGGTAACTTTGCTCATTGAGGTAGAGATCCCTGCTTTATCCTCCATGTTCCTGTGAACTTCCTTGTCAATTTCTGCAGCCTTGTGCCTTGAGTCTTGTTCTAGTCTTGTTCTTGCTTTTGGGGATTTTTTGATATCCAGTTCATATTCCAGCGGTTTGCAGTTTGGATTCCTGCTCCAGTCAAGATCCTACCTTGTGTTCCAGCATTGATCCTGTTCCTTGGACTAATTTTGATACCTTGTTTGGACTAATTTTGATAACCTGTTTGGACTCTGATCTTCTTTGTGACCTTTATAAACTCTTGCTTCAAGATTCTCAAGTATTTTGTACCTTGTGAATTTAAACCTTATTTCATTGACTTTGGACTTTAATTCACTTTTGCTTGCATATAATCTTTAATAAACAGCTTGCTTTGCTTATAATCTGGGGCTCCAGTGTGGCTTTGAGGTGCCTCTGCAGCCTAGGGGTGCAACACTCACAAGGTGTGCAAGCAGTATGTTGAGAATTTACAGATGTGGATGAAGGGAACACATGATAAATTGCCATTTGGTATACTTACAGTTTGGCAAGAGCCCAGACATCATTCAAGTGACTGTTACTTTTGTTTAGTGAAAATGTCAGATTATAAAATGAAAAATAAATGTAAAATAGAGTATCCTAGTCTACCATCAACTTAAATATTCCAGGAAAAGCTATAAGCATAAATTATTACCTTAATATGTATGTCTGCTTGCAGAACTTTACTACTTGTACACAATTTGACTTAGAATAACAATATATAGACTTTGTGTGAATAAAATAACTTTATTTTCCTTTGTATGTACATTTTGTATGATTTTTTTTAACAAAACGGGAAGATATCCTGTACCTTAAAATGTTGACATGAGAGTTAAAACTGGGGTCATTTTTGGATTCAGATGGAAAAAGTTAGTCAAAGACAAGTGTCAGATCTAAGGACTTAATCATGTTGACTTATTTCCCTGTCCAAGGACACTTCAGGCTCATTTCAATGATGGAGAGGCATGGAGCCCATCACATGATGTTGAACTACTTCCTACCATCACGTGTTCCCATCCATCATTAAAATGAGCTTGAAGGAGGGAGCTCCCACCACAGATGAGTAATCATCTTTTGAGCTACTACTGTGATTTGATCTGCTCTTTAAGGCTAAAAACATGTGGGATGGGAAGTATCCTTCCATGTCCTGTTTTGTTGCTGCAAAGCAAGAATTAGCTGCTGCAGACAAAGAGCAATGGAGAGCAATGTTTGTCTGGGGAGGTGGTGGCAGAGGCAGCAAAGAAAAACGGGGAAAGAGTAAAAGAGAGGTTTTTGGCTGATATAGAAGGGTGAAAAGCATGGAAGATTTTACAAACCTTCCCCTGTATGATGAATGTGAAGGCAGGCAACAAGGAGAACTCTATGTTCAAGAAAACAGTGGGATAGGAAAGAGTAATGCAAAAAGCATTATTGCCATCGCTATAGGGACAGACCCCCACACTTCTCTACAAATCTGTACGTTCATGTGATGAAGTCCTAAGTCAACAAATATTGTGTTTCCCAGTGAGTCTTTTCCTCCCTTGATGGGGATCAACTAAATGACATCCTTTCCCATAAGCAATTCCCCCATAATCGGCAGGACTCGTGTCAGTTTGTCTGCTGCCAGGGATGTGAGGACTAGGAGACTTTCCCTATGTATCTTCTAAACCAGAGGTTCCCAAACTTATTTGACCTACTGCCCCCTTTTCAGAAGAAAAAAACATTTAGTGCCCCCTAGAAATCTACCTTCTTTAAACCAAAAAAAACCAAAAAACAGGAAGACGCAGTGACAAATTTCCCTTCTTTTATGTATCTACATTTCTGCCTAAATCTTATTACATCTAAAGAAAGATGTTGTTGTAAATAATAAACCTTGACACTTGAAATTATAAAATTATTTATTAAAATCTACCATAGTAACCTTTGTATTACACACAGAAAATTAAGATAATGAAGGATAATATTAAAATAAAAAACATGGATAACATTACAAAGAATCCTAAATGAGAAGATGAACTTGGTGTGCTGCTATTAATTTATTAATGTTCAGCTCTATTTTTGTCAGCAAAATTAATTAGACTATTAGAATAATTAGAATAGTTATTGCGCTTGCACTGTTATTAACTGCTTGTGATGCAATTCAGAAACAATGTAAAGTAGATTTTATACATGTCACCTATTTATAGTGTAGTATTGTAAACAAGTCATTACAAGCATATACTCCTGCCGATGCATTATGGACTTCCCAACAATGCACAACATGCTTGCATGCTAGTACTTCTTTGTTAAGACCTATTGGCAGATGTAATCACTGATCGGTTTTAACTTGCATTTTATGTGTTCTTTTGGAAAGCAAAGTAATCACTACAACTTTAACTTTATGTTACAAAACAGATAAAACATATATGAAGTTTTTTTCTTCTCTTCTTTCTTTAGGTTTCTACCACCACCTTATTTTTATTTACTGCTCCCCAATTGCATTCCAAGCACTACTGCCCCACTGGATCTTGCCAGCACACTCCAGGGGGCAATATTGCCCACTTTGGAAAGCATTGTTCTAAACCAGGGGTCCCCAAACTAAGGCCCGGGGGCCGGATGTGGCCCTCCGAGGTCATTTACCTGGCCCCCGCCCTCAGTTTTATAATATAATATATTGTATATACATATAATATTGATAATATTATTATAATGTAATACAATATAACACTAATAATAATACCATAAAATAATATTAATTATACATTCTATATTACATATAATATTACTAATAATATTACAGTATTGTGGTATAGTTCAATATAGTAATATATAATGCTAATATCGTGCTATGCTAATAATATAATATATTGTATGTGCATATAATTTGTAAGCCACTCTGAGTCCCCTTTGGGGTGAGAAGGGTGTGATACAAATGTAGTAAATAAATGCAGTAAATAAATAAATAATAAATAAATACATTTTAGACTTAGGCTCGCCCAAAGTCTGAAATGACTTGAAGGCACACAACAACAACAACAACAACAACAACCCTAATTAACTTGACTATCTCATTGGCCAGAAGCAGGACCACACTTCCCATTGAAATCCTGATAAATGTTTGTTGGTTAAAATTGTTTTTATTTTTAAATATTGTATTGTTCTTTCATTGTTCTTCTTGTTGTTGTTTTTGCACTACAAATAAGACATGTGCAGGGTGCATCAGAATTTGTTTATATATATTTTTTTCAAATGATAATCTGGCCCCTCAACAGTTTGAAGGATTGTGGACCGGCCCTCGGATTAAAAAGTTTGAGGACCCCTGTTCTAAACCATGGGCGGTGTAGGGATTGTGAATATGAAACTTCAGTTTACGCATTTGTAACTGCCCAAAAGAATCCCAACATCTATATATATTTGATGCATTCCAGCATAACTCTATAATAAAGACTAATATCACAGGCCCTTCCTTGCTTACCATTAAAGGTAAAGGATAGAACAATTGCTAGTCATGCTGATTTTGTTTATTCATTCAGTCGCTTCCGACTCTTTGTGACCTCATGGACCAGCCCACGCCAGAGCTCCCTATTGGCAGTGGCCACGCCCAGCTCCTTCAAGGACAAGCCAGTCACTTCAAGGATACCATCCATGCATCCATCTTGCCCTTGGTCATGCTGATAGGAGCTGTAATATAAATTGCTTTACTCAACCATGAACACAAGTATAGCATTTGAGCCCAAGTGTTGGCATCCCTTCTCTGCAATGGTGTCCAGATTCTGGAATGCCAGTCTCTTTACACTCAAGGAAATGCAACTGACTCCTTCAATCTCATAGTGGAACACTGCAAAGAAATACCTTTCATTTCTGCAGGTTGCTATGCTGTACTGATAACTGCCACTGTGTTCTCTTTTTATTGTTTTAATTTTAATTTTATTGGCCATTTTGAACGTAATGTAGAAAACTGGGAGAGAAATATGAGATTCTGAAAACAAAATCCCAAGCTATTGTCAAGCAGAGAATGTACTTTTAAACCATATTGATTGTACTTAGACCACCCATTCTTGACATGTTGTCTTACAGCTTTATCTCTGCCTATCATTTTGCCTACTCATCTCCTGCTCCGGTAGAAACTGAATGAGATTTTAATTCCAGTCAAATCAATCAGTCACATCTAGCAGTAAAAATTATCTCTATTTTTTCTCTGAGTTTTTTTTTTAAATTCCATATATTCTTTCCCTTCCAAATATGAAATTTCCACATTTTGGTACACTCTTCAAAATGAATCAAAATGAGATTATCCCATATTCACACTTCCCAGTTGAATAGGTGTGGGTATTTCAAGCACAGGAAGGACCATGTTCTCCTTGCCTGCTGTCCACTACAGAAATGTTAAAGATGGGGAATACCTCAGAAGAAAAATGGCACCCCTACTTCAACACTAATATAGCTGATCACACAGATTTAGAGTCAGACTTTTTAGACCTAAGTGGTCAAAGCCTTGTGCCAAGTGGATAAATTTGCCAGTTTTGCTTTTTTCTGTGTGCATTTTTTCTAAAAACAAATATGGAATTCAATCCAGTGTGGTTCTTGTTACATTCTTATATTTAAAAAAGGCAAAACTCATTGCCTTCTATTTTTGGCTGTTCACAATCCTTGCAGAGATTTCCTGCTGCCAATTTTGTTCCCTCCCTTACAATGTCCACATGCTTTCTTTTAAGACATCACATCAACTGTAAAAAAAAAAAATCAGCAGAGAGTTCATGACCAACCCCTTCAACACCAACACAAATTACAGCGAGATCCTATACAAGACTATTAAATAATAAGGAGTTCAATAGTGTTCACTCTATAATAACTGCACACAGTATTGAAGCCAGAAGCCATTTTATAGTGTAGAACTAATGCAGTTTGACAGCACTTTAGTTGTCATGGCTCAATGCTGTGGAATCCTGGGAGCTGTAGCTTAGTAAGGCACTAGCATTCTTTGATAGAGAAAGTTAAAGAACTTGCAAAACTACAACTCTCATAATTCCACAGCATTAAGTCATGGCAATTAGGGTGGTGTAATTTTGAGGGATCCGTTTAGGGTGATTTTCAGGAAGTAATACAATTTAGCACAATTCAGATCATTTACCTGGAAGACAAAGTTACCGCATCTGTATCCTGTCATTTTTACAATAATCTCAGCTGCAATCACTTTGATTTACGAAGGTTAAGAATTGCTTGTTGAAGCCCTGATCATTAAGTGCAAATTATAATTCCTCCTTATTCAGAATATGATTTGATTATGAGATCAGTTTAGCAGAGATGCTCTCATGAAAAGGTAGAGAGTAACGGGGTTAAACACTCATTGCTTTCCAAATCATTAACACCTTTCTATTTCTAACGGGGAACCAAATGCCTTTGAGCTTCATGGCAAGAGTGTTTCCCTCAAAAATAAATCATACACAATTTCTACAGTGCAAGTGGTTAAAGTAATCACTCATCAGCCCAGATTCTCATCTCCAGCCAAGAACATTTGTATTAGCGCTGATTAATCTGTGCTGGCATTAGTTGAAATACTGAACCTCAGCCAGGATTACAACAGGTCAAAACATAAAGCATATTTTTCTTTAAATGCCACAGTATGTCTAGAATTTAAAAAAAAACCCATTTTGGTGCCTGCAGAGCAGTATTTCCATCAAATGTAATTCCTTCTCATTTCCAAGCTTTATTACCAAATAATAGGCCAAATCTTTATGTGACACTTCCACTTTCTTGCTGTGAGACAACTCATTTATTCTACACTGCCATTTAAAATCCAGATTATCTGCTTTGTACTGGGTTATATGTCAGCGTAGACTCATACAATCCAGTTTAAAGCAGATAATGTGGCTTATATGGCAGTGTAGATCCAGCCTGAGACAGCTTTTCTCCACTATATTTGCCTGCTTTGCTCATAAATCTTTTATGTAATGTGTCCCTTACATGGGTGAGATCTAAGAATTTTCACGCTTTTTATTGGTGCAGTACGATCCCAGTATCTGTGGGACCATTATCTGCAGTTTCATTAATCCACGTCTGACAATATATGCCCTTTCTAGACATTTTCTAGGTCCTCCAACATAACAGTGTGATATTCTTGGGACAGAAGTCCTTCATTTCAGTTGTAGTCACTTCATTTCAGTGGTCCAGTCATCAGTCAAAAGATCTAGAACTGGGTAGTGGAGGTGTTGTCCAAAGGATCATTAAACTAAGAGTAGATTTCAAGTTTGCGCATTCAACCGCTTCCAAGCTGATACAATTTACCTCAAGAAAAAGGATTGCCATCTCCCCAGTCAGGCTCAAACCACATTATCCCGTTGCCTTTTTCCCATCTGACCCACTCCCTAATTTGTTCCTGTGATTTTCTGTCACTCTTTAGTGCCAGTCTTCTCTCTATGACTTCACTGATCTTCTGCTCATTGCTAAGCCAACATCAATTGCAGCTGCGGCTGCCCAGTAAGTGGGGAATGTGGGAAGTGGGACAGGATTCACCTTGTAATTCATAGATTGTTTTAACTTTGTCGATGTTGGGCTCGTCCCCATGTGAGCCACTCCGAGTCCCTTCGGGGAGATGGAGGCAGGATACAAAATTAAAGTTGTTGTTGTTGTTGTTGTTGTTGTTGTTGTTGTTGTTGTTATTATTATTATTATTATTATTATTATTATTATTATTATTATTGTAGCATCACAAATGTGGTGCTTATCCATATGCAATTGCCAGGCAATGTACTTATTTATGTTTTCTTACATCTTAGCTGAAAGTGGGTGAGAAAACCATGCATTTCCCCAGCTAATTGAACAAGGTCCACTTATACCCAGCCTCTGCACTATATGACTGGCCCATCTTACCAATGACCTTGCCAATATATTGCACATGTATAATTATTGGCTTGCCTCCAATTTTTGAACATGCCATTGCACACGGATATTGATTGTTATTTCTATGATATTTTATATGTTTTATGTATTAATTCATTGTAATTGAAATGTATCATAAGTTGGTGTATTTTGTTGTTTTATTGGGCTTGGTCTCCATGTAAGCTGCCCTGAGTCCCTTTGGGGAGATGGGGTGGGATATAAGAATAAAGTTATTAATGTTATTCAGACAAAGATAAGCTCGTGTGGTGATTTATTAATAGTTCTTCCAGGACAAGACCCTTCTGAAGAAGTTATCCCTCAATCCTATCCCCAGTTCCATAACATGATTCATCCAATGTGCTTTTTCCTGAGTTCATGGTAAGTTTCCCCCATGCAGAATACTTGTTGTTCAGCTCTGGGAATTGACAGTGGGTGCATCTACACTGTAGAATTAATGCATTACAGCATCACTTTAACTGCCATGGCAAAATGCTATGGAATCCTGAGAGTCATAGAATCACAGAGATGGAAAAGGTGGCAAGAGCCATCCAGGCCAACTCCCTACCATGCATAGTTTTTCAAGGTCTTTAGTCTTCTCTCCCAAACTACAGATCTCATGATTCCATAGCATTGAACCCTGGCAGTTAAAGTTGTGTCAAGCTGCATTAATTCAACAATGTAGATGCACCAATTGTATTAACTTCCCTCAGCCAAACAGCTGTGGTATGCATGAGGTGCTTGTAGATATTGACCTCTTAGATTGAAAAATAAAAAGATCGCTTTTAAAAAAGAAAGCATTTATATGAATACTGAGATATTGAGATGAGAAAATGCCCTTGAAAAATCATTGTAAAGCTCAAAATGAATTGAAACGTTTTGGGAAATGAAACCAGCTTCTTATAGCTTTCAATAGTTTTTCCCCAGTTTTCTTTTGAGACAGTCCTCTTGTCCCTGGTCATGTGCAAAACAACTCCTCTTTCCTCTATAAGCCTCCTCCCTGCATACAGCCCCATTAAATTCTATGGGAAATGTGATATTACATCTGCAATGGAACTAATATCTATTAAGATATGGTTTTACACTTCCATTAATCGCTGCATCTCTCATTACAGAAAATGAGCCATTGCTAATATTACAAGCTAGAAAGGCTGACGTGATATTGAACTCGCCGTGACAAAAATTTTCAGAGTTGCACAAAATATAATTGCTGTCTGCCCATCTAAAATCATCAAGAATAGCCCCAACTTTCATTCAAGTGCTATTTTAGATGTGCAAAAGAGATTGGAACGAAATCTAATGGAGTATGCTATATTATGATTATAGGGACTGGGTGGGTGCACTTTTATCCTAATTAAAACAGAATTCAAATGTTTAAAGATGTTCTGTTTTATATAAGAAAATGCAGCAATACTGTACTGATAATGTACAATGATTCAAGCAAGACAATCTCTTTCAAAAGAAAAATGTGTGATGGGGAGGGGAAGTACCTTTAATTTCTTATTAGCATGCATACATCTATAACCTCCTGAAAGAACATTTTCTGTGCATTGGGTAGGGTTTAACCACATAAAAATCATTAATCACCATTGGAAGTGTGCCGCTAACTCTCCATTCCAAGTGCTATAAATGTAGCTTGTGAGTAATAGCGACCATAACTTTGCAGTGTTGTGGGGTAGGCTTTCAATGTTCTGTTGGGGCTTTAGCCCTATGATTCTCACACATCACTATGAAAATAATAGATGTGAGGTTATCATCCCCGTTCATTCTTATAACCTGCTATATATATCACAATAAAATGCCATACTTCGGGTTCCTTTTTAGCTGCTGAACTTAAAAGCAATTATCAGCTGGTGTTTGGACATAGTAGCTTGTAGGTCAAAGCAGAGGTGGCAGCGGGAGATGCAAAAGGATCCGTGCCAACCCCACATTAATTATTTGTGTTTGGGGGCCCTAACTAGGGGGGGGGGGGGTAAGCACAGGTCAATTAGCCTTTACTCATCACAAGCTTCCTGCAAGCTTCTTGCAGGCCATCCTCCAGTGTTAGTTTGCAGATATAGGGAGATATTCTGGGCCATTTCCTACTCAAAAGCCTTTCAAAAGCAGGCCTATGAAACAGGTGAAATGGGGAAAAGAATCTCTAAATTAGACCATAGACTTAGATAGTATGGTGCTTGACAATAATATTTTACGCTGTCAATTTTTGTTCCACTGTTCTTAAAATTGCTTCAGATCCTAGCTGCTCTATATACACTGCATGTCTACACAAAAGTAAATACCACCTAATCGAGTGGAACATATTTCCATGTAAATGGGTATAAGACTACAGCCTTAATAATATTTTTCCTTCTCTCTTCTAAATAACTTAAAATATGAAAAGGAATACAGATAGATGATAGATAAATGATAGATAGATAGATAGATAGATAGATAGATAGATAGATAGATAGATAGATAAGAAAGTGTTTTATTGCCCCAAATGTTTGTGGTCAATGGAGGGAAACAGGCATTTGTACTCCTTTTTCAACATGTTTTCTATGCAGCATTTTAAGGGTCTGAAAAGGCAATCTGTCAGAACAAAAGTGTAGAATCACAACATTATATACCAAATAGCTTTGGTTCATTTCATCATGGGATGGGTGCATAAGATGCACTGTCCCAGAGATTCTACATCATGGAAATCAAGAGATCAGTCAACTAATTAAGCAAATCAGTAGATCTAGTTTGGGTCAGCAATAAACCTTGAATAAAACAAATACAATTCTTAAGAGCCAAATTTATTCACACACATACACACTCATAGCTCGCTAGAGGGTTACTATCAAATTGAATCGAACGGATAGCTATTTAGTTACAGATGCAATAAAATCTGGAGAAGCACAAGTCACCCACCTGTCATCTACAGATTTGTGGAGGGGATAATACCCTTAAAAAGAAATGGCAGAAACCTAAGTAGCGTAAATACATACCAGTGGCTTTCGCAAAAAATCATTATACATCATTGATGACAATAGTTTACTGCTGCTGCTGCTGTGTGCCTTCAAGTCATTTCCAATTTATGGTAACTCTAAGCTGAACCTGTTGTGAGATTTCTTAGAAGGATTTGTTTAGTGAGGGTTTCCAATTAGCTTCCTTTGGGTTAAAAAAAGGAAGCTGACCCCTGGTCTCCAAGAGTCCAATGACTTCATGACAAGGGGCTTTTTCCTCATCCTAGGACAGTGCTGAGACACAGCCAGGATGGAGCCTGATGCACCTCATCACATGATGTGGGGCTACTTCCAGTAGGATGCCAGCCTGGCAATCTCTCAGCAGCATGTTCAGAGGCTGCCCAGAGAACACAGGTGACTTCCCATTCAAGAAGCTGGGGACAGCAAGGGATGAATGTGGGGACAGACAGGAAACACGGTGTGATGGTAAGGGGGTGATGTGGGACACTGGCCAATGGTTTCCCCCACCGCCCCACAGATTAACCCCATTGTCTCTTGGCTTATGGACTTCTGTCTCATGAGGTCCTTAGTGTGACCTTCATACTACTACATCACACTGGCCCAATGACAATAGCTTAAGAAAGTGTAAAGATCATAGGTGGAGTATTTGGTGAAGAATGTCACAAGGGTGAAAATCGAGGTTTCCCTCAAGTCTTGTCTTCTCCAGAAACAGAGTGATTGATCAAGATTATCTTGAGAGATCTCAGGTAGCATGACTATCTACCTTGTCACATGCACCACCGGAATCACTACAGATCACCTCACATCTCAGCGATCCTGGCAGCACCTGCCCACAAGGTGTAGGGACCTATCTTCCCACACCTTGCACCGTTCCAGCTTCCTCCCTCCTTCATTACATGGGAAGAAGCATCTGCCGGCTGGTTTGCCACACTGAAGGCAATGCAACACGGGAAGTCTCCCATGTTGCCAACGGCAGCTTTTTTTGGCAGTGACTCAGGTTCCACCAGTTTTGTCCTAGAGTACTTCTCCCATGTATAGTAAGAGCCGGTGGGCTCTGTGACAAAGGTCAACTGGAGTTGCAGCTAAAATTTGCCACATATATTAAGGTTGTGGGATTACATGTTTTAAAAAAATAAATAACAACTAAAAGCAAATGTCACCCAATCTGCAGCTATATAAATAATCACAAAAGAATAAAAGAAATCCCTCTTTGAGACAAGGAAGTGACAAGTGCATTTTATCAAACATAATTCAATTCAAAATGTGATTATTAACAGAAAAATAGAATTATACATTGCTGACAATAAAAATACAGTATGGTACAAGGTGTGGTACACAAAGAATCCCCTTTTTTAAAAAAAAGACAAATCAGTCCCTCCAAGGATTTAATTGTTCTATGAAGAAATCTTGAAAGATTTGCGTGGAGTTGTTTAACAAATAAATAATTCAATGAATGTAATTTTCTACATGAAGTAACATTGTCTACATGTAACATTTATGCATTTTAAATTACTACTTCAGATTTCCTACTCTGCTCCTGTGTTGATTTGTCATGGCTTATGCACACTCAGAGAAGAGGTACAAGCAAGAGAAACAATATTCTTAAACTCTTTGATGGAAGGGACGGGCCGGTTTTCTCCCTCCATGTACCAGGGACCAACACCATATTTGTACACACTGACTACAATTATTTCTTCCTTTCTGAAAAGTCACTGGCAGCCAGTAATTTGTGAACAAGTTTTAATCCACAGGCCTCCACTTTGAGTAGCACTAGTATAAACTCACAAAATGTACTCTGTGGTGGAATCATGAGGTGAACCAATCATAATAACTCATCACTTATCCAATTTAAAAGTAATAGACATACCACCTACTCAGATACAGAGGCAGATCATATTAGATTATTTCATTGGATCAACAACATCAGCTTCAAAAATTATTGAAAACAAAATAAGCTTCTTACTATAAGATAAGCATTTTGATGGTGCAATGTATGTCTACCCAGTGGCAGGTCCCATTGAGTTCAATAGGATTCAAGAAGACTAGGAGAGGTATATTTAATCAAAATGACAGCTCTAGGCCCTGTCCCTCTTTTTCCTCATGTCCTCCCAGCAATCATTATGTGTATGTATCCCCAAGGAATGGCTATTTTGTGTGCATTCCCAGAGAGCTGCCATTTCATATGTATCCCCAGACAGTGTCCATAACCGAATGCTCATGTCTTTAAATCTGATCTAATTTATGGACTTTGGCTGCCCTCTATCCTTAGAGGTATGTTTCTAGAATGGGATCACTTTGAAAAGATTTTCAGTAGTACCCTCCCTGCCCCCACTTTTCATAATAAGGTTATATGAACTCCAATCCCTAATGCAGGACCTCATACCACTATTTTAGCTTTACCCATTCATTTTGGAGTTCGCAAACATGACAGGCAATGGAGACATAACACACAAACTCTTCCCTGAAAAGCCCCCTTTTTGTAAATGGCCCATCCTCTTTGAGCCACTCCTCCTCCTCCTCTTCCCCCCCCCCCTCTTCACCTCCTTTCCTCTCTTCTTCTACTACACAACATTTTATTTTGTTTTCACCATCAGATATATTTGCTGCAAGTTGTGTATTATTATGTTTTTTTACTGGTGTCTGCTTGGGGGAATTATTTGGGGGATAATGTCTACTGCTGGCAGATCTCTTGTATTACCCAAGGTTGTACCATCTGCAACACCTGGGAATTAGAAAACAATTAGAAAACGATCTTATTATCTCTACACACATACACTAAGGTATACACTCATTACTGCCTATAGTCACTACTGTATAGCCCTACACCCTCAATTTACTCTCAACTAAATGAATATAGGATTGTGATCTAAGACTCATGAGTCCCCTTCAGGATGGAAAGGGCAGCATACACATGCGGTAAAAAAATTATATGATCTTTTAAATTGCTAGGACTCACAGAATAATGCAAAAATCCTACTGAATACTGTTCACAACCACTGCTGATATCAGAACACCTAGATGACTTAGACGAGGACAGTCTGTCAAGAGTCAGAATTTGAGGCACATCAGCACTGACTATTTCATGCAGTTTCAAACTGGTATTAAAGAAAACTGTTTCATTATGCAGACAGGGGCAGTTCAACCATTAGGCAAAGTATGCAGTTGCTGAAGGCGCCTAGGGGGCGCCGTTGAGGCACCTTCGCCCAGGCGTGGCCTTCCTGCCTCCGCGGCCACGGCCTGACCTGACCTCCGTGACAGCCCGGCCACCATGGTAGTTAAAAGTGGCACCGAGGTGTGTTCACTTTAAAGCTGAGGTGCATAGTCACTTCCTTCAATTGCTTCCCAAGCTTTGGTGGTTTCCCAGGTGTTTTGAACTCCAGTTCCCACCAACCCCGAGCATCAGCCAAAGCGGTGAGGCTCCCTGGGGGCATGGCCTGAGGAGGAGGCCACTCAAGTTCAGGCGTGGCAGCCGCAGCTTGCTTCCAATGCTGGCAAGGAATGGAGGGCAGCAGCGTGGAAAGCGGGGGCCAGGGCGACGGGGGCAGCCCCTTTGACCTGTGGCACTTCCTGCAGCAGCCCCAAGTCCTCACCTGACTCCTCAGAGCCATAAGCTGGGACTCGGGGTGGGCGGAGTGTTCGAGAGGGGGTTGAAGGAGTTCTCCGAGCGCTCCCGGGGAGGGCTGAGGTGCAGCCTCCTGATTGGTTGCTTCAGATACTTGGGCTTGAGGAAGGGAGTCACTGGCCCGAAAACTTTCTGAAACTCCCAGGATTTTATAGCATTGAGTCATGGCAGTTAAAAGTGCTGCCAAGTGGCATTTGTTTACTTTACAACAGGCATAGGCAAACTTCTGCCCTCCGGTTGTTTTGGACTTCAACTCTCAGAATTCCTAACAGTGAGGGGCAACCATGAAAACTATTTGCTCAACTATCTATGGCAGGCATGGAGCAAACTTTGGCCCTCCAGGTGTTTGAAGTGCAACTCCCACAATTCCTAACAGCCAGTAGGCTGTTAGGAATTGTGAGAGTTGTAGTTCAAAACACCCAGAGGGTCGAAGTTTGCCTCATACCTGATCTAAGGCAAACAATTGTCGTAATAAAGCATACTGGGTTCAAGTTAACTAACAAAGAAAGTGGGATGGTGGTCATATGGGGAGTCAAGGCTCTTCTGGACTCTTGGACTGGTTCTTAAACACACTTCGTGTATTCCAAGTAGACTGAAACATACTTATGTATTATCTGCCTTGATATTCTGGGTTATATGGCTGTGTGGAAGGACCCTCAGGGCTCTTCCACAGAGCCATATAACCCAGAATATCAAAGCAGAATAACCCACAATATCTGCTTTGAACTGGGTTATCTGAGTCCACACAGCCCTCTATCCCAGCTCAATGTTGGGTGCTAAATTCGCAAATATAGTAATTCCTATATAACATTACCATGTATTGAACTGCTTCTTCTGTTGATTTGTTGTAAAACATGATGTTTTGGTGCTTAATTTGTAAAATCATAATGTAATTTGATGTTTAATAGGCTTTTCCTTAACCCCTGCTTATTATCCAACATTTATGCTTATCCAACACTTTTATTTTTCAGTGATTGGTTTGGGGGGGGGGGGATTCTGTTTGCTTACACTTGAAAATTACCTAGGGCCGGCCCTGTATGCAGATGATTAAATAGGAAATCCCAAAACTAGTTTGAGAGCCAGAAGGTGATGACAGAAACCACAGAGCGCTACTGTTCTCTGAGGGCTGCTTTTTGTGCACTTTTGTGAGTGTTTGTTGCCAGGCCACCACAGTTTGAAGTGTACTCCAAATTGTATCAAATAGTCAGTATAGATGGGGCTGAAGATGTAGGTGAAACTGAAACATTGCACATGATTTTTTAATTATTTTCCATACAGACACATGCACCCCAAGAAAACAGGTTGACTGTGAGACATTGCATGTACACGTTCAGTCCATGGTTTTCATCAGCTTGTTTTCCTCCCAGATGCCTTTGGGAACATGTTAGTTCCATCAGAATCGCTTTGAATTAAACCCTCCTGTTACCCATTGGAAGACAGACCAAGAAGCACCTGGCAATTTTCAAGAGGTTAAGTGGCTATGATCTGCAAGCTGCCCATGCTGCAGCCTGATGAGAAGATGCAATTTGACACAATGTCTAATCTGCTGTGACATTCAGGTTTTAAGTGACGTTCAAGGAGACGGAAGGGCTGGTGCTTGAAAGTATCCCAATGTGCACTGGTATTCTGTCTGTTAACTTGCTAATGAAGCATGATTGAGTAAAGTAATGAAGAGTTTACAGAGAGCCCCAGGAAACCAATTTCCAATTTTGCAACCAGCAGGCTTTAAACTTCACTGCAGCATTTGCTAATTTTGTCTAGAAAGGGACTAGGATACTAAATGCCATTTCTGCTTTGTGAGTCAGACAGACTTTCCTAATCCCCATACACTTACTTGCTAATGAATGTCTCCTTCTCAAGACCTATTTTTTCTCCATCCATATTTGTTATATATAGGCTGAGTGGTTTTGGGAAGCTGGGAGGAAGATTATGGAGAGAAATGAAATTCTAATCACTTCAAAAATCAGACATATTGCTAGGCTTCTACGGAGAATATTTTAATCTTCAGCCAGCCCTTTCTGAACTCTAGTGAAGGGCAGAAGGGTGTATATGGGAGAAATTCACACTGAATAGGACGGGGGGGGGGTGTTAAATTTATGCAAACTTGTTTCTAGTCCTTCCTTTTCTTTGCCTTTCCTTTTTCAGTATATTTGCTTCAATATTTTTTTTTGCAAATATTTGCCTTGCATAGCTTTAAGTTAAACAAACATATGTAACGATAAAGGGTGGGGGAGGGTCTAATGTTTTTCTGGAAAACTCAGAGGTATCTTTGATGTTTTTATTAGATGAATGTTTATGTTTTCAATATAATTTTATTTTATTTACAGTCTATTCTTAGCCACTTTAGCATCATTTTAGTGGGAATCTGGAATGCAAATGTAATCATGCTAATTTGCAAAACACACACACACACACACATTGAAGACTGCATACAACTGGCCCCGTATCCATAAATTTTGTTTCCATGTATTCAACCATTAACCAAAAAGATTTTTTTGCATTATATATAAGAGGCATCATTTTATTGCATCATTGTTTAAAATAGAATGTAAGCAGCTATAGATTTTTGTAACCAATGCCAGTGGATACTAAAGATCCATCTTATTTTTTTTTTCTGAACCCAACTCAAGTATGGACAAACTTCAACTCTCCAGGTGTTTTGGACTTCAGCTCCAACAATTCCTAACAGTGGTAGGCTGTTAGGAATTGTGGGAGTTGAAGTCCAAAACACCTGGAGGGCCCAAGTTTGCCCATGCTTTCCCCAGCTGGTTTTATTCTCATAAAACCCCTTCAAGAAGTGGTTCTCAACCTGTGGGTCCCCAGATGTTTTGGCCTTCAACCCCCAGAAATCATAACAGCTGGTAAACTGGCTTGGATTTCTGGGAGTTGTAGGCCAAAACACCTGGGGTCCCACAGGTTGAGGACCACTGCCTTCAAGGTTGGTTAGAATGGGGGGGTGCCCTGTAAATTATCACAATTGTGGCATAAGTGTGAACATCTGGCCACCCACTGTGAAAAACAGAAATTATCTCTTTATCATATTGGAGTCAAATTAAAGAGAACCAGTAAGCATCAGATTCCCCCCTCCCCAGGAAATCCTAAAGGCCCTGAAAACTACAGGTCCCATATGATCTCAGAGGCCAAATGGAGTCAGTCCTTATTAGGACTCAGAAGGAAGATTACCAGGCAGAGCGTACCAGGTACTGTAGACTATATTCATAAAAAAGAAAGGAAAATTACCCCTGAATATTCATTGTCTAAGAAAACCTTATGCAATTCTTTGGGTTACAGAAGTCAGCAGATAACTTGAAAGCATATATGTACATGTGAACAAGTCAACCCACTTCTACTCATTTAACATGAAGTTAAACTAATTCCAGTTAGATCTTCTTTCCTAGTTAATGGGACAAAATGATGGATAGGTAATGATATTCTTTACATGTAGCCTTATCCTGTCTCAGGACACAAGAGTGGATTAAGCTGGACTGAACTCAAAGAGGTGATTGTTCAAAATGGCAGTCTCTTAGATATATGTCATGAAGTGGAGCACATTCATATTGGCCAAAGGGAAAAACTGTCTTTTTTCTTCTCTTCCACTAATTTTAAACAGAGAAAAAAGATGAAAACCTTGCCTATTTGAAAATCAGACTTGACTCCTTAGCATGATCACCTTTACTATAGCGCAATACTGTCTAACACCCTGTGATCTACAAAAGATGGGAAGAAAATCATGAATTTTTATGAGTAATTTAAGGACGTGAGTACAAAAATGCCATAAGAGCACTTCATCACATTCGGTTGGGGCAAGAAGATAGTCATGAATTTAAATAAATAGCAAATAATGCATTAGTTTTTATAGGAAACTCTATGCCCCCTTAAACTGTTAATAACTTTCTTTTCAAACAGAGACTATGGCTCTTATATGTTTTAAACAACCTGTTTGCCTGCCTACCTACCTGCTTGCTTCATTGTGTAGGACAGAGGTTAAAAAATTAGTCTTAATTCCATGTCCTTACATAATTGCTTAAAACTGCACTTTGTTTTTAAAAGGACCTCTTTACTTTCCTGTTTTTCATAACTAACAACATTCCTCTGTTTTTTTAAAAAAAAAAAACTGCTGGCCTAGACATTAAGAAGACATCCTACTCTTGCAACTGTGAAAGTAACTTTAAAACCTTCACCTCACAAAAAAGGTTATGTTGTATGTTGTAAAGTTACTGATATAACATGACTTAGCTTTGCCTCAACTATCACAAAAGTGAATTAAATAGAGGAAACTCTTTGTGAGTAGTTATTTCCATATTTTCAGGGGTGTGGGTCAACACAGAAGAAAATACTTAATTCAGATTTAACCAATGAAGAAGAAGGAGAACTGACTTCTCCAGATTGGCTTTCATGCATGTTCCAAGGGAATGAAGTGGAATATAAATTGAATAAGCCTATGCATTCTAGAAGAGTAGAATACAAATGTAATATATAGCAGCATATGGGGACTGTTTTGCTGACACGTGCTATTCTGATCATTGTGGAAAGAGATACTCAGTACCTCCTTGCATAATGACTCCCAACATGAAAAAGACACGTTCAGCACCAGAGTTCGCTTATAGTCAATTCAAGAAGGAAGATGTTCCTAGGCTGCAATTTTGCAGTGTTTTGAAAAGCACAGGCATTATTTTCCCAGATCTCCAGTGGGTCAATATGCTTCCCTTTCAATTCCCAAAAGAATCACTGGAGTATTTAAGAGCTCACTGGATACCTAGGAGGACAATATCATGGAGTTCCTTTCATTCTAGCTACGGAACTGTAGCCAGAGGCATCCCAGATGTCCTTCTAGGTCAGTGGTTCTCAGCCTGTGGGTTCCCAGACGTTTTGGCATTCAACTCCCAGAAATCCTAGAAGCTGGTAAACTGGCTGGGATTTCTGGGAGTTGTAGGCCAAAACACCTGGAGAACCACAGGTTGAGAACCACTGTTCTGTCATCCGTGCAACACCAGCATTATATTGGCTCTTGGCCAGAAAATGCACAAGCATGAAGCCACTAAAATCAAAGCTTGGATACCAACAATTGGCATTACTATTCTCCCTGGCATGTAGTGGGATTTACTTCTGAGTTGACATAGATATGTTTGTGGAGCATGATACCTAAAACATACAAGTTCCCTGAGTTCAAAAATTACTGAGGACTACAGTTTCTACAATCTTCTAGCAAACATTGAACAAGGATATGCGGCTGCGAGATTTGGGAGGTTGAAGTTTTAAAAAAAACTTTTCTGAGATTTGATTTACACCCAAATGCATCTCAATATATTCCCTGCCAAGAGTATTGTGCTCAGAAATCATATGTGAAGACATTCTTTTGCCTGAATTATCACTGGCTATGTCACTGCGTGCAATACTGTGTATATCAATATTTAAGTAGCACTATTGCCCCATCCATTCTCCGCTCTAATTATAGAATTCAAAACCCTTTTCGGCAAAAATATGTAAAGAAAGAAGAGGTGGTGTTTTGTGACAGGAGGGGCTCCAGATTTTACTACTAATTGGGCCAGTAGATTTGGTAGATAGAAGATTCTGACAGGCGGCACACTTGGTAATACAAAGATGTCAAAGCAAACTACCGTTAGCAAAACTTGACAGTAACTATTTCCTGTGATAGGAGATAGGAAAATTTGTCTGATTACACATAGTATAACAGACCTTCACAATTTCATCCCAGATCAGTGGACTGACTCTTCTCAAAACACAGCATTGTCCTCGCATTTCATCTAAGTTAGAGATAGAAATTCTGCGGTATTACATGTGATATTGGGTTTCCCCTCCCATCATCCCTAGCCAGCATAGCTGATGGTGAAGGATACCGAGAGATGCAAGGGTGCACTCAAAGTATGGTACCTCTGCAGATAATCTCTATACATGGACCAGAGGAAACCAGTTGCCTAACATCTTAATTTTTAAAAAGAAATTGTGTGTCTTTTGCCATAAGAAATGTTGATCAATTGGGAAGGAGGGTAACACAATCCTTCCATACAGGCACAAAACGTGATTGGAATTGACATAAAAAAAGCCTGTTCTGAGCAGCATTATGTCTATACTAGGCAATCCAAAGCCGCCTTTGCAGCAGGAGGCCAGACAGACAGCCTAATTGTGCCGAGGCCATTCCCCCATTGCCACCACCCACACATACGTTGTAACTGGGAATACTTCTGGCTTACAGAATCTGCTTTAGTTTTGTTCCCCGTAGGGTACTGAAATTCACCAGCTGGAGTTAGAAGCAAAAAACATGTACTACAAATTCAGAAGTCTGAGTCCAGGAACTGGTTCTGTGTACCAGATGTGAAAAATTTGCCATTCCTATACACAGAAACCCACTGCCGGTTATACCCCTCTTCATTTCAGCAGTATAATTAGAGGAAGGGGACTCATTTTGTTGTAGTGATGGCCAAAAATCTACATGTCTGAACTCCATGCCAATCTGTTTCAGATCCTCAGAGTTGTGCCAGTAGATCCTGATCTGCCTTATGTCTGCTTTATATCCTTATAGTTTGCTGTCTCAGTCTCTCATCCTTTAAAGAAACAAAATTGAAAATCTTTGGCAGCCCAGCTGAAAAAGTACCTAGAGTTTAATATCAGCACAGAAGAATTTCAGCTGTGATCCCAATGACCTTTGGAGTAGATACACTTGTCAGAGTGATGGATGATCAATTGATTTTTAGATCTAGGGCAACTGGCTGTTTCAGTCACTTTGGACTTGTTCAGACGCACATCTGATACAATTGAACATGGGAGGCTATTTAGGCAGCTGAGCATCCTTTCAGTTGTTGACAAAAATTGCCAAATTGGTCATTTCGGTCAAATCTACACAACTGGAGTCACCTGCAGAGGCTGGCTAACTTATTTATCATCTTCAAGATGTGTGAAAAGGCGCATTCCTCAAGGGTTCGTTCATTGCTCATGCCCTTGGGCATGTCATACCAAGCTGTACAGAGGAGTGCCGTTCTAGCCTCATCATACACATAATCAGCTCATCTCGTGATTGGCGGCACTTCTGCTGCTTTACTGGAAGCACAACTCAACTGGCATAAGCAGTGAGCGCAACAGAGCTGCCTTATACGCAGTCACAAAGGGGAAGGCAGGGGTGAGTTAGAAAGGCAACATTTCAAATAATGAGGCTGCCTTCTGCTTCCATGAATCCTGCATATTAAGGAAGTCCAAGAGGAGCCAAGAAACCAAAGTGAATTTGAGGGCAAACTTCAAACATGCTCTCTCTCTCTGAAATCTTCAGAATTATGTAGGCTTCAAAGACATTCAGCTACACAATCCCTTATTTGAACTCACAGTTTTTCTCAGGCTGTTCTTAACACTGTTCTTTCTGGGGAGCTTACTTACTTACTTAGGCTATCCCTCGTAGGCCGAGGATGATGGTCCTCCAGTTATAGGGTCTTGGGGGTGTGTCTGCAGGTGGCTGAAGATCTGCATGTTCTCCTGCAGTCAAGGCCTCAACACACAATATAACAATACAAAACAAAAGGCAAATTAAAAACAATTAAAACAGTATAAACAACAAGCAATAAACAATACGCTAAAACACAATAAAACTGGGCCAGGCCAGAGTAATGGGTACAAGATTAAAAGTGCTGAAGTGACAGGTGATATATAAGGCTTATAGGGCAAGTGCAGAGTGCGATATACGATCTTAGTTCTAATAAAGTGCTTATGGGACTTGGTATTGGAGATTTCCTATTAATCTGGGAAGGCACATTGGAACAGCCAGGTCTTCAAGTTCTTTCTGAAGACTGCCAATGTAGGGGCCTGTCTGAGATCCTTGGGGAGGGTGTTCCAGAGTCGGGGGCCACCACGGAGAAGGCCCTGTCTCGTGTCCCCACCAACCGCGCTTGCGACGCAGGTGGGATCACGAGCAGGGCCTCTCCAGATGACCGAAGTGAACGCGTGGGTTCATAGACGGAGATGCGGTCACAGAGGTAGGATGGTCCCAAACCGTTCAGGGCTTTGTAGGTAAGCACCTGCACCTTAAATTGGGCTCGGAAAGTAAATGGCAGCCAGTGGAGCTCCTTGAACAGGAGGGTTGACCTCTCTCTGTAAGGGGCCCCAGTTAACATCCTGGCTGCCGCTCGTTGGACCAGTTGGAACTTCCGAGCCGTTTTCAAGGGCAGCCCCACGTAGAGCGCATTACAGTAGTCCAGTCTGGAGGTGACCAAGGCATGGACCACCCCGGCCAGATCAGCCTTCGCGAGGTACGGTCGCAGTTGGCGCACGAGTCTCAATTGTGCGAAGGCCCTCCCAGACACCGCCGACGCCTGAGCCTCGAGCGTAAGCGATGAATCCAGGAGGACTCCCAGACTGCGGACCTGTGGCTTCAGGGGGAGTGTAACCCCATCCAGCACAGGTTGCCACCCTATACCCCGGTCAGGTTTACGATCGACCAGGAGGACCTCTGTCTTGTCGGGATTGATCTTCAGCTTGTTCCTCCTCATC
Source organism: Anolis carolinensis (assembly GCF_035594765.1). Taxonomy (NCBI): domain Eukaryota; kingdom Metazoa; phylum Chordata; class Lepidosauria; order Squamata; family Anolidae; genus Anolis; species Anolis carolinensis. The sequence continues at coordinate 130,432,920 of NC_085841.1, forward strand.
CAGATAGACACAGCGGCCAGGCACTCGTCCAGCACCCGAGAGGCCTCCTTGGAATTAGGTGGAAAGGAGTAGTAGAGTTGTGCGTCATCTGCATAGAGGTGACACCCAACTCCAAAACTCCGGATGATCTCTCCCAGTGGTTTCATGTAGATGTTAAAGAGCATGGGAGACAGAATAGAGCCTTGCGGGACCCCACAGCTCAAAGGCCAGGGGTCCGAGCAGGCATCTCCCAGCTTCACCATCTGGGATCGACCCTCCAGGAAGGATCGGAGCCACGACAAAACCATGCCCCCGAGACCCATCCCAGAGAGTCGTCCCAGAAGGATACCATGATCGATGGTATCGAAAGCCGCTGAGATGTCCAAGAGAACCAACATGGTCACACTCCCCCTGTCCAGCTCTCTACGGAGGTCATCCACCAAGGCGACCAAGGCTGTCTCGGTGCCGTGACCAGGCCTGAAACCAGACTGTGACTGATCTAGGTAGTTGATGTCATCTAGAAAGCCCTGGAGCTGGGAGGCAACCACCCGCTCCAGCACCTTACCCAAGAAAGGGAGGTTGGAGATTGGTCTGAAATTGTTTGGCACCGTGGAGTCAAGGGAAACCTTTTTAAGGAGTGGACGAACCACAGCTTGTTTCAGGTAAGATGGAAAAACCCCCTGCTTCAACGATGCATTAATGATCAACACAAACCAATCAACCAGCCCCTCCCTGGCCGATTTAATTAGCCAAGACGGGCAAGGGTCCAGAACCGACGTGGTTGCCCTCACAGCCCCAAGGACCTCCACCACGGTCTCAGGAAGAACAAGCCTAAAAGAATCCCACAAAATCGGACAAGCAGATGCCTCAATCACCTCCCCTGGCACTGTGGTGGAATTGGGGTCGAGCTCAAGGCGTATCTGAGCGACTTTGTCTGCAAAATGGTGTGCGAAATCGCGACACCGAGTTGCTGGGTCGTCAAAAGTCTCCTCCACCACAGGTGGCTGAAGGAGTTCCCCAACGACCCGAAACAACTCCGATGATCTATTTGCTGCAGACGCTATACGGGTAGTCATATAGGACTCCTTGGCTGCCCGTATAGCCACGGTATACGCCCTAAGAAAGGCTGTAGCCCGTGCTCGGTCGGACACGTCCCGAGAACTCCTCCAAGTGCGCTCTAGCCCCCTCCTTGTATGCCTCATCACAGCCAGCTCCCCGGTGAACCAGGGACGACTGGTATATAATCAAACCTTTACTGAGAATAAATCAACCTTTGCAAAGCTTGCTTAACAGAATGATTTCCCTTTTTATGACGTACACCTTAAGCATCTTCTGCAGAGTCCGCTGTAAACACTGCACAGCAGATGTGTATAAATGCTTGAAAAGTTTAGAACAGTAAAAAGTTTCTAAACATCACCTAGTGACTGTTTTACTGTTTTACATCAACTGGAAATGATGCACATCTTTAGGTTACTGAGTTCAAATTTTTGTTTTATATACTAGTGTTTTTATTTTGCATTGTACTGTGTGTTTATTTTATGCATTGTTTTAGCCACCTTGTGCCATATGTAAGCCACCCCAAGTCCCTTCGGGGAAATGGAGGTGGGATACAAAAATAAAGTTATTATTATTATATTATTTTACTATATTATGACACAGCAAACAAGATAGATATGCTGGATTTCATATCACAAAATCACAAGTCGAACACTTCCCAAGTGTCTAGGACTGTGTGATGTATTTTCAGATGATGCGTGCAGATCCCAGTAGGGTGGCCTTTTGCAGTTGGCAGATTGTGATTTTGTCAATGTCTATTGTTTCCAAATGCCAGCTGAGATCTTTTGGCACGGCACCCAATGTGCCCATCACCACCAGGACCACCTGTACTGGTTTCTGCCAGAGTCTTTGAAGTTCAATCTTGAGGTCCTGATAGCGGCTGAGTTTTTCCTGTTGTTTTTCATCAATGCGACTGTCACCTGGGATGGCGACATCATCCAAACCTTTTTCTTTTCCACAACTGTGATGTCTGGTGTGTTGTGATCAGGGGACAGAGGACTCTTACAAGTAAAACAAGCAGTCAAAGAAGAAGAACATGCACTGGCAGAATATGTAAAGCAAAGTGAAGAAGCTGCTTTGATTGAAGTCAAAAATCAGAAACTCCTCAAAGCACAGCAGACAAAAAATCAGTACAAGAAAACCACACTACAAACTAGAGCTGACAGCTGGCACAACAAAATATTGCATGGAGAGGTCCTTGACAAAATTGAAGGAAAAGCTGATAAGGAGAAGACCTGGCTCTGGCTCACAAATGGGACACTGAAGAAGGAGACAAAAGGCCTGATCCTTGCAGCCCAGGAGCAAGCCGTTAGAACAAATGTAATTAAGGCCAAGATCAAAAAATCAGCTGATGACCCAAAATGCAGACTGTCCAAGGAAACCGACGAAACCATTGATCATATCCTCAGCTGCTGTAAGAAAATCGCACAGACAGACTACAAACAGAGGCACAACCATGTGGCCCAAATGATCCATTGGAACTTATGCCTCAAGTACCACCTCCCAGCAGTAAAGAACTGGTGGGATCACAAACCTGCAAAAGTATTGGAGAATGAGCAAGCAAAGATACTGTGGGACTTCCGAATCCAGACTAACAAAGTTCTGGAACACAACACACCAGACATTATATTTATTATTATTATTATTATTATTATTATTATTATTATTATTATTATTATTATTATTCAAGCTAGTTTTGTGTAAGTGGCTGGCAAGGTATAGGGAGCCCTCAAATAGCATTATATAACCATGCAAATGGGTTTTCAAACACTTATGTCTCAATTCCTTCAGGTCCTGATGGCTGTGCTGGACAACCTCCACCCATCACATGCCAGCACAGACACCACAATATAATCTCCAATATATTTGTGGATTTAATTCCATTAAAAAACCAAGAATTTTGTCATTATTTTCAACAGGATGTGCAATGTATTCAACATCACTTTCTAGCACCGCTTATCATAATTAACATTCACCAAAATGAAGTACTCGCCATTCATTTGAGGCATGCAAATACTAGAGGAAATGGGTTTATCTCCTCCACACACTGAACAAAAGAGCATAGTTAATATTTTAACAAGGATTAACTGCATCTGAATCATAGGGAAGATTCTTAAAAATATGCTGCAAGCATTTTTGGAATGTTTAATGGTGACATTAGAGAGGATATGTAGAACAGGCTTTATCCAATCCTTTCTTAATATACACTTTGAAGTAATTAGCATGGCTGTCAAGTGCCTGAATGCCACAAAAGGCTTAGGCAATACTGCTATTGGACAGACTCTTTTACATGTCTTGGAAGCATGCATCTCAACAAGGATTTTAAGAGGAGATGCTTGTATGTAGTAGCTAAATATCCTAAAGGTGCCAAATCCCATCTGATCTTGGAAGCTAAGCAAGGTCAACTACGGCTAGTACTTGGATAGGAGATCACCAATGAATGCCTGGCCCTCTAGGCTGTGTTTTCAAAGGAAGAAATTAAGAAAAGCACTTTTAAGGATTTCTTATCTAAGAAACGCGAAGAAATTCATGGGGTCGCCATATGATGGAAGGTGACTTGGTGGCACTTACAGGCACCAGTATTTTATATTACAGTAGAGTTTCACTTATTCAACATAAACGAGCCAGCAGAATGTTGGATAAACGAATATGTTGGATAATAAGGATGGATTAAGGAAAAGCCTATTAAACATCAAATTAGGTTATGATTTTACAAATTAAGTACCAAAACATCATGTTATACAACAAATTTGAACGAAAAAGTAGTTCAATACACAGTGATGCTATGTAGTAATTACTGTATTTACGAATTTAGCACCAAAATATCACAATGTATTGAAAATATTGACTACAAAAATGTGTTGGATAATCCAGAACGTTGGATAAGCGAGTGTTGGATAACTGGCACTCTACTGTACTTGCTTGATCATTCTTATACTTAGATACTGTTGAAGCGAATGGAGCATACTGTAAGGTATGAGAAGGTTGCCTTTTCTTTTTGTTTTCTGGTAGATTATTATTTTTAGGGATTATAGCTGCTTTGATTTTGTTCCTGCATATATGTAAAAAGGATGCATACATAAATAGTAGGCTTTGTTGCTTTATACTTGGAGTATACTAACTGAACTGGTTACTTACCCCGGTGGCACAGTGGATTAAACCCTTGTGCTGGCAGGACAGCTGACTTGAAGGTTGGGATACTGACCTGAAGGTTGCTGGTTCGAATCCAACCCGGGGAGAGTGCAAATGAGCTCCCTCTATCAGCTCCAACTCCATGCAGGGACATGAGAGAAGACTCCCACAAGGGATGGTGAAAACATCAAAAATCCAGGCATCCCCTGGGCAATGGCCTTGAAGATGGCCAATTCTCTCACACTAGAAGCCACTTGCAGTTTCTCAAGTTGCTCCTGACACAGAAAAACTCCATCACTGGGCCAAGTCAAAGTTTCCAGAAACTTAGACCACCAGCATCCTTCAGGTGAAAATCTAAAGAAATATGTGCATTGTATAGGAAGAGCCTCATTTTCCTGTGGGTACTTCATCATCTGAAGTTAAGCAGCTGCCTATGAAAGAATGATTTATTTCTATTTTTACCACAATTTTCACTATGTCAATATGACAAAAAATTAAAAAGAAAAAATGAGGAGGAAAAATGGGGAGAGGTCTGCTTCAAAATAGTGAAGGGGAAAAGAGAATACTAATGTCCAATGTCTGTTGACAACACGTGACATCTGGCATTTTCGAACTGCAGTGGAAAGTGCCTATCACACAGAAGTCAGTAGTGGGAAGACAGTGATATCAAAAATCATTGATTAATTTTAGCCTCAGTGAAAAGGTGTGCAGCACTAATGGCTGGGATGCAAATCAGCAGCAGGATGGCCACGGCATCATGGGATAAGTATCAGCCAAAAATGCTGTTATCCCGCTGAAATTTTGCTTTGCTAGCCATGTGTAATAAAGTCCTTAATCTTTCTGATTGTTTTATGCTGCTTTCTTTGTTTCTATTGCTAACAGTTTCTTTGTATATTCATTCTCAACTCCTTCTCCTCCTCGGCTTTCCAATTCACCATATCCTTTTTAAAAAGAATGTCAAAAAGGGTATTTTAATCGAAGTTAGAGGTACATGAATTAGACATAAGTGAAGTTCTTGAAAGAAGGAAGAAATAAAGACAATATTTTCTTTGCTCATTCTATAAAAGTTTTAAATTAAAAAAAGACTGAAACTTCAAACAAATTCTAGAGATCACCCTTAGTCCATATGGGCCATTTTTGACATCATTCTACATCAAAGGGTGCTTCCTTTGACAAGAAGGGAGGCTTTGCTAGCAAGTTGACAGATCTTTCTGCCTTGATCTGGACAGACCAGCTTTTTCATTGATACATGATGCTACTGACAGCTATGCAGCTGGTGAACAAAATGGGATTTCTAAAGAGATCTAGTTAAACGTACGAATTCTTTCTAAATCTTAGTACTAAGCTGATATGTGGCACTCTAATATCTATTACTAAATCAGAGCCCTAGTTAAAAACATAAAACATCATCCAGTCTGATATCCTTGCTTTTATCTTATGTCTTTGTTGTGCTGCTCAGTCCTTGACAGCAATCTTTTGGAAATGAGTTGTCCCACTAGAAGGATTGTCTCCATAATAGAAATCAGAAGAGGAGCCAGGAACTTTGGAGAATATTTAAGTATCAAAAGCAAATGTATTTAAATCATTTGGCATAAATTGAAAGGTTTCTTTTAATCTCAACAAAGAAAATTAAGATATTGGGAAACTAAATTATTATTAGCATTAGTGTTCATGCTCATAATATATCTATAGTGATCTCCACTTTCATTTTGCCAACACCATCAATCAATTGGATTTGGAATGGCATATACAGATCAAAACTTTAAAAGGTTAGCCATGTACAGCCAAATTTCACAAATAATAATGATAAGGCTAAAGCAAAAAATGAGCTCAGGCTTGCCAGAGACATTAAAAACAATAAAAAGGGCTTCTGCCCGATAGGGCCTCTGCAAGGAGACAATGGGGTAATGCTGACATGGGATAGGGAAATAGCAGAACTACTAAATGCCTTCTTTGCCTCAGTCTTCTCACAAAAAGAAAGCTGTCCTCAACCTCAGCAACATGAAATGGATGAAGGATTGGGGAAAACAAGTTGTTCCCCAAATAGGGAAACAATTCCTCCAGGAATACCTGGCCACTCTAAGCGAATTCAACTACACCTAAGAGTATTGAAGGAACTAGTGGAAGTTGTTTCAGAACCATTGGCAATAATCTTTGAGAGTCCTTGGAGAACAGGAGAAGTCCCAGCAGATTGGAGGAAAGCAAATGTGGTCCCTATCTTCAAGAAGAGAAAAAAAGATGACCCAAACAATTACCGTCAGGTCAGCCTCATGTTTATACCAGACAAGATTCTGGAAAAAAAATCTTTAAGGAAGTGGTCTGCAAACATTTAGAAACAAATGCAGTCATTGCTAATAGTCAACACAGATTTAACAAAAACAAATCATGCCAGACTAATCTGATCTCTTTTTTCTATAGAATTACAAGCTGGGTAGATGTGGGGAACGCTGTGGATGTAGCATATCTGGATTTCAGTAAGGCCTTCTACAAGGGCCCCCATGACCTTCTAGCAAACAAACTAGTAAAATGCGGGCTAGACAAAACTACAGTTAGGTGGATCTGTAATTGGCTAAGCAAATGAACCCAAAGGGTGCTCACCAATGCGTCTTCTTCATCTTGGAAAGAAGTAATGAGTGGAGTGCCACAAGGTTCCGTCCTGGGCCCGGTTCTGTTCAACATCTTTATTAATAACTTAGATGAAAGGTTAGAAGGCACGATCATCAAGTTTGCAGACGACACCAAATTAGGAGGAATAGCTAATACTCCAGAAGACAGGAGCAGAATTCAAAATGATCTTAACAGATTAGTGAGATGGGCCAAAACTAACAAAATGAAGTTCAACAGGGACAAATGCAAGATACTCCACTTAGGCAAAAAAAAAAAATTAAATGCAAAGATACAGAATGGGGGACGCCTGGCTCAACAACAGTACGTGTGAAAAAATTCTTGGAGTCTTCATGGACAACAAGTTAAACATGAGCCTACAATGTGATGCGGCGGCAAAAAAAGCCAGTGGGAATTTGACCTGCATAAATAGGGGTATACTATCTAGATCCAGGGAAATCATGCTACCCCTCTAGTCTGCCTTGGTCAGACCACACCTGAAATCATACTGTGTCCAATTCTGGACACCGCAATTGACGGGAGATGTTGATAAGCTGGAAAGTGTCCAAAGGAGGGTGACTAAAATGATCACATGGGGGGAAGGGTGACCATGTGTGGAGCCCCCCATAGATACAGGCATCATGGGAAACCTTCTGTCTTGACACAAAGGCATGCTGGTTCCACCCACTTCACCCATGGAGCCAACACAATGTTGTCTGATGGGAGCCAGCTCCATCGGTGACCAGGGCTAAATTGGTGTATGTCACTGATTCTAGCCCCGTATAATAAGGCCCAAAGTCTCTGCCAAAGAGTGCTGGTGCCTCAACAAACTACAGGTGCCAGGATTCCATAGCATTGGGCCATGGTAGTTAAAGTGATATGAAACTGGATAAATTCTGCAATGTAAATACTTGGGTTGTTGTAGAAACAAAAATTGGTGAGAAATCTTCTGTGGAGACACCTTTTCCCCATGATAATGCTTTAGGGAGTGAATTTACCTTCCAATAGGTAGATTTCTCTCACCTCCTGTTGTTTCACCCCTGTTCTTAACTATTTTATTTATTTATTTATTACATCACTTCTACCCCGCCCCTCTCACCCATCAGGGGACTCAGGGCGGCTTACAATATAAACATACACATTAAAAACAGTTGTCATCAAATTTAAAAATCCATCAAGATTAAAAATTACAATAAAATTAAGAATATCCATTAAAATATACATAATTATACATTTAAATATACATTTAAGGCGCTTTCCATGTTCATGTGGGGCCTGTCAGTAGGTCATATATTCTTATCTCATTTTTGCTGTTACTCATGCTCAAATGCCTGGTCCCATAACCATGTTTTTGTCCTCTTTCGGAAAGACAGGAGGGAGGGAGCCTGCCTGACTTCAATGGGGAGGGCGTTCCATAGGCGGGGAGCCACCACTGAAAAGGCCCTGTCTCTCGTCCCTGCCAGCCGCACCTGTGAGGCTGACGGGACCGCAAGCAGGGCCTCATCTGACGATCTTAAGCTTCGAGGTGGGTCGTAGCGGGAGACACGTTCGGACAGATAAGCTGGGCCGGAACCGTTTAGAGCTTTATAGGCTAAAGCCAGCACCTTGAATTGTGCTCGGTAGCTAATTGGCAGCCAGTGGAGCTGGCATAACAGAGGAGTAGTATGCTCCCTGTACACCGCTCCAGTTATTAACCTGGCAGCCTCCCGTTGGACTAATTGAAGCTTCCGAACAGTCTTCAAAGGCAGCCCCACGTAGAGTGCGTTGCAGTAGTCTAAACAGGATGTAACGAGAGCGTGGACCACCGTGGCCAAGTCTGGCTTCCCAAGGTACGGTCGCAGCTGGCGCACAAGTTTTAACTGTGCGAAGGCTCCCCTAGCCACCGCTGAGACCTGGGGCTCCAGGCTCAACTATGAGTCTAGGATCACCCCCAGACTGCGAACCTGCGCCTTCAGGGGGAGTGTGACCCCATCCAGCACAGGCTGTAACCCAGTATCCTGTTCGGCCTTCCGACTGACCAGGAGGACCTCTGTCTTGTCTGGATTCAATTTCAATTTGTTGGCCCTCATCCAGTCCGACACAGCGGCCAAGCACCGGTTCAGGACCTGAACAGCCTCCTTAGTGACAGGTTGGAAGGAGTGACAGAGCTGGACATCATCTGCGTACAGATGACACCGCACCCCGAAACTCCGGATGATCTCTCCCAGCAGCTTCATGTTGATGTTAAACAACATGGGAGATAGCACAGAGCCCTGCGGGACCCCACAAGTCAACGTTTGTGGGGCCGAGCAGGCATCCCCCAATGACACCATCTGGGACCGACCCTCCAGGAATGAGTGGAGCCACTGCAAAACAGTACCTCCAAGTCCCATTCCCGCGAGGCGTCCCAGAAGGATACCGTGATCGACGGTATCGAAGGCCGCTGAGAGGTCCAGCAGAACCAGCAGGGACACACTCCCCCTGTCTGGTTCCCGGCGAAGATCATTGACTAAGACGACCAAGGCTGTCTCGGTACCATGCCCCGGCCTAAAGCCAGACTGTGCCGGATCCAGAAAATCAGTGTCAACCAAGAATCCCTGGAGCTGCGAAGCAACCACATGTTCCAAGACCTTGCCCAAATAGGGGAGATTGGAAATAGGCCGAAAGTTTCCGAATTGAGTAAGATCCAATGATGGCTTTTTCAACAGCGGCTTGATCACAGCCATTTTTAGCTATGAGTCATTTGTAAGTCAAATGTTTGTAACCCGGGGAATATCTGTACTTATTTTTATCCCATTGGAAGGTGGGATAAAATTAAACAAACAGATTTAATCAGTGCAGCACTCTCAACCAAGCCAGATTTCAACACTTCATTCTAGGGATAATTTCTGACAGGTAAGTTAAGTCAGCCTACATTCTCTATGTCACCCCTCTCCAACATGTTTCCCTTCAGGTTTTGGAAGTACAGTAGAGTCTCACTTATCCAAGCTAAACGGGCCGGCAGAAGCTTGGATAAGCTAATATCTTGGATAATAAAGAGGGATTAAGGAAAAGCCTATTAAACATCAAATTAGGTTATGATTTTACAAATTAAGCACCAAAACATCATGTTATACAACAAATTTGACAGAAAAAGTAGTTCAATATGCAGTAATGTTATGTTGTAATTATTGTATTTACGAATTTAGCACCAAAATATCATGATATATTGAAAACATTGACTACAAAAATGGCTTGGATAATCCAGAAGCTTGGATAAGCAAGGCTTGGATAAGTGATACTCTACTGTACCACCATATTTATTTTCCCCCATACTATATCTTGGGAGTCAGAAACTGTATTTTCTACAGACTTTCCTCTTTGTAAGATTTCTTATTGTTACACATTGCATGTAACTCGGAAATCACAGAAGCAAACCAGTCTGAAAAAGAGAGAAGGAAAGAAAGAGATTTTTAAATGAATATAAATCCCTACTGCTTTTAATGGTATTCTTATGTTCTTTTGAATACTTTCATAGAAATGTTCCCCTCATATTTACACACACCATTTATTCCCTTCAATTAATTCCCAGCAATAATTTTGAACAAATGAAAAATGCTTTTATTCTTTTCTTTTTTGTAGGGGTCTTTTAGTTTTTTAAAAAAACAAAAAAAAAACCCTAATATACCACCTTGAGGATTTCCTAAGAAAACTTACATTAGCAAATTGCTACTACAGTCATTTATGTGTGTGACGAATTGTTGAGTATGTAAATTATTTGACAAGCACATATAATAAGCAAGGTTGTCAGAAACCCGTCCGTTAAATACAAACTGACAGCATCTCTCAAAAGGCTCATTCAAATTAACCTTGAACGCTTTCAAACTGATGCTTGTTTTCAGTGCTCCGCCATAAAGCCATGTTTTTACTTTCTTTAGTTTACTGAATATTAGCTAGATTTGATTTCTTAAAACTTCTTGTTATCACCCTGGTTTGGTTTTGTACTGAAAATGTGAGTACTTGGAGCCCCTGGTGGCGCAGTGGATTAAACCGCTGAGCTGCTGAACTTGCTAATTGAAAGGTCAGTGGTTCAAATCCGGCGAGTGCCATGAGCTCCCACTGTTAGCCCCAGCTTCTGGCAACCTAGCAGTTTGAAAACATGCAAATGTGTGTAATTCAATAGGTACCGCTCCAGAGGGAAGGTAACTGCGCTCCATGCAGTCATGCCGGCCACAAGACCTTGGAGGCATCTACAGATAACACCGGCTCTTTGACTTAGAAATGGAGATGAGCACCAACTCCAGAATTGGACATGACTAGACTTAACATCAGGGGAAAACCTTTACCTTTACCTTACTGAAAACCTAGTGAGTGAGTCTAGTTCATGGATCCATGATTAGTTTTCAAAAATATTTTATTTTGGTTGTTTCAAAGCAAACACATAAAAATCCAAACGTTATTGCTGTCTGGTATTAAGACAAATCAGAATGCATAATTTGATCTACTGAAGGCATAATTGTGTGATTGCTTTCAGCAAAAGTAGGTAACCTATAGATTTTCACTCAATATTGGACTGCCACAGGCATCAGCCTAAATCTCCTGGCCAGAGATTATGGATGTTAAATATCACCATTTCAAGGGCCCATTCCTGGCTTCTAGTAACTACATGTCAAGCATTCCTTGTCCAAAATTCCAAAATACTCCAAAATTCAAAATTGTCCACTCAGGTGACTAAGACAGTTACACTTTTGCTTTCTGGTGGTTCGATGTAAACATACTTTGTTTCAGGCCTAAAATCATTTAAAATATTACGTATCAAATGATCGTCAAGCAATGAGTATAAGGTATATATGAAACAAATGAATTTCATATTTAGACATGGCCCTATCTCCAAGACACTTCAATATGTTCATATATTCCATTATAGATATTCTGAAATCTGACAAATCCAAAACACTTCTAGTCTCAAGCATTTATGATAAGGGATACTCAACCTTTACTTTGATCTCCTATGAACACCACCTTCTTTCATAAAACACCCAAAGGAAAAAAATATTTAGATTTGGTCATAGCATTTTTAACATTAAGGCACCAGAGTATGTGATATCACCTTTAATAATGCTGGAGGTATAGAACACATAGGTGAAATTACATGGAAAGGATTCAGGGTAGAGTACATGCTTTACATGCCAATGGCAACGTGTTCAATTTCTGGCATCTCCACTTAATAGTCCACAGCCAAGAAGCCTTTGACCTCTGGCCAAGACAATAAAAAGCAGAGTCAGATTCCAGATTGTGTAGACAATCCTAAGAAAGAGTATCTGACTCAGTCTAAGGCAGCTTCATTAAATGATATGAACTTCAGAGACAATGATTCCTAGAGACAAGTTCACATTATGGACAAATCAAAAGAGATGTGAGAGATACTTTACATATAAATGAGCTAATGTTAAAGGCAAAAACAGACATGTATTAGGAAATAAATACACAAGTAGAGCTTCCAAAAACAATTAATGAGAGAAACTTGCTACTTAAAAGGAGCCCATGCAAAGGTGTTTATATTCCTCACATTTCAAAGAAATTAGTACTATGGAGCTGGGGAAAGGCAGACAGACCAGTCCTTGGGCACCCCCATTTTAAAAGCACAAGTAGCAGCAGCGAATGAGAAATTTCTCTGTTTTCTCCAGAGAGCTTTTGCCTATAAAGGAAGACATCAGTGGCCACTTCATCACATAACTTAAATTCCACTGAGTTCTACACTTAAAATCTAGTATTCCACTGGGTTCACCACATTTGTTTTGGTTAAAGTGCAGCTTTTGAGTCTTTTAAACGTGGAGAACAGCATTTTTTCCCAACGTATCAGGAAGAGGTGAGGAAATGGATTTTTCTCAAAACTCCGATGTTTTTCCAAATTTCTAATGAAGTAGCACTCATTGTTCTCAGGTTAGGATCACACAATTTGTGGGAGGACAAATTGGGGGAGGAGTCAAAATAAACTTTTTTGGCCAATTCAGTTTTGCTCCCCAAGCAGGAAGGTTTGGATGTACGCTACCTCATAACGCTTCTACCTTGCAAAAAAATAAAATAGCATTTTAGGGTACCTTTATTCCTTCCTTTTATGATTTGTCTGTGTCCTGTGTTGGAAGGGCCAGTGCTGTTGCCGTTCCAAATGGGTTTCCCTCCCATCCCTCTTTTCTCTTTCCCTCTCTGCTGTTGGGAATTGTGGGAGTTGTACTCCAAAACACCAGCTGAGCCTCTGCTTCTGCCATTCCAAATGGGATTCCCTCCCATCCCTTCTCTTGCTCTCGCTCTCTCTCTCCCTCCCTCTCTACTGTTGGGAATTGTGGAAGTACCAAGACAGATGGTGGGCGGGGCCAAATGTCTGCAGTGTGGAAACCTCTTCATTGAAAAATACGTAAGACAACTGAGTGCACTAAACAGTGTGATTAAAAGGTAGGGAAAGGCTCAATTTTATTATGAAATGGAATTAGTCTGAACTCTCTTCTTCTCTCTCTTCCCAGTATAACTTGATGAAGTCCAAATCTCCAGAGAGCTTTTGTCTGTGGGTTAGATCATAGACAAGAAACTTATGGTCTTGTCAGTCCACAACTAGCATGGTTGGCAATGTTGGCTGGAGTTGGTTAGAAATGCAGTTCAACAACACATGGATGATCACACATATCAATTCCTGGGTTAGATGGACACACACAGGATAGAATCCAGTTGTGACATGTGACACTAGCCTACTTGCTTTTTCAGCTGTTGCAGAAGTAAGTATTCAATGACAACCCCTCCCCGTACACAATGCAGCTACACAACACCAGGGGACAACTCCATGTCAAGCAGTATTGGGGGCTGTGAGGCTCACATACCATCGAACCACATTGTACACTGGAGGCACCTTTTGCAATGTCTGGGAAAAAATAAACACTGGTGTAAGAGGGTTATTCACAGTCATATAACCCAGAATATCAAGGCAGAAAATCCCACAATATCTGCTTTGAACTGGATTATCTGAGTCCACACTGCCATATATTCCAGTTCAATGCAGATAATGTGGGATTTTATTCAGCTGTTTGTAAGGGGCCTTAGCTGATCAGCAGTCTCCTGACTATACTTAGGGATGTAATTCTACTTTCACCCTGTTCTGCTCCTTGGTAAAAAAAATATCATTTTTAAAGCAAGTTTACAGTTCCAGTGAAGATTAGTAATATAAAATGCAGTGTTCCAGGTTTCAACATCCAGATGCCTAGTGGTGCAGAAGAATACTGGCAAAGGTTTATTGGTATCACGGTGCCAGGATCATGGTTTATTTTCAGACTTGATAAGGCTCAGAACTTCATGAAGCATCACAGGATGAAAATAACTTACAATCATTACAATTTTTTTCAAAATAGTGCTTCTGCAAAATGTTGAAGCTGTGTTCCAGTTCCTGAGTACAGAGTGGATGGACAGAGGAATGGCTGTGCATATTCAAGGGAAGATGAGCTGGCTGCACCCTAACCCTTAAGCAGGGACTTTTAAGGATTATGTGCCTGTCCATCCTTTTCTTTTATAACTGAATGCTAGAGTGTCAAATAATAGAGATCAACTATGTAGTCCAGTAAATTCCAAAGCTACATTTCAGGCCAGTGACCAGACTTGAGGCTGATGCTTCAAAACACGGCTCAGAGGCATGCTTAATGCAGGTAAACAGGCCAGTTTCCCACGCTTCAAAGGAACTCAGCAGAGCAAGCAGATTGAGAAAGAGCTACTTTCATTGGGATTTGCACTGAGTAATCATTTCCAATATGTTTGTAGCAAAACAGCTCTGATGTATCAAACATCTATAGGACAGCTTTCCAAATAGTGTGTCGTGACACGTTTATGTGTTGACTGCAGTGAATAAGTGTGAAACATGAAAGAAATGAGAAAGGACAAAAATCTTGGAAATGTTTGATAGGTTAGATTGTGATGATCTATAGAACCATGGATCTCTATATTACACACCTTGCATCTTAGACTCTTGCAAATTATTATTAAGAAATGACTGCCTTCACAACAGAGTCTCATTTTCTAGAAATTGATGTCTTTTTGTCTCACCTCCAGATACAGACTAATTTTAGATCCTGTTAAAAGATTGTAGGCAGTTCGGCCAATCATCATTCAGTTCTCATGAAAAAAAGCAACTGGATCAGTCATCTTGCAGATCTCTTTAGTTCCTTTCCACTGAGCTCAATTCTTCTTTTTAAAAGAAAAAAAAAGAAATAATAAAGGCCATATGGAGGAGAAATGGTCAAGAAACACAGCATGGTAAGATTCCTGAATCTACAGAGGGTATGTTTCCAGGTGGACCATGGCTGTCTTAAACTACAGATATGGCTGAATGGCATAAAATAAATTACTGTAACATCATATTCCAGCAGGCCATCAAGTTGCATTGGAGGGCCTAGTGATTCCTCTTCACTATCCTCCAACACAACCTTATAGCAACCTCTGGGGCCAGCATGGTATAGAACTGCCAGGAGGGGCTAACAAATTCCTAGAGCCCATTTTAAACTGAAGATATAGGAGCCATGGTTCGGGTGGGATCTTGGGATTTATTTTATTTTATGTGAATCAAATGCTGCTGGTGGTGCTGGAAATTAACACTGAATCCTTCAAAGTGAAATCCCTCACTTTGTTTGCTTTAAAAAAAAAACCTAAAAATTACAATAACAGATCAGTCAATGATATTTCCTCCTTGTGTTTACCCCCTCTATCTTGTATACCACATTGCTTCACATATCTTATTTTCCCATTGAAGATATGAAAATGCTTGTCCTCCTCCATATATGTCTACATGAAATATTTTTGTAAAAGAGTAGTAAAACATAATTAAGACTGGTGAAAAGGGGATTCTACAAATCTAATATTTTCAATAGGAAAGCAAGTTTCACTACCATCAGTACACAGAAAGACTGGCAAGAGATCAAAATAACATGACCCAGAACACTCATAGACCTTCAATCTGTGGCACTCATTTTGGGTTTTGTTGTTGTTGTTGTTGTTGTTTTAAATCAATAATGATTTTATTTCCATAGGACAGATATCAAATGCACGTTACTGTGAAGAAACAGTAAATCGGGTACAATGGATGCCTCCAATTGTCAATTGAACAAGATGAAATGTTCTGCTGGAAACTTAGCAGTTTGGACTGAGGCTAGATCTACACTGCTATATAATCCAGTTTCTGAATCCAGATCATCTGCTTTGAACTGCGTTATATAAGTCTACATTGCCATGTGATCTGGTTCGATGATGATGATGATGATTTCTTGCCCACCTCTCCTCATGGGTTGAGGCAAGCACAACATTGAAAAAACTCATAATCATCTGAAAACGTTCTATAAAATACACATATCAAAACATATTTCCACAAAATACATATTAAAATACACAAAACAGAGATTAAACATAAGATGCATGTTTAAAATTCTTCATTACAACTGTCTGGGTAGGCCTGCTGAAGAGATAGGTGTTCATTTGAGTCTTAATTTGCTACAGCTGATCTAACTGTCAGAGCTCTGCCGGCAGGTCATTCCACAGTCGTGGAGCGGCCGATGAAAAGGTCCTCTGGGTGGTGGTTGCCAGTTGGGTTTCGCAGGCTGGAGCAGATGCCTTCCAGAGGACTTAAGTGTTCTAAGTGGATTGTATGGAAGAAGGCGATCATGTAGGTAACCTGGACCCAAACCATGTAGGGCTTTAAATGTCAAAACCAACACTTTGTACTTTGCCCAGAAACTAATAGGCAGCCAGCGGAATGACTTCAGGATTAGTGTGATATGTTCACTCCTGGATGTTCCCATAACCAATCTGGCTGCCGTATTTTGAACCAACTGGAGTTTCCAAACTTGGTACAAAGATAACCAAATGTAAAGCACATTGCAGAAGTCCAACCTTGAAGTTACCAATGAATACGCTATCATCTTAAGGTCCTCCAAATCTAGGAAGGGGCACAGGTGGCATATTAGCTGAAGCTGATAATAAGCACTCCAGACCATCGCATCTACCTGGGCTGACATTTGGAGAGACGAATCCAGGAGCACTCCCAACCTCCAAACACATCCAGAACTGGTTGACACACCTCCACCCCCAGATTAGGACCCTTGATAGCAAGCACCTCTGTTTTGCCTGGATACAGTTTCAGTTTGTTTTTCCACATCCAGCCCATTACTTCCTCCAGGCATTCATTCAGAGGCAACACACTATTCTTAGCTGAAGCTATTTTTTGAAAACATGGAGAAATATATTTGGGTGTCATCAGCATACTGATAATACCCCACCCCGTGTCTATAGATGATCTCTCCCAGCAGCTTCAAGTAAATATTAAAGAGCATTGGGAATAGAATGACACCTTGTGGGTTACCACATAACAGCTCCTTTTTGGAGGAGCACCTATCCCCAAGCATCACCATCTGGAACCTGCCTGAGAGGTATTATTGGAACCACTGCATCACAGTGCTTCTAATGCCCAGCCCCTCCAGGCATTCCAGAAGGATACCATGATCGATAGTATTGAAGGCCACTGAGAGGACTAGAAGCACCAACAGGGACACACTTCCCCTATTAGTGTTGAGATGGAGATCATCCACTTAAGGTGAATATAGCAGTCCATGACTGCCTGGAATTGGAAGTATTTTATGAATTATATGGAGTTGGATTCAGAAACTAGATCATATGGCAGTGTTTATGGCGTCTGAGAGTTGCAGGTACTGGTTCTGTGAGAACTGACTTCATGCAAGAGGAAAATGCAAGCCCTTGTGGAAGTGAATGGGATTGAACTACAACTGCAGATACCATTAGCCCTCTATATCCAAATTCTGGATCCATGGCTTCAACCATTCACAGCTTGAAAATATTGCACTCAAACAATTCCAAGAAGGAAACCAATTTGCCAATTGCCAATTTGCCAATTTATATAGGAGACATCATTTCACTAAACCTTTGTATATAATGGGACTTGAACATCCACAGATTTCGGTATCCATTGAGCTTTCTGGAATCCAACCTTAGCAGATACCAAAGGCTCATTGTAGTTACATAAGGGATCAGGGAAACTGCAATTATTATATAAACTTACTAGAGCCAATTTTAGGTAGGCTAGAAGAGGCAGATAAGCTAACTGTCAAGGTATATTCTGCAAACTTCAGCAGTGGGTAAGGTTTTAGAACAGATGACCTAACATGCCCCGGGACATGCTAACTAAATCCATAGTCTTGGCAGCTTGAATGCTGTTTGATATCATTATTTATTTTATTTTATATATTTCTATATGACCATAAATCTCTTCCGTCAAAATGAAAAGCAGCTTACAAACTTTAAAGCCACAAAGGAAAGCAGCAATCCAAACCTAAAAGCATTAAAGTGTCAGATAAAAGCACATATTATCATCAGAAGGTGAAATTCTGAAAATGCTGGAACTGCCTGGTTGAATAAAAAGTCTTTGTTTGGCACTTAAAACATTACTGGCATTTTTGTTTCTTTATTATTTATTTGTGATATTTCTATCTTAGCCCCTAAGAAAATGTTCTGTGGGTGACTTACAATATATAACCTGGAAGTAATTTGGATTTTGAAAATGCAGCATAAAATCATTGAAACCAAGAAACATTAAAAAGAGCAAAACCTCAGAACAAAAAAGCTAGAAGCCCAGGTTTTAAATGAGAAGGACCCCAACTCCTTATGTTGTCTAAAAATCTTTTAAAAGAAAATAAAGTAACATTGGGGCTCTATCTAAACACAATGCAGTTTCAAACTGCATTAAATGGTCAGTGCAGACTCATACAATGTCGTTTGATTGCGTTATATCAATCTACACTGACCAAATAATGCAGCTTCAAACTGAATTATATGGCAGTGTAGATGCGGTCTAAATTTCCCCATTGAGACATCCAAAGGCAAGGTACTGTTGTCCAGGGGTGGAAGCCCTCTCACTTGTTAAAACACAACTTACTTCTGATAGAGAGAGAGATAGAATTCAAAGACTCAGATGATACACATCTGAGGAAATAGACTGAAGATTTGTCTCCACTAACTAAAAAACCTGGACTCACCTCAGATCCACCATTGTCTTTTGCAATGACACACAAGGACTTCTAGTAAGTATCCTATGTTTTCTCACTTTAACCCAATTTTAGTAGATAGCTGACAAAAAACTACACTTAATTATATGAAATTTGGCATGTATAATCACATCGTAAGAAGCAAAGTCCAACCAAGTCTGAAAAACAAGGAACACGTTAAAACCATTTGCGATCCAATGAAAATTACTGAGAGGCATAAAGATTTGTATTCATAAATGATGATTCAGACCAGCATATGAGTCAAATCAGATGACTTTTGAATTACTCCAAATTAAACCAGACTGTTTTCTGAATCATGAAATTAGGGTGCAAGCCGTATCATGTGGTTGGCACACATTGTTAATTTTAATTATCTTTAATTCTACAAATTTATGTAGACCAGGTTGATATTTATTTTACCTGTTTAGAAAATAAATATTCCGCTCTTCACACTGTCATCTCTCAACATGATGATGTAGACCTTGTTATTCTATCTCTGCTAAATGTTGTAACTGCAATCATTTAATATGGAGAGGGGCGAACATTAGGCTACTCAACTGGGGAAGAATAGTTGCACAGAACTGCAACCCACTAAAAATGAGGAAAATTTGTGCTGCCAGCATATTACATGCCACAGTTATTTCTAGTAGAAGGATGATCAGACCAATTTTTCAGATTCTATATAAAAAATTAATGGCCCCTCTAATATACTCTAAATGTTAAATGATCTATTTTCTTCCTGATAAAAATTCAAATTGCCTGGATTTGCAATTTACAGCTAGCTTCTATTTGTTTCCTTCTTACACATAATTTGGATTATATTATCTTCCCTACAAAGCCGGGCCCGTAAAAATACACATGACCGTACATAAGACTACTCACATTTTCATTTCCTCCCTACTACATCATCACACAAGGAGAAATTGGCCCCTTGCTCCTCTTTGGCCACAAAGCCTGGCAAGCACATCACATGATGCAGGCCATGGCCCCACCCATTGATTGCTGAAGTGGCAAGGAAGTGTTGCAAGATACTTCCTCACCAACAACGGAAGGTAAGTCAACTTTGGATGGCTCCAACAGAGCTAGCCACTGCTTTTGCCCTTTACCCCCATCTGCTGAGGGAAACGGCAATGCAACAATGTGGCAACCCACATTCCCCCGTCTGATGGTAGTAGGGACAGGGTGCCAATGCATCTTGTCCCAATGTCCCTATGTGATGGGGGAAGGAGGGAGGGCATATGGGTCACCACGAGGTGCTGCATGCGCCAGCCATTTTGCCAGTGTTAGCCAGAGAAATGGAACAACACGGGGGGGGGGGGGGGTCCTTTGTCTTATTATTAACAGAACAAAGGAAAGAAGAGACATTTTTCTGCACTGTACACTGTGAAGCTTAAATATATGCATGTACGGAAAGTCATCATAACATGTGATAAAGAGCAGAAAGTGAGTTGAAGAACATACTCTGTTCCAGCCACATTGTTTATTTAATTAATTCATTTATATCCCATCTTTCTCAACCCTGTAGGGGACTCAGAGCGGCTTACAAAGACAGCAAAATTTGATGCCACATTTACATAAGATTAACAAAACATATACATTAAAATAAATAATTGAAATACATAATCTTAAAAACAATTATTAAAAACCACATAGTCCAAGGGCATATTTCAGGAGCCATTCCATAAATTGTACTATTCTGTAATCTCTTGTTTGTAGATCACATGATCTACATTGATGATGCTGATAATTCTGAATGAGATCCTCAAAAATAAAAGAGATTAAAAGCAAAATATGAATATTAAAGCAGATGGTAAAACATCAGAAATTGTAGGTAAAAATGAAAGTTTAAGTACAATGATTCCTTCCAGCACACCAGTGCTCAGTAGTTTGTGTCATGACCATCTGGGCCTCAAACTGGTTCCAGTATTTTCTGTGTAATCATCTGCACAGCAAAACCATTTTCTTCAACACCAGTTAGAAACTGACTTAAGTCATCAGTGTAGATATGCCTCTAGTGTCTGGAGAAACCGAAAACAAACTTTCTCCATCTTCTAGGTGATATTCCTACAGGTAAAGAAAACTATCATGTCACCTCTCAGTTTTTTCTCCTCCAAATTCAACAAACCCAACTCCCTAAATTGTTCCTTTTAAGGATTGGTTTCCAAACCTTTTATTATCTTGATCATCCTTCTTCTGAGACATTCTAGCTTGTCAAAATTCTTCCTAAACTATACTACCCTGAACTCGACAAACTAGTCTATATGAGGTCTCACTAGAGCAAAATGGAGTGGCTGCTTTGGTCTGGATATTTACTCTAGAGCCCAGAACTGCACTGTCATTTTTGGTTGCCATATCACACTGCCATTTTTGTGGTTGTTATTCTGTACCTTCAAGATTTCATCGGAGGAGGTTTACTGTTGACTTCCTCTGACGTTGAGAGAGTGTGACTTGTTCAAGGTCCACCAGTGACTTTCCATGGCTGAGAGATTTAACCCTGGTCTTCGGATTCCTTGTTAAACACTCAAAGCACTACACCACCCTGATTTTGGGATCATCCTACTACATATTACATGCAAATATGTGTAATGAATCCTCATACTGGCAGATTTTTCTAAGCAAGAAGTAAGCAAAAGGCATTTGAAGCAGAAGGTTTCAGGAGTATGAGATACATAACCATTTCTCTAGTGATCATGAACCAAACTAACCGTACTCCAGCCATATTCCTACCAAATTCCAAATACACATTTGGATAATATTCAAATGTCAAATATCACTGAATATTCATCAGGAGATGTATCACTCTAGAGGAGTGGGAACACTTTATCCTCAGTGATTTCATACAGAAAAATGATATGATTGTGTTCCGTAAGATAAAAAGACTATGTGCAAACCTAACTACTACCTACATCTAAAATTAAATGTACTTTGCAAAGTTGTATAATTGTGGCTGGATTTTAGGAGAGTGTGTTAATTGATAATAATGGAGTATCTCAGTCAGAGCAAGTCAGGAGAATAAATGGATGATCCATAGTTCATTTGCTTCATTCCCCCTACTCCCTAAAATGGAAATAGGGCAGTCAAAGTGATTTATTTGTCTAGTTTGAAACGGCTTAAAAGGCTAATTCCAATTTATGAAGTACACGTATTTTGATCTAACTATGCCCTCAAACACCTTGGCTAGTACATAGGTATGCTACATGATTCCATTAACTTCTTAGATAAAATCTTTGTATTATAGTGCAAGCAACAGAAATTATAGGTTTCTATAAAATGAGTGAATTGCATAGAAACATGAGGATGTTTAGTGTTAAAGCTTGATACAGTGAACATTTTTCAGAGCCTGTAAGAGTCAAGTGAACAGTTCTCATCGGATCACCACAACTGAACATATAATGTGTTTAATGTACAGTTACCCTTCTTCCTCTTTTGTAATGAGAATCTAATGAAATGTCCTTATAAAAGTAACACAGTGAGCAAGAATACTGTCGTAATCTACCTATTTATTTCAACTGGAGTAGACCCATGAAATCAAAGGTTCAGGGAGTCTACTCTAGTAGGGACTAACAATCAAATTTAGGCCAATTTTACCTTTTGGGCTGCAGAATATCAGGAAACATTTTCATTATTCTTACAGTGACATTTAAAGGCATTTTGAGGTATTGTTTAGAGACTAAAGTAGCTGAATTATGTTTTGCTTCTTCACTTGATTAAAGATGGATTTGGGGGGGGGGGGGGGAGATACCCTAGTATAGGTTTTCCCTGACATTAAGTCCAGTCATGTCTGACTCTGGTTGGTGCTCATCTCCATTTCTAAGCTGAAGAGCTGGCGTTGTCTGTAGACATCTCCAAGGTCATGTGGCCAGCATGACTGCATGGAGCGCCGTTACCTTCCCGCCGGAGCGGTACCTATTGATCTACTCACATTGGCATGTTTTCGAACTGCTAGGTTGGCAGAAGCTGGGGCTAACAGTACTCATGCATAATTCTAGAAATTTTATTCAAAAAATCCACTCAAAAATGCTGAGTTGACTTATCCACAGGTCAGTGTGAGAACTGCACATTAGAGGGGTGCATCTAGAATGCAATTTGACATAACTTTAATTGCCATGGCTCAATGTGAGAAATAAAAGCTAGTGAGAAATAAAAGTTAAAAGAATTGAAAGTGAAAAATGTGTTAGCTGTGCACCATATAGAACATAATGTCATTATGCATTAATTCAACAGTAATGTAATAATGGACCGTGCAAAGACATGATTCAATTACATCTCAGACAAACATCTGGAAATAATTTGGCTATTTTCACATGTTTTAGCAGCTCAGATTGTTCTTTCTATCAAGGTTTCCAGTGATATCCAGTTATTTAGGCTTCCTACATCCACACCTGAACCCAACTCCAACAGGATTAAACAGGGCAGATGTCAATTATTCTAGTTTTCAGCTTTGTTCCAATTTAAAAGTGAAGTACTGCAAATAATTTACAGTTATTGGAATCTGCTGTGGTTTGGTTCCAGGATCCTCCAGGCATACAATACTCTGGGAGTGCTCCAGTCCTGTTATATATAACAGTTCTGTTTTTTTCCTAAAGCAAAGGTTATGGATGGTAGAATGCATGGGTCCAGAATCCATCTGTACCGAGGGCTGATTGTAGCTGTGTCTTGCGTAGATCAATACATTTAAACTGAGGATACACATTTAATATATGATTTACGTCCACCTGTTCCTGCTATGGCCTACAGAAGTCTAGGGGCCGGACTGTGGTGCAGGCTGTTGAGCAACCAGCTGCAACAAATCACTCTGACCAAGAGGTCATGAATTCGAGGCCAGCTCGAAGCCCCGTCTTTGTCTTGTCTTTGTTCTATGTTAAGGCATTGAATGTTTGCCTTATATGTGTAATGTGATCCGCCCTGAGTCCCCTTCGGGGTGAGAAGGGCGGAATATAAATACTGTAAATAAATAAATAAATACTACTACAATTAGATATACACCTATGCCCCTGGAGTTGATCTGATTTGTTTCTGGATTGCAAAAGTATATCTTGCATCTTGTATGATTCTGATAGTAACTTTCTATTAATGAGTTTTAATGGGACCTGGAATAGGGTAAGAAAAGAGAAGTTTTGACAGAGATTACATATCCTAACCTCCTCTTCCACATTAGGACTTTGTTAAAAGGACTTAACAAAGAAGTAAAAACAAGAGAGGTAAGCAATGGGTATGTCACTAGCAATCACTTCTGTCTGGGTTTGAAATGAACAAAGAATATTTTCTATTTGGCTTCCTCTGGATATCTCATAAGGAATGGCATCTGTTGAATTATTAACATTATGAAGGTAAAGATAAAGGTTTCCCCTTGATATTGAGTCCAGTCGTGTCCAACTCTGGGGGTTGGTGCTCATCTTCATTTCTAAGCTGAAGAGCCGGTGTTGTCCGTAGACACCTCCAAGGTCATGTGGCCAGTATGACTTCATGGAGCGCCGTTACACTCCCACAGAAGTGGTACCTATTTATCTACTCAGATTTGCATGTTTTCAAACTGCTAGGTTGGTAGAAGCTGGGGCTAACAGCAAGAATTCGCCCTGTTCCCTGGATTTAAACCGCTGACCTTTCGGTCAGTAAGTTCAGCAGCTCAGCGGTTTAACCCGCTGCGCCTCCAAGGATTCCATTATGAACTCTTGCCTTATTCCCAGACTCTATATATCATTGTTGTTGTTGTTGTTGTGTTGTCAGTATCTTCAAGTCAATTCTGAGTTATGGTATCTAAGAGTTTTCTTGGTAAGATTTATTCAGCGGAGTTTTGCTATTGCCTTCCTCTCAAATTGAGATAATGTGACTCAGTGGCCTTTCCATGGCTAAGCAGGTATTTAAATCCTGGTCTCCCAGACCTCAGCTCATTAAGCAATCCAGAATACTTCAAAACAGATGAACCTGTCTATTTTCATTCTTATTTTGATGTGTTTTAGAATGCCGCTGTTTTTTGGCTTGAATATCCAACAGAAAAATAGAGTATTCATGCACCAATAAAGAAGCAAAGTCAACAGTGTAGTCCATCGTTGCTTTATTGCAACAATAGTGTTGTTCGGATGTTGCTAACCACCTGGGGTTCTCTTTTTGAATGAAGGTGAGATGCAAGCAGAGAATATAAATGATATGAATCAATTCACCTGGCATGGAAAGGGGCAGGAAAAGGCTTTGGCAGCTGCCAGGCACAGAGATACCTCTGGAGCTGTCACTTTAAAATCTTTTATGCCTCAAGTTCAGTGTGTTAAAATCTCCATGAAACATCAAATAGCCCATTATCCCCTGTGAAGAGCCAGGGTGAGCAGAACTCAAAGAACAAAAAACACGATAGTTGCTGTGCCTATGGGGATGGCCAAGCATCCTGCAAAAAAATTGAAAGAAGTGGAATAAAGGAATAAAATCACTTTTCTGCCCTGTTTTCCAAATTTTTAAATATTGAAACCCTACCTACACTTACTTAGAAATGAATGCTGTTAAAAGTAAATGGTGATTATTTCCAAATAGATAAGTAAAGAATGTGCAGAAGCAACAGCATACAGTAAATACCAGAAACTTTACAGCATTGCTCTCCAAACTGTCTGTTTGTGTGCCGGCAGCAGTGTGTAGATGTGTCACTTGAACCTAACGAGAAACCTCGGAATCTATGTGAAATAAACCATAACTCATATATTTCAATAATATATCAATGAAAGGTTTTCATGACATATGTTGTGACCCTATACATTTAAGTATTACAATTTATGTATGTTGTCCCAATCAGGACATTGTTGTTGTGGTGGTGGTGGTTTATTTATACCTCACTTTATCTCTCCCAAAGGGGACTCAAAGTGGCTAAGACATGCAATTGGTATCATAGAGATACCAAATGCACGTTTATAAAGCTATTGTCCTCCCAACTAAATTGTACACCTGTGAAACATGGACCATCTATGAATGTCACTCTCGACATCTAGAAAGATTTTTCCTCCGAAAAATCCTACAAATCTCTTGGGAAGACAGGCGGACAGACATCAGCATTCTGGAAGAAGCAAAGACCACCAGCATTGAAGCCATGATACTCCATCATCAACTTCACTGGATTGGACATGTTATCTGAATGCCTGATCACTGTCTCCCAAAGCAATTACTCTACTCCCAACTCAAGAACAGAAAACAGAATGTTGGTAGACAACAAAAGAAATTTAAAGATGGGTTTAAAGTTAACCTTCAAAAATGTGATATACACACCAAGAACTGGGAAGCCCTGGCACTTGAGCATTACAACTGGAGGTGAGCTGTTACCAACAGTGATATGGATTTTGAAGAGGCACGAATAGAGCGTGAAAGAGAGAAACGTGCTGAGAGGAAGATGCATCAAGCAAACCCTATGTCCTCATTGTGAAAGACCATGAGGATTCAGAATAAGTATCCACAGTCACTTACGGACCCACCTCCAAGGCTCTACCCTTGGAAGACAATCATATCAGGCCAGGAGTGACTGCCTATAGATAGATAGATAAGTGGTTAGTTTAACCTCTTTTGCTAGTAAAACTGAATTACTGTGCTGCAAAATGATACATATCTAAAAAGTGTGCCACCAACATGAAATGTTTGGAAAGCTCTGGTTTAAGAGCCTCCAGGGAAGATTTCTCCACACATTCCTGAATCCACCACACCACCCCAAACTCAATCTTCCAGACTCTCCCAACATTTCACACTTGAAAACCAGGATATGTTTGACCAAAATAATCACATTCTAGTCAAGACAATTTAAAAAGTAATGAAGACGAACATGCTACCTAGGAGGGTCTGCAGCGTTTGCTTTTGCCTCAGCCTAAAGCAAAGGATAAGATAGCTGGGTATGTTTAGCTTTGAGAAAAGAAGGCTGAGGGGGGACATGAGACCCATGTTTAAATATTTGAAAGGATATCATAATGAGGAGGAGGCAAACTTGTTTTCTGCTGTGCTGGACAGGAAGCAATAGATTCAAACTGCAGATAAAAAGATTCCACCTAAACATTAGGAAGAATTTCCTGATGTTAAGAGCTGTTTGGCAGTGGAATAATAATAATAATAACAACTTTATTTTTATACCCCGCCTCTATCTCCCCGAAGGGGACTCAGGGCGGCTTACATGGGGCCAAGCCCGAATAAAAACAGTAGCAGTATAAAACACAGCAATAGACAAAAACATGCACAATAAAAAAATTAAACATTAGCCAATAAAAAACAAGAACTAATAAAAACATGGATTAAAACTGAGAGATTGTAAAAGTAGACTGGGTAAGGTGCACCATATAAATATTGTAAACACGAGGTGACTGATAAAGTGCTGCAAATTCTTGGAAGTGCAAATTGGGATGGGAATAGACCCTGTGTCTATATCGAGTTGACAAAGGTAAAAAGTGCAAACCGGTACAAGAATATGCTTGTTCCATGATGACGTCTCCTCCTCTGGATGTTTTTAAGCAGAGGCAATCAGGGGTACATTGGTTGTGTGTTCCTACATGGCCAAAGGGGGTTGAACTAGACTGCCATTCAATGATTCAATTGTTCTGCCACTCTTCGATTCCACTTTCTTCCTTAACTGAGACCAAACTACATTTGCAATTTGAAATCAGTTTGCAGAAATTTGCAGCAAGGCTGAAGGGGGGAAGTACGAGGAGAGAGAAAGTGGGACATTTTAAAGCAGCTTTAAAACGTAGAGGAACAGCCAGAGGAACAGCCAGGACTGTCACTGGCAAAGAACATCAGTTGGAGACTCTGAAGATTGCAAGTTTTTAAAAAGACTTCTGGGTTTTTTTATATCTAAAAAAAGCATAGAAGGGAGGCTGTGCTTGTTAGAAGAGAGAATTGCTGTTACTACTATTTTGTTGAGAATTAGAGGGGATGCACAAACATAGAAGGGGCTGTGTGCAGCCTGTGGATAGTTGCCACCATGGGATGGTGGCATGAAAGCAAAATATAGAAGTACTAAGAAAATAAATCTCACTTCCTAAAATAGAGAAGAATGAAATTAAGAGGAAAAGACTCGTGGGGCAGCTACACTGTAGAATTAGTGCAATTTGATATCACTGTAATGGCCATGCCTCAAGACTATGGAAATTTGGAATTTGTAGGTTGTTAAGGCACCAGAACATTTGGCAAAGTTTGTGTGTGTGTGTCAGGTGCAACTTGAGAAACTGCAAGTCGCTTCTGGTGTGAGAGAATTGGCCCTCTGCAAGGATGTTGCCCAGGGGACGCCCGGATGTTTTGATGTTTTTAGCATCCTTGTGGGAGGCTTCTCTCATGTCCCCGCATGGAGCTGGAGCTGATAGAGGGAGTTCATCCACACTCTCCCCGGGTGGAATGGAACTGGCAACCTTCAGGTCAGCAACCCAACCTTCAAGTCAGTCTTGCAGGAACAAGAATTTAACCCACTGTGCCACGAGGGGCTTCAATTCCAATTATTCCCTAGCATTCAGCCATGGCTATTGGGAGTGCTACAATGTAGATGCACCCTCGATTAGCTGAAGTCCAAAAATTAGGCAAAAACTAAAGAGATTCTTCTGAGAGTTTATGGAGAGTTCTTGGGGGTGGGGATAGAACCTTTAATATTTTTCCATGTGGGGGAATTATCAAGGTAAGGAATAACTATGTTTCCAAAGAGAGCCACAGTGCAAAAATAAGACCTGCAGTTTTATTTGGTCCATTGGCCAGTTTCAGATACAGATGGGGAAAAACACAACACAAGCCAGGTTTGTTATGAAGGAAGAACTTCATCATATTAAATAAGCCATGCTTTAAACCATTTGAGAGCAGAAAACGGACTGAAAGCTTTTTCTATGTTCTCTGCTGGCTTTAACAAAGCTTCCCAGCACTTCTCTTCCTCTTGCCCAATCTCCCCCCTTGGCCAAGTAGTTTAATTTTTCAATTTGAAGAGCTATTGGTATAAAGCATGCCTCATTAGCTTGTGGGAGGTAGCCGGTCTTCATTAATTCAGTTCTTCTCACTTCATTTGCTTTGCACACAGTCATAATTAGCTTCAAAATAACTTGGGTAACTTCGATAGATTTACTGCTAGAATTTTGCTCTGTGGTCTTGCTTTGCCTCCTGTTGTTCCAGTGTTTTCCATTAAAAAAATTGCGGGGATGGAAAGGCAAAAAAAATATAGCTTTGGAGAATCATTTAATGCTGTGCTCTTGAAAAGGGCAACAGTCTGGCTTTATCCTTTTCAGTCCTCCACAGTGTAATGCAGGCAGCTTTTATTTTTGATTCGTAATGTAGTATGGAAAGAAAGGTTCTTTGCAGGGCTTGGGAGTAACTAGTTCTTCGTAATTGATTCCTTTGCCTCCTCTCCCCTCATTACAACAGTATAACTATGTTATATTTGTGACTTCACAGGGGATGGCTTTATTTATCAATTCATGTATTATTGATTTTATTGGCCTTATTTATTTATTTATTTATTTATTTATTTATCCTATCTATAATAGTAAAAGTATATATGTATGTTCCGCAAAGGTTCCTACATGACTTCATGGATCTGGACCAAACTTGGTAAACATACTCTTCATGATCCAACTTAAAATACTGGTGGGGTTTCAGCTAAAAATTTAACTTGTTTGTGGGGAAGTCCCCAAAAACAAATAAATATGTGTCACGCCCAAGGCAACGGAGCACTAAGAACCGAACACGGAGGCCAATAACTATCTAATATCTTTATTAAGGAAATATATAAGAATAATAAAAACAAGTAGAAAATATAGTCCAGAAGCAGACCTATCAGATGAGGTCAAATATAGTCCATAAATGTTCTGTCCAATAAATGATATTAGAGTTCAAAGTAGAATCCAACAAACCGAAACACACACTATTGCCAAGCAATAGTGTGGGGAAATGTCCAGGGTCTTTCAAGGTCCAAGGTAAATCCACAACAAGGCTGGAAACAAAACTTGATTCTAGGAACAAGGTCCGTGACTAGGAACAAGGCAAGGCAATTCTTGAATACTTGGATAGGCAAAGCAAGGAAACTGGGTTTGCGGACTTTGCGAAGTCCACACTAGGCTGAAACACGAAACACTCCTGAAGCTGCTCTGTTGACTCCGCACGGAACCTACCGTGCCAGGCACATTTAACTAGGTCTCGTTTTCCTGCAAAGCAGGTGTCCAGCGCTCCCTTTCCCTAGGGAACAGGAAACGAAACACAGCCCTCACCAGATGTGAGACTCCCTAGATTTTCCCAGGGGAACATGGCTAATCAGTGTCTTGTTTAGCTGCAAGTCTCAAACTCCTGCAAACCTGCTCCTTCTCTCCCCTGCCCGCAGCATAGGACTGTCTCCTAGCAAAAGGGGTGAGAACTGCTCAAGGTCTGTTTTAATGGGTTCTTGGGCAAAAACATCAACATCAGGCATCTGGAAAAATTCCGGCTCTTGCTGAGCCAGCGAAAACCCCATGTTTTCATCTTCATCAGCCACGGTGGCACTGGGAGCAGGACTACAAGGCCCATGAGGCATTACAATATGTATGTATATATGCAGAGCTCAGATGCAACCACATGAGGGCAGTATATAGATCAAAAGACTACATCAGAAGGAGAGATGAAAAATGAAAGAGGGCTAGAATGTAATCAGGGAGACACTCCAGGAGGGCCACAGCATTGTCATTGAAATGTTCTATAAGTGGCTTTCTCAGAAGGCCAGGCAAGTAAGGAAGTGAGCAGGAAGAAAGGAATCCGTAAGATAACAAAATTTGGGTAATAATTTAGTTCTTCACAGAATCCTTATTCAAAAAACTCATACCCGGATAATACCAGGTACATATACTATGAGATTCATATTCCACCTTACTTTTGTAATTAGAAAAAGTGCTTTCAACTTTTTTTTAAAAAAATCGTAAAGAAAAAACACTGAACAAGATACTATACCAAGGAGACAGAGGTCCCTTTTATGCTGCACCATTATAGCAATATCATTCCACTTTAACTCCCATGGCTGCAGCCTATGGAATTTGTGGATTTGCAATTGGAAAACAGTATGCCCCCTACACCTGTGTGACCAGTATCCATGTTTTCACCCACCCGCAACTGAGAAATTTTGCCCTCTCTAAAAATTTTCTAGGCCCTCCATGCAAAGCAATTTCTGGCAGCATAGGAAATGGCGATATGGCAGAGACATAGCAAGGTAGTGAAGCAGAGATTTTATGATGCATTTTAGGAGACGTTTAAAATATTTGCTGCTTTTCTACTTTTGTGGGGGGACCTTCATGCCTGTAAAGATGAAGGGTCAACTGTAATTCACACTAGTTATATGATTATCTCAGAAATAATTTCTTACAAGTGTAAAAGAGTAGGGTCCTTTCTTAATTTTCTCTTTTTATACATGGTCAAGAAGCCCTTTGCAAAATTGATGATGTTGGCACTGAGACCATTGTTTAGTTTTCTAAAGCCACTTCCAGACAGAAGGAAAGGCTTTGCCAAACCGGGTTTTAAAAACCTTTAGTCCCCACACCTCCCCCTAAACTGCTCGCTTTCCCCAGGGGGTGAAAATCACACGTCAGGAAAGGGGTGCGAGGAGCAATTTTCCTCTTCCTCCCCACTTCTGGCACGTGATTTCTACATGCCAGGAGGTCTCCGGTAGGACCTTAATGGCAGCCGAGTAAGTTATTTTTTATTTTAAGGTCTTGGGGTGGGGGAGTGGGGAGGAGATTGGTGCCTTCTGGGCTTTCCGGGATCATAGAGCCCAAAAAACCCAAGAGAGCTGTATGGATTGGGCCTAGAGATCGTGTGACGTGGTCCCTGGGTCCATACCTGGAAAGACCTGGATCTTATCAAAGATCCAGGTCTTACCAGGTATCAAATTAATTCAGGACAAAGCAGGGTTTTCCTTTCTGGATGGGCCCTAAGTAAGATGGGACATGGCTTCCTTGTCTTAAAATCACTCTCAAATGTATACAACCTTACAAAACCTTGGTTCTCATACATTTATACCACACTCATCCTCTACAGAACCCAATGAACAGCATACACATGGCGAATCCCATTTTATCCATAAAATAATCCTATGAGGTGAGCTCCCCTTCTCCAACTTACTGAGTGAGCTTTATAATAACTACTGAAACTGTTTCCTTAGCCCACATCAATACTGTTGAAAACACTCAACTACATTGGTCCTTTCTCCCATGCAGTTTCCTTCTGTCATCTCAACTCAAGCCCATATTTCAGGGAAAGATCATAAGATGTGCAATCATTATCTGAAATAATAACTATAGAGCAGTTGAGAGAAAATAATGGTGTATCATCATATTTATGCTCTTTTTTTGATACCATGTTCTGTAATATAACAGTTCTGGCTTTCTCTGTATTACAGAAGCCATGCTCAGAGGGATGGCTTCTAACATATCCAGCTCATGCTTCAAATTAATGACAGTGTGAAATTGGAAAGAGGTAGCTATTTAGTTTCTCCCCTTAGAAAATAAATCCTCATGTAAACAATATTCAAATGTGATCATTTCTGCTGGAAATTGCTTTGAAAAACTTTGTTTACATTCTATATTGTTGCCAGAAGGTAAAAAGTTAATCACTAACCTTATAATAAGGTATTTCCAGAAAACGTCAAGTTTACAATAATGGTAAATTTTCCCCCCTTGGCTAAAGAAATTTGTCTTTTATACCTTTTTGACAAAGCTCTCAAATAAGGCAGAATACGCAGCTTTGTCTGGAGTAACAATGTGGAGGGATATCTTTTCTCCAAAAACAATAGTAACAAGTAATATTAAATAGTTACCTTTTCTTGTTACTTTTTAAAAGATTAAAATCAGATTACCTTTTCAGGTATGTTTTTAAGGAATGAAGAAGTAATAAGTAATATAAAAAGTAACACAAAGGGTTAATAAAATGTATATATAGTTACTTTCCAAACTGCTTTTTTCTACATTCAATGCTGAAGTTTATCGCAGATGAAACAATTGTTCCTGAGCACATCTACAATGACCACTGACAAGATAAGAAATTAAATATTAATTTATTGCCAACTTTCTAATTGGGAATGGTTTGATTTGTCTGCGAAAGGTCCTTCCTAGCTCACCTCCAAGGACTTCATCCCACAGAATAAGTCAATCATTTTGGAAAGTTGGTTTTCCCTTAAGCTTTGCTAAGCCCTGTTTGGAAATTAAATGAAAGATTTTCCTACCCCATAACACAAATCTTCTCTCCGCTTTCTTTAAGATTTATCCAGTTGATTTGCCATCACACTGTAAAGACTTCTTTCCCACATGGTCCCTCCCCATTTTCTTTCTTTCTTCTTCTTTTTTTTAAACTTCTTTCTAATCTCAGGAATTCAACTTACAGCCCAATTCTTACATTGCAGATTTCAGAACAGGAGGGGGAGATGAAATTTTAGCTCTGTTATATGTCTCTCACTGCTAGCCTTTCGATAGGCAAAACAAAAGCCTGACAGCACAGCAGGAGTTTCAGAGACGCAATGGAGAACATTGAAAGAGGGAG
This sequence comes from Anolis carolinensis, assembly GCF_035594765.1. Taxonomy (NCBI): domain Eukaryota; kingdom Metazoa; phylum Chordata; class Lepidosauria; order Squamata; family Anolidae; genus Anolis; species Anolis carolinensis. The sequence continues at coordinate 130,466,210 of NC_085841.1, forward strand.
CTTGCTAAGATTACAGAGACACTAGAAGAAGCACAGGATTTGCATGCTTGCTATTTTTTCCTGAATGTTTTGAATACCTTATTTACTAACAGGCAAGGGGGGATTCCCATCACATATTAAATTGGGTGTTTTTACTCATATCTACAGGTGGAATTAAAGAATAATTCACTTGCCAATTGATTCAGAAATAGTGGGGAAAACCCACACTTCAGAAATGGCAATATACCTTTACCCCACAATTGAAGTTTCCATTGGTGGCAGTTTCTTAAGTGTGTAGAAATGCTTATTTAATTGTGTGTGATGAAGTGGCAAGTCCAAAGTACCAGTGTTTCAAAAATGGGAAAATCCTCTATATATATTTTTGAGCATTTCTTAAATGGACACTACAATGAAGGCATGTCCCCATGGATTATATTCTACAGATTTTAGAAAGATATGTAAAAATTCTAATGTTGTTCCTGATTATCCTACAGCAATGAGACTGCTTTAAAGGTACACTTGGACAGCATTCTTCCATTTATGACTTCTACAGCATCTCTATCAGGTGCAAATTCAATAAACAGCTTGAAATATTATAAACTTTTTAAAAATCAATGGTGCTTCCCCCTCCTCTTCCAGACATTTCATTAAAAAAAATAGTAATCTAGAGGCACAAATGTGGGGAAGCTGAAAAAACATCTTGCTATGACAGATGGGGTTGGGTAAAATAATTCACAATGAATATTTTATTCCACAAATACTTTTTCTGCTGTTGGTTTGTTCATGAGCTGATTTTGGCAATAACTCACAAACCAATTAAGCCAGTTTAGTTCCACTGGCTTGATTCCACTGGAATAAAATTAAAGTTGCTTACAAAACTAGCTTCTGTAGTTTGTATACTTTCATAGAGAGCATAGAGAGATGTGATGTAAAGTACAGAGCAGTTTTCATGCAGATAGACCCTCTTATCTGGAGACCTCCCATGCCGCTAAGTACGGCTATTTAGAAAACCTCTGAGTCAAGCAGTGGTCCATGTTGCAAGCCACTCATTAGTACCTTTACTACAAAGGCCAGCATCCTGTTATGGACTTACATGCATGGAAGATATATCTAAGGCTGCACTTACACTAGCTGCTTAATCTGAGGCAAGTAACAGTGGCCACACACACCAGGCCAAATCCTCTGCATCCCCACATAGATGGTCCAGACAGGCTAAGACTACATCAGGCCCATTGGATAATCCTCTTCTCCACATTTTGTCATTACTACTTCTCACCAACCACAGAGCTCCCCCCAAGAGCCTTGCCATCACCTTTTGACAAAGACTGTAAGCCTGAGACTCAATAGAAGAGACTGGTTCTGTTGGGGAGAAGGGCTCAACTATCTCATATCTCAACATATCTGAAACTGTGGCTTCTCTTCAGAGCTCAGGTTATGATGTGTCATGATTTCAAGAGCAATAGAATCAATATGGTGCCTTTCAACATGTGGTGATTACAGACCAAGGATTGGAAAGCCATTTTTGGTATCAGTTGTGACCAGAAGTGATACTTCCAGCAATAGAAATAATTTCAGGTCATTGTTGTATAATATTTACAGGCTCCCTGAGTGGATACCAAAATCATAGATACTCAAACCTATTATATAATATCAAGTAGTAAAATTGTGCACCTTACATAAAATGGCAAAATCAAGATATGTTTTCTAGAATCTGGGGATTTGGTGGATGTTTTCAAGCTGTGGGTGGCTGAATCTGTGGATACAGAATCCATGGATATGGAGAGCTGACTGTAATATCCCCAATGCTTTGAGAACTCTAAATGCCTCTCCATTGTACAACTACAAAGCTGCAGGATAGATACTACGCTTGAGCGATCCATGAAAAAATTGATTCTAAACTCGTTTCAAAAGTAGGGGGCGCCAGCGTTTCGTTTCTGATGTCATTTCCAAATTTTGCCCCCCAAAAAATTCGAAATTAACGAAAATTCGTTAGTTTCAAAAGTAATTTGTTAATGGTGGACGCGCATGCGCAGTGGCCAAAAAAAACAGCACGAGGGGAGATTTTACAGGACTCTCCCGCCCTCATTTTTTGAGTGATCTTCTTCAAACTTGGTACAGTGGTAGAACACATTTAACACTGATAGCTCACCAAAATTTGGAATGTTTCCCTTATCCTCTGATTTTTGGCGAATTTTCATAGCTTTTATAATAAACCATTTTTTAATAATTGCAGAAATCTGTTCCTGGTTTGAAAGTCTTATTTCCTGTTTCATTGGGTTGTTTTTACTGTGAAAGTCATTGTTCTACTTCAGAAACTTTGTTTTTGTGGCTGAAACTTTGTTAAATTGGTGTGTGTGTGATATATACTGTATATATATATATATATATATATATATATATATATATATATATATATATATATATATAGTCCCTGCATATGTGTGTGTGTGTGTGTGTGTGTATAGGTAAAGGTAAAGGTATCCCTTGATGTTAAGTTCAGTCATGTCTGACTCTGGGGGTTGGTGCTCATCTCCATTTCTAAGCCCAAGAGCCAGTGTTGTCCATAGACACCTCCAAGGTCATGTGGCTGGCATGACTACATGGAGTGCCATTACCTTCCCGCCAGAGCGGTACCTATTGATCTACTCACATTGGCATGTTTTCAAGCTGCTAGGTTGGCAGAAGCTGGAGCTAACAGCAGGCACTCACTCTGCTCCCGGGATTTGAACCTGGGACCTTTCGGTCTGCAAGTTCAGCAGCTCAGTGCTTTAACACACTTCGCCATCGGGGCTCATGTATATATAATATACATACACATACACACAATGTGGAGAATATGTGGAAAGGTAGATAGATAAGTTGGGAGCCACAGCGAAGGCACCTTCCTGGGAGCAAGGTCTAATAATAACAATAATAATAATAATAATAATAATAATAATAATAATAATAATAATAATAAATCCCTTACAATATCCAAGATGGCTCACTGCTACAGAATCTTGGGAGCTTTAGTTTGGTATGGTACCATTATTGGCAGAGAAAGCTAAGCTGTAGGAGTTGAAATCCAATCATTTATCCTCCCTATAGAATCAATTTTATATGCATTTTTAGCTACAGAAAAGCTAAAATCAGGACAGTAAAAGAACAACACCCAGAAAATGGGAATTCCAGACAGGAAACAATCAGGGCCAGCTAATACCTCCCAACAAAGGATTCCCCCAGGTAGGAAGCAGCCAGGCTTTGAAGCTGCAAGGCTATTCAATGCTAATCAAGGTGACCAATTGCAACATTCACACTTGCCTCCCACAGACAAGAGTTCTTTCTCCCACCCTGGACCTTCCACAGATATATAAACCCCACTTGCCTAGCTTCGCACAGACGTCAAAACCTCTGAGTATGTCTGCCACAGATGTGGGTGAAACGTCAGGAGAGAATGCTTCTGGCACATGGCCATAGAGCCCGGAAAACTCATAGCAACCCAGCCAGTAGGCTGTTGCTGAACAACCTATGAACTTTTAGCATTAAAGGAAAAAATGCCCAAGATTTTATCACTTAATACTGTTGGCATGTCTGGAGAAGAAGAATAGAATGCTTCTATACCAGGCAAGGGCAAACTTTGCCCATGTCTGGAGTTAGGAATTGTAGGAGTTGAAATCCAAAACAATTTGACAGAAAACTGGGAGTTGTAGTTTGGCATGGTACTGGCCCTCTTCTGCAGGGAAGGCTAGGGACTTTGTAAAACTACAGCTCACATGATTACATGGCACTGAATCTGTTGCAATTGAGCTGGTGCCATACTCCTTTCCGGGAGATCTCCTCAGTGGAGATATCTCTTAAAGGGATATCCTCTGGCTCTAAGGATTCCGTTTAGGAAGGCTTGCATGCCTGGCTCTGGTATTCCCCTTTAAGCCAGTGGCTGGAAAGTCTGGAAAGAAGCAAAACCAAACACGCGGCTCCAGAGGAGAAGGCCAAGCGCAGGCAGGCATGTCTCTTCTCTCTTCTCTTCCCTCCCTCCCTGCTTCTCTCTCTCTCTCTCTCTCTCTCTCTCTCTCTCAGAGAAGCAGGGAGGGGAGAGAGATGCGGAAGGCTTCTACTGAGCCACTGAGCCAGTGGGGGGGGGGGGGGGGCGCGTCTCAATGGCATTTTTAAAATGCTAGCAGATCGATGGCCATGCCTCTCCCTCCCTCCCTCTTCCGCTCTGATTGGCTGAGAGGCATGCCAACATGGCTTCTCCTCTCAGAGGGGCTACAGCTACATCCGAAGACATCAGAAACAAACGAAAAAAGGTACTTTTATTATTCAAATTCGTAATATTTGTAAGGCAGTGAGCAGATGGTTCAATATCAATTCAAAAGTAATTATGAAACGAATTTTAAACGAATTTAACGAACTAACGAAAAATTTGCTCAAGCCTAATAGATACTGGGCCAGAACTATGACTTTGTGAATGCGTCATTAGCCGCATTCATAACCAAGATGACTAACCTGTGTTGCTAGTTTATGAAAGCACACTGTTGTCATTTTCCAGCAATGACATGACCGACTCTGCAGGCAAATTTTGCAGCTACCTTTTTCCTCCCTCCACCTGCTTCTCTGAGTTTCACCTTAAAACCTAACTGCAAAGTAATTAACTTCACAGCAGTTGCCATTTGGCAAAGCAATACCATATATAGAATGAAATATTCATTAATAATTGCCTCTATGAAAACAGTAGTTAAACTATGTTCAGCTAATTTAACAGCTAGCAGCTGCAGGGATGCAGAGAGTAATGCTTTTTGCCCCCACGAAGAATTTAACACGGTTAGGGTTCAAAAGTCAGGTTTCGTGGAGAATAAAAGGAGTAAAATTCTAAAAGCTCTACTATGAAGGAAATAGGAGAAAAGGTGGGAAATGGAGCCAGTGTCAGCTGATTTTTTTTCCACAGACACATTACTGCATGCCTATAAAGAGAAGATGATTGATAATATTCTCTAAACCCAGGTAATTTATTTTTCTTTAAAGGTATACACTGAGAGAAGATTCAGTGGCTTATTTTCAGTGAAAAATCAAATTGTATCAAGGGAGAAAGAGGGAGGGAAGGTGGGGGGAGAAGAAAAGAATACATTACACATAACAAAATCTGATAGCATCCTATGATGGAATATCTAATTAAGCCAACTCTGAGCAACTCTAACTGTGCATCGAATCAAGGCCTTTGTTTTCAGTGGTAAAGCTCAAGCCTTATCCTTTTACTACCGTCTCTCCACAGGGCTCTCTAATTGAATTTACTCTTTCTTAATGAGAACCAAATTTAATGCTGCTCACAATGCCTGGCTGATTGTGATGTTGCTGCCCATTCTTCCCTCCCCGTTTGCATGCAACAAAACATGCTCAGTGATTTTTCTCTGAATGTAAAGGCGAAGCTCAAAGGAGTTCCTGTCTAGCATCCTAGCTTTCATCTGCAAAATGTCTGAAAATACTTGGTGTGCACAAAAGGAAATAAAAACAGAGGGGGAGGGGTGGAGTGTTTTCTTCCAAGTTGATTATTTTTCACTGTGCCTCACAGCTTTGATGGTTATAGTGCCACTGTGAACTAGGAGAGGTGGGGCTGGTGGGCCAGTTGCTTCATTTTTAAATATGGATATGTGTATCTGCCACCACACACACACAATCCATGTTATAACCAACAGATGAACACAACTAATTGAAAGCATAAAAATTGGAACAGCCGCGACTAGCTTCAATGAAATAATTGGAATGGTCACGTACAATATGTCCTGGCCCCAAGGAACAGAACAACACTTTTCTCCATCACTAAAACCACGAGCAAAAATGTAATCACTGGAGCTGCCATTTGGAGCTAACCAGCTGTCTCTCCAGTTCATTATCTATCTATCTATCCATTTCCCCATGCTGCCCTTTCACAGCATCACCATTTTCTGCCTCTTTTTTGCTGATGGAGGTCATGCAATCTGACCAAAGCAGAACATAAAGAACCTTCAACTTGATTACAGTTTGATTTTTGCTGCACTGGATTGGGGCATTACAATTCAGTTTTCACATCGACATACTTCTTCAGGAGTGACTGGGTTTAATATTTGTACCTTATGTAAACAGTGTGAACATGGTTTTTTTCATTTGACATAGCTTGATTTTGACACATATCATTGAAATTAAAAGCCCTTTCGCATTTCACCGATGTGGCCAAGCAACATCAGAGTGGCTAAGATAGCAGATGTTTTAAATGAGAACTGGGGTCCTGTTGGGTAGCTATGAACATGCAGCCCAGAATTACACGCTTGTTACCATTTTGTATTTATGATTCTTGTGTTGCCCTCAATGTAAGAGATACACACAGACCACAATAGTCCTCTAGTCTCTACTTACTGGAAAGCAGCCCCATCAACCTGGAAACTGCTGGCTGATAGTCCCACCCCTTTTGGCAATCAAACTCTAATGCATCTACAATGCAACTGTAGATTTGCTTCTGACTGTCGCAGCACAGATTGCTCACAGGAGGGGATAAAACTATCAGTCAGATACCTCCCAATCAACAGAGGAACAGAACCGCATAACCCACAGGAACTGCCTCCCAGTAAATGGGGATTGGAGAGTTTGGGATGGGATTCCCTGCAAAGCACTGTGACTAATTATATAAATCCACAACAGGATTCCAGCCAAGGAAAACACAAGCTTAGGGCCCATCCAGACAGCCCCTTTAATGTTGAACTTCCCGTAACAAAAAGGGGCTCTCCGGACAACGTTTTTGGAAAACACAAATTAATTCACCACAAAACCAGGAAAACCCTGGTTTGTGGTGAATTAATTTGATAGTTGGTTTATTCCATGCCTTCCAGGACAGGAAGGTGCAGGATAAACCCAATACTTCCACTGTCTGGAAGTAGTCCAAACAGTAGTCCCACAGTTTTCCAGGCTAAATTAGCCCAGAAAACCGCAAGGACACCCACCCCCTCCACAAAAGCCCCCCAAACCCCTTTAAAAATTAAAAAAAAACTTACCAGGCCTCCATTGCAATGTTCCTGCAGCTCTCCTGGCACATAGCAATGATGCGTCAGGAGAGTGGGGGGGGGGGGGAGGAGTAAAATCACTATATCTGGACAAATCTGGTAGTTTTATTTTCTTATGAAGTGAACAAACTAGCCAGATACAGCTGTTCCAAGTAAAATTCTCCATGTTAATAAAAATCACCATATGGATATTTTTTAAATTGATCAAGTAAGAGATTGTTGGAGAATATCTATTAACCAACATTAACTTATTTTTTTTCTCTAGTAATAGTTTCTAAATGACCACATTCTAAGCTCCTTATATTACCATATTTCTTTATTTTCAGCTCCAAAATTTTGTGTAATGAGGCAAATTTTTAATCAAGTTCTGTCATTGTCTAACTCCTCATTTTCAACTTGGTCTGTTTTAAATCAAAGTGTTGTGAAATAGTAGTGCAGTATGTTAATGAAGAATTAAATGAGATTCAGCTTAAGACAAATCCAAGCAAGTTACAGTTCCGTACTTCTGCTGCAAATATGCCTGCCTACACTTACCAACACACACAGAGACACATGCCTCTTAAATTGATAACAATGAAATTGCTGTATATGACAGTAAAAGTCTAAACATCAATTTGAGCCATACAAAGCATTTTCATATGACACTGGAGCCATATAAATACTTACGTGGCTGGTTACTTTTCCAATATTAAATACAATAATCGACAACTCTAGTCCCATGGGAGAAAGACTTCACATGAAAAAGCAGTACAAACAAGAAGAAAAATACCCTTTGATTTTAACAGGGCAATACAAACATCTTAACTTGAAAAAAACATTCTGTGCTCTTCTTCAGGTATGGATTTGGCCCATCCCACTTGAGGGTGGAATTGAAGCTATATATGAAGACATACACCACCATGATGCTACATTGACAGCTGATAAAGGGCACTTTCAACCTACACAATTGTAGAAGACTAAATATCCTACTGCCCCAGACTAGGAGGTTTGGTTTGAGACATTAAAGCTGTCTGGCAGAGAATGATAAATATCTGTCTCCAAGATACAAATCCAAGGAGTCCATAGGTTGCTCCCACCGCTATTCAAATAGAACCGTACTGATACAATTTTGTAGTATGAAAAGGCTCCAGGAATCTCTTGAGTTTGCCATTATAAATCTTCAGTGACCTCTTTTTACCCAGAATGTCAATGAAGGAGCAAAGCGGAATTCCTCAGGCCCATGAAAAAGTCTGTCCTTTCCATACCATCCTAAGCATTTCCTTTGGTGCCCATGAATGTTTGGGTCATCAAAGATTCATCAGATTTGTCTTCTTGGATAAGGAAACAACTCTGCAAGAACTCTTCACGGGACCTAAAAATGATTCTAGGTGGTTTGCAAACCTCATAGATTAGTGAGGTGAGTGCTTGCTTGGAAACTGGGGGCAATCAAGGACCTCATTACAAAGGTCCATGGATTCACCATTCATCGTGGTAATCCATGGGATCTTAGCAGGGAATGTGGAGAGCCTGTCGCATGGAGGAAGCATCAGTGCCCCGCTTCCGCTATTGTCCTGAAGGTAACACAGGAAGGCTCCTGAGTTGCCGTGGTGGCAGCATATGTCGCTTGCTTTCCCCTTTCCTGATGGAGCCCGGCTGGTAGTACACGTACATTATGTAATGGATTCTGTCAGGAGAGAGGAGGGCAACTGCCATACAATAGAGAAAGGAGCCCGTCTGATGAGGTAGCAAGAAATTGCAAACAAGTTCCCTCCATCTTACCTCCATAAGAGCTCTTTTTTTTTCCCAAGACTGGGTGCACCCTATGTGCTTGAATTATGTAGGACCTCATCACACAGCCAATGGCTGGTGGCGGCACACCTCTTAAAGGCTAAGCATGCAATCCTTGTCTTACCTTGCCGGCCGGCTGAACATTCACATAACAGAAAGCAAGGAGCATGCATAGTGCTGGCTTTGGCCTACAAAACCTTAAATGGCTCTGGTCCAACTTACCTCTCAGAACGTATCCCCCCTACAGGCCGTCCCGCAGATTAAGATCTTCAAGTGAGGCCCTGCTCTCAGTCCCGCCACCGTCACAGATGTGGTTGGCAGAGATGAGAGACAGGGATTTATCGGTGGTCACTCTGCAACTGTGGAACTCCTTGTCAAGGGAGATTAGGGAAGCCCCCTCACTCATGTCTTTTAGGAAGCAGCTGAAGACCTGGCTGTGGGACCAAGCTTTTGGCCCATCCTAAGATATGAGTTTATATGACCTGATGGATTCTGTGAATTAATATTAAGTCAAACACAGACTGGCTCTGACTTTGGCTCAAAACTGCCCCTGTTGTAATGGTCACATGGTTTTAATTGTTTTAATTTGATTTGGACACTGGCTTTTAATTGTGTTTTATATTTGGTTTTACTACATGTTGCATTATATGTGGCATTTAATTCTGCCATTGTCTAAGACCGCTCTGGGTCCCCCAGGGGTAGAAGAGTGGTATATAAATTAAATAAATAAATAGTGTGTGCAGCTTCCCTCCATGTGATTGCCCTGCCAGCCAGCGAGGCAAGATGAGGGCTCCATGCCTTGCACAGAAGAACGGTGCAGCCACCAGCTGCCAGCAGCCATGTGACGAGGTACCTAGTCACCATGGTCAAACTCCTCATTGATTTGGTAGGAAAGCAACTGAAACCTATTACAAAACATTCCTTCACTCTAAAAAGAGGACAATGAAGAGTTCTTGGAGGTCTTCCAAAAGGAGACTGGGGCCCCTTCTACACTGCTATATTTATTTATTTATATTTATTTTCATCATTTCTATCCCGCCCTTCTCACCCGAAGGGACTCAAGGCGGCTCACTATCTGGCAAAATTCAATGCCAATATGCAGTACAAAAAGATAAAACATAAGCAATTAAAACAATTAGGTAATTTAACAAAATACAAGAAATAGATTTAAAACCATACATTATAAAATACTTGAGCCATTCGTCCCCAACACCTTATACATAAACCTTAATCTGGACCAAGTCGAGCCAACAGAATTCACTCATCAAATGCCTACTCACAAAGCCAAGTCTTTACTTTTTTCCTAAAACTCAGAAGGGATGGAGCCTGCCGGATATCACTGGGGAGGGAGTTCCACAGCCAAGGGGCTACCACTGAGAAGGCCCTGTCTCTCATCCCCACCAGCTGCACTTGTGAGGCAGGTGGGACCAAGAGCAGGGCCTCCCCAGATGATCTTAAAGTTCTCACAGGCTCATAGGAGGAGATACGTTCATACAGGTAAGTTGGACCGGAACCGTTTGTAGGCCAAGACCAGCACTTTGAATTGGGCCCGGTAGCATATCGGCATCATATAAAATCCAGATTATCTGCTTTGAACTGGATTATATGGCAATGTAGATTCAGATAATCCAGTTCAAAACAGATAATGTGAATTGTCTGCTTTGATAATCCAGATTATATAGCCCTGTAGAAAGGGCCTGAGAGCAAACCTCTCTGGTGAATAGGAGAACTTATACAGAACTTGGGATAAGATTCCCCCATCTAATTTAAACCATGGTTTCCCATGAGCAAAAGTGAAGTCAGAGTACACAAGTGTGGTATCACACAAGAGAGAGTACAGCATAATATCACCCAGAATACCTATTCTGGGTGATATTATGCTGTACTCTCTCTTGTACATAATCCAAAAGGATGTATTATTACCCTCTCTGACTATAATACCTACACAGCAAACTCAGAAGCTATCGCCATATTCTGAGATGCCCCTCACTTACCAAAAGACAGGTGGTCAGTGAGCTTTAATCTGTGAAACAGAAAAAGCAGAGGGAGGGAATCAAATGCTTCACCCATGTAGGAGTAACACATATGACAACACTTTGAAAAGAGTGGTGTGGCTGCCTTTGGTTAATCCACCAAATAAAATGCAGAAGTTGGGATGGAAGTTTTTGACCAGCAGTTAAAATTTCACATAACACTGTAAAAAATAAGAAAATAATGATGTGCAGGTTGCCATGCTTTGGATATAAACTGACATTTATAACAGTTGGAATTTCTACATTTTAATCACCAGTGCAGGTGTTCAGGGTGACCTCCCACAACTTAAGAAACAACAGTAACACATGATCTTGGAATAACAAAGGCCGCAACTTGTTAATTGACTACAGATGAAAAAACAGGCTTGGCAGCCATGTATGGGTCCTGGATCCCAGTGGTGAACAGCCCACTGCTGTTGCAATTATTGCGCCAAATTGCTGTGTGTGTGTGTGTGTGTGTAAAGAAATCCTTGCAAAGTTGCTTGCAAAAGTTCTCTGCTGTCAGGTCCCTGGCTGCTGGGCACCAATAACCTTACACAGAGGCCAGTCTCTATCTAATATCTTTATTAAGGAAATATATAAAATCAATAAAAACAAGTGAAGAATATAGTTCAGAAGCAGACCTTTCAAATGAGGTCAAATATAGTCCAAAAATGTATTGTCCAATAAATATATTAGAGTTCAAAGTTTTAATCCACTTGACCGAAACACACACCTTGCCAAGCAATAGTGTGGGGAAATAACAGAGTCTTAGAGTCCAATGAAGCTTGACAACAAAGCTGGAAATAAACTTGATTCTTGACTAGATCCGTGACTGGAGACAAGGCAAAACATGAAGCATGAAGCAGGGTCCGTGGTAAAAACGCAAGGCAGGGCAAGGCTTGAAGCTTGATCCGGGAAGCAAGGAACTGGGTTTACGAAGTCCACACACGATCTCTCTCCTGAAGGTGATCAATTGACTCCGCAAGGAATCTCTCGCGCCAAACCCCTATATTGGGTCTCGTTTTCCCACCAACAATCTCTTTCCCTAGAGAACGAGAAGCGAAACCCAACTCTGTCCAGGTGCATGACTCCTTAGAATTTCCCAAGGGAAACAGGCTTAATCAGTCTTTTGTCTGGCAGCGATTCTTAAACTTCTCTGATTAGCTTCTCTAACTCCTCTGTCCCTCGAATAAGATTCCTTCCTGGGAAACGGAGGGGAGTACTGCCCAAGGCCTGTTTCACTGAATTCTTGAGGGCAAACATCAACATCCGGCTCTTGTTGAACCGGCGAAAACCCCATGTTTTCATCTTCATCTGCCACGATAGTATCAGGAACAGGACTACAAGGCCCATGAGGCATCACATCTGCAAAAAGGGAGCTGAGATTTTGGAGAGGCAAGCCACGCCTCAAACAATGTATCGGTTTGCTGGCAGATGGCTGGGTTTGTCAGTTGGGAATCTGGGCTTGCAGGGAGAGCACAGAAAAGAGAAGCTCTCTAGCTACGGTCAAGTAGCAGTTTGAATATGCTATGCTGTAAATAGAATGCTGATGTTATTGATCTTATGCAACTACATGGACATTGTACAATTGCAGAACTGTTTTATATTTCAACTCAACAAGCAAGAGTAAAGTTCTTTTGTTCTTTCAATTCCTCTGCCTGGTGTGAGTCTTTTGCACATTGTGTTAACTGGACGCTGCTGGATTCCACTATACACACTCGCTAACAGCAATGACACAAAGTGAGGATCCTCCGCACTGATTCAAATGGCTCAGGTCCATCCAGAGCAACCAAGGCTCCACAAAGCTTGCCCTGATTGGCTCCTTGCCATGAAAACACAAAGTTCCCTAAGAAGGGGGAGCCCCAGGCAATATGGTGGGCAGAGGGAGCATCCACCACCGCAAGCACCCTGCCCAGTATGTCAGGCAGAGCATTTTTTGTCAAGTAATCTGAGCAAGAATATCACTATGGAAGAAAAGGGATGGTCGATGCAGGTGTTTTGCTATATTCAAACTGAATCATTTGAAAGGAAGCCACAGCAGGCAGCAGCTGCAAAATGCCAAAAGGAAAGCTGAAGATTCAAATTCAAATGTGACCTTGTCACAAGAGTTAGCATTTTTGCAATTAAACCATCCAAAATGGAGATTTAGGATTATTTCCTTATCAGCATGTTGCCTGACCTTCCTTTTGGCTGCATTCTGACTGTTCGTGCATGAAGTCAAATATGACTAAAGCCATTAAAACACATTGAGACTTCCTGGCTCATTAACCAAAGGCAAAATCCTCCTTCTCGCACTCCCAGCAAAAGCACTGCAAAAAGTCTCTCCGGCTGGCAGGCCAAAAGAGCACCCTTTTGAACAACAAAAGAAATTGACTGAGTTGTATGATAAAAGAATACTTACTCAGCATTAGCTAAGAAGGGTATCATTCCTGGCCCGAGTCATCAATCCTTTTATATTACAATCCATATTTCTCCTTCAAAAAAACCACATCCATCTGAGTAAATGATCTATCTATTGAATGTTGTAGATTGGCTATTTGAGAAGCTATCAGAGTTATGGAATAACAGAAGGTCATGCTTTATGTGACTTTGCTCAAACCTTTCAAAACATTCAATGACCTTTCATCAGTGGCATTCTTCTTGCTGCCAAGGTTTTATGAAACAGTCAAAGGAATCAACGTTTCCCCTGGTTTCACAGATATGATGTTATGGTTAAAGCTGAAATCTGATAACCACTTGGGAATTTGAGTAAGCCCCTTTGAACTCAACAAGATTTAATTCTGAATAGACACACAATGTGATTCTAGGCTGTATCCATAGGGCATAGTGTCTCGATTAAGGGAAGCAATAGTATCACTCCATTTTGCTTTGGTCAGACTTCACCTGGAATACTGTATCCAATTTACAAGCTGGAACTTGTCCAGAAGAAGGTGATCAAAAGTTTTAAAGGTCTGGTAAGCATCATCTATGAGGAGTGGCTTAGGGGGCTGAATATTTTTAGCTTGGAGAAAGGAAGATTAAGAGGGAACATGATAGTCATGTTTAAATATTTGAATGGGTGTTACATTGAGGAGGGAGCAAGCTTGTTTTCTACTGCCCTGGAGACTAGGACATGGAACAATGGATTCAAACTACAAAAAAGAGATTCCACCTAAACATTAGAAAGACCTTCCTGATGGTAAGAGTTGTTCAGCAGTGGAATATGTATCTGCCTCAGAATGGGGTGGAGTCTCCTCCTCTGAAAGTTTTTAAACAGAGGCTGGATAGCCATCAGTTTGGAGACCTTTGATTCTGTATCCCTGCATGCAATATCTTCCAATTCTATGATTCTATTTATATTTGGCTGAAGTCTGGTGATCCCCAGGAAGCCACAGATGTTCAACTACATTTTCTAATAGAAAAGAATAGGGAAAGGCATGTATTAAATGAATCTATTTGGCAGGAAAAATAAATAAGCTGCACTTTATTTTCAAATCTAGGGGCTAGCATTAACCCAGACATTGCAAGCAGCCATTACAAATGCCTTTCTAACATACAGCAATCCCCTGGACCAGGGGTCCTCAAACTTTTTAAGTGGAGGGCCGGTTCATGGCCCCTCAGATTGTTGAGGGGCCAAATTACCATTAAAAAAATACAAATTCCTATGCACATGTCTTATTTGTAGTGCAAAATAAAAAAAACCCAACAACATTTATTTATGTATTTATTTACTACATTTATACCCCACCCTCTCTCACCCTGAAGGGGACTCAGAGTGGCTTAAAAGTTGTATGTACAAACAATAAATTATATTATTAGCAAAGCACAATATTAGCATTATATATTACTATATTGTACTATACCACTATACCGTAATATTATTAGTAATAATACATGTGATATATAATATATAGTTTATATCATTACATTATACAATATTATTACATTGTATTATTATTATTATTAGCTGCCCTGAGTCCCATGCTGGGTGAGAAGGGCGGGGTAGAAATACTGTAATAAATAAATAAATATTATATTGTATTACATTATAATATTATCAATATTATATGTATATACAATATATATTATTAGGATTGCACAGTATTAGTAAATTAAAGAACAATACAATATTTAAAAATAAAAACAATTTTAACCAATATACTGTGTAAACCTATCAGGATTTCAATGGGAAGTGTGGGCCTGCTTCTGGCCATTGAGATAGTCAAGTTAAGTAGGATTGTTGTTGTTGTGCCTTCAAGTCATTTCGGACGTATGCTTCTGCGAAGGTGTTTAGGTCTTCTTCTGAGTGCGCACAGACTACGTTGTCATCGGCATATTGGAGTTCTATAATAGATGTTGTGGTGACCTTGGTTTTGCCTTTCAGTCTGCTGAGGTTAAATAGCTTGCCATCTGTCCGATAGATGATTTCCACTCCGGTGGGAAGCTTCCCATCAACAAGGTGAAGTATCATAGTGATGAAGATGGAAAATAAAGTAGGGGCAATGACACATCCCTGCTTGACACCTGATTCCACCTTAAATGAGTCACTTTGGGAGCCGTTGCTGTCCAAGACTGTTGCCATCATGTCGTCATGGAGGAGCTGAAGGATGTTCACAAATTTGTCAGGGCACCCGATTTTTTGGATCGGGTGCGGCAATTCACTGTGTCGAATGCCTTTGCAAGGTCAATGAATGCCATGTACAGAGGTTGATTTTGTTCCCTGCATTTTTCTTGGAGCTGTCGTGCAGTGAAGATCATGGCCACTGTTTCTCTGGAGGGATGGAAGCCGTTCTGGGATTCTGGGGAAATAGGCAGTTTGCAAGGATCCAGAGGTTAGAAGGGAGATACCGCGATAGATCCCATAGTCTGTTCTATACCCTTTCTTGAAAAGGGTGATGATGGTGACATCCTTGAAATCTGCTGGGATTTTCTCGGTCACCCACACCTTTTCAATGAGCTGGTGGAATTGTTGTATCAGCTCAGGTCCACCCTCTTTGAAGATTTCAGCAGGGATCCCATCAGGTCCTCTGGCTTTGTTGTTTGTTTGTTTGTTTTTTGTTGGCTGATGGCATTGCTGACTTCTTCCAAACTAGGCAGTGCTGCAAGCTCAACCCTAGTTTGTTGTTGCGGGATTTGTGAGAGGGCCTCTTCGGCCACATTGGAGCTGCAATTCAGCAGATTCTGGTAGTGCTCTTTCCAACGTAGTGCAATTGATGTTTTGTCCTTCAGAAGTTTGGTTCCATTTGATGAGCATAGAGGTTGTATGCCATGGTTTTTTGGTCCATAAATGATCTTTGTAGCTTTGAAAAATCCCTGAGCATCATGGGTATCTGCAAAGTGTTGGATTTCTTCAGCCTTCTTTGTCCACCAGATGTTCTTGAGTTCTCTGGTCCTTCTTTGGACCTCAGCTTTTGCACTGGCATAGATCTTTTTCTTAGCAGCACAGTTGTGTCTTTCTGCCATGTTTAGAAAGCTTTCCTTTTGTTATCAATTAGCTGTTGGATCTCTTTGTCGTTATTGTCAAACCAGTCTTCATGTTTCTTAGTTTGGTATCTAATGGTTTCTTCGCAGGCTGTGATGATGGAAGTCTTCAGTTTGTTCCAATGTTCCTCAGCATTTTTGGGGTGTTCCTTGAGTGCTGTTTGGAGAAGGGCTCATTTGGGGGGCTTCTGAAGGGCTTGGGTGTTCATTTTGCACCTTATTTTTCTTCCTCGGAGTCTGCGTTTGGAGGCGATATTGATCGGATTAACCTGTGGTCTGTCCAGCAGTCATCAGCTCCTGTCATGGCTCTTGTGAGAAGCACATCACGGCGGTCTCTGGCACGTGTAATTACATAGTCCAAGAAGTGCCAATGCTTTGACCGGGGGTGCTGTTTCTGACCCTGTCTTTTCCTATGATCCCTGGCCACAGGTCGGAGCCCCGTCTGACTCTTGCATTAAAGTCTCCCAGGAGGATGATTTTGTCCTCCTTAGGTATCTCTGATAGGATGGTGTCCAGCTGACAATAAAAATTTTCCTTGATGTCTTTGTCAGCATATAATGTTGGTGCATAGGCACTTATTATGGTTGCCTGTTGGTTTTTTGCAAGATTAATTCAGATTGTTGAGAGTTGTTCATTAATGCCAATGGGTGCCTCAGTTAGGTGCTTTACCAGGTCATTTCTGATAGCAAAGCCAACTCCGTGTATTCTTCGCTCTTCTTCAGGCGGTCCCTTCCAGAAGAAGGTGTAGCCTCCTTTTTCTTCCTTCAGCTGTCCCTCTCCTGCTCTCCAGGTCTCCTGAAGTGCTGCTATGTCAATGCTAAAGCGTCCCAGCTCCCTTGCAATGATACCAGTCCTGCGTTCGGTACGTTCGCTGTCAGTGTTATCCAACAGTGTCCGTACGTTCCATGTTCCAAAGTTCATTTTAATTTTTTGGCCGCAGAGTGGTGACCTCTTATCCCAGTCCAGTCAGGGATAAGAGAGGCAGACTATATTTAGGGCACCTTTTCTAGCCCCTTCCTCATGTGGGGTGAGCAGAGCGGATCCTTAAAAGGGCTGCTCAGTCATGGATATAGCTGCCGGACTACTCAACTGCCTCGGACATTGAGGTAGAGCGACTGAGTCCGTATCCACCACCCATGTGCCAGTCTGTGACTAGGGGTTTCCACATTTCACAGTCCTGCCCCCGTCACCACTCACTGATCACCATGGGACTTTTGTTGGTTTGTTTTTATTTTTCTCGGAAGATGCCTGTGCATGATTTTTTTTAATGTGTGGAGGTCGGTGCACAGCCAGTCAACACACAGTCTTCACAGAGTGAGGTCCCAGCAGTGGTGTGATTACACAACGACAGTGGCTTCTCAGTCTGTTGCAGCCTTCTTCCGCCATTCCTTTACTGATGGAGACCAGAGAAGATCAAAGAAGCATTTGACAAGAGAAGCATTAGCCAGACTTAGACCAATGACAACATGTACTAAGACTTCCAGAGGAAGCCAGCATGTCTCAATGGAAGAGGTCCTCAGACATACAACCCTGCTCCCAAACAGCAATTGAATGGAGGGGTGGTGTCTATCACAACACAACAGTCTATTGTTCTCCCACCATCTTCACTGCTTTCTGGAGATATGAGTTTTTCAGAGGGCGTTGGTAGTTTGTGCAAAGAAAAGGAATTTGCAAAATGTTTGCCTGCATATATTATGGCAGGCCAATTCTTCATTTCCAAACAACTTGCTTATTGCCCTATTTTTGTTTATCTTAACACCTATTGCATTGTTGCATTGTTGTTTTACAGTTTGGGAGGATTGATTTATTTTATAGGCTTTCAAACCTCCCCTACCTTCAGTGGAATGTTAAGATGTTTACCTTTCTGTAGCCTATTCCTATTTTAGTGAGAAAAGACTATCTGGAGCAAGAAAGGGCTTTAACGATGGGCAGGCAGGCTCACAGATTGCACCCAAGAGTACCTAGCTATTGATTTAAGCACTTTTACCATTTTAAAGACTCTCCAGAGCTTTCTACTTTTATCTAGCTCTCCCCATCTCAAATTAGATGGAAGAAGGAGTGTTCTCCAAATTATCCTTTATTAAAAAAATAAATTACAGTCAGCAGTGCTGCAGTCAAGCCTGCCATCATTATCTGTTCTCTCTACAGAATGGATCTTTTGAATAGGCAGAAAGAACTACTTCTGATAATCTCATATCTAATATGCTGCCAGTGAAAGGGAGATGGAGAAGAGATAACTTTTACAATAACCTTAATGTGCTTTGTAAGCATGTTTACATGTATTTTTGTACTTGTCAGTGTTTATATACATTAATGGAAAAGGGAGATATGACCGCATGAGGAATGGAATAGTATTGCCCAGTGCAAATGAATCTAAGACATAGCATACGGAATATGATTTTAAATGCAGATGTTTTTGAAAACATTACATGTATAATTATGTTTCCTTAAAATAGGGAGTAAAATTTTTAAAATACAGCATAGTGAATTGTGTGGGCAGAGGGACTCAATTGAACATTTTGACCATAGACCTCTCAAATTATTTAAAAGGCCTGGTTGTGTTGATAATTGACCAAAGAATGAATCCATGGATGCTCAGATTCCAATACCAACAATAGCATAGTAAAATGATATCCCTTATAATAAATAGTGGTCGACGTAAATGCATGCTGGAGATTGCTTAATAATCTATGAAATGATAGCAGCCTATAGGAGGGGGGGGGCTATGCATCAGCATAGTGCCTGCTTAGCACATGACAAAGTCAAGCTTAATTTTAATTTAATTAAAATTAATTAATTAATTAATTGTATTTCACTTTTATTTTTGTTATTTGTGGTTTTTTAACACAATAAGGCCTTGTAGATTTCTGAGATTAAGGTGAGAGTCCACTGGTTTACATTTCAATTATGGCCAGTATTTGGATTGCCCTTAAGGCTGAGATGTTTCACCCAAGGGAAGGTTAAAGAGATTGACAAAGGGTTAACCTCTAGCCTCAGCTGGACCACCATCAAGTTGCTCACCACTCTTGATTTATTTCTGGGGCAACACCTCTTAAATAGGTTGGGTCAATTAAAGTGGCCTTTATTTAACTCAGTGTTCTGTCTTTGGTCTCATTATTCCATGCATAGTAATCAAAACCAACACTCAAGTGTTCAAAAAGGGATAAAAGTAAATATGTGAGGGGAGGGAACAGGCTAATCCCAATCTATTGTCCACTCCTTCCATTCCAAATGGAGACCAGTAGAGCTGCATCCCAGCAGCCCATCAAAAAGGCATAAGGGGGACACTTCCGGTGTGGTGAGCATGGAGGATGGACGGCTGCTCTGAGGGCTCTCAGAACACCAGTACCTTCAGGTGGCTTCGTAGAGCGATAGTTCCATTTCCCCAGGCTGATCGACACCAGAGGAAAGCCAAGCCTATAGATCTCACTCCTGCTGGTCTGGAGGGGGGCTTCCCCTCAAGGGAGATCTCCCAAAGACTAAGCGGTAGAGAGAGACCAAGACAAGGCAGCCACCGAAGGAGATCCAAGACAAAGATCCTGGGTTTACAACCATCCTTCATGCATTTTTAAAATTCAAGAAAGAAGATTAACTAAATTTAAGTTCTTATGAATGATCACTCCTTCTGGGGATAGAAAACCCCTCCAAATTATAAGAATTATAAGAATTAATTCAGTTCAATCAAATGAACTGCTAACTATCAATTAAAACCATACGAAACTAAATTTTAAGTAACTATAAGTGACTGAGAGCCATCAAAAGAAACAAATATAAAGTAGACTTCATAAAAAGATTACCTTTGGTTGGAAATCTAAACCATAAGACATTGAAAAGAAGACATTTTGACCTTGAAGAAATATTGTTGTGGCAAATTTCAGGCAAGCCATAGAGCTCCCCCATGGAACCACTAGAGTGCCCGGAAATGTGGAGAGGTCTGGCGGAAGGGACAACAAGAAATGGCGGAAGCTAAGGAAGAGCAGAAGATCGGAAGAAGATTCCTAGAGAACTACAAAGAAATCCCTCAAAAGATGGTCAGAAGGAGTGAGAAAAGCTTCCCAGGCGGAAGATAGCGCGGCAAAAGGCAAGAGTAGAACAACCCTCCCATTGGCAGTGTAGCGGACCTGGAGGCAGGAAGAAGAGTTAAGGATGTAAGAAAGTGGGAGAGCAGCACGGTGGTGAGGAACTACAGAGTGGTGGATCAACGGAGCGACAGCAAGGCACAGAGACAGCGGCAAGGTGCGGTGGTGGCAAGGTGTGGCGGCGAGGCGCAGCCGTTAGGCAGAATGGTGACATGGCGAAGCAGCGGTACGGTGCAGTAGTGATACATAGCCCATAAAGTGAAGAGCAAGTAGATACAGAATTGGAAAGATTGCAGAGATCTTGAATCAGTGTGGAGAGAATAAGTGCTTAACTGTCATATTGCTGGTTTATATGGAGAAACTTTTATAAATAAACAACGATTGACTTGGGGGGAAAATAAGATTAATTTTGACTCAATACCTTTCCCCTAAACTATTGGGATTTTGGGGTTTTGTTTTGTTTTTGTTTTTTTGGGTTTTTTGGGTTTTTTGTCTTTTTTCCTTTTGAATGGGTCTCTTATACCCTTGACACTTTTTACCATCCCTCCCACACTGTAGATGCAGACGACATCAGTTGTTGAACTCTTAAGCATTTAAACATCTTCAATTGCAGGGTTTTTATATTCCAATGTTTTGCTTTTTTGTGTTTTAGAGGATTGAGGTGCTGATATTTGTATTGATTAGAAAGAAATTCAAGTGGATTATACTTACAATTATTTCAATCGGATTGTATTTATAACTAACTTAAGTGCTGATTGACAATAAGAATATATTACTGATTTGAGAATGCTGAGAGAGTATTGGTCAGGGGGACGAATTGTTGACATAATTCATTACTCTCTTTTGAAATGAATTGAATGAATTAAGGATATACCTTATCAATTGGAACTTTATAAAGCACAAATTGATTATCAACTTGAACAGGAACTTATACTATTCTAAGAAATAATAATAATAATAATAATAATAACAACAACAACAACAACAACAACAACAACAATAATAATAATAATAATAATAATAATAATAATAATAATAATACATCACACAGTCCTAGACACTTGGGAAGTGTCCGGCTTGTGATTTTGTGAAATGAAATCCAGAATATCTATCTTGTTTGCTGTGTCATACAATAAAATAATAATTTCCAATGAATCATTTGGGCCACATAGTTGTGCCTCTGTTTGTAGTCTGTGCGATTTTCTTACAGCAGCTGAGGATATGATCAATGGTTTCGTCGGTTTCCTTGCAGAGTCTGCATTTTGGGTCATCAGCTGATTTTTCGATCTTGGGCTGCAAGGATCAGGCTTTCTGTCTCCTTCTTCATTGTCCCATTCATGAGCCATAGCCAGGTCTTCTCCTTATCAGCTTTTCCTTCAATTTTGTCAAGGAACTTTCCATGCAATGTTTTGTTGTGCCAGCTGTCAGCTCTAGTTTGTAGTGCGGTTTTCTTGTACTGGTTTTTTGTCTGCTGTGCTTGGAGGAGTTTCTGATTTTGACTTCAATCAAAGCGGGTTCTGCACTTTGCTTTACATATTCTTCCAGTGCATGTTCTTCTTCTTTGACTGCTTGTTTTACTTGTAAGAGTCCTCTGCCCCCTGATCTTCTAGGCAGATATAGCCGGTCTACATCACTGCGAGGGTGCAGTGACTGATGAATGGTCATGAGTTTTCTTGTTTTTCTGTTCAAGTTGTCCAGTTCCGCCTGTGTCCAAGTTATAACGCCAGCAGTATATCTTATGACAGGTATGGTCCAGGTGTTTATGGCCTTGATGGTGTTGCCTCCATTGAGCTTGCTTTTGAGAATTTTTCTGACCCTTTGTGTGTATTCTTTACTGACCAGAGTTTTCACATGTTCATGCTTGATGTTGTCCAGCTGTAATATGCCCAGATAATTATAGGCCTCTGGCTGGTGACACTTTATTGTTTGGCCATTAGGCATATTTATGCCCTCACTTTCAATGATTTTTCCCTTCTTCAATGCCACTGTTGAACATTTGTCCAAACCAAACTCCATGCTGATATCAGTACTAAAAATTCGGACAGTGTTGGTCAGAGACTGGATTTCAGTTTCCGTTTTCCCATACAGCTTCAGGTCATCCATGTACATCAGATGTGAAATTTTGTGAGATTTCTTAGATGTTTGATAGCCAAGATTTGTTTTTGTAAGATTGTTGACAGAGGGATCATGGCAATAATGAAAAGCAGAGGGGACAATGAATCTCCCTGGAAAATTCCTCTTCTGATGTTGACAAGTCCATAGCTTTCATTTCCAACAAACAGTTCAGTTTTCCAGTGCTCCATCATGTTTTCAATAAAGGTGCCAATGTTTTTACAAATCCCGATGGCGTCCAGGCACTTGATGATCCAGCTGTGTGGGAGTGAGTCAAAGGCCTTTTGTAGTCAATCCACGTCATGTGAAGATTAGCTTTTTGTCTTTTACAGTTCTCCAGAATCATTTTGTCAATCAATAACTGGTCTTTTGTGCCCCTGCTTTTCCGTTTGTTGCCTTTCTGATCATCTGGCAAGATGTTTTTTTCTTCAAGATAGTCTTGAATTCTGTCAGCTATGATGCCAGTCAGTAGTTTAAACATAGTGGGCAGAAATGTTATTGGCCTGTAGTTTCCTGGTGCTGCTCCTTTTGCTGGATCCTTTTGTATCAGGTATGTTCTTCCAGTTGTTAGCCATTCACTGATACTTCCTTTCTGCAGCATCTCATTGAATTGTTGGGCCAAAGGTTTGGATCATTGATGTCGCCATCCCAGGTGACAGTCGCATTGACGAAAAACAACAGGAACAACTCAGCCGCTATCAGGACCTCAAGATTGAACTTCAAAGACTCTGGCAGAAACCAGTGCAGGTGGTCCTGGTGGTGATGGGCATACTGGGTGCCATGCCAAAAGATCTCAGCCGGCATTTGGAAACAATAGACATTGACAAAATTACAATCTGTTAACTGCAAAAGGCCACCCTACTGGGATCTGCACGCATCATCCGAAAATACATCACACAGTCCTAGACACTTGGGAAGTGTTCCACTTGTGATTTTGTAAAACGAAATCCAGCATATCTATCTTGTTTGCTGTGTCATACAATATAATAATAATAATAATAATAATAATAATAATAATAATAATAATAAAAATAATAATAAATAGGAGCAACCCCAGGAACTATCCAGTGCAACTTCCTTCTGCTATGCAGTAAAAACACAATCAAAGCACCCCTTGAACGGTGGGAGGGAAAGGGGGTGTTGGAAGCAAAGAAGGCAAGAGGGAAAAGCTTTTGGTGGTAAGGGGGCCGAGGGAAAAGAGCTTTTAGCGGCAAGGGAGGCAGGAGGAGGAGGAGGAGGAACAAGAAAGAGGAGAAAAAGCTTGGAGGGGGAAGAGGGAACTGCAGGGCACCTCAGTATGCTTTGCAAAGCCCTAAGGCCTCCATGGAGCACACCTTGAGAACCGCTGCTCAAAGAAAGAGCTGAGAGGAAAGAGAGCCAACAAAATTTGAAAATATAGTATTAAAAGAACAGACTAAAGAGGGAAATGAATATCCGAAAGGGATAACCAGTATGATATATAAAATATTAATAGAGATTAAAGGTGGGAGGAAAGGGATATTAACAAGGGAAATATGGGAGGAAGAACTGGGAATAAAAGTAGGAGAAAGTAATTGGGAAAAATTATGGAAAGCAAGGCATCTCAAAAATTTATCAATTAGAATAAAAGAAAACTACTACAAGATAGTATGGAAGTGGTATTTGACCCCAATAAATATATATAATATGGATAAGAGTTATTCAGAAAAATGTTGGAGGGGTTGTCAAGAAAGGGGGACATATATTCATATGTGGTGGGAATGTAAGTCTGTACAGAGTTTTTGGGGAAAGGTCATAGTAGAAATAGAGAGTATCATCAAGAAAAAAATTAATACAAACCCAGCAACTATACTATTATCTATTTATAATACAGATGAATGGAAAGAAAATGAAAAGAATTTGATAACAATGTTGCTAAGGGCCACAAGGTTATTAATAGCAAGGAATTGGAAAGGGGAGGTGGAAATTAAAATAGAAGATTGGTACAAGGAAATTTGGAAATTAGCAATAAATGATAAATTAACATGCAATTTAAATGTCAAAAAAGGCCTAAGAAAGAAAAATGACTTTGAAAGTATATGGAAGAAATTTATTGAAGAAACATTAAGGAGAGAAGATGGGAATCAACCCCCACCAGAAGAAATGAGGTTCTGGTTGGACTATAAAGAAATGGACTCCAGTGATGGGGAGCACAACGGGTAGAACACTGGGGGAAGGAAAAGACTTAATTATATGAATTGTAAAGATTTTTCTTTTTTTGTAACAAAATTAATAGTAATGTAATAAAAAATATTCAAAAAATGCTCACGAGAGCAGAGGGGGAGACTATGATTGGCTTTGCTTGCTTTCATATCGAGCTAATTTTTGTAGGAGGGACTTCCTGATACGTGCTCCCAAAGGTAATGAAACTATGAAGTAAAACGGGTTCCACGCACAACTCTGCTACCCAGTCAATTTTCAGTCATGAGTTTTGATTTGCATTCTATTCCTACTACCATATATGTCAAGTCTGTATCTGTGTTTGGTGCAAATTTTTATATTTTTGTGTTTTTATCTGTGGAATTTGCTGTATATATTTTATGTTAATATGTTTTTGAATTTGTTGTACCCACCCCGAGTCATCAGGAGAGCCAAGTAATAAATAAAATTTATTATTGAGAACCGCTGCTCTAGACTATTCCAAATTTACAAAAATTCCTTGCACATGTGAATACTACATCTAGAAGCATAATTGTGATCCCAAATTGTAGCTTATTTAGCTTGTCCATAAATTCTGTACTGGAACTAGAGAATCCTCACAATGTCAGGTGAGTAAAGTCCTTTTTATATATAAAACAGAATTGCAATAATCAGCCTTGCACTCTGCATAGGCATACATGCATCTGTCATTGGGTCTAATGGGCTTTTTCATGAAGGGCAGAAAAGTTCAAGATCAAGAGTCCCATCAGGTTTCATCCACATAGTTTCAAACAAATACATTTTCTTGTAGGCTACTACTATGCCCTACTTTTTTTCTAAGGAAAAAATGCACTCGATGTTAACACCTCTCCAAAGTTTGGAAGAAGTAACAAATAAAAAATACTGTGTTTAAAACACCTTTTCACTTGAATGGCTGCTGGGAACAGATGTCGGCTCCCAGCATGAAGGCCGGATGGCAAAATGACAAGGCCCAGGGTGCTGATTTACTGTTCTCACAGACGCCTTTTCCAACTGATTTATGGCAGTGCAGAGAAATGCCTTTGTAAGAAGTCAGTTCACCTTAACAAGTAAAAATCACCCATCTGCCACATGATAAAGTAAGAAAGAACAAGGAAAAGGAAGAGCCTGTAGTTGTTATTGTTTCAAAGACTAATGGAAAGACATCTGAGAAATTATGCTCTGCAGTTCATACTGTAACTATTCCATCACATTTCTTTAGCCAACACAAAACTCTAATCAACTTAAATGTACCCAGTAACTCAAGCAAAATACCAAAGAATCCATACTCAGTAAGGAAAAAAATCCATAAAGATCCCTACAAATCTCATGTATTTCCATTTTGGTTAGACAGTGTTCTGAGCACAAAGTAATCAAAACATTGCTTGACAAAATCCAGTGAATCCAAACTATACTGTGGAGTATCACCCAGTCCAACATTCCTGATGGCATTATTAATACAGGAACAATGAAAGGAGACATGTTTCAAATGATGGCATAGGAGCTCTTCTTCCGTGTGCAGAACTGCTTTGTGAAGGAAGGGGAAATAATATAAGAAATTAAAGTTTTTCTCTGTTTTAAATAGATGTTATAAAACAGAATAACAAGGTAGTGCTATTGTTCATAGGGCTAGGGAGAGTTCTGCATAGTTCCAGCAGTGTTCTGTTCATTTTTGTACCCAGAACAAAAGCTTATATTTCTTCTCACTTTTGGCAATGCTGAAAACATGAAAGTAGTACTAAGATAAAAGCTACTTTGCCTACAAGAAATATTCATTCTTCTAAATAGATATATATTAGAGGTCACTTTTGCACTTTTCTTTTCTGCATAGGATTCTGCACACTCTTAGCACAGAAAAGAGAGTATCTATCATTTAACACTAATTGCACAATATATGGAAGATTCCTACCATCAGCTATCTAGCGATCACTGTGCATTCAATAACTTTTATTTGATTAACTCCCTTGGCTGTAAATGGAATGTATTGCTCCTCTGTTGGGCACAAATGTTATAATTTGGAGAATAACATATTGCAGTCCAGAGTATCACTGTGTTCCCATCGAGATCTCTCAGGCAGACTAATGATTTTCATTTCAGATTTTCATTTCACTCTCTGCTGTTCATTGCTATGAGGGTTTTGTGGCAATCACAAAATGCTAACCACAGCAAAATGCAGTTTTAATAATGCAGGGTGAATCAAATATAACTAGGCCTAGAAGGTATATAGTTTTGAAAAATCATGCTATTAGCTGAACCATCACAAATTATAAGATAATGCATTTGTGTAAGTAAAGCTATACTTTTGAAAAAAAACCCTTCTGCGTCTGGTAGCACTACACAGCCATTTGTAAAGTACAGTGAGTGCTTGGTATTTGCCAGGCTTGATTCCAGAATCCCCTATGGATGCTGTATGAATTTTTTTTATAGGTGTGTGTGTGTATGTATGAGAGAGAGGGGGGGGGGAGGGAGAGAGGGAGGGAGGGAGAGAGGATAAAATAATAAATTATGATAGATTAATGATAGATAGGTAGACTTCTTGAAGACTGTTTTCTTCCAGACCTATAGTGGAAACTGTCTGTGAAAAGCTTATAGTATGTGTGAAGGCTGTAGTATATGCCCCTTCCCACACAATTTCGGCTAAATCGAATTGCTATTCCCAACTAGATTTGATATGTTGATTTCATTACTCAAATGGAAGTCAGTACTTAAGCAAATGCCACTAAGGGCCTCATCGCATTAAGGTTGTCAAACCAGGGAACAGCGGGGGCACCTGTGGGGCAGCAGGGCAAATCCAGTGTGAAGTGGAGGAAGCCGTCACCCCACACCCTGCATTGCCTACTTCCCACACGGGAAACTGTCACTGCCCGGCTTCCCCACACTCTTTCCGTGGCTTACCAAATGAGAACATGGAAAGCCTCCTGTGTTCTCAGGGCTCTGTCCTAGGACATCTCCAAGATGGAGCCATGTTAGAGCACCACTGGAAGAAGGCCTGCATCATGCAATGGGCTCCATCAGGCTCCATCCCAGCTCCATCCTGGAAGCATTCGAGGACAAAGCTTAAACCTCATGTGATGAGGTCCTAATTTGATGGATGTACAATAGTTGGGAATAACAATTGGACTTAGGGCCTTATATGTAATAAGACAAGAGAAGAATTGGTTTGCCACATATTCAAAGTGGCATAACTCTTTAGGTCCACTTTAATATAGACTGCTAGTGTAATTTGTTTCCTAATAATGAAACCAGAAAATGCTATCTCTGTTGTGATAGTTCAATAATGGAATGCCTTTCCCTTGGAAGTTTCATTTGGTGTCAGCACTTTTCAGCAAATAAAAACTTGAAGCAGGTGATGCAGGCAATCCATGCTTTTCAGGATCATTTGTGGAGTGGCCATGGCTTGGCACTAACATGGCTTGTAGATAGTTGCCTTCTCTTTTATACAGTATGAACCCATACATTTTCCCAAATTTTAAGCAGATAAATGAAACAGCATATAAGAGCAAACCTGATTCTTCTTAATGGGACAAATGACAGAAATACCAATAAGAAGGTGTAGCTTGTAGAAGAGACTCTAAGTAAATAACTAAAACTGCGAATAAGTGAAACCATATATATGGATTCCATGGTCATACTATACTGTAGTTTTACAATTCCTTTAAATTGTTTTTGTTGTCGACACTGTTCCCTACGTTCTTTAAATAAAGAAAAAAGCTTGTTATTTTCTTGGGGGGAAGCTATAATGAACCTGGGAAAGATTCTTCTTGTGTACCTTGAAATCATTTCCAACTTATGGTGATCCTAAGAGCCTATCAGAGGTTTTTCTTGACAAGATTTTTTCATATGGGGTTGCCTTTGCTGTCCTCTGAGGCTAAGAGAATGTAACATGTTTAAGATCTCCCAGGGGATTTTCATAGCCAAAGAGAAACCCTGGTCATCTATGCTCAAATTACTGTGCCATACTGGCTCTGAAATATGGTAAAGGTTAATTTTAAAAGGAGTTACAAATTATTAGTGTCCATTGTCAAATGTGCACACTTACGCAAAAGAGGACTTGGAAAACAATAGACAGAGGGGTCTGCAAGAAACCTTGAAGAGAACTGAGATTTTACGAACTAAAAAAATGTCTGCATTCTTTATTTCTGCTGCTACCTTTAAAGACAACAGCATAACATGGAGGAGACCACAACACATGTAGCTATCTAACTAGACATTGAAACAATTTTAACCCTGTTCCTGCAACCAAGTAGAAATCTGTAGCAGCAGGCAGACACTAAAACCAATCCTATTCTCCACATGGTTGCAATTGACTCACGGTTAATGTATGTGCTGACATCCTGTGGCAAATTACCATCTGTATCAATGTGTTTACTTCCTTGTTTCAGGATGAAAAAGAATTCCCTAAGGACCTGTAAGCTACTCACCACTAATAACTTCAGGTTGAACATTTATGAATGTGTACTATTATGCGGTAAAATACTACACCCACAATTTCATGAGTGTCAAGTGCTAAAACAACCAACCAACCAGTTCCAAAGACCCCTGTGAGTTTGAGTCCATAGTGTATTGGTTTGGGATCAACCAAATTTTTTGATGGCCTCTTAAAGATGTGTAGTCCAAAATCATATATTTATTCAAATTCACTGTAATCGTGGAGCAGCAGCCAAAGTATATTTAATCACTATATTTAATCTCGGCTGGATAAGGGCGAACAAGCTGAAGCTAAATCCTGACAATCCTGACAAGACAGAAGTCCTCCAGGTCAGTCATATGGCAGATCGGGGTATAGGGTGGCAACCTGTGCTCAACAGAGTCACATTCCCCCTGAAGACACAAGTTTGTAGTCTGGGGGTCCTCCTGGATTCAGCACTAACACTTGATGCACAGGTGTTGGCAGTGGCCGTTAGGACCTTTGCACAGTTAACACCTGTGTGCCAGCAGCGACCGTATCTCGTGAAGTCTGATCTGGCCACGATGGTCCATGCCTCTGTTACCTGATTGGACTATTGCAATGAACCTGTGCAATCTCTTCAATCTTCAGGGGAGGCCTTTCTCTCGCCCCCTTCTCCGTCACAAGCACAGCTCGTGGGGACGAGGGAGAGGGCCTTCTCCGTGGTGGCCCCTCGGCTCTGGAACTCCCTCCCCAGGGAGATTAGGCAAGCATCCACCCTGTCAGCCTTTAGGAAATGTTTAAAAACTTGGCTCGTTCAGTGTGCTTTTGGAGAATGAATAATGAATCCCCATGACAGGTCCTGTCTCAATGACAATTCATTATATCTTTTGCACTTTATTCTGTCCCATTAGTTTGGAAATAATTTCATCGTCCATCCCACCCCAAGTCTTCCATTAAATGCAGCACTTTATCCAACTTCCTCACCTATTGGGTTCACAATACACACTCCCCACACTTTGGCCCAGTTTGTTCTTGCTAATTCTTGTTTGGTTTTAAATTATGTTTTACTATGTTTTGCTACTATTTTAGTATTTTATTATATTACTGTATATAATTGTGTTTTATCTTGACGTATTTTATCTGCTGATTATGTGTATTATGTATGTATTTTATTTCAGTCTGTTGTAATTTATTGGGCTTGGCCCCATGTTAGTTGCCCCGAGTCACTTTGGGGAGATGGAGGCGGGGTATAAAAATAAAGTTGTTGTTGTGATGATGATGATGATGATGATGATTATTATTATTATTATTATTATTATTATCCCTGAATTGTAAAACTATGACTTCTGTTAAAAGGCTGCTGCAGTAACTCTGGTCAAGACGCTTGTCAACTTATGGTGACCCCCCCTTGAATTTCATACAGTTTTCTCAGGCAAAAAAAGCTCAAAGGGGGTTTTGCCAGTTCCTTCATTCCCATGGGACCAGTCCCAGAGTGTCACTTACCCTCATGTCCTCTCTAGGAGTTTTCTAGGTCCTTCGGGTGATTTTATGGTATGTGTTCACCAGAAGTCACCACAGAGTCACCCTGGAGGACCTAGAAAGTTTCTAGAGAGAGAGGGTACCTCACTAGGAATTTTCTAGCTTCTCTGGAATGAATCTATACAAACTTCCAGTGGAAATCATTCATTTCAATAGTGTTCAGTATTATCCATAGTAGGTTCAAGCACATATCCCCCACAGACTATATACCCTACAACTCCTGGTATTTTCTGATCCAAGTACTAGCCATATCTTACCCTGCTTAGTTTCCAAGATCAGGTGCCTTTAGGATATTTAGGGAGCAATTATTCTATGTCTTCTTTAAGGTAATTCAAATATCTAGCCACTTTCACTAACAATGTGCACCCTGGCCAATATTTCTCTAATTTATATAAACAAAATGAATTGAAGATAGGCCATAGTTTACCCTAGATTTTTCCAATATCAATAATCATAAATTAATATCTATATAACTTAGGTCCACTCATTTAGCTATATTGTATTTGGTCCATATTTTCCCAATAAGCTCAAAGTATTTTATTTCATTTGGAATTCACCTGTTTTTCTCAGCAATCTTCAAAATGCAGGTGTCTAATTTGGGTAATTTCTTTGCACAGTGGTGTGATGCACCATCTTCTGTGGTCCTAATGTAAATCTTGTCCATTTTGTTAGTTCCAGAGAGAATAAAACTGTGAAATCAATAGTAACTTAGTAAATCAACACTTTTGTCAATTCTGTTGATTCACTAGATCTACTTCAGTTGGGACTAACAATAGATTTTAGGCTCTCATTTTCTTTCTTTCATCTGTCCAAATGCTGATATATAGAAGGTATGTGGGTTGACTTAAATTTGTTTTTTAAATCCAAAGTGCAAATCTTGATTTTGCCATTTTTTGCAAAATATCATTTTACTACACCATTGTATATAATGGGACTTGACCATCCTTAGATTTTGATATCTACGGTGATGGGGGGGGGGGGGGGGGGGGTTGAAAAAAATGCCAGGAGATACCAAAGGCCTATTGTATCTCAGGACTTGTGCAAACTATCCCAAACCTATGCTGGTCTTTTAAGAGAAAGAGATAAACACCTACCTTGCAGCTTTATTTTAATCACATTTGGACTAGCTTGTTAGAATATAGTACAGTCCTCTGATGATATTATAGCAAATAATGTTTAGTTCTTAATAGAATGAATCTCATAAAGTACAAGCTGTACAAAGGCCTCCTTAACATTTTTATTCCACTTTCTGGTAATGTTAATGTAACACAAACGTTCGTGGCTAATTCTAACATCCGGGTGACGCCTGTGCAATGTACTTGCAGATGGTCAATTCTCTCACACCAGAAGCAACTTGCAGTTTTTCAAGTCACTCCTGACATGAAAAAAATCTGTCTTTAAAAAACCTCACAGGTTTTTTTTTAAAAAAAAAACTGTGATAGTGGTTGGTGGTCTGGCCAGAAAATCTGCTGAAGTTGCCTATTCCTAATAGAAAGTAAGACTAATTTCCTAATGAAGAAGATTGGTATGAACATAAGAAAACATTGGTTGGTTGGACAAAATCAAATACAGTTCTGCAAAATCTGTAATGATTTTCCTAAACTGTTCAGAATCATAACAAATATCTTGCCTTGTTAGCCTTGAATGCATGCAAATATGCTTTAGTTTTCTGCATTCATTTTATTTGTAACAATATGAAAACATTCAGTATGCACAGTAAAATTCCTGTATCCATAGCTAATACATTCCTAGCTGAACTGCAGACACAACCAAATGCTATTCTTTCTAGAATTTTGATAGGTTATTCAATGTAATTATATGATAACTTCCAAGGGAAGCATGCTATAGAATCACTTGAAGGGCCAAGAAATGCCTGGTGTGGGTCAGTGAAACCATGGATATGAATTCAATGTGTTATTTATTCATTATTCAATGGCCAGATCATTAATAGAATGGGAGGAGTGTAAAGTTTTAATGTTTGGCTTTTAACCATTTAAACAAGCATCCCATTAATTTAATTAAAACACAGTGGCTTGGTTCGTTGTTGTCAGAGTAATCCACATGCATCTTCCTCTTCCAATAATATGGACAATATCAAACACTGATTTGCATTTGCATGCCCATCTAGAATAGCAAGCCACCATTTTAACTTGTCTTGAAATAAAAAGCATAAGCCAGAGTTTGTCGATTCAGATAAGCAGCAAGCTAAAGGTTCATTGTTAGCAGAGCATTCAAAGGAAAAGCAAGAACAGGGGTAATACTTATTGTGTTAGATCATAGTTCAACTGTACATTGAGCCAGTATAGCCTCAAGAATATTGGTTTCTTTTATGAACTAGATTTTCTCTTCCCCTGTTTTTCCTCAGGTTCTTCTGAACATAATTTTACTATTCTGCCGTGATAGAGTGACATTATGCTAGAGGTGGAATGAGTGTTTACCAAAGCTTAACAGTTTGCTCATTTGACATTGTAAATGTCATTTGATACTGGAACAGGGATAGTGTTTGACAACACTGTAGATCATTTGGAGAGCTGAAAGCCAAGCAATGCTTTGTTTACGTACTAAAATTTAAAATGTGAAGGATTTTAAGAACTCTTCAACTTTTTTGTTTAGAAAATAAATTACATTTGAATATTGTTTAATACATGTAAGAAAGTGTGAAAGAGTTCCAAATTATCCTTATACTGGAAGTTGTTATCTGATGCTGTGCATCAAAAAGGGGAGAAGCAAATCCAGCATGCTTACTAATATACACTTTTATGTAAGTCTTCTGGAGATTTTTTTGTCAGTCAACCAAATTACTAAATAATTTAAAAAGTGAGTGTCCCACTTAAAATAATACAGATCATGAAACGTCTGAAGATGCAGGCCTATAAGGAGAAAATGAGAGAGCAAATAAATTTCTGTTATGAATATTTTGAGAACCTCAGATTTATTATTATTATTATTATTATTATTATTATTATTATTATTATTATATCCATACCCCGCTTTATCTCTCCCGAAGGAGACTCAAAGCGGCTTAACATAAAAGCATTAGCATACAATTTAAAATATACAAATATGCTAATATTAAAACAAAATTAAACATAAACAGTATTAAAAATTCACAGTTAAAATCCATTAAAATATAATCAAAGTTAAAAACCACAGCGCAGAAATACACAGATGTTCAAGGTCAATCTCTCTACCATTTTAGAAAGACTTTAGCAATACATCAACATTGTGTTTCCTAATCAAAATAATCAAAATTACTTAATCAAAATAAAAGAAATTATACTTTCTTATCCATCTATTGAGATTATTTTTGCATAGATCATTTGAAATAGGAAATGTGCTCTATATTAAAAGAATGACCTTTCATTAGATAAAGTAGCCAGATGTATCCTCAAGGCACTACTGATTTATTTGGAGACAGCCACATCTAAATGGTAGAGCAAACTTTTTGCATAAAGAAAGTCTCCGTTGGGTACCTTCTTTCTCTACTTTAAAACTGATAGTAAGTGCCAGGTCTGGGAATAGCCCTCTGTTTGAGATCTTGGCTGATCTTGTCAATTACCTTTTAGATTATATTTCCAGAATCCCACAGCCAGCATGTTCATTGTGAGAAGAACCAATAATCATGGTGACAGGGCAAAATCTAGGAATTGCAGTCCAAAAAAGTAACTTTCCCAAATTCTGGTTCTTGGAGAATCACTTCCACTCAGTTTTGAGCTAAACAGATGAGTGATTGGATCTTTCTACAATAATTTGATAATATGTTTAAAAATTAGAAGGGTTATGATTTGATGAACTGCATTTTACATAGTGCATTACAGTTTGGGATAATAATAAAACTATTGAGCTTCTGTGGATGCTTTGCCAAGCCAACAGAACCCATTGTCTCTCTCTAACTCCAACCTCCATCAGGACATAAAAGATTATTGTTTGTTGTTATTATTTGTATTCATAAGAACTGTACCTTCAGGAGTAACTTTTAATTAAAAATCACCAAAAAAAAACCCTTGCTTGTTCCTGTTGTGTTGCTCCCCACCACCAGGATTGTGTGTGTGAGTGTGTGTGTGTGTATGTTATACCCTCTTCTGGCTACAGCTTCCTCCCTGAAAGCATTAACAACTGTGTTGTACTTTTGATTCTACTACCGATCTTTTCCTTGTGTGTGTGTGCATGTGTGTGTGTGCCCTTCTGTTTTCTCTCACAAGAAGCCTGAGCCTATCCCTCCAAGACTTTTGGCAGGTCATTCCACTGTCTTGGAGTGACTAATGAAAAGGTCTCTAGGTGAAGGTTGCTAGTCGGGTTCTGGCTGGTTGGAGTAGAAGCCCTCCCCCCCCCCCACAAGAGGATCTAAGCGCGTGGGGCGGATTGTACAGGAGAAGGTGATCCTGTAAGTAGCCTGGACCTAAACCACATAGGGTTTCAAAGATCAAAACAAACACTCTGCTGAGAAACTAACTGGCAACCAATGAAGTGTTGATGTTATGTGTTCACCCTAGATCAGTGGTTCTCAACCTGTGGGTCCCCAAGTGTTTTGGCCTACAACTCCCAGAAATCCCAGCCAGTTTACCTGCTGTTAGGATTTCTGGGAGTTGAAGGCCAAAACATCTAGGACCCACGGGTTGAGAACCATTGCCCTAGATGTTCTTGTAGCTAATCTGGCTGCCATGTTATGAACTAATTATACTTTCCAAACTTGAGAGGTCACCCAATGTAAAGCGCATTGTAGCAGTCCAACATTGAGGTTACCAGTGCATGCACTACCATATTAAACACTTTTCTATACAGATGTACATTTAACCAAATAATAATTGACCGGCTATTTTGACTTCAAAAAACGTAACTCATACATAAATGCAGATCTATGAATATGAAATAATAATTCAACACTGAACTGCTTAAACAAATGGTTATTTTTGTTTCACTGCTAGCTTTCCTCACTTTTCCATCTCTGTCTTAAAATTTGATTATGATGTGTCTTCAGTTTCTTCCTGCCATTTCAAAATAAAAACTCCAAATCATCAATATAAATAAGATTCAGATTTATAAATATGTACATTTTCCAGTCTTGAAAGAGATACAAAGTTCACAAAATAGATCAGAGACACAAATCAATAAATTTTCATCTAAACTAATTTATTAGTACCCAACTGGAAAATTCTTTCTGAAATCAAAACAAAAGAAAGGATAACTATGTGGAATCCTATGCTTTTGTCAGATGGAATATGTGCTCCATGTGACAAAAAATGTAATACATTTAGAAAAATTAAAAAATAAAACTATTCAAAGAAAAATGTGACTGGGCATGATAAAAACAATCTACCTATATTATAGATTTTATCTAATCCACCTTAGTAGATACAACCAATGATGAGGGATTTGGGGAGTTATCAGTGGTGAGGGTTTGGAGGAGTTACAAACAAAAACACCTGGAAGGTCACAGTTGCCCACCTCAGCTTGTTCGGGAGGGGGGGAGTTTTAAACCATTTTTATTTTTTAGAATATAATAGAACAGCTTTATTTATCATTGTGCTATTGCACAATGAAATTACATGCCTCCCCCCGCACACTCCACAAAACAACACACCTATCCCTCCACACTCCCACCACCACACAGCCCCCAATGCCACATCAGTGCAAAACCACAGAGTTCAACAAAGCCACAGCTCTACGATAAAAGCTATCCTTCAGTCTGTTTGTTCTTGTCTTTGTCACTCTGTACTGTCTGCCAGATGGCAATAATTCAAAAATTGAATATGCCAGGTGAGATGGATCCCTAAGAATGCTCTCAGCTTTCTTAAGACTGAGGGACCTATAAAGCTGTTCCAAAAAGGGGAGAGAGCAACCAATGATTCCCTGTGCAGAAGTGGTGAGCCTTTGGAACACCTTCCTATCTGCTATTATGAAGCTACCAAACTATGCGCAGATATAATAGGTTAGGACACTCTCTATAGATCTATAGCATAGTGGTAGAAAGTCACGAGCAGTTTTTCATTCAGTTGGTGGTTCCTTAGGAATCTGCCGTATGAGTGCCCCAGGTCAAATCCTCCTTCACAGTGACACCCAAGAACTTAAAACTGGCCACCTGCTCAACTTGGTCTTCATTTATGACCAATGGCTGAATTTCTGGTCTGTTCTTCCTATAATCCACTATGAGCTCCTTATTGATGTTTAAGAACCAGATTATTGTCCCTACACCGTGAGAGCAGACGATCCACCTCATTCCAATAGGAAGACTCATCCCCTTGATAGTTAAGCCCCACCATGGTTGTATAATCTGTGAATTTGATAATAATATTGCTATGCTGCATGAGGGTACAATCATATGTGTACAATGTGAAATAGCTAATCATGAAGAGTAGATCCATAGCGAAAAATAATTTAAATTCTATTATTCTATATGTTTATATAGACTTTATTAAATCAAATTTCTATTTTAGCTACAAAGTTTCAAGTCTAAAAAAAACCTTAAAATGACTCTTAATAGGTAATTTAGTAGTTACAAAAGAACAGCACAATACCTGTGTCAATTGTGTCAATACACTTTGACAGAAATCAGGCTCCATCAATAAACTTCGGTGGACACTCAGGAGTGCAAGTCCAGTCAGTCTTTCTTGCACCATTGGTCTACTTATGTATTTTTTAAAATAATACCACCTTATTACATTGAGAAATTTCCCAGTTGTTGGACACTACAGCCTCTATCCAAACATGGAGCAGCACTGAGGTCATCACATGAGTTAAACTACTTCTGGCTGTCATGCATAGCCCTCCGTGGTTGAAAAGAGGCAGAAGTGTCCTGAAAGGGCCAGCAATAGTGTTCAGAACTCCTATCTCTTATCGCACTTTACTTCCATCTTTACAATTGGGCAGGATGGGAATCATCAAAAGTTTCCCGTGCTGTTTCACTGCCCAACCATCAGCAGTCTGTTGTATCTTATGGAATTTGGTGCAGAACCAGAGGCGGTCCACCCGCCAGGCGAGGGAGGCATTTGCCTGTGGCGCCATCATCCCGGGGGCGCCCTCGAGCCCCCCGGGATGATGGCGCCACCCCCCGCCTCCTTTGGCTTGGGTCCGGTCATTCCCGCCATGGCCTGGTCCTTCCCGGGGCTGCGCATGGCAGCAAGACCCAGGCTGCAGCGGGAAGGACAATGCTGTGTGGCTCCGCCCACCATGCCGCGTGGCTCCGCCCACCATGTCGCACAACGTGGTGGGTGGAGCCGTGTAGCATGGTGGATGGAGCCAAGCCGTGCAGGCTGGATGGCGGCCGCAGGCCCAGTTCGCAGCAAGAAGGACCAGGCCACAGTGGGAAGGATCTTCCTGCTGTGGCCTGGCCCTTCTCGCTGCGATCTGGGCCAGGCTATGGCTGCCATCCAGCCCGCACAGCTTGGCCCCGCCCACCACGCCGCACCGCTCCGCCCACCACATTGCGCGACATGGTGGGCGGAGCCACGCGGCGTGGTGGGCAGGCCAAGCTGTGCGGTCCGGATGGCAGCCGTGGGCCCAGTTCGCAGTGAGAAGGGCCAGGCCACGGCAAGAAGATCATCCCGCTGCGGCCTGGTCCTTCTTGCTGCGAACTGGGCCTGCGGCCGCCATCTAACCTGCACGGCTTGGCCCCGCCCACTACAGCACGTGGCCCCGCCCACCATGTCGTGCGGCTCCACCCACCACATCATGCGACGTGGTGGGTGGAGCCGCACAACGTGTATTCGGGGGGGGCGCAAAAATTATCTGCCTACTCCTTAAAATTTCCTAGGGACGGCTCTGTGCAGAACCATATGATCCCATGGAAAGCAATGGTTTTAACCTGGAGCACTGTCTCTTGTATAATATGAGGTTTGGGGCAGAACAATAGGATCCCATGGAAGAAGTGGTTTTAAACTGGTGCCAGTCTCATTTAATGTAAGGGACTTTGGGCAGTGCAAGAGATCTCTTGGTTTTCTAATACTGTTGTTTCTTCTGGTTAAAAACAGTAATACTGACTGTGTGATGAATGTAAGATGAATGTATTTCCAGCTCTTAAGTTTCCAGTGTGAGTCTGATGGGGAGACAGAACTCCAAAAGAGGCAATTCTCTCCCTTAAAGGGATAGTCATCCATGCTTTCCCCTCTCTTATTTCTCATATCAGAAGCAAACCAAGGGTACAGTTGTAATGTACAGTAGAGTCTCACTTATCCAACGTTCTGGATTATCCAACACATTTTTGTAGTCAATGTTTTCAATATATTGTGATATTTTGGTGCTAAATTCCTAAATACAGTTGTTCTGTCACGCGCTGGGCCTGTGACTGACTGTCTGTTATGTAGGACATATGCTTTACGCCCAGCGGGAAGCCAGGGGCCTAAAGAAGGGTAGTTGAGGAATTTTCCTGAAAAGATGGCCTTGAAGTCTTTAAAGAAATAACAAAGTCTTTATTGACAAACAAATAATAAATCTTCAAGGAGTCTTGTCCCACAGGACAGGCGATAGGCTTTGAATAACTGTGAAAACCCTCTTATAACCCCTCCCAGGCTATCTGTTATCTGGGCCTAGCTAGTCTGGGACCCACTGCCAACTCCAAGTGCGTCTGGTTGTTGAGTGGACCTACCAGCCAATGGCTTGCAGATGTTTCTGTGCTGTTGTCGTATCCCTGGACAGTCAATATCCCTGGGGTTCTTTAACCTTGGTGCTCTTTATCCCCGGTGGTCTTTAACCCCGGTGGTCTTTATCCCTGGAGGTCTTTATCCCTGGTATTCTTGAAATAGGAAGCCTTTTACGGGACGAGTTGGTTTATGTCCTACAGCTGAGCTTCCTAAGAGAGACTAACTTAAAAATGGCTCCTTCCCTCCCAGAGCCCTGAACAGGGGGCGGAACCAAACTTAATGGTGATTGACAGGTGGCCTGTCCTATGGCTGCAAACATTTGCAGCAAGAAAGTAAAATAGAAGGTTCTGGTACAGCTGTACCAGCACACTCCTGGCCTAGATTTCTTAATGATGAGAAATCTACACTAAAACATTAACAAAC